>NW_026606058.1:10000-610000 GCF_029834395.1 Sorex fumeus
GTCCATATGGAAGGCCGTAGGTTGAAACCCAGCTGGCCAAGTACAAGGAACTCCTCTACATGCTGCAGTATCACTTCAAGCCACAAAGTAGGGAACATAAATGAACAGTTATTGATACTGCAATAGTACCATCATTTGTATGTTTAGGAGATGATTACAGCCACAGTGTTATAGGGTAAGACAGAGACAGAGAGCATAGGTTAGGTATCAGGAAAAAAATAATAGGTGTGTATAAAATGTTTAATCAATGAAAGAACAGGCTGAAGGATGCCCTTTTCAAAGTCTAGTCACTAATGTTACTTAGGAAACCTACCGTGTGAAGTCAAGAAGAGTAAAATATTTTCCCCTATGTTCGAGTGTTAAACCTGAGGGAAGGTGCAGTGCTTGTTACTGCTGACTGCAGTGAAGACGGCAGTGTAAAGTGCTGTGAGCCGGATTACAGTGAAACCAGTGAAATGTGCATTGAAGCAAGACCTGCCTGTGAAAGCTTAAGCCATCAGCACACCCCACAAATCAAACGCTGTCCAAAGAATCAAATTCAAGCATGTGACAAACTGGAAGGTAAATCAAATTTGCATGTCCAAGTGAGGAATAAGGTAACAAAAGCAGGGTCTGCTTAGCAAATATGCTGGGGTGGCACAACAGAACAAATGACTAGGTGAGAAAGGGAGAAACGCCATGTTTTCTGCAATGAGGAAATGTGCTCACACAAATGTCACAGGAATGCACAAAAGGGCGCACAGCAGTGCTCAGGGAAAGGATTCCCAAAGAAGGGTCCATACACTGGACTGCACCAACCAAAACATCATGACCTTGATTTTAGAATGAGTGTGAGAAACACTAGTTGAGATGTGCACGCTTCAACTGTGGCTGACTAGTACTAACACTGGACATGTGTGATCATGGAATAAAATATTTTTAACTGTGATATTTGTGCCATGAAATTATGAAGATGCCAACCTCAAAATAGGGATGTTGGACAACATAAAATTGATTCCTGTTAGTCTATCAAATGTCACACATAAGTGTGAGCCACCAGAAGCAACAGCAGCAGCACCCTGATTAGTAGAGCAAGCGCCGTAAGACAGAGTACCCTGAAAACAGTACACTGTGCACTTAATCAAGAGCTGCTTGTGACAGCTTGAGCTGTCTGCACATGAAAAACTAATACAGTACTCAGAATCCAATTTAAGCATATGACAAAAATGAAAGGTAAAGCTTATTTGCACACCCAAGTGAGCACCAAGGTAACACAAGCAGGTGTATGTTAGTGTGCTCAGGTCTGAGAAGATTAGCCAAGAATTCCTGTTTCCTAAGCAAAGAATAAATTGCCATAGTCTGAGCATGTGTGTGCATGTAGGGGTGTGTGTGGGGGGGTGCACATGCAAGAGAGAGTAGGCAGGCATTTACCTGTGAATTTTGCATCTGCCAGTTACTTCCAAAGAACATGACTGATTAAAGGGAACCTTCAGTGAATGTGCTCACATGGATGGGAGTCCATAGGCATATGAATGAACACGCATGCCTGTGTCTGCTCTAAGGATCAGGATCAGGAAATAGCGCAAAGAAAACTTAGGATTAGTAAATCATGTCTGTGACACAGAATTATGGAACAGAAATATGGAAAATACAGGTACACAAGAAATATGGAACATACAGGCATAACAAGAAATACGAAACATACAGGTAAAACACGAAACAGGGTGCATAGAGAATTTAAGAAAATGGTTAGCACTACATGTTAGGCAGCAGCTTACTTAAGTCAAAGCCAAAGCATGTGAGAATGAGTAATAATTTGAATCTTGTTTTCAGCAGCTGGTTGGAAAAAAGGTGATTTCTGCAAATGCATCTTAGGTGAGCAATGAATTATCGAGACCATCTGTTTCACCTGTATCCTGTGATCCCAGTTTCAGTGAGTGTTTTAAGCATCAGTAACCACAATCTTGACATCCCCATGTAACCACTGTAACATTAATCTAATGTAACCACACCAATGTTCAGAAACACTAAGTCAGGATCATCTCAGCCATGACATAAAAGGTAACAGCAAAAGCAGCAGCACCGTGAAGCACACAAACACATCGCATAAATATATGGGAGCAGCACAGGGGAAACAGCACAAACAAACATTACAAAAGTTAATTACATAAGTTAATTAATAAAAAGATCCAGGCACAGGTTTTGTAGTCTTTTATTAGTCTCCTTGAAACACACCCAGTGATGGTGGGTGGGTGGTCCCTGCTCAGGTGAGAAACCACAGCCAAACTGTAATGAAAACGTTAAACACCCAACACCACCTGGTGATGGTAAAACACACACTACAACAGCACCCCAACCACACAAAGTCCAGCTCCTCCAGGAAGTCCAGAATACAAGTCAATGGCCAACATCATAACAGATGTGCAAACGTCCACAAGGCAGTCCTGAGTAAGAATAGGAACCCAGCTAACACTCCTCCATTCACTCACCAGGGGTGATCCTCAGTTACTACCGGAATGCCAAATAGAGCAACAGAAATGTCCATGTACAGACCACAGACTTGGCCATACACATATAACTTGCAGGAGTCTACCCAAAGTGCCTGGTTTCACTCAAAGTTGACAAAAGGCACAGAGTAAACTGAGAAAAGAAACAAAGGCCTCCCAAGTGTTCGTACTCAAAGTGAATACTCTGACACAAATTGATTATGTGCCTAAAATGGCGTCATGAAAGCACCTTCTTCAGGATCAATGGATGCCCTGAAAACACGGGCCTCCCACGTCCCCCAGTTCACTTCCCCTCCCTCACTGGGACTTCCTCTCTAGCCCACTTCTAAGGCAGTAAAAGGGAGAAAACTTGCAAAGCCACATATTGAGAGAACCAGTCCATAGACGAATCATCCTTCAGGATGAATGCAGTAGAAGACAATCCAAAATACTTACACTGCTGCAACTACTAATACAGTCTCAGTAGAGGATAAAAGCACACTTGGATAACACATGGAAACAGAGGTTAACATGCCACATAAGCAGGGGTGGCAAATCAATACAGGAATGCAACTAGGCTGGACTCCCCAAAAGAAACTCGAGGACTCACTGTGAAAGTGGAAATTCATCAGAAATATTACATATATTTTTGCATATATATTGCATATATATTGAGACCTATTACATATGTTGACAGTGGTCTTTCAAAGTGTGCTTGTCATGGAGCTGCTAAGTCCTGAAAAGCTCTTCAGGGCTCACTGTCATAAAATATAGATGGTGCTTCCCAGGAAGCTCCTTGCGGGAAAAGATGATGAATTTTCAGTGCAAGTACAGCTGTGTTACACACAGATGATAGCATACAATCCCTGAAACTTCCTGTGCCCAAACACAGGAAATAAAGCAATAGTGATCATACCCAGGGGGTGAGCTCTTCAGGCTTATACATGCCAGCAAGTGTATAATAACATTGCCACAGGGAGTTAAAGTTTATTGGTTATGCCCACAGTCACTCCCATTCCTCAGTATTTATCTGCAAACTCTTCTCTGTGCTCTCCTCCCCAATTGGCTAATCACCTTTTCTCCCTAATCAGATTCTGTTAGCTTATAAGATCAGATCCTTCTAAGAACACTGAACTTGTATTGTAAATTACGTCTCAAAGCAATGTCCTTTCTGTATGGACACAGGAAGACAGTTAATGTTATGCTTTTGTAACTTGGGAGTTGATTGACTCCGAATAATATTTACTCCTGGGCATCTGCTTTCTTGACTTAGTTGCCCTTAGTTCCTCGCACCTCAAAAGCAGGGTCCCAATGAGGGACTGAATGAACCCAGGGCAAGCTGTGAGCTACCCTGGCATCGAAATGGGCCAGGCCAAAGCGCTACGATACTCAACTATAAGTTGAGGGCATGATCATGGATAAACGCTGTCATGATCCAAAAGTAAGCAACGGCGAGACTAGGACCCTGCTGGGGCTAGGAAGGCTAGCCTGGCCTGAGGACTGTAATATATATATTTTGAATATATATTACATTATATATTGAATTTATTATTATATATTTATTCTTATTATATATTATGATAATAATGCTATTATATTATTTGTATATTATATAACATATTGTTTATATAATATATATTTATATATTGTTATTTATTATATATATTTATTATTTTATTATTATTTATTATAATATATTGAATATATATTACGGAATATATAGTGAGATGTCCTCAGGAAGAACCAAACCTTAAGTTTATATCTCTTACTGTGCTCCTACAGAATGACATTGCTTGAAATATTGGAAGTAGATTTACTACAACTATTTAAGTGGATTACTGAGGAAAGAGCACACCCTTGTTGGGATCCCACCCTTGAGCGGATCTCCTAGTAATCTGGAGTAATTTCTTTAGATGAGATTTTATCCTTGAGTTAATCTCCGGGAGGAGTGGCCTTACCTCTCTTTGTTGATTTGTTAATATTCAACCCACCTTTGTGTCACCACCCTATGTGATTGCTATATAAACTAAGACTGTAAGATCGGAGGGGGCTCGGGCTCCAGGGGGCAGAGTCAGAGGTGAGAAGGGCTCAGGTTTGGGGGAGGGGCAGAAGGAAAGTGAAGATTGTAATAAACTACAATTGTTACCAACCAGCCTGGCCCTCATTCCTTCCTTCACCTACCTATCACTGTAGGCCTCCCTGGGGTGGGGGAAGCGGCCTGAGAGCACTGAACGTGGGTGGTAAGAGAGATAGAGTGCTGCTGGCCTTTTGAAAATACACAAGCAAGTACACGTGCAAGTAACCAAGGCATAAAACCACGTTCTGTGTCCCTAGGCTTGGGTGTGTGCATGTGTGGTTAGTAAATCATTAGTAAATCAAGTGTCACACTGACATGTGCCACAAGAATGCACATACAGGAACACAGCACTGGAGAAAGTATGAAGTAATGGTGCCTGAGACAAGGATGCAGCCACGTTTCTGATCTGACACTGTGATAGAGTTGGGCTGTGTAGCTGCGAGGGAAAAGCACCGCCACTATACGCCACATGAGCAGTGATGCTCCGTGCGCGTCTGTCAGAAATCAAAACTTAAAATCTTAAGTTCATTCATCAACATATGTGATTTTAAGTTTTAAAATTAAAACTTAAATGCGAGCCACAAAATCTAAATGCACCGATTGCAAAACAAATTCTGAGCAAGGCATGCCATGCAGACTATCGGATGTGACGTCCAGCCAAGAGTCACCAGAGGGACACGGAACCATGACATGCAAAGTAAGTGCTGCAGAGCATGGAACATACTGCCATTTTTTCAAAGAGAACGAGTCATGACTTACTCTTGTGTCCAACAGCCTGCTAGGTAAATGGTGATTTCTGCAAATGCATCTTATGGGAGGGTTGAATTTGTGAGAGCATCTGTGTTTGCTTACATCCAGGTCCTCCATTCATGAGGCCCCTGACCCCATAATTTTTCTCTCTTATTTCTGTCTCGTTCCTGAATCCTCAGTGTTACTGCTTCAAAGTCTTTTCACCTTGGACTGGTCCCAGGCCACTGGCACCAGAAGAGGGACCTCAACAGTAAGGACTGTCTGATATAGACTCTAATCAGAAAACCCCAATAAACTGTGAGGACTCTGAAGGAGCGGATCCCTGCTGAAACAGTAAGTGAAGCTCCAAGGGTGAGTGTGTTCTGGGAATTTGTTACTCAGGATAATAATCAGCCAAAGTACTTCCAACGACAGGGAGTACCTTCCAGTCCTTTGACAAGACTAAGGTATGTTGTCAGAAGGTTTTAAGAATGTTAAAACCAGCAGGAGGAAAATCAGAGGATTAAAGTTTGCAGTGACATAGGGTACTGTACATAGCAGAAACACCATTGTCATAGCAGAAACGTACACAGCTAAAGTATGGGGCTACTGCTTTAAAAAGAAAATACAATCTGAACAACTGAGAGTCATGAGGGGAACTTCACAATAAAAGGACGCTGCAACGGTTAAAAGTGTACAGTAATAGTAGGTCACAGCAGACTGGACCACTCAGATGGATGGCTTTATATGCTAATAAAGAGTCAAGCAAGATAATGGATACTACAAAAGGACCGTAGGTCATACCCATCATTTCCTAACAGCAACCTGAGCATCATGACAATTTCAAAGTCAGTGAATGACACACACTGGTAACAGTGCCTGGTTCTGTCCAGCTCATTGTGCCCCACCAAAAACACCTGAAATAAGATCACACAGCAATAGAATATGGAAAGCAAACGCAACAGGCAAAGCAATTATGGCAATGCTGCTTAAGGAAGTGCAGACAGGTCCTCTACCTCCTATCATTTCACTAGGAGTCTCAAGAGCTCCACACGGGGCAGAATCCAACCGTGGGCAAATGGCTATAGGTGGCTATTCACAGCATCACTGCTCAAAGGTGAGTAAACGCAAGACAATGGGCAGGTGAAGAAAGGGGGATCTCCAGAATCTGCTCTTCAACTCACTCAGCAATGTGAGAAGTAAACAGAAATTCTACAGGACAAGAGGATAAACTTTTAATAAAAGCAAAAGGACAAGAAATCCATTTACTCTAGCACGGTTTTGCACTGAAAGCACACATGCACCTACCAGCCCTCAGGGGTAATGCCTGGATCTGGGTTGGGGATCATGAAGTCAATGGCAGGGATGCAATCCCCTGAAGGCTGCAGTGTGTGCTCATTTAAAATCACTCATTTAAAATCAAGGGTAAAAATACAAAGAAAATACTTCAGCAAGGGGGGCATAGCCCTTGCACATACAAGATCCAGAGCGAAGTCTCTGGCATGTAGGTCCCAACCACAGCAAGGTCATGTGCAAGTCTGGGGGTCCCTGACCTTCCCACTCTGCACTCCCAGTGGCCAAGAGTGCCCTGGGGCTACCATGGGCCCATCTGCAGCACCTGGAGGGAAGCAGAAGTCCCATACTCCTGCCTTAGGAGGCATTTCTGGACCATACCCCAAGTGGTCAATGCCTGACCCTGTGCATATGCTCAGAAATGAACCCCAGTGCTATTCAGAGGACATATATAAAGGATGAAACTGGGTGATCTGGTGGCCTAAGAGAAAACCAGCACCTCCTAATGTGTAGATCTGGTCCCAGAGTACCAGGACTTTAGGGGGAAAAAACTAGAGCCTGGCAACTGTTACGCCTTCATGATGCAAATGGTGGATTTCTTAAAATCTAATCCCTTATCATGTTCTATAGTGATGTCAATGAACACACCCAGGAAACAGCTGCATGATGTAAATGAACACACACAGAAGACATGCAGCAAGGTTGTACACTACACGGGTTTTGCTGTATAGAAAAACTTCATTCCTGAATCATACTTAGCCAGTGTAAAAACTGGAAAAGATTCACCATAGTAAATGTAACAAAACTTTTCCACGTGATGTGAAAATGAGCATGTGACACACCTGCGTTGTGTGTGATCGGCGATGACTGACCTGCACAGTGCCTCCACCTCAGGCACTCTGGAGCGGGAAGCTGACAGTGTTGCAGCAGGAGCAGGCATGTGGGTCTCTGGTGGAACATGATGAACATCAGGGCAGGCATGCATGCCGGGGTTCTGGAGGCTGGCAGTAAAACCTAGGAAACAGGCCCGTAATGGTGGCTGAAAACCCCTGGATGGATATGGTCAGGACACACGTGTAAGGGCTAGAGTGATGTCACTGGCATGACGCCCAGAACACTCCATCTGTACGGATTTCTCCTTGAGCCCTGGGTGGGTGGGGGGGCGGTCACCCAGTGCTCTCAGACCTGGATGCTCCTATGACTGAATCAATCGCTGTGTAGAGGCAGAGTGGTGTGTGAGGACATGGGACATGCCGCCCTGCACCTGACACTGAGTGCTAGCCACTGTCTCAGATGGGGGGAGCGAACCTGCAATGCCTGGCCTGCCACATGCTAAGCCTGTTGCTTTCCACTGACCCTCACTGCAATGCCTTCGGTTCATTGCAACTGTGAATTAACTCACTGAGAATGGACGCAGTCTGGGGAGGGGTGCTCCCTTCTGCACTCCGTGACCTTTCAGAGCTGCTCCCCTGAGACCCGTAGGCTAGGGAAGGGCAGTGACGGTCTCAGAGTCACACTGGTCACCACGCCAAAGGGGAGTGAGAGGCCAGCAGGAGTCCTACCTGGAAGCCCAGGCGCTCTGGCCTCATCCTCTGGAGCCTGTCCACAGCTCCCAGTGGACCCTAGTGAAGAAGCACGCACAGAGTCAGGTGAGGCCTGTGTCTGGGGCAAGCAAGAGCCCCCCAGCCCCAGGAGGGAAGCTGGGGACGCCGGAGACAAGAAGCGTGAGCTGCAGAAGGGACAGGGTGGGGATGCTCGGATCTCGGGGCTGGAATCCAACCATCAAGGACGACTCACCGTGATCCAATTCAAAACGTCAAAATCAAAAACAAAAAAAGAGCTCTACTTAAAACAATGAAAGGCAGGGGCAGTTCCCGGCAGTGGCGAGACCAGCCGGGCCTCCCTGGGCGCTGAACCAGGGGCCGGTGTGCCGGGACACTGCCCCAGCCCTGAGCCCGGCGCCAATCCAGCGCCCGCGCGCCCGGCCACGACCCGCCCACCCCAGAGTGCCACGACCAACCCCGGCCGCGGGGGTCCCAGGGGCGCCCAGAGCAGGCGGCCACGGCCCTGAGGCTCCAGCCCCAGGCACCCGCAGGTACACTCCACACACACTGACCCGAGGGGCTGGACAGACCCATGAGGGGCGGAGCCTCCCGGGGCAGCCTAGGTGCTGCGGCTCCACCCTCAGCGCCTGCCCCTCCCGCCCACCACCCGCCCCTCCCCCTCCACTGCCCCAGGCAACTCTCGGGCGAGACCACGACCCCACGAGGCTCACACGGGGGGCCACGCCCCCAGGCGGTGCAGGCGTGGCCACACCCTGGGGGCTCACAGGTGAGGCCACTCCCCTAGGCAGGCTCACAGGGGGCGCACGGGCACGGGTGGGCACACCCCCGGGAGGCTCATAGGGAGGCCACGCCCATTGGCAGCTCAAAGGCGAGGCCACGCCCCCAGGCAGCTCCGGGGCGAGGCCACACCCGCACGAGGCTCACGGGGCTCCCAGGGAGGCCACGCCCACTGGCGGCTCAAAGGCGAGGCCACGCCCCCAGGCAGCTCGGGGCGAGGCCACACCCGCACGAGACTCACGAGGCTCCCAGGGAGGCCACGCCCACTGGCGGCTCAAAGGCGAGGCCACGCCCCCAGGCAGCTCCGGGGCGAGGCCACACCCGCACGAGGCTCACGGGGCTCCCAGGGAGGCCACGCCCACTGGCGGCTCAAAGGCGAGGCCACGCCCCCAGGCAGCTCCGGGGCGAGGCCACACCCGCACGAGGCTCACGGGGCTCCCAGGGAGGCCACGCCCACTGGCGGCTCAAAGGCGAGGCCACGCCCCCAGGCAGCTCGGGGCGAGGCCACACCCGCACGAGACTCACGAGGCTCCCAGGGAGGCCACGCCCACTGGCGGCTCAAAGGCGAGGCCACGCCCCCAGGCAGCTCGGGGCGAGGCCACACCCGCACGAGGCTCACGGGGCTCCCAGGCCCCCAGGCAGCGGGAATGGGGCCCAGCCCCAGGAGGCACACCGGACGCTATGCCCCCAGGCTCTTGCAAGCGAGACCCCCACCCCCAGTTGACCCCACCCCAGTTGCGAAAGACTAGTTGAAAGGCGTGACGCTGAGAAATGCGTCCCTCCTTCGAAATGGAACAGCCGGGGAGGTGGCGTGGGCGGGGCTGAGCCTGGCACGTGGGCGGCCCAGTTGGGGTGCCAAACGCCCCTCATTTCCCAAGCACCGCCAGGGGCAGTTCTGAGTGGGAGCAGACCTACCCCAAGTTGACTATAGGATAAAGGGGGTGGGGGGGCTCCCGGACCCCCCGGGTCTCTCTGCCCGTGATAGGACCAGGTCACACCCCCGCCTCCCTCTCTGTCCCCCCCCTGCTCTTCCCCCAGTCTCCGGCCGTGGTGGGCGAGACCCCCGTGCTCTGAGCCTGTCGCTGGACCCCCCACTGCACCGAGAGTCTCCGAGTCCCCCTGCACCCCCCTCCTTATCGCTGCCCAGGCGTCGGAGTCCAGCCTGACCCGAACCTCAGCCGGCCCTGCCTGCAACCGGCCGAGCTGGACCCGAGCAGCCTGCCTGTGCCAGGCCCTGGGGACGGAGAGCCCTACCTGACGCTGGAGACCCGAGAGCGAGAAAGTCCAAGAGCCGGCAAAAGGAAGAAGTGGGTCTGGGGACTGTCTTTTATCCACTCCCGCAGCCCACCCCCCAACCCTCCCATTCCCACTCTGATTGGCCACGTGTTGCCTGGGTGAGGTTTCCAGGGACACACCTGAATACACCTGGCCCGCATTAGTGAGCTCTGACTCCCCCGCCCCCCCTTGGCAACAATCCTAGCAACGGACTTGGGCAGCCCTGGGAACCCCTAAAAGCCAACGTGACCGCATAGGTGCCCGTGAGCCCAGACCTCCGCCGAGGCCCCGCGCCCGCCATGTGCCGTGGCTGTCAGCAGCCGCGACAGTTTCTCTGCTGGACCTCGGACCCCGTGGCCATGGCCGTGCGACGCTGCTGCAGCTCGTCGTGTGCTGGGCATGTGGCCCCCCGCGGGGGGTGGGGGGTGCGAGGAGCGTGGGCCTTGGCCGCCGGACTGTGCAGTTCCCAGCAGCATTCTCTGTCCTCAGTCTCCTCCCGCTTCCCTTCTGAGTGCGGTGCGTGTGTTCCCCAAGGCCGCGGCTGCCCCTCCGGGTTCTACGCCTGGTCATGTTTCATTCGGGGAGCGCCGCCCACTCAGCCCAAAAGGCCTGCCACCTGCAGCAGCTCTTCCAGTCCTCTCCTTGAAGGTGGGTCCACTGGCGGGGTCAGGCTGTGGGAAGCAACGCTGGGCCTGGGCACCTTACACTGGCAGCTAGCCACTGCCACCCACCAGTTTCCTGCTGCCTCGCAGTGTCCACCAGTATCCAGGCAGCATGCAGCCGGTCCCCCCAGGCTGTCTTCTGCAGAAACTTCGAAGCTGGTTGCAGTAAGAGGCTGGCTGGAAGGGTCAGAGCCCAGTTCCCAGCCTCTTCTGGGTTTTGATGGGTTCCACGTGTCGCTTGACAGTCCTGCCGGCTGGAGGGACTCGTGGCCAGCGTCATCGCTCTGTCTTCCGCCAACCGTTCCCGATGCCCACCCTCAGTTCCCAGTTCCCACTGAAAACTTCCTTCCCTTTGCGTGCACCCCGGGCTCCACGCTTGGGCCTCATTTGAGTCCCATTCTTTTGTCTGGCCTTTTTCTGTGGTTTGGTTCCGTTTTGGTGGAATGGGGTTGGGTGTGGAGGGGATCGGGGTAGAACCTAGGGGTCCCCCACTCCGCTGTTTTACCATGCACACCCCCACCCCTTCCCATGCCCCTGAATATATGAATGAGGGTTATTTTTTCCCAAACCTTTAACTTGATAATTCTAAGCCTTCTCTGATTGGCTCCCTGAACAGGCTTCTCACTCCCCATCCTTTCGTCCTTGCCTGAGCGTTCGTCAGACATGACAACACCCCTCCGTGTGACCGCAGACGCTGCTGCTCTTCTGCAGGCTCAGCACCTGCTTCAGCCCCTACTCCACCCCCTAGGAGTGAGTTCAAGGTCTCTTGGATCTTGTCTGCTTTGCAGACTGTGAGCTGCAGCTAAACTATGGTCATCGTACAGCAGGTATTAAAAACATTTTTGGCCAGAGTGATAGTATAGCCGGGAGGGTTCTTGGCTTGCACTTGCTAACACTGGTTGCACTTGCTAACTTGGGAGATCCTATAAGTCTCCCAAGACCTACCAGGAGTGGTTCTTGAGTGCAGAGCCAGGAAGAAACCTTGGCATTGCCAAACCCCAAAATAAATAAATAAATATACTTTTATCCATTGTAACTAATGAGTGGTACTCCCCCCACCCCTTTCTCTCACTGGCTATTAAGACCATTCCGTAGGAACAGGGATGTGACTCGGTGGCAAAGCGTAGACCTTGCCTATGTGAAAGCACTGCAGGAGGGAGGAAGAGGAGTTTCATAAATGTGTTGAGATTTTTATAGCATAAAATTCTTTAGCAATATAGTGACAAAGGGAACATTCTATAAAAAAAGTCTATAGTTGTGAAGGTGGTACTCTAGTTAGATCATCTAATGCAGAGGCTGGGATTACTACCTTCCCCACAAAAAAGAGTAACCCCATGAGAGAAATGGGTAACTTTTATAACTTGGAGAGCACCCACAGTTCTTGTCTATTTTTTGGTGTAAAAATACGAGTAACCCCTGAGCACTGCTGGATGTGCCCTTCCTCCAACCTCCCACCCCCCCCCCAAAAAAAAATGAAGAAAGAACGAAAGGGGCCTCCTGGGCAGGGAGACACCTGGAAAGGCCGGAGTGCAGGGATTCCAGGTACAGCCCCAGGCAGCGCCTGGTCCCCCAGCACCACCAGGAGTGACCCCGGCAGCGGGTCCCTCCTTTGCCAGTCCGTGGAGTCGGTGCAGCTGCCACAAACCTCCCCTGTCCTTCTCCCGGCGCCCAGTGCCTGCAGGTCAAGTTGGCCGTCATGGCTACGAGGCTGGTGGCCTCGAGATTGATGATCCGCAACGCGGCCGTGGCGCTGCAGGAGGACCGGGAGGACGCCGTGGCCCTGTGCTCCGTGGCCAAGCTCTTTGCCACGGGCGAATGCTTCGCTGTAAGTCCCCCACCGCGGCTCAGGTGGATGCAGGGCTCTCCCGGGACCAGGACACTCCTCAGAGTGCCCTGCGTGGGAACCTGACCTCCGTGTCCTCCGGTCCTTTCGCTTCAGCTGTTGTGATCCCCAGGTCACACCTCTTGGGTGTGGTGCTCACACATGCACGCTGCTGCTGGGTGGGCACGCGCGTGTGCTTTTGCACGGGCGCCCTCTGGTTGCAGTCACACCTCTTGGGTGTGGTGCTCACACATGCACGCTGCTGCTGGGCGGGCACACGCGTGTGCTTTTGCACGGGCGCCCTCTGGTTGCAGTCACACCTCTTGGGTGTGGTGCTCACACATGCACGCTGCTGCTGGGCGGGCACACGCGTGTGCTTTTGCACGGGCGCCCTCTGGTTGCAGTCACACCTCTTGGGTGTGGTGCTCACACATGCACGCTGCTGCTGGGCGGGCACGCGCGTGTGCTTTTGCACGGGCGCCCTCTGGTTGCAGTACTCGCATCTGTCCGCCAGGGGTCGCGCTGCACCTGCCCTCACAGCCCTTCTCAGACGCTGGCTGGGTGTATGCGGCTCCCTCCCTGGCTGCGTGCCGGCAGCAGCGATGAGCCTGCGTTGAGGCTGCTGCACCACTAGGTGGCGCCGTGGCTCTGCGCAATCTAACTGCACGGTTCTGTGTTGCACCCACCCAGCTGGAGAGAAGCTGGAAAGACTGAGCCCACCCCCTCCATGCAGTGGACTGAGGGGAGCAGACCCTCCAGGCGCAGAGCCACGCCCTGCTGGGATGGGCTTCCCCGGTTAGATCTGGGCGGGGTTGGAGGAGAACTGCCCGCTGGGTCTGCCCAGCACCGGTCTGACCTTGTGGCTGTGCCCACAGATCTGCAGCCAGGCCCTGCAGATGCAGGGGGGGGCTACGGGTACCTAAAGGACTACGCTGTCCAGCAGTACATGCGCGACTCCAGAGTCCACCAGATCCTGGGAAGGTGAGGCTCTGTCCGTCAGTCCCGGCTTCTCCTCCAGCCCAGCACTGAGGTGACCATGAGCCAGGACGGGGCCCTTGTGTCCTCTGTAACACCAGCAGTGGGGCCGAGAGACGGCACCGGGAGATGCGTGCCCTGCATGCAGCTGGCCTGGGAACCCCGTGGTCACCTAAGGACAGCACAAACTGATTCCTGAGCACTGCCAGAGGCAGCCCCGAATCAAAAGGAAAAACAGCAGTGATTCGTTGTTACTGCTTAGAAACGGTGGTACCAGCCCACAGGCAGGCCCAGCTGCTGCAGCCCAGGCCTCAGAGGTTCCAGAACCTCAGGACAGAGGCGCTCGGGGTAAGTGGCGGGCTGGAACCTTCAGACAGTGGGGAGGGCACTTGCTTTGCATTGGCCGGCCTGGGTTTAATACCAGACATCCCAAAGGATGTCCTCACCGGGGCCCCTTGGAGGGGAGCGGGTTGAGCTTTCCTCCCCGCCCCGACCAGGGCTGCGGCAGCCAAAGACCTCCAGGACAAACTCACGCGGGTTCCGGGGCCGAGATCTCCAAGCCTACTTGGATTTGGGCCGAGCATCCTCCACCCAGATCCTCCAAATTCCAGTAGGCGGGGGTCACACCCACCAACTGGCCCCTGGCGCCGGGTCATCCCATCAACGGCCAAGACTCAGAGACTATAAAAACCAGCTCCTGGAACCACGCGGCCATGACATCCTATTAAGACATCTTATTATCTCATTCCTACTTTGGACAAACTGGCAGGCTACCGAATGTAGCCTGCCCACATGGCAGAGTCTGGCAAACTCCCCGTGGCGTACCCAATATGACAAATACCAGTAACAATGATGGGTCTCATTCTCCTAAAGAGCCTTGAATATAATCTCAGGGCTAGGATGAAGGAGACGTTACTGGGGCCTGCTTGAGGCAATCGACGAATAACAGGATGATTTGTGATTTGTGATTGTGATCCCAAAGGATCCCCCAAGCTCTTCAGGAGTGATCCCTGAGTACAGAGCCAGGAGTAACTCCTCAGCACCCAGCATTGCCAGGTGTGACCCCAAAACAAACAAGCCAGCAGCCCGGGAGGCACATCCAGAGGAACTGTCTCCCTTGGCGTGACTCGGGGTCATTCACCTACAAAGTAAGTGCCTGGCCAGGCAATGGGCACTGTGGGCAGCAGGCCAGGAACGTGGCCACAGCCTGAGCATCAGCTGTGTTCCCCACACTTTTCACAGACCACCCCCCCCCAGAAGTTTGTGTCCTGCACAGCCCTAGGGCAGGGCTGGAAATACTCCCGAACTGATGTGCAGGGGTTATGGGTGCTGCAGGAGCCCCGGGACAGAGGTGGAGTCTGAGAGCTCTAGCCGCAGGGCATTTACAGTCTTCCAGAATCGCACAAGATCAGGGGTCTGTGCCAGCAGATGCCTGAACCTACCAGCCTGGTTTCTGTCAGGGCCTGAGCTCTGGCGCCCATCACCAGCAAGGGCCTCAGAGGAGGCAGCTGCTGCCTACTGCAAACTCGTACCCCCGTCTTGCTCTGTCCATTCTGCTGTGGGCCTCATCCCGCAGGCTCGCCAAGGGAGCCTCCCTCCTGCTGATGCCGCCTTGTAACCTTATTGGGATAAATGGCCCTTGTGTAAAGGGATAGGGCGATTCCAGGCCCCACCAATCTTTTTTGTGGGGTGGGATGCCACACCTGGAAGTGCTCGGGGCTTGCTGCTGGTGGGTTCAGATGATCATTTACAGTGCCAGGGTCGAACCCGGGTCGGCTGCATGCGAGGTTGGCTCTACCCGATGTACTGTTGATCTGGCTCCAGGACAGTTTGTTTTTATTTGACTGTTCTGTTTGTGGGGGCACACACCCAGCAGTGCTCAGGGACTGTTCCAGACTCTGCCCAGGGGTCCCTGGACAGTGCTCACGAATCTGGACCAAGCCTCCTGCACGGGAAGTGTCTGTGCAGCCCCCCTGTTGAGCCGCTCCCTGATCCTGGTTTGTATTTTTCTCTGCTTTTATGGGAGGGCTTTTGTTTTTTTTGTTTTGAGCCACACTCCAGTGATGTGATGCTCAGGCGTATTCCTGGCTCTGCACTCTGGGACCTCTCCTGGCAGTGCTTAGGAACCACATGGGATGCCAGGGATCAAACCTGGGTTGACCGTGTGCAAGGCAAGTGGCCCTGTCCTCTGTACTCACTCCCAATGGGAGGGTGTTTTTTGTTTGTTTGTTTGTTTGTTTTTCTTTTGAGGTTACACCTGGTGATGCGCAGGGGTTACTCCTGGCTCTGCACTCAGGAATTACTCCTGGCGTGCTTGGGGGATCATATGGGATGCTGGGAATCAAACCTGGGTCGGCCACATGCAAGGCAAATGCCCTACCAACTGTGCTATCGCTCCAGCCCCTTTTTCTTTTTTCAAATTGATTTATCACTGATTAAAAATAGTATAGAATTTCAGGATCATAACTTTATAGCTTTATGTGTATAAAAGACTCCTCACACACTCCACCAGACTTCCATACCTGGTACCACCTGAGAGAAACTTTTGTTTTAAATCATTTTGGGGTTGTTGTTGTGTGTGTGTATGTGTGTGTGTGTGTGTGTGGTGTTTTTTTGGTTTTGGTTTTGGGGCCACATATGGCAATATGCAGGGTTTCCTCCTGGCTCTGCACTCGGGTCACTCCTGGCCATGCTCAGGGGACCATATGGGATGCTGGAGAGTGAACCCAGGTCGGTTCTGTGTCAAGCAGGCACCCTCATGCTGTACCATCCTCTGTCCCAAGAGACTTTGTTGCTGTTGTTGTAATATAAAGTTCCTCCTCACTTCCTGCTACTTTTCCACCTGCGCCTGGCTGGGTTTTAAACCTAGCTGGGTTTAGGTGACACTTACCCCACCAGCACCTCCCAGAGCGTGGGACTGGCTGTAGTGTGTTTAATTTTTTATTTATTTTATTTTATTTTTTTGCTTTTTGGGTCACACCCAGCCGATGCTCAGGGACTACTCCTGGTTCTGCACTCAGGAATCACTCCTGGCGTTGCTTGGGGGAACCATATGGGATGCTGGGAATTGAATTCATGTCGGCCACATGCAAGGCAAATGCCCTACCCACTGTGCTATTGCTCCAGCCCCAAGGGACTGGCTACTCTGTCTCTCCCTCTTGCCGGTAGCAACGAAGTGATGAGGATGCTGGTGTCGCGCAGCCTGCTGCAGGAGTAGCACCCAGCCTGGGGGCTGCTGTGGTCAAAAACCAGGGCTGAGCCCCTGTGAGGGGTAAAGGGAGGAGGGCGCCTCCACAACTGCATCAGTGGCCCCTGCAGGCAGGGCTGGGCAAGCCTTTGCAGAGGGACAGTGTCCGATACCGACCACATGCGTGTCTGGGAAAGGTGGCTGGGAGGAATCCCCGCTCACGCCAAAGCCCTTCCTCCGACCCACGTGGTCTTGCTGTTTCTGCGTCTCGCTGCTTCACCAAATCCTTCCATTTGGCATGGTGGAGACGCAAGTGGAGACACTCCAGTACCCAAGTCACAGCCCCTCATCCGAGCATCCTTGAACAGTCCAGCCAAGGAAGGAGTCGGGAGGAAGTGCGTGTCTGACGTCTGAACGAGGTGTGATGTGGGGAACACCACTTGGGTGCTCAGCGCTGAGGGCATTGGAACTTCGTTGGTGGTAGCCTGGGGTCTGGAGTGGTGCTCAGAGCCCCTCCTTGCCCTTCCTGATCCGTTGCTTTGAGTATATATTTTTTCTGAATCGTTGCTTCCTTTTTAAAAGTTAGTTCTCTTTTAAAGTATTTTTAATCACTACATTGATAAATAAAATCGACTTCTCCATAATATCTCCAGTTCTACTGAAGTGGCTTTTAGATTATCTTTATTTCTCTCTAATACCTTTTACAATTATTTTAAAGGTTTTAGTTAATTAAACGTTTACCTCAGGGGCTGGAGTGGTAGTACAACAGGTAGGGCGCTTGCCTTCCACACGGCCGACCCGAGTTTGATTCCGAGCATCCCATATGGTCCCCTGAGCACCACCAGGAGTAATTCCTGAGTGCAGAGCCAGGAGTAACCCCTGAGCATTGCTGGGTGTGACCCAAAAAGGCAAAAAAAAAAAGTTCAACTCAATTTTACATTTTCTCAACCAAGTTGTCTTTTTTTTAAATTGGCCCTTAAAAGTTACTACTAGTTTTGCAAGCTAAGGTTTTGTGATTTGTGAAAGACCATGTAAAGTAATATTTATGATTTGTGAAAGACCATGTAAAGTAATATATAAAAATGGAAGCCTCGTGGAGACTCTGTTATAACTGATCTTCACATTATTCCAGCCCTTATCTGATGTCCAAGAGATGTGAGCTCCAGCCAGTGACAGGTAACCTGAACAGGAACCCTTCTCAGCGCAGACTCCATGGGAGGAAACGTGTGAGCTATTTGAGGGTACAAGGTGTGGGAATACTATAAGGTCTAAAATATGTTTCTCTCCGAAGGCCTTATTCTGAGGGCTGCACTGCCAGTGGCAACAGATTTACAGTAGGAAAGCATGCGTGTTTCCTGAGTGGAAATTCAAATTAAGCTTTTTGAAAGTAAGAAATGTTTGAGGAGACCGGAAAGAGCCAGGAATGGGAGACATGTGGGGTTTGCTGCTTCTGGCTTCTGGCATTGGCCTAGTTTGTGACGAAAATGATAAAAGACCTTCGTGTTTATTTTGTAAGCGAGGCAAAGCCACGGACTGGAGCGATAGCACAGCGGGTAGGGCATTCGCCTTACAAGCGGCCAACATGGCCGACCCGGGTTCGATTCCTCTGCCCCTCTCGGAGAGCCCGGCAAGCTACCGAGAGTATTCAATATGCCAAACACAGTAACAACAAAGTCTCCAATGGAGACGTTACTGGGCCCGCTCGAGCAAATCGACGATCAACTGGAGGGCCTTTACATTTACACGGGTTTATAATGGGTAAGAAATGGTAAGGTGAGGACTGGAAGGATAGTACAGTGGGTAGGCATTGGCCTCACAAGCTGCTCACAGGTTTGATGCCCTGAGCCATACCGGAAGAGATCACTGAGCACAGCGTGAGAAGGAAGCCTAAAGCTCCCCTAACCCCACCAAGTAAAAGTAGTAAAAATAGTAAGAAGAGTTGACTCTGAAGGACATTCTGGGATGTGTCTGGGCATGAACACGAGTGGGGAAGGACAGGTCAGCAGGTCCAGTCACCAGGTTCTCCTGAAAGGCCACCAACCACCAAGCCCTCCCCACCCCACTCTCCTTTATGGTTGTAAAGTATCCTGTAGATTCTCACCCCAGAGGTCGGCTGAGCCAGACTTGTTGGATTTGTGCCTCTCCTTGGTACCTCCCTGGGTCATGGTTGACTCTTTGTTGAGAAAATGGGAAAATATTGATAATGCAATCTGTATCAGAGAAAACATCTCTAGTGCAGTCCGTATCAGATAAAACAGAACCCTAATGTTGTTCATATCGGATAAAACATGTCTCTAATGCAGTCCATATGAGATACAACATGTCTCTAGCGCAGTCCATATCAGAAAATTTTTCTCTAACACAGACCTTCCATATCTAACACAGTTCTCAGCAGGCTGCTTGTACAAAGTGAGCCAGTCTGATGCAAATGTGAAGGGCCTCAGGGACTGTCAAGTTAAAGCACATCAGGTGATGGCCTGAGGGCGCCACTGTGCTGCCCTCTGCCCTGGGAACAGCCTGGGAGGTGTGTGTGTATGAGAGAGAGAGAGAGAGAGAGAGAGAGAGAGAGAGTAGGGAGAGAAGAGGGAGAGAGGGAGAGACGGTGAATGGTGGTGGTGGCCACAAAGCCAGAGCTGGGACACATGTATACACATAGTACACTCCATTCATGCTCACACGCTCACACATGCATGCACACACTCATGCATATGCACACACACTCACTCCTATGCATACGCACCCATGAGTACACACGCACTTCCATAAAGTCGAACACATCTATGCAAGCACACTTGAAGTTGGTGTACTGTGCACCCTCATGGGTGGCTTATGTGAGGCAGGGGGAGAGACTTTCTCCTGACCTGCCCCTGCTCCCCCAGACCTTCTGGGAAGGTGAGCACTGATCAAGCCTACAATGAGCCCCTGCACAACACGGGCCAACACAACCAGGTGGCTGTCAAGTCACACCTGACATCTACTTGGTCTCTGCACGGGAGTTGATCCCCAGCACCCAGTTTCTCAGGGAGCCAGGGACTCAGGCTGGAGTGAGGATTTGCTCTTTGCTGGAAAAGAGTCAGTCCTAGGACTTACCCAGGATTTTGGGTAAGGTTCCTGTCTTCCTTTGCTCAAGGTGACTTTTAGAGGGTTTCTCCAACCAGCCCCCACATGGGGCTTCTACCTAAGTAAAAGTTCATTGCTAGGGCAGTTGCCAAGCGGGTAGATGGTCTTTGAAATTCCTTTCCTGGCCTTTTGTTCCTGCCGGAGCTTCTCCCAGAAGGGGTCCAGCCTTCTCCGGGTCTGTTGCTGGGGCCAGGTGAGTCTTCCCATGGTGAGCCTTGGCCTCACAAGGGGGCTCTTAGTGTTCGGCTGTTGGTTTTCTTACATCCGAGGAATTTCATAGCCATGGGCCCTTCCCTGTCCAACTGCCTACGTCATACTCACATGCTCACACATACATACCATGCAACTTGTTCACACACCCAAACCCCCGTGTACAGTCACTCACATGTGCACTCTCAGACACACACACACACACAATACACATAATCACATGCTCACACACTCGCTCCCATGCACTCACACATGCTCACAAATATTGCACACATTTGCGCACACGCTCACATGACACTCTGGCACACGCTCGCACACACACTTGCGCACGCACACTCACACAAAAGCGCACACACACACTTGGACACACGCACACATGCACACTCATACATACTTGCAGGTCACATGCACTCGCACGCTTACACACACCCATTTGAGTGACAGCAGGTCCCCGCTGGTGCTGCCTCAGTCTCCCAGAGCTGCTGTCCTCTCTGTGGGATGTGATGTGGGCACGGGAGCCACAGGCGGTGCACAGTGCTTCCACGTCCCATGAATCTACAGTTACATCCAAATCCAAACCAGCGATGTCTTCCGACTGCTGAGGCAACCTCCCAGACCTGGCGACTGCACTCCCCCGCGGCTCTCCAGAGGCTTCTCAGTCTTGCTGAGCTCAGGTCCCCGGGCAGCAGGCAGCGGGGGAGGTGGCTGGCCCCGCCTCGCAGGAGATCTGTCTGGAGATCAGATCAGAGCCAGTGAGGTTCCACTGCTTTCCCGCGGCGCCCTCAGACGCCCCAATTCTGAGATCACGCTGGCCCCCTCTCCCCTCCCCGGGCATTGGTGGCAGGACATGGGCTGCACCCTGAGACCCGGGGACAGACACACTGGCTATAGAGCCCACGGAACCCCTGCAGTGGGTGGCGGAAGTAGGTGCCTTCCTGCCTGTCTGTTTCTCTTTTCTCTTGTGGTCTGGGGGCAGCACCCAGGGCCTTCCCAAGCCAGGATGTGCCCCTGAGCCTCTGGCCTCCTCAGGACGTGAGGAGCATCCTGGTCACTAAGTGGACGTGAGAGGGAGGGTGGCCCCAGGCTTGGGGAGATGGGAAAGTGAGGAAATGAGAAAAGGGTGGGAGAGCAGGTCGGGAAGAAGCTCAGGCTGGCTGAGTACCGCTCAGGGAAGTGAGTCTGCAGCATGGGCTGGATCGCGAGCCCGCCTACCTGGCCGCTTCCCTCAGGACATTGTGCCCTGCTGTGGCCACTTCCAGGCTGGAGTGGCCACCTTTGAGGACTCCAGGCTGTGTCACAGACACCCACTGTCCCCTGCACAGGGAGCTCTGGCCAGCTCTGGTCACTTTGCAGTGACTGCTCACTGTTCCAGACCTTACCACTGCCTCCAGCCCCAGCTGCAGGGCCCAGGAGAGGGGCTCCTGTGCAGTGTTGGGGATGAGCCTGGGTCAGACACGTGCACGGCCAGTGCCCTCCCCACTGTCCTATCTCAGCCCCACAGACACACAGCTGTAACCAAGGTGGTAGACCAGGAGTTTTCAGCCTTTGCTGACCTGTAGACCAGCAGTGGTCTGAGCTAGGCCGCAGCATCCATAAAGCCTGCTGGGCCTCTGGAGGAATGAAACAGAGCCGTTTCAGAGTGTCTCCACAGGAACCCATGTCTGACCTCATGTATGCTGGCAGCACCTTGCCATCTGCTTGGCCAGGAGCTGCGGTCACTAGGGCTGGCCCCCAGCCACCTCTTCTCAGCAGGAAGAGTGTCCGCACGTAGGGTGGGGGAGGGAGACAGGGTCAGCACAGGCTTCTGGGTGTGGTGTGGCCTAGGCGGGAACCCCTGGATGTGGTGCGACCCCCCAGGTGTGGGTGTGGGTGTGGCTGGGAGGGACCCTGTGGCTCCCCATCTCCATCCCTCACACCTTCCTCATGCTTCTGCATCCTCACCTCCTAGGCTCCTGCCTCTATGGAAAGCATTCACTGCTCCAAGTGTCCTCCTAAATGTTGGATTCACGCAGCACTTTCTTTTGGGGGATAGGGAGAACTCAATCACTTGATCACTTGATACCCCGTTACTCATCGATTTGCTCAAGCGGACGCCAGTAACGTCTCCATTCATCCCTGTTGCATGCTAGCGTAGCCCAATGGCATCTGCTTGTTCTAGGAACATGAAGACCTCAAACCAATCATTCAAGGTCTTGACGAAGAAGTCTGACCATCTTGTAGGTGGGCATCCACGCGATCTTTTGACGTCCCGTGGAATCCAGTCAGTAATGGCTCTAGTCCAGCAGTCATCTCTAAACCTCATTACGTGTCCAGCCAATCTGATTTTTTATGCCTTGGCAAATGAGACAGCATCCCTGATTCTTGAGCGTTGACGGAGATCCGGATTCTATCTCTCATTTGAGTAAAGTGTGATACTCCAAGCATAGTTCTTTCGATTCCTCTTTGAGAGACCCAAATAGCGTTCTCATCCTGTTTTCGTAGGGCCCAGATCTCTGAGGCATATGTTAATGCAGGAAGGACAGTGGAATCGAAGAGATGTGCTCGGAGCTGGAGGTTCTTTGTCCTCTTAGTTATTTCTTCAACGCTCTTGAAGGCATTCCAAGCCGCTCTCTTCCTCCTGCGCAACTCAGGTGCCAGATCATTCATCATATTGATTTCTTGACCTAGGTATATATAACTGTTGCATTCGGAGATGGTGGTTCCGTTGAGAGTGAATGGAATATCAGGAACAAGAATGTTTCTCATGAACATTGTCTTTGTGAAATTCAGTTGTAATCCGACCTTTCCACACTCACGGTCGAAGTCGATCAGCATTTGTGCCGCTTGGCTGATGTTTGGTGTTATTAGAACGATGTCATTAGCAAAGCGGAGGTGGTGTAGTTGCCGACCATCTATCTTCACTCCCATTCCTTCCCATTCTAGTCATCACATGATGTTCTTGAGGGTGGCACTGAAGAGTTTTGGTGAAATGGTATCACCCTGCCAAACCCCTCTCTTGACATGGATGATTACTTCTTTGTAGAATGGTGAGATCCTGGTAGTGAATCTGTAATAGAGCTCACGGAGGATCCTGATGTTTTGAGTTTGTATGCCCTGATTGGCTAGGGCTTCGATGACTGCTTCCATCTCAACAGAATAAAAGGCCTTCTTTAAATCAATGAATATTAGATAGAGTGGCATATTGAACTCCTGAGAAACCTCAATGAGCTTGGTTATTATGTGGATATGGTTGATGGAGCTGAATCCTTTTCAGAACCCAGAGTGTTATCATGGTTGTCCTTCATCTAGTGTTCTGCCAATCCTATTCAGGATGACTCGAGTGAACAGTTTGTAGATGACAGACAATGGGCAGATTGGGCGATAGTAGCCAATGTCATGGGTGTCTCCATTCTTGTATAGTAGTACAGTCCTGCTGGTTTTCCATTGGAATGGAACCTTGCATTCAGACAGGTAGTGTGTGAAGAGCCGAGCCAGTGTATTGATGAGTACTGACGGTAAGTTCTTCAGGTGTTCAGGTCTGACCTTGTCTGGGCCAGGTGCTCTTTGTTTCTTTACCAACGAGATGGCATGTTGGATTTTGGAAGGGAGAACATTGGGAATGACATATCCATCCTGCGGAATTTGGTATGTGTGCAAGTGGACGTGGCTATTAAAGAGATCTGAGTAGAAGTCATGAATAATCTTCCCCATTGCCCTTCTGGAAGATGTGATAGATCCATCAGGATGTCGGAGGGCAGTCATCTTGGTCTTTAGTTGGTGAAGGACAGGCGGGCATTACGAATGCTTTTCCCGGCTTCTGCCACATCTACCAGCACTGCTTCTCTTCTGTCTTTGAGGTCATCCTTGATTGCTTTTCTGCAGTTTTGCCAGCTCAGACGTTCGCTTGTGGTTGCCTGAGGCATGTGCCAAGCCACGTTGGCGAATAAGTTCAAGAGTGTTCGAAGAAAGGTGTTTTTTTGTGGTTATCTCTCTCTTGGCATTCCTCGCACAATCATGGAGGTGCTGAATCATTCGATCGTATTCCTCATCAATGTTGTCAATGACGGCATCTTCCCTCATTGCTGCAACACAGCCAAAGAGCTCCCAGTTGGCGGTCATTCAGGGAGTTCTCTTATTAAACTTTGCATTCTTTTCTCCCCGTTCTGTGAGGTAGAATTTTGCACGAAGGAGACGGCAGTCTGATCCCGTTTGGAATTTTGGGACAACAGCAACATCGGTTAGGCAAAACCGCCAATTGAATATGATGTGGTCTATTTCATTGTGGAACCATCCACTGGGAGACTCCCATGTCCAATGCTTAGATTCAGACTTTTGGAACTGTGAGTTACCATGGAGAATTGGAGAACTCAATATTTAGGGTTATTTCTGCACGTGACTGGGGATCACTCCTGCACTGCTCTGGGGACCATGTGGTGCTGGGGATCAAACCTGGGTCTCCCACATGTAAGTCAAGTACTGTCACCTTTTGTGCCACCTCCCTGACCCCAGTGAGCCTTTGGTGTCCTCCAGAGAGCAGGGGGCCTCGTGGGTAAGACAAGATCCTAGACAGTGCTCTGAAAAGTGAAGAGGCTTAAAAAGCTGAGGGCATTTGAGCAATGTGGCACATTTTCCATGAGCTTTAATTCCTGGGCACAATAAAAAAAATACCTTCCCCAGGGGGTGAGGAGGTAGCTTAGTAGTAAACACTTGCCTTGCAAGTGTGAAGCCCTTGGTCTGATCCTCAGACAGACAAACAGACACACACACACATAGCAAACAACTGCTAATGGATGTAATCTCTTATGAAACAATTTGGCAAATCAGTAGACCTGAAATGGGGTGTTCATGAAGATGAGGGCCTGTCTATCCCCCACTCCCACTGGTGGTTCTTGGATTTTCCAGTAGGGATGTGGTTGGGAACTGAGGGCTGTCCATGACACACAGATTGTCCATCACACACAAACTGTCCATCACACACTGTTCCTCACACAGACTGTTCATCACACACAATCCATCAACAGAGACAATCGATCACACATAAAATGTCCATCACACACATACTGCCTCTCATACACAGACTGTTTAGCACACACAGACTGTCCGTCACACCAGACTGCCCATCAACACTGAGTGACTGTCACACATAGACTCTCCATCACACACGGACTGACCATCACACAGACTGTCCATCAACACTGTCACACATGGACTCTCACATACAGAGGGTCCATCACACACAGACTGTCCATCACACACAGACTGCCCATCGACACTAACTGTTACACATAGACTGTATGTCACACAGTGTCCATCACACAGAGACTGTCCATCACCACAGGCTGTCCATCACACAGAGTGTCCATACACACAGACTGCTTACCCCCCACACTGCTGCGGTTTCAGGGATCCTGGCCGCTGTCCTGTCTCTCTGGCTCCTTGCCCTGAAGTTTCTCCTTGAGGCACTGCCAAGAGCCTGGACTCTGAACAAGGACTGTCCTGTTTCTGTTCTTTCTTTGCTTGAGTACCAGCTCGACCTTGTCTGAGCCCCTCCGGCTCTTCACACATCGAGGGCTGGAGAGAGAGTCTCAGTCCATGCTGACGAGCAGTGCCTGATCTGGGAACTGCACCAGCAGCATGAGTGTGGGTGCAGGTGCTTGTGACTCTTCCTGCTCTCTGGTTTTATCTCATGCCAACCCCCGCTCCTTGGTCCCTGAGACTCTTCCCCAGGCCCAGCAGATGAAGCTGGCCTCAGTGTGGCCTGATGGCCGGGTTATGGAGACTCTGAGCCAAAACCACCTGCTATCCAGGCACCCTAGTCCACACATAGCCACCCTGGGGCTCCAGGGACCTCAGTCAGGGTATCCCTCACCAGCCTCTGCACGTGTCCTTCTTCCTCTTCTCAGCGCGACCCCAGCCAGAACAGCCATCCTCCCCCTCCCCCCAGGCTCTCTAGCTGGCCATAGGAACCCAAGCTCTGATTGCTCTTTGAGCACTTTCCCACATACAGATGGGGATGTGTCTTTCTAAAGCTTTATGGGCTCGGATGCTGGTGGCAGGCAGCCCTACCAAGCTTGTGCAGAGGGAGTGTTGGCAGGGCTTCAGTGAAAGAGACAAGCACGTCTCACACCATTACACTAGCACAGCCTCCCAAGAGGACAGAGGCACAACTCACAATGGCCATGAACCTATGAGTGGACATAGGGAAAGTGTTTGTAAAGTGTACAAAGAGCATCTGAAGAGAATGAGCCCAACACCTCTCTGTCACACGTGATAGCAGCCTGTCGTTAGATGTGACTGATAATCTGGTAGACCTCAGCAGCCTTGCAGCAAAGACTGGATTAAATAGGAGATTTATGTGCTTCTTGTCAGACCAACAGGCTGGGAATATCGAAGCTGGAAGCATCAGGACTGGCGTGGGTGTGGAATACAGGCATAAACTGGGTGTGGGGTACAGGCATGGGCTGGGTGTGGAGTACAGGCATGGGTTGGGTGTGGAATACAGGCATGGGCTGGGTGTGGGATACAGGCGTGGGCTGAGTGTGGGATACAGGCGTGGGCTGGGTGTGGGGTACAGGCATGGGCTTGCTGTGGAATACAGGAGTAGGCTAGGTGTGGGATACAGGCGTGGGCTGTGCATGGGGTACAGGCGTGGGCTGGGTGTGGAATACAGGAGTAGGCTGGGTGTAGGATACAGGCATGGGCTGGGTGTGAAATACAGGAGTAGGCTGGGTGTGGGATACAGGCGTGGGCTGGGTGTGGAGTACAGGCATGGGCTGGGTGTGGAATACAGGAGTAGGCTGGGTGTGAGATACAGGTGTGGGCTGGGTGTGGGGTACAGGCGTGGGCTGGGTGTGGAATACAGGAGTAGGCTGGGTGTGAGATACAGGTGTGGGCTGGGTGTGGGGTACAGGCGTGGGCTGGGTGTGGAGTACAGGCGGGGGCTGGGTGTGGGATACAGGCGTGGGCTGGGTGTGGAATACAGGAGTAGGCTGGGTGTGGGGTACAGGCGTGGGCTGGGTGTGGAGTACAGGCATGGGTTGGGTGTGGAATACAGGCATGGGCTGGGTGTGGAATACAGGAGTAGGCTGGGTGAGGGATACAGGCGTGGGCTGGGTGTGAAGTACAGGAGTAGGCTGGGTGTGGGATACAGGCGTGGGCTGGGCGTGGGGTACAGGCATGGGCTGTGCATGGGGTACAGGCATGGGCTGGGTGTGGAATACAGGAGTAGGCTGGGTGTAGGATACAGGCATGGGCTGGGTGTGAAATACAGGAGTAGGCTGGGTGTGGGATACAGGCGTGGGCTGTGTGTGGGGTACAGGCATGGGCTGGGTGTGGAGTACAGGCATGGGCTGGGTGTGGAATACAGGAGTAGGCTGGGTGTGAGATACAGGTGTGGGCTGAGTGTGGGGTACAGGCGTGGACTGGGTGTGGAGTACAGGCATGGGCTGGGCGTGGGGTACAGGCGTGGGCTGGGTGTGGGGTACAGGCGTGGGCTGGGTGTGGGATACAGGCGTGGACTGGGTGTGGGGTACAGGCGTGGACTGGGTGTGGAGTACAGGCATGGGCTGGGCGTGGGGTACAAGCATGGGCTGGGTGTGGAATACAGGAGTAGGCTGGGTGTGAGATACAGGTGTGGGCTGGGTGTGGGGTACAGGCATGGGCTGGGTGTGGAATACAGGCGTGGGCCGGGTGTGGGGTACAGGCGTGGGCTGGTTGTGGAGTACAGGCGTGGGTTGGGTGTGGAGTACAGGCATGGGCTGGGCTTGGGGTACAAGCATGGGCTGGGTGTGGAATACAGGAGTAGACTGGGTGTGAGATACAGGCGTGGGCTGGGTGTGGGATACAGGTGTGGGCTGGGTGTGGGTGGGATACAGACGTGGGCTGGGTGTGGAGTACAGGCATGGGCTGGGCTTGGGGTACAAGCATGGGCTGGGTGTGGAATATAGGAGTAGACTGGGTGTGAGATACAGGCGTGGGCTGGGTGTGGGATACAGGTGTGGGCTGGGTGTGGGTGGGATACAGACGTGGGCTGGGTGTGGGATACAGGTGTGGGCTGGGTGTGGGATTCAGGCGTGGGGTGAGTTTGGAATACAGGCATGGGCTGGGTTGCCACGGAATGCAGGCGCCTACTGGAAGAGCAGTAGCTGTTTCGTATTCTAGTGCCTTGGGTGCACTCTTGCCAGGATTGAATGACGTATGAGGGTATAATTCAATATGAAAACCCCTATCCTTCCCTCTCCCCTCCTATAAAAATTTTATTTTACTTTTATAGTTGTTCACAATAATTAATTACATTTAATATTCAAACACCAATCCCACCACCATTGCACTTTCCTACCACCTTATTTCGAATGTTTTCACCCAAAATTCCAAACTATGTCCCCCAAAGCATAACCAAAACAATTAATTTTGTATTTCTTTTTATATGAATAATCCACTAAAAATGGTCTAATAAAGTTTCCTTAGAGGAAAGTGTGTGAAGATTGTTGTATTTCATCCTGGAGCCATTGAGGCCTTGTATAAGAGATTACTAATATGTTTGTTAAAGTTTGGGACTGTGTGCTTACACACACACACACACACACACACACACACACACACGAGACAGTTGCCTTCTACTTTAAATCCCATCAAATGTTGTGCGCTACTCTTGGTACATCAGTGATGTAGATTATGAGAGGTCACGTGGCTGCAAATGCGGGTGCATGCTTCAGAAATCTAAAATTTTAGTATGATTATACAGCAGATTCACTCATGGGTGAGGCTCCTCCGAGCCTGTGGAGAGCGGCCCTGAGCATGGTGGTGATTGAACTCTGGAGATTTTCATCTGTCTGGGCTCTGTTGGGGTGGGGAGGGAAACTCACCTGCCCCCTCTGATTTGCCCTGGTCTAGGCAGCCTGGTGCAGGGTCTGGAGGCATCTCTGCGGCATGTTGTTCTATGTTGCTCTCTTCTGGGAGCTTTATTTCTGAGTCTCTCCTTTTTTAACTTAAATATTTTTAAGAGTTTTTAAAGGTTTTGGGGGGCTGGATAGATACTACAGCGGATAGTGCCTTGCACATAGCTGACTGGGGCTCTATTTCCAGCATCCCATAATGTGCCCTGAGTACGGCCAGAAATGATCCCTGAGTGCAGGAGTAACCCTGAGCATCACTGGGCATGGCCCCAAAACAAACACAATAAAAAAGTTTTACAGTTGTCTAGGCGTATCAGGTGGCCCCAGGACCAGCTCCTTTCTGATGCCACCTACCGCCAGGGGGCACTCTGCACTGACTTGGCCTTGCGCCAAGTATGGAGTGCTCCAGGCACCGGATTCTCCATGCTTCTTTCTTGCCTTGCAGCGGGAAGAGCTGGTCTGCTGTGCAGATGTCCCTGTGGGCTCCTGCTGCTTCTGAGGTGCCCGCAGGCAGCGGGCATGCTCTGGGCCCTGGACACAGACCGTCTTCTTTGTTCTGGTACCTCCTTTTATTTTCCAGGCATTTCCCTTAGAAAAACCCGTTCACAGTTGCTCCTAGCATCTGTGTGCCCAGAAGGAAGAACAGGAGAGTTCAGAACCTCCTTCAGCAACTCATTTCCTTTTTTAGAAAATCACTCCATGTTACCCAAGTTACATGCTTGGGTAAGAATAACAGTCCAACGAGAAACTGACCCTTCTGTTCCCCTCCCCGGCTTACAGAGTCATTTCCAGGCTGTCACTATTTTTAGTTTTCTCCAGATTTCAAAAGTGCATACGTATATTCCTTAGTATGGATTTCAGTTTAGATCATTGCCTTTTTTCCGTTCCGTTTTTATTGCAGTACTATGATTTACAGTACTTTTTTTTTTTTGGTTCCTTCTGTTTTTTGGACCACACCTGGCAGTATTCAGAGCTCACTCATGGGCCTGTGCTCTGACATCTATCCTGGAGGGACTCAAGGGAGCTTATGGGGTTCCAGGGATCGAACCCAGGTTGGCTGTGTGCAAGGCAAGCGCTTGCCCTGCTCTCCTTGGCTAGGGCAGTTGCACCCCATTAGCCTTTGCCACTGGGCCTGTATTTACCCGGACTGTTCTAATGTGTCTCTTGTAGGCAGCAGAAAGTTGGGATCTGTTTTCTGATCCATCCTGCCACTCTCATCTCTCAATTGGAGAGTTCAGGCCGTGGATATTGAGTGAGATTATTGAGATGAAGGAATTTATTGCTATGCTTTTGTAGCATTCATGCATGTTTGTTACATTTGTCTTTTTTTTTTAAAGAAGCTCCTTTAATGATTCTTGCAAAACTGGTTTCAAGGTTACGAGTGTCCTAAGCTGCTGTCTGTCAATGTTTGTTCATGAAGCTCTGTAGCATTCCATGGAATTGTAATGGGAATGTAGCTTGGTAGAGTATTCTTGGTGACATATGTATTTCATTGAGTTTTTTCTTAAGAACTTTAGTCCACCATTTCCTTCTGGCCTACAGCATCTCATTTGATAGATCCATCTGTTGTTAATCTGATCAGCTTGGATTTTTTCAATTTGTGTATACCTATACTGGGACCCTTTGAGTCTCTTAAATCTGGGTGCCAAGCTGGAGCGGTGGTACAGCAGGTAGAACATTCACTATGCACGCGGCCCACCCAGGTTCGATCCCTGGCACCTCCTATGGTCCCCCAGCACTGCCAGGAGTGACTCCTGAGTGCAGAGCCAGGAGTGACCCCTGATCATCGCTGGGTATGACCCAAAAAGCCAAAAAAGAGAACCTAGGTTGCCCCCTCATGAGCAGGACAAATCTATCTTTGGGGCTGGAGCGATAGCACAGCAAGTAGAGTGTTTGCTTTGCACACGGCTGACCCGGGTTCAATCCCCATCATCCCATATGGTCCCCCAAGCACTGCCAGGAGTAATTCCTGAGTGCAGAGCCTGGGGTATCCCCTGTGCATTGTCAGGTGTGACCCAAAAAGAAAAAAATCTGGGTGCCTGCATTCCTCATCTTTGGGAAATTCTTTTTGTTGTTTTTTGTTTTGGAGCCATACCCGGTGGTGGTCAGGGCTTACTTCTGGCCCTCAATGGACTTTATATGACCAGCAATTCTACCCTGGATGTTCATCCCAGAGGAGGAAGATGTGTGTTCTCACAAGTGCCTTCCCCGTGAATGTTTTCTGATTGTTGTGTGCAGCTGGAAACAGAGCAGCTGCTCTGGGACATGAAGGAGAAAGATCCACATGGCAGAATGCTACTCATTCAGCACAAAGGAAAAGGCTGCTGCGGGAGCCCTGGGGCCTGAGCAATTCCCAGAGAGTCACGCCTGTTGGAAATGCAGTTCCCACAGGTCGCCTGCTGTATGCTCCCGTTTATGCCACAATCCCGACATGAGCTGCTCTCATTCTGGAAACAGTGCAGAGCCTAAGTGCAGAGCCACAGGTAAGGGCTGGGCTGGAGAGAGAGTGGGGTGGGGAGGGGCTAAACCAGAGGAGGAATTCGGTGTCTGGAAATTGTTCTGCAGCTTAAATGCATCAGTGTTAATACCCTAAAGGGGGCCAAGGATCACAACTGTATGAGAATCTAGATTTTTTTTCAGAATATGTAGCTTGATTAAAAAATTTTAGGTTTCAAAGGCCTTACCATAAAACAATAAAACACTTGCTAAGAAAGCGACAGAGATTCAAATATATGAACGAAAAAATCAGCAAAGTGAACCAGAGAGATAATATAGGGGCTAAGGTATCACCACCTTGCATACAGCGGACACTGGCACCAAGTATGAACCCCCCAGAAATGACCCAAAGCATAGAGAAAGGATTAAGTCCTGAGCACTACTGGGTGTGGCCCCAAAACAACCCCCCAAGTCAGCAAAATCTAAAGTAGAAACAGATATCACCAGAATAATAGTGGATCTTTTCTTATTTTGGTCTTTGGGCTTACTCCTGGCTCTGCACTTAGGAATTAATTACTCCTGGTGGTCTTGGGGGACCACTTGGGGTGCCAGGGATCAGACCCTGGCCAGCTGCGTGCAAGACCAGCACTGTGCCTGCTGTGATATGTCTCCACAGAGACGCTGGTTGAGCACTGTCACATTCAGCAATCTAGGCAGAACGTCGCCTTTCAATAGAGAATTCCCACATTTCCAGGATGTTCGCATAACTTGATCACTTGATGGTGAGCTTTGGCAGAAGTTTTAAAATTGTCCCAAAGTCAATACCATAGAAACTCTTCTCTCTGACTCCCCAAATATAGTTTAACCGCCGCCATTATTTGCCACGACATGCAGATATACATACACACACGTGCACACTCACATACATGTGTGCTCACATGCCACACTCATAAATTACGCATGAAGGGAAAATCAAAATAGATCTTGAAAAAGACTTAGAATGGCGTGGCAGTGTCACATACCAACAGTTACATCACGGATGCCGGTGGGGCTCGCAGAGACTTAGCTGATGTGGGCAGGAGAGAGGGGGCAGCCTCGAGAAGGGAACCTGCCGCTTTCTCTCTGTCCCCCTCTGCCACCCAGAGATGGCTGGGACATTGAGCTCAGGGGGCTGCTCCTGGCAGGAAAGGGGTCCGCCTTTGCCCAGGCCTTTAGGGTCCTCGCCTTTCCCTCAGGAAAGAATTTCGGGAGGAGACAAGCGGTGAAGCATAACAGATTCTATTTGGAAGTTTTGAGAAGGGGTGGGGTGCAGAGAGAGAGACAGAGACAGAGACAGAGAGACAGAGATAAAGAACGTGGGAAATGCATGACCTGTCTGCGGCCCTATGCTCTTGCCACACGCATACTTGTCTGGCTGCTCGGGCACAAGCTGCCCACATCTCCCTCTTGGGATGTGTACTCTCACTCTCTGTCTCTCTCTCTGTCTCTGTCTCTGTGTCTCTCTGTGCCTCTGTGTCTCTGTGTCTGTGTCTCTGTCTGTCTCTATCTCTGTGTCTTTGTCTGTCTCTATCTCTGTGTCTCTGTCTCTGTCTCTCTCTCACTCTCTCTCTTTCTTTCTCTCCTTTCTCATAATCTCTAAATAAAAGCTGTTTTCAAATCACTATCTCGTCTCCACCTGAAGTTCTTTTCTGGGAAAAAGATGGTGGGCCCAAAAGGCCAGGTAAGGTGAGGACTGACTCCTTTCCTGTCAAGGCCAACTCCTCACCATGCCTGAGCCCGGGGCCCTCTGAGAACTTGGGTGCAGGGATTGGATGGTTCCCTGCACATGCAGAACAAGGGTACACCAGGTGCAGCTTGGTGGCTTCCTGCAGGGTTGGTGGGCTGTGAGCATCCATGCCAAGGATCTGTGCTCACCACAGACTATTGACGATCCTCAATTTCCCAGGGGCTCCCAGGGTGGCAGAGGTGATGGAGAGGAAGCAGCAGTCTCCTCCTTGGTGCTGCCTCTTCTCTTCCCCCAACTTCATAGTCACCAGGGACCCACTGACAACACGAGTGTTCATGGTCACTGCGGGTCCAAGGAGCCATGGACCATGAGTTTCCACTGGCTTCGTGGGTCTGGACCTTCAGGTTCCTGCTTCTGTTGAGAAGCTCCTGGCTGGGGCTGGAGTGATAGCACAGCGGGTAGGGCGTTTGCCTTGCATGTGGCTGATTCAATTCCCAGCATCCCATACGGTCCCCCGAGCACTGCCAGGAGTGATTCCTGAATGCAGAGCCAGGAGTAATCCCTGTGCATCGCTGGGCGTGACTCCCCTCCCCCAAAAAAGAGAGACGCTCCTGGCTTATGTTGATTTCCGGAGAGTCCTGGCTTAGCTGACCCAGCCTCTCCTTGACAAACTCTCATGATGAAACTTCCATTTGGTGGGGATTCCACCAAATTCCATTTGGTCCATTGTGATATATAATGGCACCCCCTCCCCCCATTAGGAACTGCATGGACCCAAAGACCAGCGTCCCTTTACACAGAGGAGCAGCTGCTTCCCCCAAAGACCTTTTCCTAAGAGACTGCCGGGCAGGGCCTGGGGTGCAAGAGGGAGCCCCTGTAGAACTTTGCCCCCGCAGGAAAAGCCGATAGCATCAGGGCCTGGTGGTTCAGTCTGACTGAGTCACAGGCTGTTTCCTGGGCTCCAGAGCAGAACGGTCTTGGGAAGCCTGGACCCATTTTCCACAGACCAGTGGAGCGGCACGGATGAGTCCCCAGTGTTGGAGAGCCAAGGACTCCGGAAACAGATGCAGCCCCGAGGACACTGGGCATTTGTGTCCACTGGGCAGTGGACAGGTGGGAGCTGCTCCAACTAGAAAATGGACTCTGGGTGGGGTAGGCCGGGCCTGGTGGACTCTGCCATGAAAGAAACAGCCCCTCTCACTTGCTCCACCTCCTGCCCTGGGTACTCAGCTCCTTGGCCTCCCAGAGCCACTGGCCTGTTGCACACGGACAGGGCCGCTGTGCACCCTCCCCCACCCCCCCCCCCCGTGCCAGAACTCAGGAGAATTCCTCTCCCTCTAGAGCCACAGAATCTGCCTGAGTCTGCTCAGCAGGAGAAGAGGGATGGATGTGGGTTGGATCATGCTTTCTGCCTGAAGTTCCCATATGAGCTCAGAAACAGTCCCCAGGGCCTGCCAGGGATGGACACAGGGTCATCGCCTTTGGGGCCCAGAGGACATGTGTGAGGGCAATGTAGCAACTGGGGGGTGGGTGCATTGCCTAGGAAAAGAAGAGGGGAGGCTTTACCTGGGGTGAGACAATAAACTTCACCCACTGCCATCATTGGAAGGTGGGCAGAGAGCAGAGGATGAGGGAGCGAGACCCTCTCACCTCCTGTAACAGAAATGAACAAGGACAAGGCAGCCTCCACGGAGGATGTGGGCAGACATTCTGTGGCCCTGATAAGGCCAGCCGGCCAGTGACCCATAGGGGCCAGAGTGTCCCTGCTGAGATAATCTGCTGATAAACCCAGGTCCTGCTGAGATAAACTGGGCTCAGGTCCTGTCACCAGTTCTCCCTTCCTGCACTCCCCAAGGCAACGCAAAATTCTGATGAAGCAAGTGAAAGATTTGACTAAGCATTAGGGAGACAATCACATGCTCATGGATTTGAAGACTCTACAGTGGACATGCCCACACAGTGGACATTCCAATTTCCCCCAGCGGACCTTATAGGCCTGATCAGTCAAACTTTTAGTTCTGTCGACATAGATGAGCTTATTCTGAAATGTGGATGGCAAGGCTTGGACCCTAGAGGAGCTCCTAAAAACTTTCACAAGGCACAGATTTGTGGCTGCAAAACTATAAGACAGGGAAGAAAGAATATTTGGAAGATCAGAGGGAAGGATAAATATTTTTCAAGGATGGCATGGAGAGAATAACCATCTTCAAAGGAATCTATAAAACAAGCCATATTTATAAAACATTGTTTGTATGCAAGATGCAGGATGTTGCCAGAGTCCATTGTTTCCAGTATGAGAATGAGCAAGACATGGAGGGGCCACGACATTTGCTGGTTTCGAGGCAGCAGGACGGGGGCCAGCGGGATAGAGCACCCCCCCCCCAGGTTCCCTGCAAACCCTGGTCTGGGTATCAACTTGATGCTGCAAGCTTTGGCTTCTCCAGAGCTTGCCTTTGGTGCTTTAGAGTCTAACAGCTGGAGCATGTGCTTGGTGTGCAGGAGTCCTGGGTTCCCCAGACCTCAGTCCCCTGAGCACTGCACACAGGAGTCCTGGGTCCCCCATTCTACACAGTCCCCTGAGCACTGCATGCAGGAGTTCTGGGTCCCCCATTTTACACAGTTCCCTGAGCACTGCATGTGGGAGTCCTAGGTCTCAGACCGCAGTCCCCTGAGCTTCGCCATAAGCAGCCCCCACCCTGCGGCTGGGAGTTGCCCCATCTTCGCCAGACACTCCAGCACCAGAACTTGGAGGCCAGCATGTCCCCTGTGCCCACTCTCCTCCTCCCAGCCCTTGGCATTCTGACTTCGTCTGTGTTGGAACAGGGCCAACCCTCAGATGCCCCCAGTTGCCCTCCAAGCCCACTCATGAACCTCAGCCCCGTCTTGCCTTTCTGGGCCCACGTCTCTGGGCCCGGCTTGTCTGCTGCTTTCTGCAAGCTTCCCTGGCAGTGGGCACAGCCCTCCCTACCCACCCTGCATGTCCCTGGGGGGCTGCCTGGCTCCTTGCCTGCTACTTTATAACCAAGGCTCCAAGCGGTCCCCATCACTGGCAGCTCAAGCTGCCCAGGCAGAGCCGCTTCCCAGCTTGTCTTGGCTCTTTTTTTTTTTAATTTTATTGAATCACCATGAGATAGTTGCAAGCTTTCATGTTTGTGTTATTTGCTTATAAATGGGTAGACATGGAGAGTATGATGCTAAGTGAAATGAGTCAGAAAGAGAGGGACAGACATAGAAGGACTGCACTCATTTGTGGAGTTTAAAACAACATGACATGAGGCTGACACCTAAGGACAGTAGATACACGGGACAGGTAGATTGCTCCATAGCTGGAAGCCTGCCTCATGAGCAAAGGGGAGAAAACAGACAGAACAGAGAAGAGATCCCTAAGAAAATGATGGCTGGAGGAACCGGTTGGGATGGGAGATGTGTGCTGAAAGTAGATAAAGGACCAAAGATGATCACCTCTCAGTGTCTGCATTGTCTTGGCTCTTACCACTGTTCTTAACAATGTACCAGGCTGGGTCACTGTGTTCCTTGGAGCCGCCCATGTCCCTGTCCACCCCTAGGTCTCCTGGTGCCCACAGAGCCCCTGCTGGCTCCCTCAACACGACTGGCTCCCAGGGCCGGAGCTCCGGCTCTCAGCGTGGGGTGTTGGTGGATGATCCCCGCCCCGCCTTCGTGCCCTTGGGCGGTGGACAAGCGGAGGAGGAAGTTCAAGCCAGTGAAAAGGCAGGAACTGCCATAGGCAGCACAGCGCAGACAGGCACCCGGGAGCACACTGGACAGCCACGCAGACCCGGCTCCCTGCGACTGGCCACTGTGAGGTGCCTGGACTGGCCCAGCTTATCCCCTCTTCCCAGCGTGATGACCTCGCTGAGGCTCTGCAGGTGACTTCTGCCACTGTCCCCAGGGCCAGGGCCACATGCCTCCCTCATCCGGGACCCCCTCAGCCAGGGACGCCTTCCTGGACCTCCAATCTGCTCTGCTGCCCCCATCTCCCAGACGTTACCCATGAAGGTGCCTGCTCTCCGAGCCCCTAACTCTTTTGTGCCCTCCCCTCCCCCTGGCCCCTCCCCCACAGCCAGGGGGTCACTTCCCCCAGGCAGGGCTGGAGAATAGGGTTCTGTCCCACTAGGTAAAGGTGTTGGGGAGCAGAGGATTTGGGGGGTCCTTCAGGCTCCCCCATGAGGCCCTGCCTTCTGGCTCCTGAGCATTGCTGTGGGGTTGGGTGGGGGCTGATCATGGGGCAGAGCTTAGGGCCTCCTAGGTGTCGTGCACCCCCTAAGCCGCATGGCCCCCCTGACCACTGTCCCCTTGCAGCCTGGGTCTGTCCCAGATGACTTTCATCTGCGTCCTCTTCCTGCCGTTTGTCTTCTCCGGTCTGGCTCCCCGGGCAAAGGACAGCTTGGCCACGAGGAAGACGGAGGGGAAAACCTTCCAGAGCAGGTCAGCTGAGGCCATGCTGGCCCATCCCTGGGGAAACACCGGTGGGGACCAGCAGAGAGTGTCCTGCCCTCAGCTTTGCGTCTCTCTGTCTGTCCCCCTCATTTCTCTTCCTCCAGCTCTCTCCCTGCACCTCTCCCTCCTCTTTCCTCTCCAATCCTCCCCACCTTTCCCCTCCCCTCTCTCCCTCTCTTCTTGTCTCTCCCTCCCTCCCTCTCTCTTTCTCTCCTCTCTCTCACTCTGACTCTTGCTCTCCCCCTGCCTTTCTTTCTCCCCCCTCACTGTCCCCTCCCTCCCTTCCCCGTCCTTGCTCTAGCTCTCTCTACTTCTGTGACTCTTGCTCAGTTTCAGCCTGTCTCAGCTGAACCCCTTGGACCTACGGAATCGCTCTGTGGGGCTCCAGGCCCAGAAGGACAGCTCTGCCCCGCACTTCACCCTGGAGGGCCAGAAGTTCCTCGTCCTCGGGGGCTCTATCCACTATTTTCGGGTGCCCCGGGACTACTGGAGGGACCGTCTGCTGAAACTCAAGGCCTGTGGCTTCAACACCGTGACCACGTGAGTGCCAGCGCGCCTGGAGGCTAGGACTGGGTGCCCTGGAGCTGGGCACGTGGGGACTGGGGCGTGGGGTGCCCTTGGAGTCATTTCCAACCTGTCCTATTTAAGCATTCCAGGGCTTGGGCTCAGGCTTTGTGCTGTGCGGGTTTCTCCTTGGTGGGTCCTGTCAGATCTCCAAGGAGCACCCCCAAGCACCCACCCTCGGCTACGAGGACAGTCCTGAGAGGAGGGAAGTCGCTCCCCCCACCAGCCTCCAGTCACTGCCTCCGGTGGGCTGTATCCATTGCTCTGAATCCTCCCCTTGGCCACTGGGCATGGGCAGAATGCAGAAGAACACGAGCAGGTGGGCCTGGGGCTGGACCTGTGGAAGGAGGCAGCTGTGCATGCCCACTCACTCCTCTGGGCCTCAGGGCTCACTAGGGCTGGCTATGTGGACCGGGAGAGCTGCTCACAAGCTCACTCATGGTCAGCGTCCCCCGAGCCCGAGCAGGATGCAGATGCCCTTCAAATGGGAGGAGACCTGGAGAACAGGGGAGGCGCACGGGACCCCTACTTGATCGCCACCCCTGCAGGACGCCCAGGTTCTGCCAGGTGCAGCTCTGGTGTCCCCTGAGCATCCTGGGGTAGCCCTGGTGGGCGCCGAACACTGAGCTGCTTGCCCGTTTGGCTGAGTATCCCCAGGAATGACCTCTGGCCCCCCCCTGAGCACTGCTCAAGAGGTCCTACCCCTCCCCCAGCCAAATAATAAAACACACAAATATAAGAAACAAAAACCATGTTTGAATGCGGGACCGTGATTTCCATTTCTCTAACGTTGAGAGAAACACCTGGTGATGCTCAGGGCTCACTCCTGACGGGGATAGGGGGACCCTCTGGGGTGCCGGGGATCAAACCTGGGCTGGCTGCGTGCAAGGTGAGTGCCCCACTGCTGTACTACTGCTCCAGCCCCTTGCCAGATACTTGTTGAGGAAACCCTGAAATTCTAAGTCAGCAGAGGCGGGGAGCAGGGCCAGGGGGAGGAGGATCCTCTGGGAGTCTGTGTTGTTGCCGCCATGTGTCTTGTGGGGCTGCGTTCCTGAAAGTTCCAGGGAAGGCAGGAATCTCAGTCCCTCTGCCAGTGTATACTGGAATCGGCCACTTTCCTGGTGCGATTCCCACAGCAGAGGCACCTTCCACGCTGGGTAGGATGGTTGCAAACCACCTCCAGCAGTATCTGTGCCCTGGTGAGGAAGTCCAACAGGGAAGTTCAGCCGCTTCCCAGAGTCACATAGCACGACAGAGAGCAGCTGGGACCAGCAGGGGCAGAGCAGCCTCCCTGTGTCCCGGCGACTGGCATCAGGACAGGCTGCCTGTTCACAGCACTTTGGACCCAGCCTGGAAGTCTTGTTTGGTTTATTTTGGGTTCATACCCAGCAGTGTTTAGGGTTGACTCCCTGCTCTGTGCTCAGGGATCACTCCTGGCAGGGCTCGGGGTACCCTATGGGGCTCCAGGGTCAGCCGTGTGCAAGGCAGCCGCCTTGCCCACTGCACTGTCACTTCGACCCCTCCTGTGTAGGCGGTGAGGGCCACGCACTCAGAGCAGTGCTCCTAAAATTCCTTCACTGCAGGAGGGTGGGTTCGGGGCCTTCCCCAGATGCCTGTCACAGTGGGAAAAGCCTGTCTCAAGGTCAGGCTGTGTGGTCTGATTAGCTGAGGTTCAGACAAAGTCAAAATGCTCCCGAGAAGCTCCAGCTTACCAACTAGAAAGGGGAAGAGCAGAAAACACTAGTTGTGGAGCATATGAAACTCTTTATCTCAAACGGCATTAGCTACTCTGTTTCCTCAGAATGTGAATTCCTCTGTTCTTTAGCATCTCTGCAATGCTGCTTGCCAGAAGGACAGTGCTCTGACTGTTCTCAAAAACAGACTCCAGAGGCCTCGCACACGAGGTCACCAGATTAACACACTACACTTGCATTTTGCAGACATGCAAAGACTGAATTTCAGAAGCTCTTTTTTTTTTTTCTTTTTTGCTTTTTGGCGATGCTCGGGGGTTACTCCTGGCTCTGCACTCAGGAATTACCCTGGCGGTGCTCAGGGGACCATATGGGATGCTGAGGATCGAACCCAGGTTAGCCCCGTGCAAGGCAAACGCCCTACCTGCTGTGCTATCGCTCCAGCCCTTTAGAGGCTCTTTTCTCCCCAGGGCCTTTTGCTCTCTGGTGGCCAAGCTGAGCATAGCCCTGAGAGCGAAGTAAAATGCTTGAAATCCATGGCAGAGTTGGTAGTCAAAGGGGAATTTCAAGCCGAGATGCACAGCACTGATCACCCACTTGCTTATTTTACAAACACTTGAGTCAAAACAAAACAAACAAACAAAAAAAACACTGTTGATTAGCTCGAGTGGGCCCAGTAATGTCTTCATTTTGAGACTTGTTACTGTGTTTGGCATATTGAATTTGTCACGGGTATCTTGCCAGGCTTTGCAGTGCGGGCGAGATACTCTCAGTGGCTTGCTGGGCTCTCTGAGAGGGGCAGAGGAATTGAACCCAGCTCGGCCGGACTGGCTGCGCACAACGCAAACACCCTACCGCTGTGCTATTGCTAATAGCACGGTCCTCCCGTTGTTCATTGATTTGCTCAAGCGGGCCCAGTAACGTCTCCATCGTGAGACTTTTTGTTACTGTGTTTGGCATATTGAATACGTCACGGATAGCTTGCCAGGCTTTGCCACCGGTCAAGATACTCTCGAAGCTTGCCGGGCTCTCGGGAGGCGGAGGAACTGAACCCGGCTTGGCCCAGCCGGCTGCGTGCAAGGCAAACGCCTTTCCGCTGTGCTATCGCTCCTACTTGAGTCAAAAATTTGTTTGAATTTTCATTCAGAAATTTTATTATTTATGCATTAATGAAAGTGATTTGAGGTTTTGCTCCATTCTGTAGTGAAAGCAGCAAATTACTGGATGTTTTCCAAGGGCCAATCCATCTTGGCCCCTGAGACATGGTTTATTTCCTCGGGGTCATGCCCATGTACACAGAGATGGTGGCCTGTGCAGGCCTGATCCTGAGCCCGCTCTGTTATTGGAATGATAATTGATTAGTTTCTGGGCCTCTCTTGATATCAATCTTATAATAAGGTGACTCTCTTATTTTCTAGTCGCTGAAAAATCTCATAAAAATGAATTTTTTTCTGAATGTTTCCAATATACACCATAAAACTCTTTGAACACTATTTTCACAACCCATTTTTTTTGCATGTGTGGTTATAATGTAAAAAATTGGGAGGATGGTATACCTATTGCTTCTCAAATATATCTGATTTTTATTTTAGAGCACGTTCTCCCATCCTCTTGTGTTTTGGACTGACTGGAACTTTATTACCTTTGCTTTCTTTTTTTTTCTTTTTGGGTCACACACATTGATGCACAGAGGTTACTCCTGGCTCTGCAATCAGGAATCACCCCTGGCAGTGCTCAGGGGACCATATGGGATGCTGGGAATTGAACCCTGGTTGGTCGCGTGCAAGGCAAACACCCTACCCACTGTGCTATTGCTCCAGCCCCTAACTTTGCTTTCTTGAAATTCTCATGTCTGTGTGTTACTATCTTTCATGAGCTCAGTTACATTTTCAGTCTTTTCCATGAATTAATTTGTAACTTGGTTAATCATCTCTGTATTTTTTTTTGTTTCTTTTCCACAGTCTCTTAATTTCATGTCTTCTTTTTTTTTAATGTAGGAGTATTGCTATTTATTCAGCCATTGATTAGGCTGACAGAATTGTGCATGAACTCCACCTTACTTTTTTTTTCCATTTTTATTTTTTATTTTATTTATTTATTTATTTGTGGCTATCTCTCTCTTGGCGTTCCTCGCACATTCATGGAGGTGCTGAACCAGTCGATCGTATTCCTCGTCAATGTTGTCAACAATGGCATCTTCCCATGTTGCCGCAATAGTACCAAAGAGTTCCCAGTTGGTGGTCGTTCTGGGAGTTCTCTTTTTGAACTTTGCAGCCCTTTCTCCCCGCTCTGTGAAGTAGAATTTTGCACGAAGGAGACGGTGGTCCGATCCCGTTCGAAATTTTGGGACAACAGCGACATCAGTCAGGCAAAACCGTCGATTGAATATGATGTGGTCTATTTCGTTGTGGAATCGTCCACCGGGAGACTCCCATGTCCATCGTTTAGATTCTGCCTTCTGGAACTGTGAGTTACCATGAATGGTCTTGGTCGACATGATGAACTCAGACAGTCTCTCACCCTGTTCGTTCCATTCTAGGCCATGGGTTCCGATGTGAAGTTCTTCAGCTGATCTTCTCGGTCCTATCTTGGCATTAAAATCACCCACAATGATCTTGTAGAAGGTGTGGTCTTCTTTATAGAACTTCTCTAGCTCCATGTAGAACTTCTCGATTTCTCTTTCATCATAATGAGATGTTGGTGCGTAGACAACGAAGATAGAAACTGCAGGCAGTGAGCCACATCTATTCAAATGTAAACGTCCGATTCGGGTTGTTAGGCATTCGAATGAATCAATGCTCTTGGCCAAGTTTGTGTTGACAAGGACACCGACGCCTCCAACACCTCTTTTATCGCATGTTCCGAGGAACAATTCTTCTCCAGTGTCGAAAACGGCATGGTGAGATTCGTGTCTTCTTGTCTCGGTCAGACCAATGATGTCGTACTTGATCATTCGCGCTTGTACCATCAGGTCCTCGATGGATGCATCTGATGCTAGAGTACGTGCATTGAAAGTACAGACGATCATTTTTGTCTTCCTTCGTTGTGGCAGCCTAGGTCGGCCTTGAGATTTTGTCGGCCTCTCCTTTCTCATCCTTCTCAGTGCTGCCATGTCGGTGAAGCCTTCAGGGTCAGGTGAATGAGACCAGTTGTAGTTACTGGTTTTGGCATATCGAATACACAGCGGATAGCTTGCCAGGCTCTTCCGTGCGGGCGGAATACTCTCGGTAGCTTGCCAGTCTTTCCGAGAGGGATAGAGGCTTTTGGGGTGACCTCTAATCACCCTTGTAGGTGTTACCATATTTGAACCCTATCAAATATGGTACGACAATTCCAGAAGACGGGTATTTAGTGTCTTATGATGTGTCGCGCGGCCGCAAGCGGCCGCGCGAGTCCGGAAAGCGTCCTGGAGTGTGGCGACGGCTGGGTAGTGGAAGTAGTGTCGAGAGTGGAAGTCTGCCAGTGGGGTATTTATCTGGGTAGGGTGGGTCTCCTGTGCACAATTCGATCCCTGGGTGGTTGATGGAAGCAGACAGGGTAAGGTAGGGTGGGGCTCCTGATTAGAATCCCTTTGTCACCTGTGGTGGTGGGAGCAAGCAGAGAAGCTCTGTCCCTGGGTCCGCCGAGCCTGGAGTCCAAAGTCTCAGAGAGTTCCGCTTACCTTGTTCTGTGGGTCTTCAGTTGTGCGTGGGTCTCGGCCGGAGCTGCCGCGCGAGTCCGGAAAGCGTCCTGGAGTGTGGCGACGGCTGGGTAGTGGAAGTAGTGTCACAAAAAGTGCCACAAAAAGTCGCCTATCTTCGAAAACTCTTGAGCTAATTCGCCAGCGTGGTTTGGCACATGCCTCAGGCAACCGCAAGCTAACGTCCGAGCTTGCAAAGCAGTGCAGAGATGCGATCAAGGAAGACCTCAAAGAGAGAAGAGCAGAAGTACTGGTAGATGCGGCAGAAGCCGGGAAAAGTATTCGTAACGCCCGCCTGTCCTTCGCCAACTATAAGACCAAGATGACTGCCCTCCGACGTCCTGATGGATCCATCACATCCTCCAGAACGGCAATGGAGAAGATTATCCATGACTTCTACTCAAATCTCTTCGATAGCCATGTCCACTTGCCGACATACCAAATTCCACAGGATGGGTATGTCGTTCCCAACGTTCTCCCTTCCGAAATCCGACACGCCATTTCGTCAGTAAAGAAGCAAACAGCACCCGGCCCAGACAAGGTCAGACCTGAACACCTGAAGAACCTGCCGTCAGTACTCATCAATACACTGGCTCGGCTCTTCACTCGCTACCTGTCTGAATGCAAGGTTCCATCTCAATGGAAAACCAGCAGGACCGTACTACTGTTCAAGAAGGGAGACATCCATGACATTGGCAACTATCGCCCGATCTGCCTATTGTCTGTCATCTACAAGTTGTTCACTCGAGTCATCCTGAATAGGATTGGCAGAACACTAGATGAAGGACAACCATGTGAGCAAGCAGGGTTCCGCAAAGGATTCAGCACCATCGACCATATCCACACGATAACCAAACTCATTGAGGTTTCTCGGGAGTTCAAGATGCCGCTCTGCTTAACGTTCATTGATTTAAAGAAGGCCTTTGATTCTGTTGAGACGGAAGCGGTCATTGAAGCCCTAGCCAATCAGGGCATTCAAGCCCAATACATCAGGATCCTCCGTGAGCTGTATTGCGCATTCACTACCAGGATCTCACCATTCTACAAAGAAGTGATCGTTGATGTCAAGAGAGGGGTGCGGCAGGGTGATACCATTTCACCAAAACTCTTCAGTGCCACCCTCGAGAACATCATGCGACGACTGGAATGGGAAGGAATGGGAGTGAAGATAGATGGTCGGCAACTACACCACCTCCGCTTTGCTGATGACATTGTTTTAATAACACCAAACATCAGCCAAGCGGCACAAATGCTGGCCGACTTTGACCGTGAGTGTGGAAAGGTAGGACTACAGCTGAATCTTACGAAGACAATGTTTATGAGAAACAGCCTTGTTCCTGACGCCCCATTCGCTCTCAATGGAACGACCATCTCCGAATGCAACAGCTATGTGTACCTAGGTCGAGAGGTCAACATGAGAAATGACCTGGCACCCGAGCTGCGCAGGAGGAAGAGAGCGGCTTGGAACGCCTTCAAGAACGTCGAAGAAATAGCTAAGAGGACGAAGAACCTCCGGCTCCGGGCACATCTCTTTGATTCCACTGTTCTTCCTGCATTAACATATGCCTCAGAGACCTGGGCCCTACGCAAACAAGATGAGAACGCCATTCAGGTCTCCCAAAGAAGAATAGAAAGAGCTATGCTTGGAATATCACGTTTCACTCAAATGAGAGAACGAATCCGGAGTTCTGACATCCGTCGACGATCAAGGATCAGGGACGCTGTCTCATTTGCCAAGGTGTCTAAAATCAGATGGGCTGGTCACGTAATGAGATTTAAAGACGACCGTTGGACTAGAGCTGTTACTGATTGGATTCCACGGGATGTCAAGAGACCGCGTGGCCGCCCACCTACCAGATGGTCAGACTTCTTTGTCAAGGTCATGAACGATCGGTTTGAGGCCCTCCATGTTCCCGGAGCGAAAAGATGCCATTGGGCTACACTAGCACGCGACAGGGACAAATGGAGACGTTACTGGCGCCCGCTCGAGCAAATCGACGACTAACGGGAAGTTAAGTGATTAAGTGATTTATTTATTTATTTATTTATTTATTTTATGTAGGAGTACTGCTATTTATTCAGCCACTGATTAGCTGATTGAATTGTGCATGAACTCCACCTTACTTTTTTCTTTCATTTTTTATAAATTTATTTATTGAATCACTGTGAGAGCAGTTACAAAGCTTTCGGTTCTAAGTCTCGGTCATACAATGAAACACCCATACCTTCACCAGTGGCCATTCTCCACCACCAAAGACCCCAGTATACCCCCATCCCACACCCTCCCCCTACCTGTGGGGCAGATGATTTCCACTTTACTCTCTCTCTACTTTGATCACATTCAATATTTTGACACCAGACCCACCATTATTATTTGAGATTTTACCCCAACACTCAGATCTGCTGAAAAGGCAACAGTAGACAATTTGTTTTCTACTGCTGGTTAAGAATATCATATGATGCCGTGCGACTACAGTAGTGGCCTCGCAATTTTGGAATTCTGAAATTTTAACAATTAAATCTGGAGGGATTTCTGCCAAAACCTGCTGGGTTCTGAGATTTGTTCCTGAGTCTCTTGGATCATGGCCAGTAAGCAGCTTGATCAGGAGCCAGAGAGGCCGTTCGTTGGTCAGCGATTCAGGATCTCGTTGGGGCGGGGAAGAAAGGATCGGCTCCACCCCCATCCCGCAAGGCCCCACTTGTCTCATCACTGCAGGCCCAATCCTGACTGTTCAATGACCTCTGGAGAATGGTGGTCACCGAGCCGCCAAGGGGGAGCAGGCGGAGGAACAGCACCCTGTCACCCTGGGGTGGCCCGGTGACAGTAATCTACTGTGGGGTCCGGACACATTTTTGCCAAAAGCGGCTGGGTTTCAAGATTTGTTTCTCAGTCTCTGAGATCATGGCCGTTAAGCAGCTTGATCAAAGGCCAGAGAGGCCATTCATGGAAGGCAACTCCGAGTCTCACTAGGGCAGAGAGGAAAGGGCCGGCTCCACCCCCATCCTGTGAGACCCCACGTGTCTCATCACTACGGGCCCAAATGGCCTCTGGAAGATGGTGGCCACCGAGCCGCCAAGGGGGAGCAGGTGGAGGAAACCCTTTCCCCCCTGGGGTGGTCTGGCACCAGTAACCCGTTGTGGGGACCGGATGCATCTCTGCCAAAAACCGTTGGGTTTTGTCTCTGAGTCTCTGGGATTATGGCCGTTAAGCAGTTCGATCAGGAACCAGAGAGGCCATGCCTCCAAGTATATAGCTGAGCTGGAGGTGGTTTGTGGGTGTGTCTCCCACATACCTAACTTTTGGCCATTTACTTTCTTGGTAAACTTTGCCTCAAGTTTTTGGTGTCTGGTCAAAGGCACAGAAGCAATTTTGGGGTATCTGGGAGTCTGAAGGCGCCATCAGGCCGCTGATGCACTCAGGTACATGTACACAGGTACAGATTGACCTGATGTGATGTACACAGGTACAAATTGACCTGATGGCAGAACCACACCCCCCTATTTTCAAGTCTTCTTTGTTCCTTGTTCCTTCCCTTCTCTCCAGCAGAGGAATCTAGCTTCAGTTTCTCTACCGGCTTTCCCCTTATCCAATGGAGAGCATGAAGGACCCCCTAAGACATGGCAATGGTGATGAGCCACAGATATTTCCTAACATGACTTCGAAAGCTCTTTGTTTTCAAACATTTCATAATTTATTATTATTTTGTTTGTTTTGGGGGGTCACACCCTCCAATGCTCAAAGGTTACTCTCAGCTCTGTGCTCAGGAATCACTCCTGGCGGTGCCCGGGGAACCATATGGTATGCTAGGGATCCAACGCAGGTTGACCACATGCAAGGCAAATGCCCTATTCACTGTACTATCATTCCATCCCAATTCATAATGTTTTAAAGTTTATTTTTTGACCCACTAGCTCTTAGGCACGATGTTGTTTTAGTGATTTGTTTAACTATGTTTAAAGTGCAACAAAAATTTTAGTTTCAGGGCTGGAGAGATAGTACAGTGCCTTGCACACAGTTAATCTAGGTTCAATCCTCGGCTTCCCATAAGGTCCTTGAGTCTGCCAGGAGTGAGTTCTCAGCACAGCCAGGTGTGACTCAAAAGCAAAAACAGAAAAAAAAAATTACTTTCATTGTAAATATGACTTTGCGTTTGACAAGTGCTTCATGCTTTGGGCTGTGGATGACTTTCTCCTCCTCCTCCTCCTCCTGTTCCTCCTCCTCTTCCTCCTTCTTCTCCTCCTCCTCCTCCTTCTCCTTCTGGTCCTCCTCCTCCTCCTCCTCCTTTTTCTCTTCCTCTTCCCCCTCCTTATCCTCCTCCCCTCTCCTCCCCTCCCCCTCTCTCCTCACCCACCCTCCTCCAAAGAGGGAGGGAGGATGGGAGAAAGGGACACATAATGAAGTCCTGTTTGTTTGAGTTGGGGCCACACCAGCTCCCTCTCAGTGCTTGGGGGACCACGGGATCCAATCTGGCCTCCAGCTCTGTGAGCTGTCTCCTCAGCCCTTTGTTTCTTCTTTGTGTGTGTGTTTGTGGGGCGTTGTGGTGGTGGGGTCATACCCAGCAATCCTCAGGGTCTCAAACCCCAGGTGCAAAGCCAGCTCTCCAGCCCGTTGAGATGCTCCCTGGAATTGTTTCTTGGTGAGAAGCATTTTAAATTTTTCTGTGTTTCTGGGCACCTGTGGCTGGTCCTGGGCTTCAGGAGCTGCTTCACTGGCATTTCTGCCACCAAGATCACAGAAGAGGATCTTCTTCACAGATCACAATTCCTGTTGTTATTGTTTGATGCCTCCTTTGTCAACATCTGCTTAGAGGACATTATTTTCATTTATTTTTGCCTTAAAACCTGTTTTGTCTGCTTTTGATGAATGCTAGACTAATCTTGTTTAATCTATATTTTTCTTCATCCTTTAAAAAATCTTAAATGCTCTTATCCCAAACTTTTGTAAGGAGTTTATCTTGACGGGGCTGACACAGCTTGGATCCCTGGCACCACGTATGGTCTCTGAAGGCCACCAGGAGTAATTCCTGAGTGCAGAGTAAGGAGTAACCTTTAAGCCTCACTGGGTGTGACCCCAAAACAAAACATGTGTTTGCGGGAGGCAACTGTTTGGGGGCAGGCACACCCAGCGGGTGCTCAGGGCTGACTCCTGGCTCTGCACTCAGGGAGCACTCTTGGTGGTGCTCAGGGACTTTGTGTGGTGGTGCAGGGATGGGCGAGCTAGGCAAGTGCCCCGCCCATTGTGCTAGTATTACTTCCACCCCTGGGCACTTTTTTTCTTTAATTAAGAAGTTTCACTGCAGCAATCTGATTGTTTGGGGCGGAAATTCTAAACAATAATGGTGCGTCTTTTGTTGAAATAATGAATGTAATCAATGTAGAAAAGAGTTAAGTAGAAATCATCTGCCTCACAGGCATTTGGAGGGGTGGGAGGAAGGGTATACTGGGGTTCTTGGTGGTGAAAAATGAGTCCTGGTGAAGGGAAAGGTGTTTGATCATTGTATGACCGAGACTTAAACCTGAAAGCTTAGTAACTTTTCCCACAGTGATTCAATAAATAAATATAAAAAGAAAAAAATAAAATTAAAAAAAATAAGGTGGAGTTCATGCCCAATTCAATCAGCTAATCAGTGGCTGAATAAATAGCAGTACTCCTACAAAAAAAAAAAGTTTCACTGCCGTTGGGTCCCTTGTTCCATATGTCAGGATCAGTCACTGGTGTCTGTGCTGCATGGTGGACACTAAGGAACCCGCGTATTTTTCTCTGACAGCTACGTGCCCTGGAACCTGCATGAGCCAGAAAGAGGCGCCTTCAACTTCTCCGGGAACCTGGACCTGCGGTATGTGCTGGGGTCGGGGGCGCAGAGAGGCAGCTGAGGGGGGCTCATGGATCAGCTGAGGGGCCGTAGAAACCTGCCTGTCATCTGCCTCCCCCTGGCTGTGCGGGGTCCCGGGCTGGGGCTACGTGACCTGCTCTGGGGCAGCCCTGGACTAGGAGGGGGCAGCGGGCATGGGCACCCCGAGAGCTGACACTGTCCCCGCAGGGCCTTCGTCCTGATGGCCGGGGAGATCGGGCTCTGGGTGATCCTGCGTCCAGGCCCCTACATCTGCAGCGAGATCGACCTGGGGGGTCTGCCCAGGTGAGCGCAGCTCTGTGTGTGTGTGTGTGTGTGTGAGTGAGTGTGTGTCAGTATATGAGTGTATGTGTGTGAGTGTGTATAAGTGTGCGTGAATGTGAGTGTGTGTGAGTGAGAATGCAGGTGTGAATGTATGTGAGTATGTATAAGTGTGTGTGAGTGTATGTGTGTGCATGTATAAGTATATGTGTGTGAGTGTGTATAAGTGTGTGTGAGTGTGTGTCAGTGTCTGAGTGTATGTGTGTGAGTGTGTATAAGTGTGCGTGAGTGAGTGTGTGAGTGAGAATGCATGTGTGAGTGTATGTGAGTATGTATAAGTGTGTGAGTGTATGTGAGTGTGTGCATGTATAAGTGTATGTGTGTGAGTGTGTATAAGTGTGTCAGTGTGTGTCAGTGTCTGAGTATATGTGTGTAAGTGTAGCGCGAGTGTGAGTGTGTGTGCATATGTGAGTGTATGTGTGCGAGTGTGTATAAGTGTGTGAGTGTATGTGAGTGTGTGCACATGTGAGTGTATGAGTGTGCGTGCATGTGTGAGTGTATGTGTATACGTCTGTGAATGTGTAAGTGTGTGCATAAGTGTGTGTGAGTGTGAGTGTGTATGGGTTGTGTGTGAGGGTGAGTTGTGTATATGTGTGAGTGAGTGCGTGTGACTGGGGGTGGGGACGGGGTCCTCAGGCCCAACCCACGAGTGCATGTTCGCAGCTTCCTGAGCACACGATTGCCTTGTGTTCCCGGCTCCCTGAGCTCATGTCTTTGGGCTGCAGGCCCCGGGCACAGTTCGGCTCCAAGCACAGTGCTGTGGTAGAGGCTGGCTCAGGCAACCCCACCTCACTGATGGTGTCTATGTGTGTGCCACCTGGAACATGGGGTCCCCACAAGGTGGCGAGAATGGTTCCAGAGTCCTAGGGGACTCTTTGCAGGACCCCCAGGTGTAAGCTCAGAGGCTGGACACAGCCCAGATGAGGCGAGGGTGGCAGTGTGGCCCCTGGCGGGCATGAGGCCTCTGGTGAGCGCCCCCTGTCTCCCACAGCTGGCTGCTGCAGGACCCCCGAATGAGGCTGAGGAGCACATACAGGGGCTTCCTGGAAGCAGTGACCGTGTATTTCGATGAGCTGATCCCCATTCTGGTGCCCCTGCAGGTATGAAGACCCCCATCTCTCTCCCCCGGTACTGAGTGAGGGAAGGGGCCCCAGGGGAGGGAGCTGGGGTGTGGGGGGCTGGAAGCAGGTGTGTTTCCAGTCCCAGACCTGCTGAGACGTGGCGCAGAGAGGATGGTGGGTGGCTGAGCCATGGGACAAGGAGGAGACCAGGGGCTGGGGGGAGGCTGGGGTGAGCCTGGGTCTGGGCTGTGGGTGGGGCAGGCAGGGAGGAGACTGCAGGGTCCCTGTCTGATCTCAGTACCGCAGGGGCGGCCCGGTCATCGCCCTGCAGGTGGAGAATGAGTACGGTGCCTTCATGACTGACAGCAAGTACATGCCTCACCTGCACCAGGTTGGAGACTCTGGCCCTCCTGCGTCCCCACTTCTGCTGACTCACCCCCGAACCCCGCCCCACACTGGGCAGGAGGTGCCTGGCAGCACCTCTGCCCCTGTCTCTCTCAGCTGCTGGAGATTCTGGAGCTTGGATGACCTTTGCCAGGGCTAGTGTCTGCTGACCTGCCAGCCAGACGCCCCCTCCTGTGACCTTTGTGCCCCACGGTGGCTGAGCCCCCAGAAACGCCGAGGTGACCTTAGGGGCTTGGAGCCTGTAGCTGAAGCCTCTGTGCTCTCCAGGAAGGAGCTGCCCCGAGGGCTGGGCACTGGGGCTTTGCTGAGGGGCAGGTTGTCTGTGTGTGCAGGGCTTGCTTGTCCTCTTCCCCCGACTTGCGCCTTCTCGAGGGACAAAGGGCTGTGGCCCACGTGCCTCATTTACTCCACAGGCCCTGGTGGAAAGAGGGATCGTGGAGCTGCTCTTGACCTCAGACAACGAGAACGATTTCATCCAAGGCTCCATCAGAGGCGGTGCGAGCTGGCCCCCAGGGGGGCCGGGCAGCAGGGCAGCTCAGGCTCTGCACGTCCTGGTGGAGCTCGGAGGCCTGTCCCCGGGGTTTCCCATCCTGGGGGCCAGACCCCAGAGATGCCGGCTGGAGGAGGATTCCGGTCAGAGCTGCCCCCTCCGAGGCTGGGGTCTCACCCAGCCACTCCCCTGCCTCACGCCTTACCTTCCTGCGAGGAGAACTGGAGGGGCCGCTGTGGCCCGGAATCCATCCCCCCTGCCCCTCCTGGGTGCCCCTGGAGAGGGCGAAGCTGGCCCTCTCTGCACACATGGCAGGGGAGAGAGAAAGTGGCAGCAGGGCCATTGGGGGCAGAGTCATGTGGCAGGAGGGGAGGATGGGCTGGGGGTGCCCTCGCCCCCACCTCTCACGCTTGTACCCACCCACTCTCCGGGGTCCCTCCCCAGTTGCTGGTCCTCTGCACAGGGACTGCCCTTGGAGTGGGGAGACCAGCATTCAACCCCCGCCTCACCCCTGCACCACCTCCCCGGCCCCAGCCTCACCCCTGCACCACCTCCCTTGCTCCAACCTCACCCCTGCACCATCTCAATGGTCCTAACTTCCCTTCTTTGTAGCTTTCAGTTTTTCATTTATTTAGTCCATTAAGTTTTATCATTTTTACCTTTGGGGGGTCTCCTAAGAGACCCCCCAAAGAGCTTGGGGCAGTCCTGGTGAGACTCAGACCAAGCTCTCTGCTCCTTGTCCTGCACCCCCCCAACCCTGCCCCCCTCCCCTCTACTCTTCTGTCCCTACCCCCACCTCCACCTCTCCTCCCTTTCTTCTGGCTGGCCCTCCAGCCCCTGCCCCCGCCTCACGCCCTGTCTTTGCAGTGCTGGCCAGCATCAACATGCAGACGCTGTCCAAAGACCTGTTCCAGAGGGTCAGCAAACTGCAGGTAGGGCCTGGCCCACCCCTGGAGGGGGCACGGAGTGGGGGATGTTCTGCTTCTCTCCCCCCTTAGGGGGCACCTCCAGAGATGCCATATGGGGGCTCGGGGAGAGGGGGTCACTCCTCTGCCAGGACAGGGCTTACAGCCCCTCTGCTGGGAACAGACACTGCAGCCCTGACCTGGGGCTGTTCTGAGCTGAGGCCTGTGAGCTGGCAGTGCCCTCCTTTGCCCCGCGCCTGCACTTTGCCCCTGGACACCCTCTATTTTCCGGTTATTTCTGGTTTGGGGGTCACTCCTGGTCAGCAAAATGCAGAGCCAGAGAGGGGTTCAAAGCACTGGAGTGTAGACTTGGCACGTGGGGCCCCCGGTTCCTATCTCTGGTATCAAATGCCCTCCAGGCACCATGGGGAGTGCCCCCCTCAAGTAGATAAAGGCCAACTGCAGTTAGCTTTGGAGGTACTGGGTGCTAGGACTCAATCCTAAGAACTTGGGGGACACGATGCAACCATGACAGAAGCAACTGGGGATTGTCCCTGGTTCTTGCTCAGAACACCTGGTGGGGTTTGAAATGGTGTCATGGGTCAGACCCTCCCAAGTCTTCAGACTTTGGCCCTTGCCCCTTTGTAGTGGGAAGCAGTCCACTGCCACTGTTCAAAATGCAGTGCTGGTTCCAGACACGCCCACATTTGCCGCTGTACCTTAATTCTGGCCGCCAGTGTTCTAGAGGGATTGCAGAGGACCAAGCAAATGGGCGTCATTCAAAATGATGGAAACCAAATGGCCTGACTCATTCTAGTCTCATGGTCTACTGCATCTCAAGCGAAGCGTGAGAAATGAACAAGTTCGCAGGTGTTTAGAGGTAGAGGTGCACGAGAAGCCACCTTGGAAGGGGAGGCAACATTAAGAAGGGGCGGTAAGCAATGCAGACCCCACGTATTGGAGCTGCACGTCCTACTGCCCCCAACTCACACAGCCCCCTTGCTGTTCTAAATGCTGTATAGGAAGCACACCCAGCAGTGCTCAGGGCCTGGTTCCGTGCTTCGGAGTGACCCCTGAGAGAGCTCAGGGGAACATATGAGGTGCCAGGGATTCAACCCAGGGTCAAGCTGCTGTAGCCCTACGCAAGGCAGGTGTATTTGTTCTTTCTCTCTGACCCTCTTCTTCATTTAAATGCAACAGTTGCTTTATGTATATAAAAGATTCAATCCAAAAACATATAGTAGCATTTATTAGTAGTCATATGTCAAATTAGTAAAATTCTACTAATGATTTTCAACATGTAATAGATGAAAAAAAGAAAAAGAAAATCGTGTAATAGAATGGCCACAGCAGCACAGATGAGGTAGAATAAAATTAAATATGAAGAGAAAATGAACGATCTCCTGAACAGACCTGAGAACCTCATGCCAGCCGGAGCTTACAGGCGTGGCCCTGTGCTCAGTCCCTGGCTGCGCCCTGGGCCCCCCCAGTGAAGGCACGACCCGCCCTTGCTGTTTCCAGAGCGGCTCCTTCCGCCCTACCTTGGCCTCACCGAGGGGACCTGGAAGGTGCCAGGAGCATGTTTAGGATGGGAGGACAGTGCTGTGGGTGACAGTGCAGAGGTGGCCCAGGTGCGGCAGAGGGAGGGAGCAGGCCAAGGGTGAGAGCCGCCGGCCCGTCTCTCTGTTTCCTGGCCGCAGACTTAGTAACGTGTGTGCTTTGTTTCCAGCCAGGTATGCCCATTTTGGTCATGGAGTTCTGGGTCGGCTGGTTCGACACCTGGGGGGGCACCCATGCCACTCGAGGCGCCAAGGGTAAGTGTGCCCTAGCTGCAGTGACCCCGGCTCACGGGGCCTCACGCTTGCCTGTGCTAACCACTCAGCTCTGGCCGCCTCAAGGACTCTCTCAGCCCTGCCATGTGGGAGTGGGGGTGGGGGGCTGTGAGGTGCCAGTGACGCAAATGGCCCGGTATCTGCCCTCCCAGTGTGGAGAGGACCAGACCGCGAGCTGCTCCACTCCCTGCCCGCAGGTAGAAACGCATGGATGGAGGCGTAGACAGAAGGGCTCCAAAAAGAGGTCATCTCTGAAGAAGGGGATGCATTCAATACAAGTTTCATGGGGGACTCCCACACAGTGCTCAGAGCTGGGGTCAACCCCTGTCAAGCAACTAGGTCTAATGGTTCAGTGCTCAACCCCACGATGCAGTGCTGCTTACCTGGTGGTGCCTGGGGAGCCGAGTGGTGTTAGGGCTTGAAATCAGTTCCCAGGTGCCAGGCTTTTGAGTTCTCTTTCCCGCCCTCGAGGTCTGCATTGTCCCTGGAAGAGGTGCAGGCAGGGCTCTGAGCGCTGCAATTGTTAGACGCATGCAGAGGGGCAGAGGGGAGTCCCAGCATGCAGAGGGCAGAGGGGAGTCCCCACCTTCACTCCCGGCCCTGCAGTACCGGCTGGCCCAGTGCTCCTCTGTGTCCGAGTCTCTTTCCAGCCCTGCTCTGGGCTCAGGGGTTCCTTCTGGTGGTGCTGAGGGAGGGAGTTAGGGCCTCTCACGTGCAGAGCACGTGCTGTGTGTGTTGTCCTCTCTCCAGCCCCAGAGGTTCTCAGAGCTCACTGTGAGGATTCAATGTGGAAATTTCCACGAGACCCTCACAACAGTGGCTGGTAGATGTGGTTGATAAACGTGTTCTGCTACTAAAGATGGTTTGCTGTTGCTGCTATGAAACTAAGCCTCTTGCAGCCAACGTAAAGAAAATCACTGAAGGATCAGAGTAAGGAAGGCCGTCTTGGGGCTGAGCCCTCCATTGCTGCCTGACATCCACCATCGGACCAGCACTTTTAAATGCTACCACCATCACTAACATGCCATCATCACACCAGCCACCACTAACTATATCACACCAACTATCACACCAACCACCAGCACCAACTCACCATCACACCAACCATCATCACCAACACCAACACACCATCAACCCAGCCACCAGCACCACCAACACACCAACATACCAGCCAGCACCATCACACCATAATACCAACCACCACTAACACATCATCACATCAGCCACAGCCACCACCCCATCACCAATACCCCATCACAGCCACCACCACTGCCACCACCAACACATCATCACACCAACCTCAACCACCACACCATCACACCAACCACCTCCACCAGGAACACACAATCATGCTCAACCACCAACCCACCATCACACAAAACTCCACCATCAGCAACACACCATTGTTTCTACTTATCACCACCACCACTACCATCACCACAAAAAAACGTGTTTTCAGTCCTATCTGTCAGGCGGTTTGAAGGGCAAGTTTCTTAAGATCTAATGTCACCCATGAATTTGCTCCTCAGTGATGTCATGGGAATTCAGACTTTCATGAACATATAAGGAAACAGTAGCGTGGGGAGAGAAACTCTGACATTCAGGGTCATGCAACCAGGAAGGAGCAGAGACTGTGCTGAACAGAGCGATAGCATACCTATCTGACTTCCTATGACAGTCCATGAAGGATGCTCACTCCTGTTCAAACAGCCACCAAAGGGACAGGGAAGATGGCTGGAGTGCTTCAGGAGCCCTGACGTTGACCCTCAGCACCAATGAGTGTGCGCTCTTGCCCCTCCAGAAAGAAAGAAAACATGAAAGCAGTAATGAAAGGAGGGTTCCCCCTCCATTTGGGGGTTAGAATTTTAGTGGAAGTTAAAAGATAAAACAGTGAAGTTACTTGTGGGCTGGGCTGAGAAAGAGGATTCCCCCCAAAGAATCCTGCCTTCATCTTTAACTTTTTCTGTGTTCTCATCTCCCTTCTCTGCAGATGTTGTAAGAGTTGCAAATCAGTTTCTCAAATATGGCATCTCCTTCAATACATACATGTTCCATGGTGGAACTAACTTTGGGTTCATGAATGGGGGTGTGAGCTCCAGAACACACCTGAGCGTGGTCACTAGCTACGGTGAGTGTCATGGTGGAGCTGCCCATGGTGGGGCTGAAGGATGTTCTGATCTCCTTGGGCTTCCTGACGCACAGCCTATGTCAGTATTGCATATCTTCCCTCCCCCTCTTCCCTTCTTCTTCCCTTCTCCTTCCTTCCTTCCTTCCTTCCTTCCTTCCTTCCTTCCTTCCTTCCTTCCTTCCTTTCTTCCTTCCTTCCTGCCTTCCTGCCTTCCTGCCTTCCTGCCTTCCTGCCTTCCTGCCTTCCTGCCTGCCTTCCTGCCTTCCTTCCTTCTCCCTCTCTCCCTTCTTCTCCCTCTCCCTTCCTTCTCCCTCTTTTCTTCCTTCTTTCCTCTCTTCCTCCCAGCTTCCTTCCCTCCCACTCTCTCCCTTTCCTTCCATTCCCTCCCTCCCTCCCTCCCTCCCTCCCTCCCTCCCTCCCATTTCCTCCCTCCTTCCTTCTTTCCTTCCTTCCTTTTTTTGGTTTTTGGGCTACCCATGGTAATGCTTAGGGTTTACTCCTGAGTCTATGCTCAGGGATCATTCCTGGTGGTGCTGGGGGGACCATACGGGGTGCTGGGGATCGAACCCAGGTTGCATGCAAGGCAAGTACCCTCCCTGCTTCCCTGTCTCTTAACCTCCTCTATTTCCCTTTTTTCTGTGACTGGCAGTTTCTTTGGTCCCCAGGACTGCGTATGACCTGGAGCCAGGCTCCGCTCATCACTGCCTCCTCCACTGGAACTCTCTAAAAGAGGAACCCGGGCTGGAGTGATAGTACAGCGGGGAGGGTGCTTACCTTTCATGCAGCTGACCCAGGTTCCATCTCTGGCATCCCATATGGACCCCTGAGCACTGCCAGGAGTGATCCCTAAGTGCAGAGTCAAAGAGTAACCCCTGAGCACCACCGATATGGTATGGGCCCTGATACAAACAAACCAAAAAAAAACAGAAAAAGGAAAAAGAAAAGAAAAGCTCAGAAATAGGATCCCTGGGGGAGCTTCCTGGGCACCAAAGTGCTCTATTGGGCAGTCCAGATTAGGGAAGAAGGGAGTCCACTAGGAAAAGGAACATGCAGTATCAGGCAGCCTCTGCGGCTGAGAAGTTTGAGGAGAAGGCCCCTAGGTGGCGCTGTTCGCCATCACCCCAATTTTCCCAACACCCAGTCTGAGTAGCCCTGGGCGCCTAGTTTCAGGAACCAGGAGGCTGCATCTCCTGACCTCTGCTGGCGGTGCCCACCAAGGCCCTGGGTCAGGCCCACAGGAAGGGGGTGGGGGCCTGAGCAGCCTCATGTCTTGCAGACTATGACGCGGTGCTGACGGAGTCTGGGGACTACACGGAAAAATACCACGCTTTCCGGAGACTCTTCAGGACCCTCGGTATTCCAGCTATGCTCCGCTTATTTGGGAGGGCTAGGGGTACTGCTTGCAATTAGTGCTTAGGACCTGGGGGCCACTTGTGGAGATCCTCAGCTGACAGGGGTCTGAAGATGCCAGTCCCCCACCTCCCGGTCACCCCAGAGGTCTTGGGGCTTTCGGGGGGCACAGGAGGTGATGCCGGCAGACCCTGTGTTCATAGAGAACTACCAGATGCAAGGAGCTAGCCATGTGCTAGCTCCTGACACACCTGAGCCCCTGTATTAATTAGCTCTCCCGGCCCCCCAACGGCCAGTGACACCCAATGCTCTCAGCCAGAGAGGCGTTGCCCTGCTTCTGTGAGAAACTCCAGAAGGGTTTGGGGTGTCTGGGAGCAGGAAGCCAGAAATTGGGGCTTCTCACCCTGGTCCTCTGTCAGTTCCAGGGCTCTCTCTGCTCTCCTTACCCGAGGAGAGTGCCAAGGCCCAGTACCCACCTGTGAAGCCCTCCCTCTTCCTGTCCCTTTGGGACGTTCTCCAGTACTTGGAAAAGGTGAGTCTGGGGGTGGCTGGTAGAAACTTGGGGTGCCGTGAGGCCTGGACAGGCCTCAAGGTAGCTCCACAGGGAGGTGAAGCCCAGGGGTCTGCGTTTTGCTCAGATGTAGACTCGGGGGGCAAACACCTGCACCCACCCTCGGTACACAGTGGGGGGTGATGGGAGGTGGAGGCCACAGGTGGTCCCCATTCCCAGTTCCAACGAGCCACTGCATGCAGTCACAGGCCCCGTGGAACAGTGTTCTGCGGTGATTGTCCTGTCAAGGACAAAGCTCAGATGCTCTTGGGGTCCACTCTCCCCTCCACGTCAGGAAGAAGGTGATGCCATGTGGATGATGCTCTGACTTGCCCCCACTCAGTGCTCCTGAGAAAGAGTGTGATGGAGCCGGGGGAGGACTCCCGTGAGGAGGCACATGCCTGGCATGTGTGAGGCCCCCAGAGCACAGGGGTCCCTGGCCTGTACCAGATGTGTCCCTGGTGGCCCCCGGGTGGACAGCCGGACCCGAGCAGCTCTGTCCTGCCAGGTTGCTGGGGCCCTGGGGTTGCCAAGTGCCACCAGGCCTGTCCTGTCCTGCAGACAGAAGTAGGCACGGGAGGACTGTGGTGGGCATGCTCCAGTCACCTCTGAAAACATGTTAAGAGAAAGCCCTGGGATCCCAGAATATTGCAAACTAAGGACAAACCAGTGAGAATGTGACAACAGCAAAGCCCCAAGGCGCCCTGAGCATGAGCTCCAGGAAGCCGCCGGAAGCAGAGCCAGTCCCAGGTGCCTTTGCTGGTGTGCATCTGCAAACCTGTGAAGAACAGGGCCACTGGGAGAGAGAAGCTGTGTGCAGAACACCGTTCCCACCAATGGCTTCTTGGCGAATAGAGTTCTTGGAGATGAGCGATGGTGGCAGTGAAAAGGAGGGTCGTGGCTGGTGCCTGAGTCTTTGCTGGATGTAGCTGGTCTGAGTGCTGCTGTCCTGACTCACCTCAGCAGCTGCACCCTCCCCCATGACCACTGGCAGGCAGAGCCCAGAGGGAGAGGCTTTGGGGCGAAGGGCTGACCCCCATTTCTCTCACAGCCAGTCCAGTCCAAGGACCCCATCAACATGGAGAACCTGCCCATCAACAAGGGGAATGGCCAGGCCTTCGGGTTCACACTCTATGAGACGACCATCTGCTCTGGAGGCCGGCTGGAGGCAGAGGTCCACGATGAGGCACAGGTAAGGAAGTTTCGGCCTCTGCTGCTGGCCCAGGTGGTCAGCGTCCCCGCTTGGAAGGATCCTGCCACTCGTGCTCTGTGCACGTGCAAGGCTTCGAACATGTAGTCACCCCAGAGAGGCCACTTTCTGCTCTATCCCAGCTTCAGCCTGCTGTGGCCTCTCGGCCTGCCTCCAGCCAACATGCGATCCCAGACACCTGTTTTCTGCTCAATCTCCAGCCTCCTGAGCCTGGGCTTGGGCCTCCCTTCCCCTTTGGACTGACAGCCCAACACTAGTCCCTGTCTTGCAGGTGTTTGTGAACCAGATGTACATCGGTGACCTGAACACTAGGGCCAGGGAGTTGATGCTTCCTGAGCACAAGGTGTGCAGCACTCTGGGATCCCCCCAGCTATACGTGAACTCCACTTGGTGTCCCCCAGCACGTGGGTGTGACTCTTCTCTGAGGGAAGGCCCAGCATGGAGACTTTAGGGCTGGAAGCAGAGCCATCCCCGCCTCTGGGCTCGGAGAAGGCCCTGCTACCCCTCTGCCCCAAACTGGTATCCTGGGACAGGCTCTCTTCAGACACAAATGGGTGGTGTCACCTCAGCCAGAGCTGCAGGGAAAGGGGGCTGAGTGTGGATGAGCGAGGGGGTACTAAGGTAGGTACTGAAGAGGGACTGAGGGGGCATTGAGGGTCTGAGGGAAATACTGAGGAGGGACTGGCGGGGGAGCGGCTAAGAGACTGAGGGGAGACTAAGGGAGGGACTGAGGGACTAAGGGAGGGGCTGAGGAAGGGGCTGAGGGAGGGACTGAGGGACAGAGAGGGACTGAGGGGGGGCTGAGGGTGGACTAAAGGGGGGACCGAGGGAGGCTGAGGGAATCTAAGAGAGGGACTGAGGGGAGCTGGGGTGCTGGCGGGAGACTGAGGGGACACTGAGAGGGAGATGAGAGAGGGGGATTGGGAGCTGATGGAGGACTGAGGAAGGACTGGGTAGGCCCTGAAGAAGGACTGATGGGAGGACTGAGGGAGCAAATGAGTGTGGAGGGACTGAGGGGATGCTGAGGGGAGATGAGGGAGGGACTGAGGGAGGAACCAAGGGAGGGACTAAGGGTAAACTGAGGAGGAACTGAGGAGGGATTGATGGAGGGACTGAGGGAGGGACTGAGAAGAGATAGTCTGAGGAGGAAGGGAGGGAGAGAGAGGGAGAGAGAGGGAGGGAGAGAGAGAGAGAAAGAGAGAGAGAGAGAGGAGGAAGAGTTTGAGAAGGGAGGGAAGGATAATCTGAAATGGGAGGGAGCAACTGAGGAGAAAGAGTGAGAAGGAAGAATAGTCTGAGGAGGGAGGGTTTGAGGAGAGAGAGTCTGAGGAGGGAAAACTGAGGAGGGAGGGATAGTTTGAGGAGGGAAGTCTCCTGAGCTTCCACTTCTCTCTGGTCATTGGGTCATTGTCTTCCTGTCCCTCCCTTGGGACTTTGAGGACAGATGGCAGGAGGGCACTGGGATCCAAACCTCTAGGGGCCAGGAAGGCCCTAAAATATCTCTGTCCCAGCAGGATTGTCATCCTCTCAGGATCCTGGTGGAGAACCAAGGACGAGTCAGTTATTCTATGAAAATTCTAACTGAACGGAAAGGTGGGCACTCAGCCTTTGGCACCGCAGGGGTCTTTCTACCTGCTCTGTGGGGGTGTGCGTGGGGGGGGGCAGTGGAGGGAATGGGTGACATGGGGGAAACAGGGGCGAGGACCAGCTGCAAACTCCCTTTCTCCCTGATGTCTGGTCCAGGACAGAGGTGCCTTTGTGTGTTGGATCCTGGAATGCTCTGGCAAAAGTTTCAGCACAGCCTGGGGGACCTGGAGGTGGGGTATAGACTCTTGGGGCTGGCTTGTGCTTCTGCAGGACCCTTCTCCAGCGCCCACGGCCTTCAGGCCTTTGTGTCTCAGACGCTGGTCTCAGCTGACTGGCTCTGTCTTGTCTCCCATTACAGGCATCATTGGGCCGGTGAAGGTGAATGAGCGGCCTCTGCTGGGCTTCACTATCTACTCCCTGGAAATGAAAGAGAGCTTCTTTAGCAGGTGTGCTCCTACCCACGCACCCCATACCACCCAGTACTCTGTCTGTCTGTCTGTCTGTCTCTCTATCTCTCTGAGAACCCCAACATTCTCTAGCAATGGGACAGAAAGCCTGGAACCAGCCCCGAGTCTAGCTTGAATGAGAGGCTGGAAAGGGGCTTTCCTCTCCCTCAAGGCTTAATCTTTCTTTCTTTCTTTCTTTCTTCCTTCCTTCCTTCCTTCCTTCCTTCCTTCCTTCCTTCCTTCCTTTCTTTTTTCTTTCTTCTTTTTTCCTTTTAGGTAACAACCGGCATTGAACAGGGGTTACTCCTGGCTCATGCACGCAGGAATGACTCCCGGTGGTGCTCGGGGGACCATATGGGATGCTGGGAATTGAACCCGGGTCGGCCACAAGACAAATGCCTAACCCACTGTGCTATCGCTCCAGCCCCAAGGCTTAACCTTCCTTTCAGGCTCCGGGCTGCCACCTGGTTGCCTGTCCCCAAGAAGTATGTGGGCCCTGCCTTCTACCTGGGAACCTTGCATGCCGGTCCTTCCCCCAAGGACTCCTTCCTGGACCTTCAGGTAAGATGGCAACCCCCTAGGTGGGGAGCGGCCTCCTGCTCAGGAGGGGGGACCTGAGGGTCCCTGTTCCCCAAGACTGACTTGCGAACTGCCTTTCTTTCTCTCCCTCACACCCAGCAAGGCTGCCAGCCACCTCAGTCCTTGTTTGTCATTATTCAAAGAAGAGTAGATCAGGCTGGGTGGTGACACAGAGGGACAGAGTGTCTCACAAGTGTGAGTCTTCCATGTTGGGGTTCAAGTTCTGGTGTTTGACCCTCACATGTGATTCGGGGGGTAACCCTGCTGCTTCCTAACATACTGCAGCAGTATATGAGTGCAACTGCGGGGACCTACACTCTCCCTGCAGAATAGTTTGAAGTGCAAATTAAATTCCTTCTAGGTAAAAGCGCTATTTGGATTTTCTGTTTCTGTGAAAGTTATCTGATAAAATCTGTTTTTCTGGGAATTTTTCCATGCATGATATTTGGGGGGAGATGGTGTGGTTTGGGCCACTCCCACCTGTGCTCACTCCTGGTTCTGTGCTCAGGCATCACTCCCTGTGGGCATCAGGGGACCATGTGGTGCTGAGGATTGTCCTGAGGTTTGGCATAGGCAAGGCAATTACCTTATTCGCTGTATCATCTTTCTAGCCCTCAACTATCTTAAGTTTAAATTATTTAGACATTTTTTAATATATTTTCTTGGTTGGGAATCCAAGCAGTGCTGAGGAGGTTCTAGAACCCCACTGGATCAACTTAACCCATGCCAGGGCTGAGGCTGTGATTCTCCTTGGGCCCACTGATGCCAGGTGGGGCGAGCACTGGGGGACTCCAAGGCCATACCCAGTATGGCTCAGGGGCCTCTAGGGTTGCCCCCAGTGATGCTTGGGGACCATGAAGGCACCAAGAATTGAATCCCAGCCATCGTACTATCTCCCAGTTCCAAAATGATGTGCTTTCACTGTCTATAGAAATACAGAGAAGAGAATTGTCTGTCGTAATAGTCTCTTCTCTGTGAGACCCATGGGAATAGCATGCAGTGCACAAGAATTGGCTGGTGCTCAGAGCTTACAGGGTGGCACTGGAGTTGGTTTGTGGCGGTGACTGCCAGTGCTTCCAACTCCGTGAAAGCCTGGAAATTTCAGTCACAAAACCCGCATACCAGAATTTTCAGCAGATTATATCTTGGCGAAGTCTGTCCTGAGACGATGGAGTCAGGCCAGGAATATGGTGGCGATTTTGGATTGTGGAAGCAAGCGGCTTCTGGGGGCTCTTCTTGGGCAGGCACAGGCCAACCTGCCCCCTCCGATTTACTCCAGTCTGTTCAGCCATGCACGGGTCCGAGATTAACTGTGGCTTTTGGTCTCTTTTGGGATTTATCTATGGGTCTCTGAGATAAGGCCAATAACTGAGCTTGTATAGCTGAGCTGGAGGTGGTTTGTGGGCGTGGCTCCCACATACCTAACTTTTGGCTGTTGAATTTCTGGGTAAACTTGGTCCCAAGTTGTTGGGGTTCGGCCAAAGGCACAGTGGCAATTTTGAAGCGTCAGGAAGCCTGAAGGCACCATCAGGCTGCTGATGCACTTGCCCTGCAGGTACAGGTTGACCTGTTGGCGGCATCATACCCCAAACTCTCTGTTTCCTCCCCTTAGATCTTGGAAAGATATTCCTTGAAACAGCTGCAGTTGGGAAGGACAGACACCAGCATGGGCTGTGGAAGAACTTCAGAGAAGGGGTGGGGGCTGGGGCTCTGTCCAGCAGAGACAGAGTGACATCACAGCTTCTACATGTTCTAGCAGCATTTCAGGAAGTCACGCAGGAGCACATGAGCATGAGCAGTCGAGGGTCACGCAAGGAGCACACATCACATGATCGGAAAGGTTGGAGAACTGTGGTGGGGTGTGTTTTTAGAACGGTCATGAAGAGCAAAGAGACTAGAGGTCGAAGGGCCCCCCTTGCTGGTCCTGGCTGGTGGGGCTGGAGCCTGGTCAGTGCAAAAGTTCATCAAGTGCCCACTTGCCCCCTCAGAGCCAAGAGAACACAGAGGGGGCTTCTCTGGGGGGCGGAGGGGAGGCACACCTCAGAGCACAGGCCCGCCGGTCCCATGTAGCTCCTCCTTGCCACAGAGCTCTGCCAAGATATTTTAGGGGCAGGGAGAGCAGGGACAAAATGGGAAAAATACTTTGATAGAAGTTCACTGTGATGGGTAGGGGCTGACCACCTGCCAGAAGATACACTTGTCATCACCTCACTTTGGGAACAAGGAGTGAAGTGGCATGAACCGGTATATCCAGCCAAAGACCACACTGTTTCTAGACCATTCTTCCCCTGGAGCATAGCCCCTCAGTGTCACAATCCAAGGTCCAGATTATTTAAATACAGTCCCCCCATAAAAATGGAGGGTGCTGGAGCCATAGTACAGCAGGTAGGGTGGGGGTGCAGCCAACCCAGGTTTGTTCCCTGGCACCCCATGTGGTTCCCCTGAGCATTGCCTGGACTAATTCCTGAGCACAGAACCAGGAGTAACTTCTGCATGTCACTGAGTGTGACCCAAAAGCCAAAGGAAAAACAAAAGTGCCTAGTACTCAGATTCTGCTCTCCTAAACTTGTGAGGTTGTAAAGAAAACTCAGCCCTCACTCCCTAAGGAAGCGACACGTCTGCTGGAGAAACGGCCTCAACGCCTCCTTTCTCTGGGTTTGCTCTCCTTGGGTCTTGGACCTGTGGCTGCACGCTGCGCTGCCTGTAGATGGCAGTCATGCTCATCTCTGTTACCTTATTTCCAGAAACAAAAATATGCTTAAAGAACACAATGTTCCTTGCACGTGGCCAACCCAGTTTTGATCCCAAAGTACCACAGAAATGCGGTCCCCAGCACCACCAGAAATGATCCCTGAGCTCAGGGCTCTGAGCACTACTGGGTGTGGCTCCGAAACAAGCAAACAAAAAAGCACTTTTTTTGTGGGACAAATGGTAGCATCGGCATTCACGTTTGGCTTCTGGGGGGCCGGAAGATAGCATAGCAGGGAGGATGCTTACCTTGCACACAGCTGACCTGGGTTTGATCCCCAACACCCCATATGGTCCCCTGAGCACTCCCAGGAATGAATCCTGAGTACCAAGGCAGGACTAACCCCTGAGCACCCACCGGGTGTGGCCCCCAGCACCCCCCAATAAAAACCCCAAAACAAAAGAAATCAACTGATCTTCTCTCCTCCCCCCAAAACCAACAACAATAAAAAAACCAATAAAATCTGGCTTCTGTTTGTATCTGTCGTTTGGAGACTAAGAGGCAGCCTAGAGCTGCAGAGCGTGTCCCTGTAAGCTCACTCACGTTTCCAGTGTTCCAAAACAAGTCAGTGTTGCCCTTTTACCCAAGTCCACTCACTTTTCCCTGCCATCAGGGATCTGCTCCCAGGTCTCAAAGTCTCCATCCCTTTCAGAGTTGGAATTATGGATTCGTGTTCATCAATGGACATAACCTTGGGAGATATTGGAAGATTGGGCCTCAGAAAACACTTTACCTTCCTGGTGCCTGGCTTATCCCAGAAGACAATGAGGTGAGCCGCCTGCTGCCCTTCTGTCCCTCTGACGTCTGGCCCTGTTCTCACTGCCAGATGCAGTCGGTCACTGTGTCTCGTGATCCTCTATTGGGTGGGCACTTCCTGTTTCCCAACTAACCATTCTTTTCTTTCTAGATCATACTCTTTGATAAAAGGGAGAGTGGTTTAGACATCAGAACCACAGAGAAGCCCAATCTGAATGGATCTCTGATTTGACACAATTCTTGGATTGCCAGGGTTCATCCAAAAGTAATATTCCAAGTGGAAATTCATGTGAAGACTAGTAAACACAACAAATACATATTAGCAATAGATTTTACTATTACTGTAAATGACCTAAAATAGCAGTGATTAATAAACTCTAAAAAAAGTAAAGATGAATATATGTTACAGTCTTTCTGAGTGATGAATCATTTTAGGCTTAAAAAATTTTACAGCTGGGTCTGAGTGATGTAGGTAGGGCGCCTGCTTTTCATGTGACTGACCGGAATTTGATCCCTGGAACCCTATATGGTCCCCAGTCCAGCCAGGAGTGATCCCTGAGCACAGACCAGGAGTGATCCCTGAGTACCGCAGATAAGTAAAAAAATTTAAAAAGATTTCAAACTGATTTATCTAAGTAAATGCTTAACATTTAGCAGGTTCTTATTCTCAAATCAAATATTCCGAGACAAATATGAACAAAATTAAAAAATTTGTTGACTCTCCCCATACTCAGATGTGAGACAGAGATGGTTCTTTCCATGCTGGAAAGAGCATTACATATGTATATGTATATACTGACCAGAAGCTCCTGGTGTGTGTGTGTGTGTGTGTGTGTGTGTGTGTGTGTGTAAATGAGACAAAGAAGGATGTTTTCAGGCATTCCCTACATCCATTGTGTCTCTGAGGTGACCTGATACTCACATCTTGTCAGGGAAAGAAAAGCGCGGCAGCTTTGTCATTTGGTTATAGCGTCAAAGAGAGCACATTTGGAGTACTCAGCCCTGCCACATCCCCACAATTCCACTCAGAGCTCTCACTGAGAATGGACAGAGAGCAGAGAGACAAGCTACTTGGGCATGATGAGTAAGCCAACGGATTTTCTCAAGTGAGGGCTTTAGAAATCCACCACATTCTCGTTTTCTTCAGAGGAATGGGTGTGGGCACACCTGGTGGTTCTCAGGGCTTACTCATGGCTCTGTGCTCAGAATCACTACTGATGGTGCTGGGTCAGTGGTGCCTGGATTAAACTAGGTTGGTGTGTGTAAGGCAAGCACCTTCCCCACTGTGTTATCTCTCTGGCCCCTAAATCTATCACATTCTTTCAATCAAAGCATTTGGCCCAAATCCAAACCATTGCACTATAACAGAATTTTATCATATGACAGATGTAGTGTCTCAGGCCTTCAAGAAATAGAACAAGTATGGACCCAGAGCCTTAGCGGGTAGGGTGTTTGCTTTGCACACGGCTGACCCAGTTGTGATCTCTGGTATGGCATATGGTTCCCCGAGCACCACCAATAGTAATTCTTGGGTGCAGAGCCAGGAGTTAACCCCTGAGCATTGTTGGGTGTGACCCAAAAAGCAAAAACAAAACAAAACACAAAAAAGACAAAAATAGCCCCAAACACCAAAACGAAATAGAGCAAGTAATCTAGAGTCTAAAATAGGAGATGTTCTGTGTGGGATGAGCACGGGGTGGAGGGGGCGGGGGCAGTTAGAGATCTTCACGCTTACTGATTGGAATGTCTGGCTCCCTGCAGAAGAATTCCATGCTTGTACACATATCTTGCATAAAACTTTGTTCTCTGCGGCTCTGAAAACAAATGATGAGATATTAGAATAAACTACAGACCAGCATTTCTCAATGAGGGATGCTGTGATCCCTTGTGAGCCCCCAGGCTATTTTAAGGGGTGTGCAGGTGAAAAATGTATCAAAGGGGGAAAGGGAGCAAGCAGTGGGCCAGCAGAGGGGGGGAGAGGGAACAAGGTCAGCCAGGATGATCCTGTGGATCAAAGTGTCTGTTTTCTGTAGATCCTTTGATCTATAGGAATGTGCTGTAGATCAAAGGAGAAATGGAAAGAGTGATTGTGAAGATTATGATTATGCGTTGACTATATTTCAGATGTAACATGCACTGTTCTTTGAAACTTAACATTGATGTGGTGACCCATCTGACAGATAAAATATTTAAGGCTCAAAAAGTGTCTGGACACCTGTATCTCTGATTCACAGTTCTTTCCTCACTTCCGTATCTATGTCAGTCTTTTCCAAGTATGAATGCACCCAGGAGTAGGCTTTTGGTGCGCTTAGAAGAAAATATTCACAACCTAGAATTCTCACCCAGAAAACTCTATTTCAAGTAAAACAAAAAAAAAGGAAAATTAAACAAGGCAAAAGAAATCCTTTTGACAAAACACAAGAGAGTTTATCACCCCCAAATCCACACATTAAGGGGAATTCTGAAGCAGACTTTCTTAGCAAGGGTTATTTATATCAACTGAAATAATCACGGCCAAGGGTATTGAAGTATAATAAAAGAGAAATGCAATCAAAGATTGTGGGAATGTAAACTGGTGAGGCAATTTTGGAAAACAATATGGAGCTTGTGCAAAAAAGGTAAATATTGTATTGTCATATAAATTCTCATACAAACAGAATAAAACTTCTATTATTTAGATAAATACAAAGAATATGAAATTATTAATACAAAGATGCATCCCTATTATATTGAAGCATTATTTATAATAACCAGGATATAGAAGCAACTGAAGTGTCCACTGGTAGTTGATACTAAGATTGGATATATAACCTCAGTAGAATACTATTACACTGTAAACAGGATGAAATTCTGCTATTTGGAGCAAATGGAACAAACTTCGGGGACTCATGGAAAGCAAAATAAATGAGACAGGCAAGAAAAATGCTGTATAAATTCACCTGTGTGTGAAATAAAACCGAAGAATGAACAAAACAAGACAAACTAGTGCACATTGCCAACTAACTTGAGGTTATCAGAGGGAAGGTGGACGGAAGAGAGAGTGGAGAGGGTTTGAGGAGGGTGGACTGTAGGGGCTGTGGAAACATGGAGAAGAAGACAGGCTGTGTGAAGAGCCATGAGCACGTGCTGGGGGTGTTGCAATGGAGAGAGGGAGTTAAGGAGCCTCCTTCAGGGCCCACAGAAAACCTCTGTCTGCATGGAGGAGTATGGGTCTAAGAAAGAGCTCGGGGCCAGAGGGAGAGTACAATGGTTAGAGCACTGCGTCCCACCCAGGATCAATTCCTGGAGCCACCTGGTCCCTGAGCAACATCAGGGTGGCCCCAGAGCCCCCAGGACCACTGGTGGGGCCTGAGCAGCACCACATCCTCTGCCTAGGCCCTCGAATTGAACTGAGAACCTGGTTGTCTGGGATTCCCAGGGGACCCCCAGATCTCCTGAGCACTGATTTGAACCCCCCTACCCACAAAGAAAAAGAAAGCGAGCTTTGCTCCAGTGCTCTCCACAGCCACTCAGGGACTTCCTCCCAGATCCGGACCCTGTGGGGAGGACCAGAGCACACCTCTCTAAGGAAACTAGCAATCAGGTTTCAGTGGAAAAGTAGCTGCAGAAGAGAAAGGGCTCACACGGGACAGGTTCATCCTCAAGGCTCTCAGACAGGCTCAGAGTCCAGGCAGCCTTGGCTGTCACCAAGATCTTCTTTTCTTTTTCTTTTTTTTTTTTCTGGCTTTTGTGTCACACTCAGTGGTGCTCAGGGCTGACTCCTGCCTCTGTGCTCAAGGATCACTCCTGGTGGGCCTCTGAGGCCATATGCCATACTGGGGACCAAAGCAAGCGCCATCCCTGCTGGACTAGCTCTCTGATCCTGAAGAGTTCCAGCTTCCTAGACGTGAACCTTTGTCTCCCACTCTGGGTCTCAGTTGCATCCATGGGAGGGGGGGGGGGGGGTCCCAGCTGACATCCCTCAAAGGAAGCACGCAGCGCGTGAGTCTCTAAACTGAACGAGGCCAATGTGGTTGACAGCTCACTCGGCTTGGCCAGGGCCTGAGAAACTGATGCAGCCAATAGAATTCCTCCCAGAAGAGGAGATCAGAGAAATCCTTTGTATGAGGATGGAAAGTCCTCATGTTTCCGAGGTGTGACCCAGGGGGCCCAGAAGGCACAGGCTAAGCCAAGGTGGGGTGGCTGGGTTATTGTCATTTTCTTTTCTTTTTGGGTCACACCCAGCGATGCATGGGGGTAACTCCTGGCTCATGCACTCAGGAGTTACTCCTAGCAGTGCTCAGGGGACCATATGGGATGCAGGGAATCGAACCCAGGTCGGCTGCGTGCAAGACAAATGTGCTACCTGCTGTGCTATCACTCCAGCCCCCGGTTATTGTCATTTTCATCTGCCTTTCCCTGAAGCAGCGCTGTGACCTGCCCCTGACCATCTCAGCAGTATGTCCCCACCACAGGCATTGCATTTCCACTGGACCTAACTGATCCCTCTCTTCTATCAAAGTAGCTTCTTCCTAGGACATTCTTTCTGGTTTTCTGGGGCCTTAAGTCACTGTTAGAATTTGGAGCGAGGAGGGTTCAGGCCACATCCGGCTGTGCTCAGGGATCATCCGGACAGTGCTCAGGAGTGCCAGTGCTCAATGAGGTCCTCTCTCCCACCAGCCCCAGTCCCGGGGGTGTGAGATGCTGCTGACATTCTGGTTTGCAACCCCTATGAATGTGGCCTCTGAGACCTTGAATCCGGGATGAGTTTTCAGGCCCCAGGGATGCTGAAGCTTTATTGTCTTCAACTCAGTGACAAGACGAGTGTCTGTGAGGCCTTAAGAAGGGACAGAAGAGTAGAGGAGCAGAGAGGAGGGAGGGGCTGGGGTCACCTGGGGGTTCTGGACCACGGGGAGGGAAGGAGGGGCTTAGGGAGGGAGGAAGGTGTTGGGAGCTGAGCAAAACTGCTGAGACAAGGGCTTGCACCTCAGCTCAGGCTGACCTTGGGGTCTTGTGAGTGGGGCTGCCACAGTGCACTGTGCAGAAGAGAACCTGGGAGTCTCTGGACCCGGGGAGCAAGGCATCTCATCAAGGTGGGGGAGCCATGGGACTGGAGTTCAGAGCTCCTCCTCAGGATGCAGGGGAGCCGTGGGGCTGGGGTCAGACTTCCTGCTCGCGGGGTGCAGGGATGCTGTAGTGTTCGGGGGACAGAGCTCCTCGTTGAATGTGGGGGAACCACTAGACTTGGCATGCAGAGATCCCCGTCACCAAGTGTAGAGACCACAGAACTCGAGTTCCTTGTAGGGGGACAGGGGACAGACGGACAGAGGCAGCTGCACACCCCAGATAAGGGGAACCATCTACCCCCACGCCCCTGCTGCTGGGGGAGCCCTGGTCACAGCACAGTGTGAGCCCAGTATGAGGACTGGGAGTGTCTGTGGCCCAGCACAGTGACCGTCGTCTCAGCTGGATGGTCCCCACTCTGTGGCTTGCTGGGGTGGGAGCCAGCCCTGCTCATGGCCTTCCAGTGGGTAAGACCTGGCAGGTACCAGCTGGGTTGTCCACCTGTGCCAGGCAGGCACTGAGTACCCCGAGGGCCTGCAGTGGCAGAACAGAAGCACACTGAGATCGAGGGTCACCCTCTGTCACTTGTGTCAATCAGGACTAATTGCATCCAACCAGCTCCCAGATCATCCTGTCTACACCTATGTGTGTACCCCAACACAGCTGGGGGGAGAACCCACAGATCAGGACTCACTCTGAGGAGGGATGGCCTGAACCCACAGATCAGGACCCTCCTGAGGAAGGACGGCCTGAACCCACAGATCAGGACCCGCCCTGAGGAGGGACAGCCTGAACCCACAGATCAGGACCCACCCTGAGGAGGGACAGCCTGAACCCACAGATCAGAACCCGCCCTGAGGAGGGACGGCCTGAACCCACAGATCAGGACCCACCCCGAGGCAGGGTGGCGTGAAGCAACTGTGGAACCAGCTTCGGAAGCAGGCTACAGACCCCCCGCACTCAGACACTTCAGCCCTCAGGAGGAGCAACTTTGAGGTTCCTGCGACATTATTTGCTGCTCCCCGCTACTTGGCTGCTCTCCCGTGTGAACACAGGACCTCCAGGTGCAGAAATGTCATCTACACAGCTCCAGATGCCACAGCACCTGAATAAGTTACCCAGGTCAAGTCCTGCTGCTGGAGAGTGAAGAGGATCCACAAGACACAAAACTCCACACACGTGAACTCACAAAGAAGGAAACTCCACACACATGACCTCACAAATGAGGAAACTCCACACACACAAGCTCACAACATTGCAGATGAGACAACTCTATACACACGAGCTCACAGCATCACAGACAAGGAAACCACACACACACACACACACACACACACACACACACACACACACACACACACACACGAGCTCACAGCGGCCACAAAGGAGGAAACAGGAATTTCCCACAAATGCCGAGGCAGTGTAAACCGGCCCAGGGTTGGTGGGGGAGGGGTGGGTAGGAAGTTTAAATATAATGACTCTGATTAAAATCATGTTAAATAAAATAAAAAAAACAATAAGACTTATAATGAGGAACAAGGAACTATGAGTAAACTTCAGATAGAAAGGAAGGACTTTAACGATGCAATACCTGGGAATTGAGAGAAAACCGCGGGGAGGGCACTTGGCTTGCATGTGGAGGAACTAGGTTTGATTCCCCAGCACCTCATATGAGCCCCTGCGCCTGCTAGCAGTGATCCCTGAGAACAGAGCCAGGAGTAAGTCCTGAGCACATCCCCCCAACCAAAAAAGCTGTCACTGTCCTCCCATTGTTCATTGATTTGCTCGAGCGGGCCCAGTAACGTTTCCATTTTTTTTGAGACTTGTTACCGTGTTTGGCATATTGAATACATCACGGGTAGCTTGCCAGGCTTTTCCACACGGGTGAGACACTCTCGGTAGCTTGCCGGGCTCTCTGAGAGGGGTGGAGGAATCGAACCTGGCTCGGCCGGGCTGGCTGTGCGCAAGGCAAATGCCCTACCGCAAACCCCAGAAACCAATGGCTGGGACTGGAGAGATAGCATACGGGTTAAGGCATTTGCCTTGGATGTGGCCTGACCCAGCTTCTGGAGTTCTATCCTCTCCCCCCACTCTGGCCCTCCACCCTCATCTCCCTGGCCTGGCACTGCGTATGGTCCCCTGAACACAGCCATAAGGGACTCCTGAGCAAGGAGCCAGGAGTAAATTGTGAGCACTGTGGGGGGTGCCCCTCCCAGTGACAAGAGCAAAAGAACATAACAGTTGACAAGAAGTAGCTGCTAAAGCTGGTGAGTTGGAGGGCCTGGGATCAGAGTATCCAAACAGAATAGCAAACAAAAGACAAATTGGAAGATGCAAGAGCAGTGTAAGAGTCCCCTGGGAATAATTAGGAGGAGTGTCTGTGGTGGAGGGTCCCCAAGGGAGAAGAGAGGGGAGGAATCTATTGGAAGAATAATAGATGACAGCATCCCTAACCTGGGGGAGGAATTCAACATCCAAATATTAGAGATTCAACAAAATAAATCCAAACAGACACATCCCAAGACATAGTACCACGAAAGTTTATTTAAAAAAAGAACAACTAATGATAAGACTATCATAAGCATCTCAGGGGAAACAAATCACACCTCTATGAGAACATCTTTCAGCAGAGATCCTCCAGGACAAGTGGAAATGGCAGGAGAGAATCAAAGTCCCGAAGGGAAGGATTTTAACCCAAATGCTCCCCCCTGCTAGAGTCTCAGGGTAGAAGGAAGGCTATGGAGTTTAAACTCAAAATTGAGATAATTCATCATCACCAAACCGGTCTTGCAAGAAATATTACAGAGGCTCATAAAATAAAAAGCATTCTTATCAAGAAGTAACAAACACATAACAACTATACAATGTGGGTGGGAGGGGGGAAATGCAGCCTGGCCTCCACTGAGAAAGTCTGCCGGGTTATCCCAGGAGAACACACGCACACAGTTTACCTGCTCAGCACAGACTAAAAACAGAATCCTAGGAAGAAAAGCGTGAAGCTAAAGGAGAAATGCAAACACAAGCCAAAAGGCTGACATTAAAGGACAAAAGAAGCAGAGGAGAAAAAGCAACATAATGACAAAGAAGGAAAACCCTAAAAGACAAATAATAAAATAGCACAGCAGGTAGGGCCGTGGCGCTGCCAACCCAGCTGACACAGGTTCGATTCCTCCACCTCTCTCGGAGAGCCCAGCCAGCTACCCAGAGTATCTCACCCACATGGCAAAGCCTGGCAAGCTCCCCGTGATGTATTCTGTATTCGATATGCCAAACACAGTAACAACAAGTCTCACTATGTCACTGGGCCCGTTTGAGCACATCGGGCGGACAACGGGAGGACAGTGACAGTGGACCTATAGTTCAATGATTACCTTACATGCTAATGGTTGTAATTCACTAATGGAAAGTCACAGGATGGCTGGGTGGGTGGATCAAAGTAAAAAAAGTCATTTTTTTTGCTGCCCAGGGGAAATATAAGCTCAAGTTAAAGGATTGGGAGACAGTCCTACAAGCCGATGGTAACTTAGAAAAAGGAAGCACCAACAGGGGTCTAAGGGGTGCTGGCTCAGAGCACAGGCTTTGCAAACAGGAGCCCAGGTTGGCCCCCAGCCTTGTGTAGTGACCGAGCAATGCAGAGTGACTCCTGGCATCATCAGGTATGTGCCCCCTACCACCACTAAAGTAAGCATAGGCCTGCCACATTCTTTTTGGACCACTCATTTCCAGCTAAGAAAGGGGCAGGAACAGAGACATTTTCTAGTGACAAAGGGCTTAAGACAGCAAGAAGATACCATACTTAATAATATAGGCACCAGAAGAAGCACCAAAGTGCATTAGGCAGTTATTATTTATTTTGGAAGCCTCCTAAGCTGTGGCCAAGGGCCCTTCTCTCCCTGTGGTACCTGGCACCAAGGGCCTCTGAAGCCGGTGGTTAGGTGGGAAAAGTCGATAGTGATAAGAGCGAAATGAATAGTGATACAGGCCTTCATAAAGAAATAAGAAAAATCATAAATACTTGAACTTTACTGTTGTAGTGTTAAGTCCAGGATTCTGGCTTCTCAAGCGGCAAGACAGACAGAGACAGGAACTCGATAATGCCAAAGCAGTAGGAGTTTTGTTTTGTTTGTTTTTGATTTTTTATTAGTGAATCACTGTGAGGTATAGTTACAGACTTAAAAACTTTCGTGCTGGCGTTTCAGTCATACAATGATCGAGTACCCATCCCTCCACCAGTGCCCATTTTTCACCACCAACGGTCCTAGCATCCCTCCCACAACCCCCACCCCGTCCCTCAACCCCACTCGCCTCTGTGGCAGGGCATTCCCTTTTGCTCTCTCGCTCTCTCTCTCTCCTTTTGGGTGTTGTGGTTTGCAATAGAGGTATTAAATCGCCATCATGTTCCTTCTATAGTCTACTTTCAGCCCACATCTTCCATACCAAGCGGGCCCTCCTAGCACCCTTTAAGCAGTAGGAGTTTTATTCCAGTATACTGGGGTCAACTATCTCACCCACAGAGTGGTCTCTTGATAGTGACCCTGACTTCAGGCAGCAAGCAGTTTATATAGGGTTTGATTACATAAGCAATACATGCCTTATTGTTTCAAATAAAAGAATCTTAGTTATTAAACAAAAGCATTTTGGCAAGTGTCTAGGGTAACAGTGGTTAGGCAACAGTTAAACAATAATTTCCAGTAACAGTACCAATTTTTATGATTACATAGACTTCTCATTCTTTTAGGGTTAACAAAAAGCAACTTCTGGGGCATTGTGAGATTGATTAATTGAGCCCACCCAGGAACTTTACCAGGTTGGTTCAGATTGGCTAGTTACACATTGTTTTATTGCTGGGAAACTGAATCTGTTTCAGTTCCAGGAACTGAACCTGAGGCCTACCTGATTTTTCTCATTTCTGCCACCTGTCATGGCGTCAGTTTTGCCGTTACAGTAGCAACTGGAAAAAGAGTATCAGATAGAGCTCAGGGAGAAAATCAGGGCATCAGGTGCTGGAATTGCATACTGCCAACACTGGTTTGAATTGCTGACACTGCAGATGGTCTCCTGAGCACTGCCAGGGATCACTCCTGACCACAAAGCTAAGACTAATTTCTGAGCACCTGTGGGGAAGGTCTAAACACCCACAACACATGCTACAAACTTACAGACAATCTAACACCTGTGACAAAGATGAAAAGCTAGAAGGTCTCCACTCTCACCATTTCCTGTTAATTTAGTACTAGAAGTATTAGCCATATCAAGTAGACAACAGGAAGAAATAATAGAAAGTCAGAATGGAAAAGAAGAAATGAAATTTCCATTATTTTCAGATGATAAGATAATATACCTAGAAAACCCTGAAGACTTCATTGCAAAAACCGTGAAAAACAAATGAGTAAAGTGTCGGGTCACAAAATCATCATATAAACATTGATTGTATTTCTAGATGCAAATTACAATTAGCAGCCATTAGGAAAGCAATATCATTTATAATTATATCTAAAAGAATTAAATACTTAGAAAAAATTTAACAAAGGAGATGAAAGACCTATATAATGGAAACTATCAGATACCATTAAAAGATGTAGAACAAGACATGAAGAGGCTAGTGGACATGGAAGGAGGCATTAATACAGCCAAATGAAATTTAAATGATAGCACAGCGGTAGGGCGTTTGCCTTGCACGCAGCCAACATGGCCGACCCGAGTTCGATTCCTCCGCCCCTCTCGGAGAGCTCTGCAAGCTACCGAGAGTATCTCGCCCGCATGGCAGAGCCTGGCAAGCTCCCCGTGACATATTCCATATGCCAAACACAGTAACAACAAAGTCTCCAATGGAGACGTTACTGGGCCCGCTCGAGCAAATCGACGAACAACGGGAGGACAGTGACAGTGACAGTATATAGATTTAATGTGATCCCAATTAAAATTCCACCTTTTTTGTCAGTGGGGGATTTACAATATGTACTCAGAATTTACTACTCTATGCCCGGGATCACTCCTGGTGGTGCTCAGGGAATCATATGCAGTGTCAGGGATTGAAATGGAGTTAGTGGCATGCAAGACAAGTATCTTAACCCCTGCATTATCTCTCCAGTCTTTCAATGCTGTCCTTATATTTAAATTGAAGAGATGTGGTTTATAACTGTTTCCATATTATTATTTTATCCTTGCAATGGTACTCCACTTTCCTCACCATCAGTACAAATAACCCTCCACCATGAGCACAAGGATTTCTCCCTTCCCTAGTTACAGCCCCAACTGGCTCCTCTTTGGGCAATATTTTGGAGTTTGTTTCCATTGCGGATGGTATAGTTCATTTCTTTGTTTCTTTGTAATCCCAAACATGAGCAGAATTATCTGGCATTTGTTTTTTTCTTTCTCATTCACTTCACTTAGATGACACCCTCCAATTCCATTAAGTTGCAGTAAATTGCTTGATCCCATCTTTTCTTATAGCAGTATAGTATTCCACTGTGTAAGCATAAATGACCACATAAGCCACTCATCTATTATGGAGAACTCAGTAGCTTTCAGACCTTGACCTTTGCGAATAATGCTGCAATGAACTTAGGTATGGCAATATTTCTGGGATAAATGTTCTGATGTTACCGAGTGCTCAAAATAAAAAGGCACCTCACTGAGAGTGAGAAAATATTTGCACAACATATATCAGACAAAGGGCTAATTTCCAAGACATATAAAGCATTCACAAAATGCAATGACAGGACCAGAGAGATAGTACAATGAGTGAGGCGCTGGCCTTGCATACAATTGATGTTGGTTCAATCCTCAGCTCCGCATATGGTCTCATGAGCACCACCAGGCATGACCTTAGAGCACAGAGCCAGGAGTAAGCCCTGAGCACAGCTGGGGCTGACTCAAAACGAAATAAGTACAAATAAAACAGTGAACATTGACAGCAGAATTGAGGTTACCTGAGGGGAAAAGTACTTTCTTGTACCCAAAATCAAACTGGAAGCAGAGCAGGTTTTGTCATGAGGCCAGAGCCTCCAGCTACCACCACATTGGTTTATTCCCATCCAGAGAATGGATTTCCTCCCTCCTTCTAAACTGTTCTTGTCAGTCCTAGCTCCACCTCTATCCTACTGAGCTGGGGCAAAGCAATGGGGTATAAGGAAATAATATAGACACTGAGTCTGAAAATGTAGCAATGGAGGAAGGGAAGAGTTTCTCTCTCTCTCTCTCTCTCTCTCTCTCTCTCTCTCTCTCTCTCTCTCTCTCTCTCTCTCTCTCTTTGGGTCACACCCAGTGATTCTCAGTGGTTACTCTTGGCTTTGCACTCAGGAATTATTTCTGGCGGTGCTCAAGGGACCATATGGGATGCTGGGGATCAAACCCAGGTTGGCTGCATGCAAGGCAAACACCCTACCCAATGTACTATTGCTCCGGCCTGGCCCCCAAACTAGATTTTAGGGGAACAATAGTCACCATGGGAATTGCTTCTGCAGCTCAGCTTTTGTCCCGGGTCCCTCCACAGGTGTCCTTACAGCCTTACTGTCCCTCTTTAGGGCCTGTCCAGTGCTTCTTCACATTGGGCTGTCTCTGCTCACTCATGCTTGAGAGGGGATGGCCTGGGTGCACCTGCTCTTCCCCCTACCACCCTGCAGTCAGTTTCCCAGAGACTCCTCACTGGAGTCTTTATGTCACTGGCCTGGCCCTTAGGGTTCTTATTATTATTGCAAGATGCTCATTGGCAATAACTACCAGAAAAATAGTTTTTTATTCATAGACCTGAAAGTTGCACAGAGTAAGGTGTGTGTGTGTGTGTGTGTGTGTGTGTGTGTGTGTGTGTGTGTGTGTAAGGGTCAATACAGGGGTAGGAGGGAGCTCTAAGATATATTTAAACCATAAAAGCAGCAATTTTAACTGTGGGAGAGAGAAAGGAAAAAGAGAAGGCATCCCAAACTGGGCACTTAGCTAAATCGGCCAGAATCTATTGAAGAACTCAGTAGCCCAGGCTCACCTCACTCGTGCAGGCAAGATGCTCTAACCTCCATTCCCACATAGTTGCCCGTTTGATGTGCCCATGTCAGCAGGCAGAGCTTAAGTCCGAAATGTGCACTACACAGAAGCAAAGGCAGCTGTGGGAGCACAGGGATGAGCAGCCTAGCAAAGAAACCATTTGCTGGCTGCACTTTCCAGGTATCTTTGATTGACTGTAAAGTGTCGCATTAACGTTTTCTCGACTTCTCCACCAAAGCTTTGCAAAGTGATTAGAAGCATGTATTATCTAATACATGGCAGGCCAATCTTTCTGAATTCACTGTATAAAGGGACAGAAAATTTCCAAATATGTTGTATGTCAGAGGATTGGGTTTTGTGCCTTTGCCTTGCATACAGCAAACCTGGATTCTGTCCCCAGCATATGGTCCCCCAAGCACCGCCAGGAGTAATTCCTGAGTGCCAGGAGTAACCCCAGTGCATCGCTGAGGGGTTGACCCCAAAAAAGCCAAAAGAAAATACTGTCACTGTCACTGTCCTCCCGTTGTTCTTTGATTTGCTGGAGCGGGACCAGTAACATTGTGAGACTTGTTACTGTGTTTGGCATATCGAATACGTCACGGGGACCTTGCCAGGCTTTGCCGTGCAGGCAAGATACTCTCGGTAGCTTGCCGGGCTCTCCGAAAGGGATGGAGGAATCAAACCGGGTCGACCGGGTTGGCCGCGTGCAAGGGAATCGCCTTACCACTGTGCTATCACTCAAACAAACAAAAAAAGAAAATGTTTTTCTTCTATATACTGTGCTGAAATGATTTTCTAACTACTGAGCTGAAGGTTATAAGTACATTAAACATTTGTTATTCCTAAATAATTTTCATGTCATTGTCTTAAACAGCAAGCTCCCCGTGATGTATTCAATATGCCAAACACAGTAACAAGAAGTCTCAAAATGGAGACTTTACTAGGCCTGCTCGAGCAAATTGATGAAAAACGGGAGGACAGTGCTACAGTGCTACAGTCTTAACCAGTGACAATGACATGAACAATACATTCCCATATATTTCGTTTTATAAATATTTCTCACCTTGCCCAGCCAGACACAGAAATCTTGGTCATGAAGGAACAGGAAGGAAAAGGAGCAGAAGCAGAACGGAATTCATCATCTTTTATGTGGCCAAACATTAAGAAAATGTCTATGTGTGGACAGACCTCTGATGATCCAAATCTGAATAGGTTACGTGTCCTGTACTGACACTGAGCAAAGTGCCATCGAGGAAGTAGGCTTTCTGTAACAGGCTTTGTGGAAGGAATTTATATCTGAGGACTCCTTTGACAGAAGTTTAAAATCATTCCAGACTTGAAAAGCAACTGAAAATAGCAGTTGTTGGGAGAAATATTTTATTTCGTTTACACAGACAAAAAGCTGCAAAAAAAAAAAAAAAGAAAAGAAACGTTGTCTTCTTAGAATATTGTTTTAAATTTGTCTTTTTAAAGAACCTGGATCAGAGTGGGAGTGATTGTACAGCAAGGAAGGTCCTTGCCTTGCACACAGCAGATCTGGATTCAAGACCTGTCACCACGGTATGATGATATGGTCCCTTGAGCCTCACCAATAGTGATCTCTGAACACTGAGCCAGGAACACTGGGTGTGGATCCAAGATAAAAACCAAAAAAATAAAGAACTTTGATGTGTGAAGAGGAAAACTGGCCAGTTTTCGTTGAACTTGAAGGATTTATTCTAAAAGGGGAGATGGTTCAAAGGTTTTGCTCTGCATGAGGAGTCTTGGTTCCCTCCCCAGCACCATATGCTCCTCAAGAATATTGTTAGTTTATTATTCTGGGGGGCTCCCAGGCATTGCCAGGCATGAATCCCCCAAATAAGTAAGTGAATGAATAAAAGTGATCGCTCACAGATGTGGCTGCATACAGTGTACTCACTGTGTTTTCCTCCTTGTAAAACTTTGAAGTAACAGGAATTTCCAAGGAAATTCTTTCCTTCCAAGATTTGACAGGAATAAAATTGAAAAATAGAATTAGTTTCAGATTACAAAAGATTGATTATTTAATATCATAAATAACATGCGATAATTCTAAAATTATAAAATGGATATAATGATCTTTGTTAACATATTTATATGTTTACATTTATACGTAAATCATTTAATAAGTATATACATCTAATATCCATGTTGTGTTCTATACTAACAATATAGATTTGTGTTCATTTGTTAGATCAAAGGCAATAGCATATTCTTCTTAAACTTAAAAAGCTAGTATAATCTGTTAATGGACTGGAGCGATAGCACAGCAAGTAGGGCACAGCAAGTAGGGCCTTGCAAGCAGCCAACATGGCCGACCCAAGTTCGATTCCTCTACCCCTCTTGGAGAGCCCAGCAAGCTACCGAGAGTATCTTGCCCGCATGGCAAAGCCTGGCAAGATACCTGTGACGTATTCGATATGCCAAACACAGTAACAACAAAGTCTCAAAATGGAGACGTTACTGGGCCCGCTTGAGAGAAATCGATGAACAATGGGAGGGCAGTGGTCAGTGACAGTGGATCTATTAATAGTTTTCCAAATAATACTCAACCATATCTTTCCACTGTCAGACTATTTACCAATGGGTTTAAATATTTTCTAGAGCCTTTTTTGGTCGGGGGGAGTCTGGGTACACTCAGTGATGCTCAGGGCTTACTCCTGGTGTTGCAGGAATCACTCCTGGTAGGCTTGGGGGTACTATTTAGGATGACAGGGATCAAGTCTGAGTGGGCCACATGCAAGGCAAGTACCCTATCAGCTGTACTATTGCTCTAACTTCTATTTGTTACGGTTTTTTTTGTTGTTGTTGTATTTTTTTGGGGGGTCACACCCAGTGGGGCTGGAGCGATAGCACAGCGGTAGGGCGTTTGCCTTGCGCACGGCTGGCCTGGCTGAGCCAGGTTCGATTCCTCCCCACTCTCGGAGAGCCAAGCAAGCTACCGAGAGTATCTCGCCTGCACGACAAAGCCTGGCAAGTTCCCCGTGACGTATTTGATATGCCAATATGCCAAACACAGTAACAACAAGTCTCACAATGGAGATGTTACTGGGCCCGCTTGAGCAAAGTGAAGAATGGGAGGACACACCCAGCGATGCTCAGAGGTTACTCCTGGCTCTGCACTCAGGTATCACTCTTGGTGGTGCTCAGGGGACCATATGGAATGCTAGGAATTGAACCTGGGTCGGCCATGTGCAAGGCAAAAGCCCTACCCACTGTGCTATCACTCCAGCCCCTATTTGTTAGTTTTTAAATAATTGTTCTTCTGCACTGTATTAATAGTTAATAATATAATGCACTAACATAACACAATACTCATAAATTGTGACTTTGTTTGATTTTAACTTGTCAGTAAAGCTTGAATGTCTCACTGTGATATCCCAAATGCAAGTACATGTTTGAAAGAGTAAGTAAGTAAGACATTTCCTCACTGTCAAAAAGAAGAATACTTCTATTTGATAGAGTTTTGGAGTCTAGGAACACTATAATTCATTAATTTGTGTGAAACCATTTTTGTTTATTTGTGTGTGGGGCCATGCTTGGCAGTGCTCAGGTCTTACTCCTGGCTCTGTGCTCAGAGGACCATATACAATGCCAGAGAAGGAACCAGGCTTGGCCATGCCTTAGTTCCTGTACTACCCCTTTGACTCCTGTATGGGGACATTTACGAGTTTCTGCAGACCCTCAGAACAACCTTCCAACTAATACCAAACCAGAACTTCTCATTGTCACATCGTGGGGCAAATGTATTAGTGACAAGTTCCAGTTACACAGCAAGTCCCCATTCTGCTGCTGCTCGCCTGTTTGCACCTGCCACTCTGACCTCAGATGACGTCCTCATTCATACCCAAGCCTATCTCTTCATCTGCCGCCAAACCCCAACCTGCACCAGAGTGTTCTCTGTGTTCTCTTCTACATGGGTGGTTTTTACGCCTCTGTTACTCCTGATCACTATCAGAGTGTACCCCTTGCTCACGCTTCTTCACCCCAAATCAAACTGGAAAAGCAGGGCAGGTTTTGTCAGGAAGTCAGAGCGTCCAGCTACCACCACATTGATTTAGTCCCTTCCAGAGAGTGAGTTTCCTCCTTCCCTCTAAGCTATTCTCGTCAGCCCTAGCTCTGCCTCCATTGTGCTAAGCGACACCTCTGCATATTCAGTTTATTGGTCCAATTTCCATGGGGGGGGGGGGGGGCAGCACATCTGGCAGTACTCAGGAGCAACCCCAGAGGTGTTCGGGGATCTATAGGTCAGCCGTGTGCAACACAAGTGCCTTCCCCACTGTGGGATCTCCCAGCTTGGTCCATTCTCCCTTTTTGTTTGTTTGTTTGGGGGCCACACCTGGTAATGCTCAGGGGTTATTCCTGGCTCTGCTCTCAGGAATCGCTCCTGGTGGCGCTCAGGGCACCACCTGGGAAGCCTGGGTGGGTCGCGTGCAAGGCAAGCACCCTACCTGCTGTTCTGTGTCTATCATTCTGGCCCCTGGCCCATTTCTTTGGTCTGACTTTCAGCAGCACAGAACTCAGCAGACAGGGCTTCCTCCTCCGGATGCTCTGGTCTCTCTGTTCTGAGCTTTCTCTCTCCCCGATGCCATCTTTTAACCCCACTTTAGTTGGTTCCCCTTTTCTCTCAGTCCTCAGTACCCAGGGTGCCCCGTGGTCCTCTTTCTGTGGTCACACTTACCCCTCTGGGGATGTTGACTAAGACCAGGCTCACTTTTGCCAGTTCATGAATTTGTACTCTGAGCCAGATTGCTCCCTTGGACCCTGGGCTTCGCTCTGCAGGTCCCAGAGATATCTCATACTGAACCAGCCCCACGTCAGCTTCTGAGTCTGAAAAGGCCCACCCACTCACAGCCTTCATCACGCCAGTCCAGGGCAAGGCCAACCCCACACGCTGGCACTTTCCAGAATCTTTTGTCCTCCTCAACTCTCTCCTGAAACACTCCGAGAATCAAAACAAGCCTCTTTTCTCTGCTTTCAGAATATTTATTAGTTTTTTCTTTTGGGGCTGCACCCAGTGGTGCTCAAGGCTTACTCCTGGCTCTACATCCAGGGATTATTCCTGGCGGTGTTCAGGGGACCATGTGGAGAGCCGGGGATTGAGCCTGGATTATCTGCGTGCAAGGTGAGTGCCCTGCTTGCTGTTCTACTCACCAGTCCCTGATTCAGAATATTTCCAGAGTTCCCACTTCTCCTCCATTGCCACCAACTTTGAGTCAACATTGCCTCTCTCAAGCAGGCTATCACTGTATCCTCTTTTCCATTTTTTTCTACTCTTGGTCCTTTCTGGCAACTTTCAACACAAGAGCCCTCTGGTTAAAGTCTGGTTGGCTCACACCAACCAGAACCTGCCACAGGCCCCTTACACTGCCTTAATAAGACAGGCCCCAGGGACCAGCGCCACCTTTCTGTCTTCCTTGTTGCTCGTTCGCCCCTTCTAGAAACTCTCCTCCTTGTAACTCTGGAAGCTATCAGCATCTCCTGTCCCAGGGTCTTTGGCCTAGAGAACCCTCCTCAGCCCGCTGCACCGGGTTTTCCCCACCTCCAGCAGATCTCTGCTCAAATAAAAATCTACAAGTGTCTTTCTCTCCACCGTACACGTGGTCTCTCTCCCTTTGTCTGCTTCCTTTCTCTTCTGGAATGGATCATCTGTGGACAGAGGCCAGTTCACTGAGTCCTGATGCTAAGGTTGACTGCCCTCTCTCTGGAAGGGAAGTGCTCTTGGCCAGTGACCCCGGTGTGTCCCGAGCCCCTGGATCAGTATACAGGATTATTAAACGTTTGTTGATTACTTCCTTTTTATTTCTTAGTTTGGGGACCACACCTGTGTGTGTCCAGGGGCTGATTCTTGTCCTGTGCTCAGGGTCACCCCCAGCAGAGCTCAGGGTAGGAGGAGTGATTACGCTCCTGCCCTACCCTTGGGGCTATGCCCCTGGCCCTGTTTATTCCTTCTTAAGAAGATAGTCCTTGGATTAATCTTTGTTCAGCCTTGTAATGGTTATACTGTGATTTCCCCCTCTCTTTTTTGTGGGTGGTGTGCCTTCCATGCAGTGCTTAGGAGGCCTGGGTGGCCCTCTGGTGATTCTCGGTCAACCAGAATTCGTCTGTTCAATGCCAGGGCCCAAGGATGTGGTGCTGGGAATACCAGGGCAGTGCTCAGGGCCCATGTGGCGCTGGGAATTGGGCCCAGGTCAGACGAATGCCAGGCATGCACCCTAACTGCTGTGCTACCTCTTGGCCCCTAAAGTGATATCTTTGGACTAGCAGGACTAAGGAGACTCTCAAGACTTTGCACGCACTGTGCCCATCCCTACTCTGACACCCACCCACCCATACACAGTCCTTCCCAGGACATTCTCTTTTCTCTTCATCTAGGGTTGGTTAAAATTGCCTTCGCTCCCCCCGCCCCTCGCCAGATTTCACCATGTTTCTTAATTTCTCTAATCGCCACTCTCAGGCATCTTGACATGGTAACTGGATCTCTCAAGGGTCCCTGAGCAAAGGCATGGCGGGGGGAGAGGAGGCAGCTGGAGGAGTCTGTGTCTGAGGAGCAGGCGTCTGTGGCCAGTGGATGTCCATTTACACGGGCCACATGTCACCCCGTGGTGTAATCTCTTTGGTTTTAGACATCCTCTTTTGAAGGCACAGTGCACTTAGTAATAAGATGTGAATGAGTGGATCTATAAACCAATTTGTTACTTATTGAAAATTCAAAGTCAGGGACTGAGGTGATGGGGCAGGGATGAGGGTGCTTGCCTTGCACATAGCCAACCCAGGTTTGATCCCTGTCACTGCAGATGGCCCCTAGCACTACCAGGAATGACCTCCAAGCAGAACCAAGGGTGAGACCTGCGTATTGCTGAGCTGAGCGTGACCCTGCCACCTGCCCCTAGCCAGTAAATAAGAACAGAAAGGATCAGGGAGATGGCTCACAGAATCGGAGGTGCAGAAGGCCCAGGGTCACTTCCCACCACTGAACGGTTTCCCTGAGCACTGTCAGGAGCTCAGAGCCAGGAGGAGCACGCCCCACGCTCTATTAGGGTTGGCCCCCAAATAAACAAAAAGTTGAACAGCCATAGAAACTAATTTGGTATGATGATTTTTAAAATTTTTTTAAAATTTTGAATAGTGAAACACCATGAGGTACAGTTGTAGAATTACAGGGCTGGAGCGATAGCACAGCGGGTAGGGCGTTCGCCTTACAAGCGGCCAACATGGCCGACCCGAGTTCGATTCCTCTGCCCCTCTCGGAGAGCCCGGCAAGCTACCGAGAGTATTCGATATGCCAAACACAGTAACAACAAAGTCTCCAATGGAGACGTTACTGGGCCCGCTCGAGCAAATCGACGATCAACGGGAGGGCCTTTACTTTTACCTTACCTTTTACTTGGCCATTGGCCTTAGATCCCATTGTCTTAATCTTCTTGAGCCCATGCTCTGGAGAATATCTATGATTCTGGACAAATGTTAATTTCCTATTTATCAGAAAGAGCCCAGAAGAGCAAGAATGTTAAACATTTAGGATGGGGGCACTTAAAAATGGAACTGCTCACAGCAGCTGGCCAGGGTAAACTGAAGCTTCCTCTTTCACTAACCTGAGGTCAACCAGATCTGCATGGTGTCCAGGGCTGGGTGCTTGGCAAGGCTGGCAGCCCCAAGTTTGGGTAGGTTCAGACAGCTACAAGGATGAATGGTCTTGAGTCGCCAGTAGTGGTGTTGTAGGGATGTAGACAGGGAAAGGCCCTCGGTGAAAAAAAAAAACAACTTAGGTCAACAGAACTTCTGGGAGGAAAATCCTAAGACTTATTTACCCTGTGGATACAGAAAACAGACCTGATAAGACCTTCAGCAGACTCTGTGGAGATTGGACCCCTCTCCATGAAGTTCCTCTCCTTGAAAATCCTCGGACCTCTCCTTTAATCCAATTGACTTTAGTGATTGGCCCAGAGAAAGACTCCAGAACTTCCGGATCAAGATAACTTGAGAAGAGCCTATAAAAGACACCTTGAACAAAGGAAGGACGTAGGTATGCTGCCCAAGCCCGTGTGCTTGCTTGAACCTGTGTGGCCAAGTACATGTGGTGCCTGAGCACATGTGTCGCCCGCACCTCCCATCTTGAGAAGTGTACTTTTATGCTTTCCTATCTAATGCTGGGATGCATGTAGGGGCTCTCTCTGCTCTTGGAAAAGCCCGCGTTCTTTCTTGAATGTGTTACCCTGTCTTTGTCTCTCTGTCTCTCTGTCTCCCTGTCTCTCTGTCTCTCTCGTTCTCGCTCTCGCTCTCTATCTCCTTCTCTTCCCATCCACACCTTCAAAAACCCTCCAAATAAAATGTTTTATTTCACTGCTTGCCTACTCCTGAAATTCTTTTCTAGGTGTGAGACAAGAACCCAGTAACCCTGGGTCCGGGGTGGCAGAGGCAGATGGGGAGAAAGTATCCGTCCTTCTCTCCCTAACTCACGTGAGCCACCCATGGGGTTCACCGACAGCAGTGGCACGTACTAGTTCAAGATTCTGGGCATTGACCAGATTCAAGATCACCAGTGCCAGGTGATCTTTAGGCTGTAGAGACTGTGCAGGTGTGGGTTGGGACCTCAGAGAGGTGCCAGCGTCTGGCAGGCCTGGGACCAGCCAGATGTAAATCCTGGTGGTGCTCCAGGGACCACATGTATCGGGGATTGAACGGGATTGGTCGCTGCAAGGCAAGCTCCTGAGCCCGTCTTCCCTCCCTTTAGCTTCTCTTGTGGCTTCTCCTTTTCTGAGGACTGCACCCTTCCCTGGGTGCTGCCTTGGTTTCTCCATCTCTAGTGAACTCGGGATTTGCATCAGGATTTGGGTCACACCTGGCAGTGCACAGGGGTTATTCCCGGCTCTACACTCAGGAATTACTCCTGATGGTGCTCAGGGGACCATATGGAATGCTGGAAGTTGAACCCGGGTTGTCCATGTGCAAGGCAAATGCCCTACCCACTATGCTATATCGCTCTAGCCCCCAGGATGTGCATCTTAAAGTGATATGGTCCTCAGGCCTGTGCTCTGCTTCAGGCCTAGGTGATTTCTTAGTTTATTATTTCCCAAGATCTCATCCCCAGGCCCCTGCATCTGCCTGCTGCAGAGTCATGAGTCCTGGCAGAGACATGCTGTGACACAGGGTCTCCTTAGTATCCATCCTGGCCTCTCCCTGCGTCAAGTATAAACTTCATATTTTCTTTTGGGGGGAGGGTTCCCAAGCAGCGCCCAGAGGGTTGGAGGAGCTGCTCCTGGCAGTGCTGGGCCTGGCAGTGAGGGTCGGCAGTGCTGTGTTCAGGCCCCGGAGTGCTGCACTGCTCCCACCCAGCTGCCACCAGGGGCCACTAGGACTGTATTTGGGAACCCAAATTCAGACTTGGGGCCTACCACACACAAGGCATGTGCCTTAGCTTTCAGTGCTCTCTCACCCAGAGAGGGGACTGTCTCAAGCCGAACCCCACTCTGGATTCCTGGCCTGCGAGGACCATGACACCTGTCCCAGGAGTTCAGGAGCATCCCCTGCACCTGGCACTGCTTTGTTCTCATTATCTCCCAGCCAGTCATAGACCCCACGTCATCACTGACCTCGGGACTCCAACCCTAGGAGTAATTTAGAAGGGGCACTGGAAGAGGAGCTTGCTAGTCTTGATTTAGTTCTGTTTGGTTTGAGTTTGGGGGGGCATACTCAGCTATGCTCAGGGCTTACTCCTGGCTCTATGCTCAGGGATCATTCCTGGGGACTGGGGGATCCCATGGGAGCTAGGGAATTGAACCCCGGTGGGTTCAATGTGAGCCATGTGAGGCAAGCGCCTTACCTGCTGTAGTCTCCCTCTCACCCTATCTGTTTTGTTTTCGGCCTCTTTAGTTTTGCTACTTGAGTAAACATTTGTGGAATGTCAGGAAAAGACCTCCCCACTACGCTCTGCATGTTTATGTTTCTATCAGCTTGACAAATTCAAAAGGACATACAAGTGGAGGAAATGCTTCGGATTTTCTTTCAGAAAAATCTCAGTTTTGTTGTTGAAATGAATTGGTTTGTGATGACTGGGAAGCTTATCTCAAATCTCGACCCCCACTAACATGTGGTCTATGCAGAAATGAAACAAATGGGCTAAGTAGAACAAAAACAAAATTTTAAGCCATAAGAAGAATAAGAGGCAGGGGCTGGAGAGATAGCACAGCGGGTAGGGCGTTTCCCTTGCACGCGGCCGACCCGGGTTCGATTCCCAGCATCCCATATGGTTCCCTGAGCATTGCCAGGAGTAACTCCTGAGTGCAGAACCAGGAGTAACCCCTGTGCATCGCCAGGTGTGACCCCCCCCAAAAAAAAGGAATAAGAGGCAAGCAGAAGGGAAGGGGTTAAAGGGATTGAATCTGTGGTGAAATACAGATTTTATTTTATTTTATTATTTGGTGGGGGTTTTGGTCACACCCTTGGTATTCAAGGGCTACCCCTACTCTTTGGTGGGGGGGATGATTGGGGTACCGTGCAGTGCTGAATATTGAACCAGGGCTGATACATGCCTTAACACCTGTACTATCTCCAGGTTCCTAGAATTGGATTTTGCACGGAGAAATCAATGTAATAAGCAGAGATGTGAATCTTTTGTTTGCTTGGGGGACATACCCAGCCATACTTGAGACACCAGGACTTTGTCTGTACTCGGGTTGCTCTAGGTGGTGGTTGGAGGACCCTGGTCCCCGGGATCACACTTTAGCTCCCACACGCAGAGCAGGTGTTCACCCTGTTAGCCACCAGTCCTGTCCAGATATTGACCTTTTGGGGGCACATTATCTCAGGGATCACTCCCGGTGGGGCTCAGGGGCCCACAAGTGGTGCCAGGAACCAAATTCAGGTTGGCCGTGGGCAAGCCAAGTGTCCTACCTCCTGTGCTGTCTGACACTCTGGCCAGATGTTGGTTTATTTTTAAGGGGAGGTCACAGCATGTGGTTAGGGCGGTGGTATTGGGGAACCGACTCTGGGTCCCCCCTACAGCCCCAAGTGTATATAATGATCCACACCTGAATTTTTCACTTTGTAGAAGTTGTAACAAACGGCAACTTCAACTTGAAAAAAGATGCATTTTCCATGAACATTAGTCTTTTCAGAATTCCATTTGCCTTTCTCGAAGAGAACTTTCAGAAAGTGAAATGTTGGAGGTCTTGGAGTCAGCAGGAGACTCCTGGAGCCCAGAATACTTCGATTCTCCTGCTCAGTGCAGCTCCTCTTCCCTGCCAACCTTACCTCCCTCTTCTCCCCCCATTCAACTGCGAAGTGCACTAAGCCGTAAAGTACGTGGAGAGGAAATTCCAGGCTGTCCTGGCTTCACACATGAGAGACCACTACCACCGTGTGCGTGTGTGTGTGTGTGTGTTTGTGTGCCACATGCAGCGGTGCTCAGGGCTTAATCCTGGCTCTGTGATCAGGGCTCGTTCCCCGCCGTGCTTGGGAGATCACACAGAGTACAAAGGCTTGAACTCGGGTCAACCCGTGCGATGCAAACGTCCTCCCCGCTGTGCTCTCTGGTCCAGCATTAAGATACAAAACAAAAATTGTTTTAAACTGCTTATTGGCTTTTAGGAGAAGAGATGTTTGACTTTAACCGCGTGGGGAGGAAGGTGACTCTCAGCGTTCAAAGACTGCCGGGGCTGGGCAGCTCGTTCGTGTTCAGGATTTCTGCACCTGTTTGCATCTTCTGTGCAGGAAAACAGTTTCCAAAACGGAGAGAGCTTCTCAGAGGCTGGGGAGAGGAAGCAGGGGGTTCAAGGCTGCTGGAAGCGCCCCGCCGAGGCCCCGCCCCGCTCCCGGGAGGCCCCGCCCCGTGAGACCCCCGCCCCGCCTCCGTGCGCGCCGGGCCCCCGGGCTCCCGGAGCGGCCCCCGCCCCGCCAAGGCCCCGCCCCTCCCGCCTCCCTGCGCCCGGCCTCCCGGCGCGGGGGCGGAGCCTCGGCCAGCAGCCAATGAGCGCCGGCGGGCGGGCAGGACTCCGCCCGGTTGCCTAGGCGCCCGGCGCGAGGCCCCGCCCCCCGCCAAGGCCCCGCCCCTCCCGCCTCCCTGCGCCCGGCCTCCCGGCGCGGGGGCGGAGCCTCGGCCAGCAGCCAATGAGCGCCGGCGGGCGGGCAGGACGCCGCCCGGTTGCCTAGGCGCCCGGCGCGAGGCCCCGCCCCCACGCCAAGGCCCCGCCCCTCCCGCCTCCCTGCGCCCGGCCTCCCCGCGCGGGGGCGGAGCCTCGGCCAGCAGCCAATGAGCGCTGGCGGGCGGGCAGGACGCCGCCCGGTTGCCTAGGCGCCCGGCGCGAGGCCCCGCCCCCACGCCGAGCCTCCCGCGCGGCGCTCGGAAAGCCTGGAGGTGGCGGCCGGGGTCCTGCGCGCTCCGAACCCGCGATGGCCGCGTGGAACTTGGGCCGGAGGCCCTGCCGCACGCTGGGGCTCTTGTTGCTGGTGGTCCTGAGCTTCTTGGTGCTCCGCAGGTGAGACCACCGCGCGCGCCCCGCCTGGCCCCGGGCACCCCGCCCCACGTGGGTCGGCGCCTCCGCCCCCTCCGGAGGGACGCGGCCCCGGGGTCCACCCGGGCGCGACCCGCGACCCGCCTTTCCCCGCCGAGCAGCGCGCGGTGCGGCTGCCGCCGTGCGCGCTGCTCGCCTGGAGACCGGCCCCTGGCGGCTGCAGCGCCCGGATCTGCGCCCCAGCTCCCCGAGGGAGGCCTCAGCTGCTCTCCCTGCGGGAGGGTGACCCGCCAGTCTTCAGATCCCTCCCCACCGGGCCTGGGGGCGCCTCTTGGATTTCTGGGTCTCAACTCCTCGGGGCAGTCCGGAGCCCTGCATCCTAAGTCCTGGCCCTGGATTCTTTTTTTCTTCTTCTGTGTTTTAGGTTCTAGGAGAACTTTCTCCCTGTGCGTCAGTCCCCAGCTGGCTCTGAGCCATCTCGCTCTCTTTTTTTTTTTTTTTTTAAAAAAAGTGGTAGAATGGTTCACCCATCGCCCAGGTAGGAGTCTAGTCCAGAACTTTCTAAATGGTGTATCTCTTTATAAATAGACACAGCCCTGACCCTGCTTTTCAGGTCGATGCCTGGCACTTTCCATATTCAAAGCATGGGTAGCACAGCGCATATCGGATGCTTTGGCAGGAGGCTTGATGTTGGAGAGGCTGAAGGCCGAGCTCTGAGCCAGGGCAGGCCCAGCACCCCTTGGCGCTACTTTTGGGACTGTTTTCCCCCTTTTCTGAACTTTCTGGTGTGGTCAGTGGGTTCTCGATGGAGATCAGTAAACTGGCTCTGCGTGGCTGCCCCAGGCCGGCTCTCAGTAGCCCTTCCTGGTTTACCCTGTTGTAGGGACTGAGGTTCCTTCTTTGATTTGGGAATAGTGACAGTGTCCTGGTGGTCTTGGGAAGAAGGAGATGGTGTCCCTGTCCCTCAGTTGTCCTGCAGCTCTCTTGCCCCGTGGCTGTGTGCTCCAGCCCCTCCTCTTTGGAGACTCTTGCTGGGGGCTGCGTGCTGTCCCTTGGGCCGCGCTGATGCAAGCCCCAGGAGATGAACTAAGCCATAGGCACCCCAGGGCGTATGAGAAGCCTGTGGCATGCCTGTGGGTGGGGCAAAGGCTGGCACAGTTCACACAGGCACTCAGGCCATGAGGGGTGTCCCGGGGGCTGGGGAGGACCCAGGTGGGCCCAGCCGGAGTTGGCGGACAGAGCAACGATATATGGTTGCACTTTGTCTTTGGTGGTCACTGAGTCCCTCGGTTGCACTTTGTTTTTGGTGGTCGCTGAGTCCCTCCGCAGTAGCTGCCCCTGGGGATGACTGGACCTTTCGGGGAGTGACCACAGAGTCTGGAGTGGCTGCACAGGCCAGGGGAACCGAACCTGTGTGCCAAGGGAGCCCTTTTGCTCTGGCTTTTCCGTTAGGCTGGGCGGGCAGAAGCCAGAGGAGCCCCAAAGCCACTTCAGGATCGTCTTTGAGACAGTGTTTGAGTGTCTTTTCCTGGGCCACCCTCACAGACCCTTTTTGCCCAGACCCTTCTCTTACTGGGCCAGGCACACGGCCGTGCGGGGACAGCTTTACCTTAGCCGGGACCATCATCGGGCATGGCGGGACTGGTGGCGGTGGCTGGGCTGTGAGCATGGCCATGGCCTTCAGGGCACCCCGTTTCTATGCCTGCGGCGGGCATGGGGACTGGACTGTGTCCTTAGTGGTCCTGTGGACACTGTGTTGGGCTGCTTTATGTCAGTCAGAACTGATCGATCACATTGTTCCCGAGAAAAGCAAGGGGCCAAGATGACTCTTGGTTTTCGGTTTTGGCTCCCGGATGGTGCTGGGGCTTCTCCCAGCAGTACGTGCTGGCTTAGGGCTTGGCGTCAGCGCGGCTGCGGGAATTGGACTCCAGGCCTGTGGGGCCTCTGCTGTAACCCTGAGCTGGCTCCCTTCACCCCTCTCTGCATAGGGGCCACACTGGCAGTGCTCAGGCACCCAAGGTCACTTCCCGCCGTGTCAGCCCTATGAGCACCGCAGGTGCTCAGAGGTGCTGGCATCCCTTGGCAGTGGGGAGAGGCTGGCCATGTCAGGCTGAGATTCCCCACCCCACACCAGGCCTGCGCTGTACCACAGAAACCGCAGGACCTGCGGAGCATGGAAACCTTGCCCAGAGGGTCTCGCAGACACAAAAGAGCTTGATCTGCAGAGCACTGCGGGTGGACGTGCTCCCCCCTGCAGGATCCTGCAGATTGGCCTGCAGGCGTCCATCAGCCCACGGCTTCGTGGCCCCTCTGCTCCCCCACCTGCACCTCTGAGTGTCACAGCCAGGCCACCCTCCCGTCTGGCTGCCAGCGGGTCTGGTGGAGTCCACGAAGCATGTCATGGAGAAGGCGTGAACTGCAGGCATGGTGCCTGCTGGCTGCCCTGGGCTGGCACCTGCTTAGGTGAGAAGCTTCACTGAAGCCCCATCAGGGCCCACCTGCACCTCCCGCCTGGGGCTCAGCAGACCAGGAGGAGGTGGGTGCCCCAGGTGCTCTCGTCACTCTCTGGCTTCTCGGGCCCAGCCCGCAGAGCCTCCGTGATAAAGGTGGGTGACGCAGCAGGACGGGGTTTCGCCCCGTCCAGGCCAGCCCTGCCTCTGTGGGGAATGCGGGCCACTTGCGCGTCTCCTCTGGCCCCGGAGGCCACTTTCTTTATGGGCTTCGCTGGTGCCAGGCTCGGCCCTGCTGGAGGCTTGAGTCATGGTCTCTGGAATGTTCCCTTTCATGTCCTGGTTGAAGTGCTGGCAGCTGGCACGAGCCGTGTTCGGTGCCTCTGGCCCAGGGCCAGAGATGCTGTGGGGGTTTAGGAGCCTGACCTGCTTGTGATCCTGGCACCATGCAGGATCCATCATGCCCTGCCTGGAGTGACCCCTGAGGATAGCCGGGTGTGGATCCCAAATCCAAACCAGTCCACAAAAAGCCCCCCCCCCCCACCACTCTATCAGTGTCTGACCCAGTGTTGGGGCAGTGGGTCACTGCAGGCCAGGAGGGACTGGAACTGCCCTGCGCAGGGCTGGGATTCTCCCAGACCAGGCTGTGGCAGTCGATGGTGGAGGCCCTGGGGACCCGGGAACAGGACTGTATGACATCCTGGCTTTGTGCATGACATCCAGAAATCTCTCTTTCCTTCTCTGCCAAGTCTGGGGACAGCAAAAGGTACAGATTACAAGCTTGTAGCGAGAGGACTTGGGGTCCTTGTATGCCCCGAGGGAAGGCCCTTGTGGGGTCTTCGTGTGCGTGTGCATGTACTTATGTGCACATGTGTATGATGCCTGTGTGCGTGTGTGTGCTGTGTGCATGTGTGTGTGCATGCCTCTGTTGTGCATGTGTGTGTGCATGCCTGCTTGTGCATGTGTGTGCTGAGTGCATTTGTATGTGCATGTCCGTGTGCATGCCTCTGTTTGCGTACATGTATGCATGTGTGTGCATTGTCAGGCATCAAACGCAGGCGAGAGCTGGCATGAGAGCCATGGTTTGGGCCCAGAGAGCCAGATCTTGTAGAACTCAGTGCCTGGACACCAGCTGCCCATCTCCCTGGGACTCTTGGGTTGCCCCCTCCAGCTCTGTCTGCTTTCTCTCCTCTCCATGGCCTTTGGCCTTGGCCTCTTCCTCTGATGTCACCCCCCCTCTCCGACCCCATCCCAGGCAGGACTTCTCTGGGACCCGAGGGCTTGGGCACGTGGGCAGTTGTTGCCCGACAGCTGTCACTGTACTGTTCCTTCAGACAGCAGCTGGTGAGTGGGTGTGCAGAGGGCTTCTTTGAGCTGGCGGCTCATGGACATGATGAAATTTTCATGGACATAAAGGACAGACTGTACCCCATACTGTTGGGAGGCCACTGTTGGGAGGGGGTTCTCCACGCCCTCGAAGCTGGGGTGTCCGTCACCCCAGCTGCCACGTCAGCCACAACTGCGTGTGTTGGGGCCCAAGAGGCACCTGTAGTACAAACCCTGTCTTCGAGGGTCTGGCCAGTTCAGTTCTGCTCCCACAGTCACTGACCCGAGGGGACATCTATTTTGAATCTCACTAGATGCTGAGAGCAAGTTGAGTGGAAATGGGTCAGAGGAAGTTGACTCCCTTTGCTAGAGTGCAGGAGGCCCTGGTCGGTCGGCAGAGGGAAAGTTGAGTATGTGAGGCCCGGGCCGTACCTGCGCCCTGTGAAAGCCAGTCTCCCTTACTCCTGTCCAGGCAGAGGATTTCCCTCTGTATCCTAGCCATTTCCTTCGGGTTCCACAGGGGCAGTGGCGGTGGCGGCCCAGCCACCAGGCGCCGTGGGCTGGACGGCAGCATGAGCACTGTTCCCTCTGTCTGTCTGGAGGCTGGAGGCCTTTTGATTCTGCTGCTGCCCATCTGTTATTCTTCCTGTTTGTTGCTGCGGGTAGTAGGAGTTTGTCCTTCTTTGCTAGGGCCCTGGGGTAGGGCTCATCTGTGCTTCTTCATGAGCTCCCTTCCTGCACCAGTTAGCAAATGTTGTCCTCGCAGTGACCAGCCAGTCCCAGTCTGGGGGCCTGGTCCTCTGCCTTCCCGGAGGCAGGGGTACCTGGACTGTAGGGGCTGTAGAAACGGCCACACCACCGTGCACCTGCTCTTGAAACTGCAGGTCCAAGCCCCATGGAAATGTTTCACGCTGTCCTCGCAAAGCCAGAGCACAGAGCTTGGACCCCTGCCAGAGATGCATCCAGGCAGTGCGGCCAGGCAGGGACAGGCCGCCCTTCCCTGAGCTGCAGTGCGGGGGCCCCAGAGAGTGACTGCTTGGGCACCCTTCAGGTGAGACACCTGGGTCAGGGAGCGGCCGGGCTGCGGGAGGACGCCTGCCTGCAAGTGCCGGGGTGCTGGGCTCCCCGCTGTGGGCGGAGATGTGCATAGGTGCCAGAAAGGCACTTCCTGGACTAGGCTGGCCTCGGGAGGGTCACCACAGCGTTGGCTTTCTGGTTTGGCTTCTTCCACAGCCTTCAGTTGTGCCTTGGCCCAGGGCACCGCTGGTGGGATTTGGGAGCCTTCAGGCCAGTCCATGCGGAGTCAGGAGCAGCAGGGATGCCTGGTCTGGGAGCTGACATTTCCAGAACCTTTCCTGCAGCTTCTCTGTCCCAGGCCCGGTTCATCCCCACCCTCGGCCGATCGGCCACTGTGTGAGCTGATGTGTCTCCATGGCCCTGTGGTCTCTGCAGGTCTGCCTGGGTCTGCCCGGCCTGTGGAGCAGCCGGTGTTGTGGTAGGAGATGGGGGCTGTGCAGTGGCAGGGGTCGGCCACCGGGGCCTCCTGCCTCGGTCCTTTCCACTATTCCCACAAGTCTCTTTCCCCCTGGCCCAAAAGGGAACAGGTGTGATGGGAATTGTGGAGGCTCCTCAGAAATTCTGCTGAGTCCTCTGGAGCCTTCTGGAAGTCTTCCACAGAGTAGGTAGTACAACGTTTCCAGGGGATGCTGGAACGATTGGGTGGGGGTTGGGGGGGGTGACGTAGTAACCTTGGGTGCAGCTGGGCACTTTCAGATTGTTCCCTCAAAGACGCTAAATTTACAGGGGCTTGTGTGGGATGTTTCTCCTGAAAACGGGGTGGGAGGCAACACCACTTGGGGTCTCTGTTCTAGACCAAACATGGCTTGGAGCAGAACAGACCTAGGCTCAGGTAGGGCTCGTGACCTGACCCAGTTACTCTTCTTTTTTTTTTTTTTTAATTTTTTTTGTTTGTTTTTATTAATGAAACACCATGAGGTACAGTTGTAGACTTACAAGTTGTTGGGTTTCAGTTATACAATGATCGAGTACCCATCCCACCACCGGTGCCCATTCTCCACCCCCACCAATCCCAGTATCCCTCCCACCCCCCCATCCCCCATCCCACCTTGCCTCTGTGGCAGGGCACTCCATTTTGTTCTATCTCTCCTTTTGGGTGCTGTGGTCTGCAGAAGAGACTTTGGGTGGCGATCATGTTCGGTCTAGAGTCTACTTTCAGCATGCATTTCCCATCCTGGGCGGATCTTCCCAGCACCCTTTATTTGGTGCTCCCTTCTCTATCTGAGCTGCCTTTGCCCCTACAATGTGCGGCTGGCTTCTGAGCCATGGAGTGAACAACCTGGTATTTATCACAGCTGCTCTTGGGTGTTAGTCTCTTATTTTGTTACTTTTATGTTACCCAGATCAATACAATCTTTCTATGTCTGTACCTCTCTTTCTGACTCATTTCGCTTAGCATGATATTTTCCATGTAGTGCCACTTGTATGTAAATTTCATGACTTCATTTTTTAAACTGCTGCATAGTACTCCATTGTGTAGATGTACCAAAGTTTCTTTAACCAGTCATCTGTTCTCCGGCACTCAGGTTTTTTCCATATTCTAGCTATTGTAAACAGTGCTGCAATGAACAAACAAGTGCAGATGTCATTTCAACTATACTTTTTTGCCTCTACGGGGTATATTCCCAGGAGTGGTATTGCTGGGTCAAATGGGAGCTCAATTTCTAATTTTTTGAGAATCGTTCATACTGTTTTCCAAAAGGGTTGAACCAGTTGGCATTCCCACCAGCAGAGGAGGGTCCCTTTCTTGCCACATCCGCACCACACAGGTTGCTTTTGTTCTTTTGAATGTGGGCCAGTCTCTGTGGTGTGAAATGATATCTCCTGTTGTTTTGATCTGCATCTCCCTGATGATTAATGATGTAGAGCATTTTCTCATGTGCCTTTTAGCCATTCGGATTTCTTCTTTGAGACCGTTTCTGTTTATTTCATCGCCCCATTTTTTGATGGGATTGGATGTTTTCTTCTTGTGGAGTTCAACCAGTACTTTGTATATCCTTGATATCAACCCCTTGTTGGATGTGTATTTGGAGAATATCCTTTCCCATTCACCGCAGAGCTGGGGATGTGGGCAACTGGGGGCAGGAAGGTTGCGCCCCAGGGCAGGAGGCAGAGGCCTGGTCTCTGCTGGGACAGTGGAGGCTGTGGGGCTTTCCCAGTGCTGGGTGGTGGCTCCCTGCCACAGAACAGTCAAGTTTGACTTTCTGGCAGTGACCTCCTTCCTGCATCCCCCTCTTTCCTTAGACTTCTCCTTCCAGTCACTTCCCTCCACAGTCACCTCCCTCCACAGTCACCTCCGTCCCTCAGTCACCCCCCCCCTTCACAGTCACCTCTTTCCCTCAGTCACCCCCCTCCACAGTCACCTCCTTCCCTCGGTCACTTCCCTCCACAGTCACCTCCTTTCCTCAGTCACTTCCCTCCACAGTCACCTCCTTCCCTCAGTCACCTCCTTCCCTCCGTCACCCCCTTCCACAGTCACCTCCTTTCCTCAGTCACCTCCCTCCACAGTCATCTCCTTCCTTCAGTCACCTCCCTCCACAGCCATCTCCTTCCTTCAGTCACCTCTCTCCACAATCACCTCCTTCCCTCAGTAACCTACTTTCCTTAGTCATGTCCCTTCTTCAGTCTTTATGCTGCTGAGCTTCTTGCCTGAGCCCTGGAGTTGAGTAATGGTCGGCCTCATGCTGAGGGCCTGAGGGGGTTAATGGCCATCTGTAGCCAGCTTCAGCTTCTCTGAAGCTCCAGCAGGGATCACTTCCTTCTCTGGTGGGTCCCTCTGACAGCAACTGTGTGGCCCTGTCTCCTGAGGATTAGAGACAGTCCAAGCACCGCGGCATGAGACTTAGGAGGGAGACTAGGCTTTCCACAGAGTTTGGAGTTTGGAAATGGCTGGACTGACAGAGGCAAAAGTTGTTGGTGCCTTTTGGTAAGCACCACCTGGAGAGAGTGTCTGTGAGGGCAATCAGGAGCTCAGGGCAGAGTGAGGGCCCAGGGGAGAGTGGGGCCAGGTGAGTGGGGACTCAGGTGAATGGGCACTCAAGGATGGTTGGGCGCTCAGAAGTGAGTGAGGACTCAGGAGTGAGTGGGGATTCTGGGGTGATTTGGGCACTCAGGGGTGAGTGGGGACTCAGCAGTGAGTGGCGACTGAGGGGTGAGTGAATGGAGACTCAGGTGAGTAAGGACTTGGGTGACTGGGGATTCAGGTGAGTGGGCACTCAGGTGTGAGTGGGGCCTCGGTGGTTAGGCTAAGGGCTTTGTTTAGGGTTTACTGAGTGATCTGCCTTGTAGGATCATGGACCCAGTTCATCTTCCCTGACTCTCAGCCCTGCCAGCTATGACTCGGTGGGTCCCACCTTGGAGGACTGCGCTATACCACACTGCTTTTCCCAGCATTGACAGTTTTGGCCCAGTGGCCGGTTATGACAGGCTGTCCAGGCGGGTTCCTCCTCACCTGCCCACAGCTGTTGCCCAAATTTGGTGCCGTAGCCGGGGCTCCTGGGAGCAGACAGGGGCTCTGAGGGGAGAAATGGCCCTGCCCTTCTCCTGGTTGTGGGAAAGCCCCGTCTAGGTTTGCAGGGGGACAGGGCGTGTTGCGTGATCCCAGTGTTTACTGGGCATCCGCATGTCTGCGGGGCTTCAGGCTCCACCCCTCAGGGCTGGGGCAGGTGAGATCCCCCCCGCAGGAATGTGTGCCTGTCCCAGGAAGTGGGCTCTCCCTGCCGCCTGCACTAGGGCACACATTGGAGACTGTTCTCTGGGGCTCTGGTTCGTGAAGAAGGATCATTACGGGGTGGTGGTTGCTGTATTTTGTTCTCATTGTCTTTAAAAACTGTTTATGTGACAGTGGCCAGAATGATAGTACAGTGGATGGAGCATTTGCCTCGTACATGGCTGACCAGGTGGGATCCCCAGCACCACATATGGTCCCTTGAGCACATTCAGGAGTGGTACCTGAGTGCGGAGCCAGGAGTAACCTCTGAGCATGCTAGGTGTGGTCTGAAAATGAAGAAACAAAACCAAACTCACAAAACCACCAAACAGAAACCAAGTTGTACGTGTGTGTGTGTGTGTGTGTGTGTGTGTGTGTGTGGTGTCTGTCTGTATGTGGTTTGTGCATGTGTGTGGGATGTGTGTAAGGTGTGTGTGTAGTGTGTATATTTGTCTATGTGTGGGATGTGTACATATGTGAGCAGGTGTCTGGGGTGTATATGTGCAGGTGTGTGTGGTGTGTGTATGTATGTGTAGCATGTGTGTGAGTGCAGGTTTTGCAGATGTATGTGTGCAGGCCTGTGTATGTATTTCTGTTGTGTATATGTGCATATGCATATATATGTATGTGTGCAGATGTGTAGCTGTGCAGGTGTGTGTATGTCTGTGTGCACATATGCAGGTGTGTGTGTGCATGTGGGGGGGATGTTGTCCCACTGGATTCTCAGTGGGCCTCTGATGTTTCCAGTTTTTAGCTTAAGTGCTGTAGCCTCATACTTTTCTAAGTTATGTTTGGAAGTAATGTTGGCCACAGAGTGGGTTGTATCGATGTTGGGGGTAGGGACACCACCCCACGCCTTCCTCCAGTGTGTGGACACCCTCCCCTGTGGTCCCCTGGGCCCTGCACCTGCTCCGTGGCCCCTTAGTCTGAGGCGAGTCTGAAGGTCTGTCCTCCGCGAGCCTGCTCCCTGCTGCCCTGCTCCAGGCTGTGTGACGCCCTCTCGTTCTCCATCCTCCTGACGTGCCTCCTAGTCCTGCCCATGCTGTTTGGGCCCAGGCTTCCTCTCCCTAGGCTGCATGCAGACCGACCCCCTGGGACCATCCCCAGGTCTCGGGCGCCTGGCTGCGTTCAGCTGTCGTGTTGTGAGTGGCGCCGCAGTCAGCATAGGCGTGCCAGTAGGCAGAGGCAGCTCTGGTGTTGGGTTTCTGAGACGTCTCCATGCTGTCTCTGCAGGGCTGGCCAGTGTCCACTGCCCGCGAGTGAGGGGCTCTCCCTGCGCCCCGGGAACTGGCTGCTTGTGCCTCTCTCACACATGCGCTTCTCCCCGCCGCGACCCATTGGCCTTTGGACTGGCACTTCCCTGGTCATGGTGTCGAGCGTGTGCTGGGCCTGGGCGTGTTTGGGGCAGTGTCCGTGTAGCCATTCTCCCCAGTTTTTGATCGCGTTTTTGTTGTGAACACTTCATGTAGCTTGCACACTCGCCCTCTGTCAGGTGTGTGTGGAGCAGACCGTTTCTTCCGCTCTGCGGTTTCTGCCTCAGTTGCTGGCTTCTTTCATGATCCGGAAGCTCTTGAAGCTGGTGCAGTCCCTTTGGTCACTGTGGCTTCGGTTCCTTTGTGGAGCTATGTCACCGAAGCCATCTCCAGCTGATACCCCTCCTGCAGCGAGTAGCTTTTGTTTTGTTGAATGTATTTTATGACCTGAGCCAAACTTGTCAGCCTTTTATCCATTCTGAATGAGCTTGTGTTCGGTGTGAGGTGGGGGCCAGTTTTCCCAACATCATCTACCTAGGGAGCACGTTCATTTCTGTTCTGATGCCCCTCACTCACCCCCCTCATCCTCCCTCCCCCCATTCCTCTTTCCCTCTTTTGTCCTCCCTGAGGTACTGGTTGGCCCCTTGAAACACACTGGGGGGCCTCGAGGGCTCGTGTCCCTGGCCGTGGCCTAGTGACTGAGCGTGGGCCAGAGTCTTTACAGTGCTCGTTCTGTCCTGGTTCTTGGGCGAGAGGGGCCATGGGTTCTGTCCAGGGCAGGTCTCCAGCCTGATACTACCTGCAGCCCACACTGACCAGTGGAAACCCCAGTGTGCATGGGTGGTCTGGGGTGGGCACCCCGGCAGGACCCGGTAGGTGAGGGACGGGCCACACGGTGCTTTCGCAGGGGTCCTGCAGAGATGCTGGAATTGTACTGTGGCCAGAGGCTTGGTAAGAAGCACTTGGGGGGACCGGGGGACCCTCCGGGCAGGAACAGAGGAGCATGTGGGGGAAGGACCAGAAAGTACATGGGGGAGGAGCAGGGAGCACGTGGGGGAGGAGCAGGGAGCACATGGGGGAGGAGCAGGGGATATATGGGGGAGGAGCAGGGAGCACGTGGGGGAGGAGCAGGGAGCACTGTGGAGGAGCAGGGAGCACATGGGGGAGGAGCAGGGAGCACTGTGGAAAAGCAGGGAGCACTGTGGAGGAGCAGGGAGCACGTGGGGTGAGAACTTGGCTGCTGACAGATGTGAGAGCAGGACTCTGACCTCCCTTGAGCTCCAGTCAGGTCAGTTCTGGGCAGAGTGTGCCCCATGTTCTGTGTATCCCTACTATGTCCCCGTGTGTGCCCCGTGTCCCCACATTCCTTGTAAGTGCCCCATGTCCCTGTGTTCCCATGTCCCCTGTATGTGTCCTGTCCCCACTGTGTCCCCGTGTCCTGTGTCCCTGTGTGTACCCAAGGTCCTAAGTTCCCATGTCCCTTTTGTCCTCTGTCTGTGCCCTGTGTCTGTCCAGCCAACCCCCCTTCAGAGAAGGCCACGCTGATGCGTCTCTGAGCCAAGCTGCCTCTACTCGTGTCCCCCTTTGCTGGCCGGCCACAGAGGTCAGAGGGGCTCCTTGCAGTCCTTGCCCCTTGTCCCCCACAGTGCCCCCAGCTGTGGGTCCCTGTGCTGAGTGTGTCTGTCTGCTCATTCCTGCGTGACCTGGAGGGGCCGTCCGTGGGGGCAGCGTGTGTGGGGAGGGTCTCTCCTCCAAGTGCCCCTCGCCAGAAGGGAAGGCCGAGCCCTGTGGAGCCCACATGGCTTCTCTGCGCATGGGCACCTGCAGATGCCCGGCCCTCCCTGACGCTTCTCCTCCCTGCAGGCTGAACTGGCCGAGCACGCTGCCCGCGTGGCTGGGCTCCCGGCAGAGGGGCCTGCGGGCTGTCGGGCAGCACTTCCTGCTGGAGGACTCGGCCTTCCGGATCCTAGGGGGCTCCATCCACTACTTCCGCGTGCCCAGGGAGTACTGGGTGGACCGGCTGATGAAACTGCGGGCCTGTGGCCTGAACACCCTCACCACGTGAGTGCCTGCCAGGCTGTCCGGGGGGCAGGGGTACAGGGAGCCCTGAGCAGCCCAGACCTGCGTGACCGGACAGAGGCTGCGCAGGAGAGCTCTGTCCCCGCAGCACCCCATCCGCAGGGACGCACAGAGCAAGGGCAGCAGTGGGCAGAGGAGCCTGGCAAGGAGCCAGGTGGTGGGTGGGCACTGCAGTGTCACAACAGTCTGGAAGCTTCCAGACTGTTCCAGGGGGCCCCACTCCGGGTGCTGCTCCTGGCCCAGCATCACTCCTGGCAGTATTCAGCCAGCTGGTGCCAGGGATCCAACTCAGGGTGCCGGGCCTGTGGTCTGCCACCTCAGCTTGTTCCCGCCCTCTTTTGAGAAATCAAAATCAGGTCAGCCTGGGTTCAGAGGTCTGACACCCCATATGGTCCCAGGAGCCCCTCTGGGAATGATCTCTGAGCTCAGAGTAGGGAATAAGCCTTGAGCACTGCTGGGTGTGGCCCCAAAACCCAGGGTTTCAGTCAGCATTGATTATAGCACTACAAGGCATCAGGTGTACACCCCTGTGGGATGCACATCTGTGAGAACTGCAGTGTCTTCATCCTTTGTGGGAACTGCAGTGTCTTCATCATCTGAGGGAACTGCAGTGTACTCACCATCTGTGGGAACTGCAGTGTACTCACCATTTGTGGGAACTGCAGTGTACTCACCATCTGTGGGAACTGCAGTGTACTCACCATCTGTGGGAACTGCAGTGTACTCACCATCTGTGGGAACTGCAGTGTACTCACACTCCAGGTGCTTCTGCTAAGTGTACTCTGTGAGCCCCCTGAATGCACTGACGAAGTTCCCGTTATTGTGCACTGCACCAGCTTCCCCACCCAAGTCAGTCATGCTTTTATAAGGGATGCCCCACAGTGTCCACATGAGTAAGGACAGTGGTCACCCTAGATGCCATCTGATGCTGTCCTCCTTTACCCCAGTTTCCCTCGCAAAGCTGCTGCTCAGCCCCATGGGCCCAGACAGGTGCCCGCATCTCACCCCAGTGCATCCCAGTGGGCAGAGCCGAGGCCATGGGTCCTGATTGCAGACAGGACCCATGGGACGCAGCCCTTCCCTGTGTGCCCAGGCTCCTGGGCTCCTGCCCTGCCCCACAGCTTCGAGCTTGTCTGGGGAGCCTGAGGGGTCCCCCCCCATCAAAGCAGAAGATCCAGTTTTGCTTCCCAGGGATACTCAGACAGGCCCCACACTGTAGGTCAGAGGGCGCTCCAGCAGCTGGGGTATCTGGGATGACAGCAACCCCTCCCCACTCCTCACAGAGCTGGCCCCATCCCCACCTGGCTTTGGGGTGCTCTGAGGAACCCGTCCCGTGGTTTGCTCTCCCCTCTTGAGTGTCTTCCCTGGGGCGTGGATTCGTTTTCTCAGGCAGAGAGAGGGAGAGAGGGGGAGGCAGGCTGGGGGCACTCACCCTCGCTTGTTGGGGTCCCCTGACCTCAGGAGACCCCCCCCACACACACATACCGCAGACTCGCCCTGGATTTCAGGCCCTAGGGCTCCTCACTTAATCCTGATGGTGACCTAAGAAGGACCTTTGCAGCCTCCTGATGGGTTCAGGGACTCAGAGCAGAGAAGGTGACTGGGAGGTGAGGGGGCGTGCAGTGTGCCGCTCAGATCAGGCATGATCTTCCCTCTGTTCGGTTCTCTCTGACAGCTACGTGCCCTGGAACCTGCATGAGCCAGAAAGAGGCAAATTTGACTTTTCTGGGAACCTGGACCTGCAGTGCGTGTTTGGGGTTTGGGCAGTCAGGACCCAGGGGAACTCAGGGGGACCAGGGGGCAGGCTGGGAGCACTCAGGGGTGCAGGGGGCAGCACCAGGGAATCGGAGGTGAGGGGGACAGAGGGGTAGGCCCACAGGGACTCAAGGGGTACAGAGGGGCAGGGGCAGGGGCACTTGGGGGTGCAGGGGCAGGGCCTGGGGGAATCAGGGTGCAGGAGGCAGGTTGCAGATACTTGGGCAGGGGGCCATGCTCCAGGGGGGCTTGGGCAGCACAGTGGAGCAGGCCCAGGGCACTAGGAATGGAGGGATCTGGACCTCTGGGATCCAAAAAGAGCCGGGCTGCACCCTCATACGTGGCCCACGTCAGTTCTAGGGTATTGGCGCTGCCCAGTTCCCAGAGCTGCTCTGCAGTGGAAGCAGCCACGGGATGGGGACAGCAGGAAGGGACAGCAGGCCTGTGGGTCAGGTCTGGGGCTGTGGGTCAGCTCAGGGCCTGTGGGGGCCAGAGAGATAGTACAGTGGGGAGGACGCTTGCCTCCCCCGGGTGCCCAAGCCTTGCAGGATCTGGGCTGGTGCCATGGGGACCTGCTCTGGGGCGGGTCCTGCTGCCCTAGCGGGGGGAGGGGGGAGCCTGGACTAGGAGGGGGCAGCGGGCACGGGCGCCCCGAGCGCTGACACTGTCCCTGCAGGGCCTTCGTCCTGATGGCCGGGGAGATCGGGCTCTGGGTGATCCTGCGTCCAGGCCCCTACATCTGCAGCGAGATCGACCTCGGGGGCCTGCCCAGGTGAGCATGATGGCAACCTCCCCCGACTTGTGCCGGACACTGGCCAGGGTGGAGCTGACTCCCCAGGGAAGGCCGTCTTTCTCTCTGTGAAGTTCTGCTGGGCCACGCAGGACCTGGGGTCCAGAGAGATAGTACAGCAGGGGGGGCGCTTGCCTTGCGTGAACCCAACTTGGGTTTGATCCCCGGCATCTCATATGGTCCCCAGAGCCCTGCCAGGAGTGATTTCTGAGTGCAGAGCCAGGAGTACCCCCAGAGCACCTCCAGATGTGGCAAATAAAATCAAACCAAAGCAAATCAAACCAAAACGAAAAACCAGAAAAGGAAGGTGGGCCCAGAGGGCTGTGTTGTAGGGGACGTCACAGCTGTCAGTCTTGCTCCACTGGACAGCAGTGAGCAGGGATGGCCAGGTTGGTGGCGTCGCACTGCCGCAGGGTGGGGCCAAGTCCTGGCATTTCTCTGCTCCCACCTTGGGACCATGGCCAGTTTCCTTCATTACTCTGACCAGTCGGTACCATGGTCAGTTTCCATCAGTGCTCTGACCAGTCAGTACCATGGTCAGTTTCCATCAGTACTCTGACTAATCAGTACCATGGTCAGTTTCCAATTGTTACTCTGATAATCAATAGTGTGATTAGTTTCCATCTGTTACTCTGATCAATCAATAGTGTGATCAGTTTCCAATTGTTACTCTGATCATTCAGTACCATGATCAGTTTCCCCTCATTACTCAGACCAATCAGTACTGTGGTCTGCCCATGGAAGGTTGCTGGTCAGCGCTCTGCCCAGCCTGACAGTGCCCTGCAGCCAGCCCCTGCGAGGGCAGGGGGTCTCATGGTTCAGTGGGACGTGGCTCCCTCTCTCATGCCAGCGGCCTGTTCCCTCTGGCTCCCTGCACCTGGGGGTGAGGCTTCAGGGTCACCTCCTGCGGCTGTGCCCCGGGGTCAGTCCTGTGAGTCGCCTCTGAGCTGTGGAGCTGTAGGCGGGCCTCCTGGGGGCCTGTGGTGTCCTGCTCCCTAGAGGTGGGTCCTGGGCATCTGCTGGGCTGGACTGGGGGCTGGCACCAGGTGGGGTTCCTGGAGTGAGGGGCCAGGCAGGCGAGCGCGGGTGGCGCATCCACACTTGTGTGGGAGTGTGTTCAGGAGGCCCGTGTCGGGCCCAGAGGAGCAGCAGAGCCCGGCGTCAGGAGACGGGCGCTTTCCCCAGGCTTCACGCGAGCTGGAGGACTCCCGAGCTGCCCCGGCTGCCCGTGCCCCTGGGCCTGGTTGCATCTACCCCCAGCTCCCAGCGCGGGCCCTGTGCTGAGCCCCAAGTATGCTGGTGCCCAGGAGATGCTGGCATAGCCCCTGCCCCATGAGCTGAGGTCCTGGAGTGAAAGCTTGAAGGCTGGGGACCCTGCACGGACTCCCGCTCTGCTGGGACACAGTCCTGCCCCCTGGGGTCCCTGCATAGCCCCCCCCCACTCTTCTGGGACGCCATGACCCCCGCCCCTGGGGTCCCCACATAGCCCCCCCCACAATTTGCCAGGACACTGTGACCCCGCCCCCGGGGTCCCCATAGGGCTCTCCGTGATCTGCCAGAACACCACGGCCCCCACCCCTGGGGTCCCCACATAGCCCCCCACGATCTGCCAGGACACTGTGACCCCCGCCCCCGGGGTCCCCATAGGGCTCTCCGTGATCTGCCAGAACACCACGGCCCCCACCCCTGGGGTCCCCACATAGCCCCCCACGATCTGCCAGGACACCATGACCCCCACCTCTGGGGTCCCTGCATGACCCTTATGCTCTGCTGGGAGACTGTGATCCCTCCTGCCAGGGTCCCTGCACGTTCCCCCCCGCCCCACCCACACTCTCTGCCAGGACACGGTGATCCCAGCACTGCAGCCGAGTCAGGACTCAGCACTGAGAGACGTCTGTCTGTCCGTCCATTGGCGTCTCCCTGAGCTGCCCCTTCCTTCCAGCTGGCTGCTCCAGGACTCCAACATGATGCTGCGGACCACCTACGCTGGCTTCACCCGTGCTGTGGACCTGTACTTCGATCACCTGATGGCCAGGGTGGTCCCTCTGCAGGTGACGCTCGGCTCCCCGGGGCACCCGGGGGTCCCTGAGCAGGGCCTCCTCCCGCCCGCTCAGTGGGGCCGCCTTCTCGTCACCCGCCGTCCTCCCTGTCCCCTGCAGCTGTGTTCTACCATGGGACAGACAAGCTGCAGGCTCACAGATGGAGATGGGAAATGCCTGCAGCTCACTGCTTGGCGCTCGGTGCTCAGTGCTCAGCAGTGCCGTTGGGCGTGGGGGCCTCACTCATGGTCTGGGGCTCAGGCTGACAGTCTTAGGAGCTTCTTGTGGCACCTGGTAGTGCCAGGGATTGAACCCGGGGGTCCCCTGCGTCCCGCTGGGTGCTTTCCTTGGGAGCAGCACTTTCCTTGTTGATAGATAGCACCTGACGCCTCATTGGTACCTGAGAGCTGTGTTTTAGCACCTACAGAAGCTGCAGAACATGGGTTCCAACACATGGCGGGGGGAAAGTCTCCTAACACTGCCTTGAATGCCCGAGTCAGGAAAGAGGCAGGGGAGGGAGTAACGAGCCCAGTGCTCAGAACAGCCAGGAAGGTGCCCTCCTTTATGGCACGATTGTCACGTGCTCCGTGTGATGACTGCAGAGAAACCGCCATAGAAGCTGTGACTGTGCAGAGAAACACGTGATGCCGAGGAGTCGGTCCATAAAGGAGGTTCCTGGCCGCAGTCCACAGGCAGGCGCTCAGGGCTGAGCGTGCGAGTGCCCTGGCTCGGTGTGTGGGGGCCACACCACGCACGCATGCAGTTCCCACCGTACAGGGGTGCCACAGAGGGAAGGGAGGGCACAGTTGTGGAGTAAGAGAAGTGCCCAGGGGTCAGAGTGCAAAGTATTCCCATCAGCAGCCAGAGGGGCTGTTGATCGAGTTGAGGTCGGCAACAGAACCAGGACACAGTGGGCCTGAGGATGGTTGATCAGACTGAGCCTTGCTTTCAGGGGCCCTGGGTTCAATCCCCGGCACCCACGGTTCCCTGAGCACTTCCGAGAGTCACCCCCAAGCCCCCAGTCAACAGAAAACAAGGCCTTGGGTGACATTTGATGCTCAGATGGATAAGGAACAGTAAGGACTGATCAGGTTCAGAGTGTGCTTGGGGCCTGCCCCAAGGAAGAGTGGGTCGTTCGTGTAACCTGTGTTGGCTGTAACTGAGTGGAACTGGCCTCTCATGTGCCACTCGCCACCTTGCTGCTGACTGCGTGGTCAGGGGTGAGCAGCGAATGTACCCCAGGCAGGCCGCTGGGGGACCCTGTGGTTGTCGGGGACCAAACCCAGGCCGGCTCTGTGCCAGGCCTTCCCCAGTGTCCCTGTCCCTGGCCCCTAGGCCCGTTTTGAGATCGTTGTCTTGGTGGCTGGATTTGGGAGTTCTTTGAATACTCCTGTATCAGTCTCTCTCTTTTTTTTTCTTTTTGGGTCACACCCGACAATGCTCAATGGTTACTCCTGGCTCATGCACTCAGGAATTACTCCTGGCAGTGCTCGGGGGACCATATGGGATGCTGGGAATCGAACCCGGGTCAGCCGCATGCAAGGCGCTACCCACTGTGCTACCGCTCCGGCCCCTCCCATATCAGTCTCTTAGCAGGTAGTTCTCCTCACTCGGAGATTTGCGTTGTCACGGTGTCCTTTCTTGATGAAAACTGTAAAATTCTAATTAAATCCAACAACTACTTTCCCCCTTTGTTCTGGTTGCCCGTGGTACTGTATCCAAGAACTCACTGCCAAATCCAGGATAGTGAACTTTCTCCTTTATGTTTTCTTCCAAGGATTATATTCATCGTGCAAGCTCATTCTGTATTACATGATTATTTTATCAGCGAATTTTCACAGATGGCCGCAAGATGGGGCCTAGCTCTCTCTCTCTCTCTCTCTCTCTCTCTCTCTCTCTCTCTCTCTCTGTCAGCATGGAAATGTCCTATTCTCCTCCCACTACACGTGAAAAGATCTAATTCTGGTGGGTGGGTCTTGGTGGTCTTGCAGGCAGCTGGGGTCAGGGGACGTGCTCCTACAGGTCGCTGGGGTCAGGGGCGCCTTCTATAGCCTGCCGGAATTGGGGACGTTCTCGGGCAGCTGGGACCAGGGGTGTGCTCCCCAGACTCGGGTCCCTGCAGGAGGGGAAGGCCCTGGTGTTCCCTTGTGACAGCTCTGTAGTGCTCCAGGGAGGATGTGGGTCTGTGGGGGAGGCACTCCTGATGGTCTGCATTTGGAGGGCCGTGAGTCTCCGCTGGCCCCTGGTCTCACTCTGGACCGTGCCTGGACCTGGAAAGCAGCATCCGCCCGCAGCCCTTCCTGTGCTGTTTTGGGGCGACATGTGCCCGGGAACCCCGTCCCCCGAGGCCCCTCCTAGTCCCTAGCCGAGAGGTTTGCTGCCCCCTGGTGGGGACACACAGCCCCGACAGCCTCTCTGTCCCCAGTACAAGCACGGAGGCCCCATCATCGCAGTGCAGGTGGAGAACGAGTACGGCTCCTACAACAGGGACCCCGCCTACATGCCCTACGTCAGGAAGGTAAGCTGGGCCGCGTCGGATGCCTCTGCTGCGTCTCTGGGCTCAGGAGTGACCAGAAGGTCGGGCTGAGGAGGAAGGGGTCGGATGACGGTTGGCTGGGAGGATGCAAATGCTTCCCGAGAAGCCTTCGCCCGCTTGCAGCTCAGAAGTGCCTCGTGGTTTGTTCTTGTGTTGGCGACTTTTTTGTGTGGGGACAGTGCTTGGGGCTTTGGGGCTCCTCCTGGCGGTGCTCAGGCCCATTAGTGTTCAAGAGCCACCAGGACTCCCCAGGGCATGGGACCCCGGGTGCCAGAGGTCAAACCCAGGGCCTTGCGTGAGAGAGGTGGTTGCTGTTCTCCTGGGTTCCCTTCCCAGGTCCTTCCTCTGGGGAATTTTTTCTTTTTGGGTCACACCCAGCAATGCTCAGGGGTTACTCCTGCCCTGCACTCAGGAATTACTCCTGGCGGTGCTGGGGGACCATACGGGATGCCGGGATCAAACCCGGGTCGGCCGCGTGCAAGACAAACGGCCTCCCTGCTGTACTATCGCTCCGGCCCTCTGGGGAGTTTTTGAGTCCCTTTCCCCCCAGACATGACTATCAGACTCTCTGGGAAGGGGGCTGGAGACAGCATCCGGGTAGGGACTGCCTTGCAGGTGGCCGAGGCTGCTTCATGCCTGGCACCTCCTGGCCAGCACAGCCCTGCTTCCTCGGACCGCGCTGCTGGCCTGGCTGACTGGGAACCGTCAGAGCATAACTGGGTGGCGCCCTCCCCCAGCAAAGTCTCTTGGGGATGGTAGGCTTACCGCTGTGGTGCTGGTGAGGACGGGAGGACCCAGCTGCAGCGCGTGGTCCTGGGGAGGGCAGGGCTGACCATGGTCACTCTGCAGGGGAAGGCGTGGGGCAGGGCCGTGCCTGGCTCTGAGCTTCGTCCCTGCAGTGAGGGACAAGCGAGAGTATTTTCGTGCCCGGGGGGCTTGGCACTGCTGTCAGGAAGGGCCCCATACAGGCGTCCTGTACCTGGGCAGGGCCCCACCCCTGTGCTACCCTGTCCCTCTGCAGGCCCTGGAGGACCGGGGAATTGTGGAACTACTCCTGACCTCGGACAACAAGGATGGCCTGAGCAAGGGTGTTGTGGACGGAGGTACCGTGTGGGGAAGGGTGCGGAGGCCACCCGTGAGGCTGCAGGATGCCTGCTGGGGCCTGGGTCAGGCGGGAGAGCCTCGGTCCCGGTCTCCTGCCCTCTCAGCAGGGCATCCCAAGACACCCCTAGATCAAGGAGGCCGACTGACCCCAAGCCCACCCGTGTGTAGCATGTGGCTGCCATGCCCCAAGGCCAGGCCGTTACTGTGATGGGCAGTTGGCTGGCCAGTGCGGGTGGGCCTTTCGGGCCCAGGGCACTGTGCTCTTCTTTTTATTTATTTTTTAATTTATTTTTAAATTTTAATTTATTTTGTTATTGAAATAGTGTTTATTGTGATTAAAACACATAAACCCTCTTGCTTTTCTCTCTTCCTTGGAGAGGAAAGAAGGTTTAACATCTATGTTTTCCAAAACATTAATTTTTTAATTTTCCCCTTACACTTTCTATAGACACTGTGGTTTACAAAGTTCATGATCATTTGTTACAGGCATTCAATATTCCAGCACCAATCCAACCATCATTATACCTTCCTTCCACCATTGTCTTCAATTTTCGCAACCTCTCATTAAGCTGCCGTCAGTAATTTATACTGCTTTCTATCAATAATTTGCTAACAGAATGATCAAAGAATATTTCTTAAAAGAAAGTGAAGATTGTAACTCATCATGGAGCTAGTAAGCACTCATGTAAGAGATTACTAAGGTGTTACAGGTTAAACATTCGGTGTCTGTATTTTGTTAATTGAGATTGGTTGCCTCCTTCATTTCATACATCCCTTCTAATTTGGTGTGCTACTCCTGGTTTACCAGCGTTGTAGATGCAGTGATAGAGCTGGAGTTAAATTTTCAACTGGGTGGTGGCTTTGTGTGTGTGTGTGTGTGTGTGTGTGTGTGTGTGAGAGAGAGAGAGAGAGAGAGAGAGTGAGACTGCCAGGGCTTCCAGAAGTGCAGGGAGATGCGGGGAGGTAGCCATTCCCGACTCCGCGAAAGCCTGGAGATTTCAGTCACAGAGCCTGCGTAACTGAGTTTTTTAGCAGGTTAATTTCTGGGTGAGGCTCTTCCCTAGCAGTGGAGTCCAGCTGGGAGCATGGCAGTGATTGTGGAGTGTGGCAGTTTTCCATTGCCGGGCTCTGTTTGAGCAGGCACTGTGTTCACCTGCTCCTTTGAGGTCCGAGACGACCCAGCCTTGGGCAGGGTCCCAAGAATCTCTGCAGCTGGTTGATCTCTTTCTAGATTTGTTTATGAGTCTCTGGATCGTGGCTGGTGAGTGAGCAATGTGGTGCTGGAGATGGGTCATGGGTGGGACTCACCATGCCCTCCTCGCCTCTCCTGTCCTGCGGGCACTGCCCACACGCTGCCCACACACAGGTATCCCAGCCCTGCCCTCCCCGACCGCTCCCCGTGCTGCTTCCCCACCCTGGACCAGGGCCACAGCTGCCTGTGCCTCTCAGCTCTCTGTGGGCACCTCCCTCGTGTCCATGTCGCTGCCCTGCTCTCCCCTCCAGCCTCCCACCCCCTTCCCCCAGCCTTGCCCTGAGACCTCCCATTTGAACTTGGTGCCTCCGGCCCATCTGCTGCTGTTCTCAGCCCCCATCATTGTTTTTCTCACCTGCCCCCCAGAACTTATACTGTTTTTTCCCCCCACTCAGGAGAGGAGAGGACAGCCCCTGCCCTCTGCCCTGAGAGTCACTTCCCCTCCACGTGGGCCCACCTGCTGGTCACTTCTTTTCATGCAGGTCACTTCTCCCCTGCTGGTCACTTCTCTCCATGCAGGTCACTTCTCCCCTGCTAGTCACTTTGTCCCCTGCTGGTGACTTCACCCCTGCTGGTCACTTCTCTCCATGCAGGTCACTTCTCCCCTGCTGGTCACTTCTCTCCATGCAGGTCACTTGTCCCCTGCTGGTGACTTCACCCCTGCTGGTCACTTCTCTCTCGCTCTCCTACTCATAACTGCCTCGACAAGTCCCCCTGCTCTTTGAACTCTCAGCACCCTGCTGAACTCTCCAGAGTCTCTGTGTGGATGAACCTGGCGTACGTGTGGTCCATGTCCCCTGACCTGCCTTATAGGTGCGTCCACCTGCTGGACATGCCAGGAAGGCTGCTTGCCAGGGAACTCGCGAGTCCCCTCCTGGGACCTGCCTCACGCTTTCTTTGCAACTCACAGCGGTATGTCTTGCAGTGTCCAGACTGCCGGACAGAAAGGGGATCCAGTGCCCTGGGGCTTTCTCTTGGATCTTTCCGGAGTGCACATGCTTTGCGGACCTGTTGCTGAGCCGCTGTCACTCCCCTGTCCCTGTACTCCCGCTTGGTGTCCCATAGCTGCTGTGCGTGCCTCTGGGCACATCGTGGTCATATGACTCCCCCAGTCCCCGGGCCCTGCCAGCTGTGCGTGCCCCCAGCATGCTGGTTCCGGGCGCACAGAGCCCTGCCCACGGGATCTCTGCAGCCGTGCCCGCACTCGCGCCCCAGTGCTCCCGCCCAGGAGCTCACCCAGCCCTGTGCCGGCTGCTGCCTTCCTGCCTGCGGGATTAATGTTCGTGGTGGGAGGGGCGTCCCGCACAGCGCGCTCCCTCGGGGCCTGGTCCTGTGCAGCGACATGCTTCCTGGAAGGACGAGGCACCATCACTCTGGCAGCTCTGTGCCCGCTGCCTCTGCCACAGCACACCCCCACCCTCTGGGCCTGCAGCCCCGCCCCGGGATAGCCTGGGCGTCTGCGGCGATTCCCATGGCTTCCACATGGTGGCACTGTCCCCCGACACTCAGTCCCAAGAACTCTGCTCCGGGGGACACAGCGCCTTCAGAGTGGGTGGACGGTGGGCATGGCGTCTGAGACCGGTCTACGCAGGCCCTGCCCACCACAGACACCGCCCACCACTCACAGATCCGGGGACCCCAGCCACAGCCCACAAGCCCGGAGACCCCACCAGCATCCGCAGGTCCACCCATCCATCTCTCCCTCCCCGCCCTGCAGTACTGCCCCTGTCCCCCCTCGTACTCCTTCCTGGCCAGAGAGAGCTGCGGCGCCTGCAGTCTGGCATTTTTGTCTGGCATTGTGGTGTCAAACTCACTGAGTGAGGCCTTTGGAAGTCTTAAAGTGGACGCGTGTGAAGAATGGGCTACACTCCCCCCCACACACACACACACGCGCGTGCACACACTCACACACGCACTCACAGTGCCCAGAGCACCCTGTGCGTTGCCCATACCCCTTCCCGTGGTTGTCCCGCTGTGCAGGGACCTCAGGCTGTCCTGGGCATGTGTCCTGCTTGCTGCGCTCCCAGGCGATGGGCTGAACAGTGCCTGAGCCAGGCCCTTGCACGTTCCTCCTGGCTCTGCACTCAGGAATCACTCCTGACGGTGCTGGGAAGTGAACCGGGTTGACCATGTGCAAGGCAAACACCCTCCCCTCTGTGCTGTTGCTCCAGCCCCTCGAAGCTGCTTTTTGAACCTCAGGGCCCCAGCTCGGTGGCCTGCCCAGAGGGTCCAGCAGTGGACCTATTCCCCTGGACTTGTGTCCTGCTTCCCAGGCCTGTGGCTGGTACTTCCCCAGACCCCCCTTGTCGTTTCTAGAATGTTGTGACTTTATCTTTTCTGTTTGGTTTCTGGCCTTTTCCAGAGAAGAGCTTTGGTGGGCGGCTTCTTGGCGGGACGTGCTTGTGTGGGGCTGACTCAGGGGCCTGTCCCCGAGGGAGGGCGATGTTGTTCGGTCTGGTGACTTGGGGGGGCGCTGTCCCCCACTCGGCGATTGATCAGGTTCTGGGGCCTTTGGGAGGCCCCCACCCGGTTCCCCACGCTCTTGCTTCCCTGGGCATTTTCTCCACTGCCCTCCAGGCTGCTGCTCAGAAACCGCTTTCTCGGGACACGTGTTGCTGCCCTGCTGCCGTCCTCCCTCTCAGGGTCCAGCCTGGGTGCTCCTCTCCGCTCCTCCTGGGCCTCTCAGCAGGAGGGTGCGAGGACGGGGTTGGGAGGGGGGCTCTGGAGCGAAACCGCTGGAGGCGGTGTCGAGGGCAGGCCCCCACCCCCACCCCCGTCTCCACACAGACCCCTGATCTCTGAGCCAGAGGGCTCTGGACCCCGTGTCCCCACCCCGTGTCCCCACAGGATCCTGCCTCAGCTGCACTGGCTGCCAGACCTGTAGGGCTGGGGCTCAGCTTGTGGGGGAACGTGCCCCCCAAGGGGAGGGATTCGTGGGCGGGGGCGTCTCCTCTGTCAGGACTTGGGGAGCTGCTGGGCTGGAGGAGGGGGTGGGACTGCTTAGGCTGGGCCTGGTGGCACCTACCAGGCTCGCAGCGTTCGAGAAGGGACGTGTGATGCGTCTGCAGCTGGGGTTGATTGCTGCCCAAACTGGGACCACGGGACATTCCCAGGTCCTGGGGGTGTGAGTGGGGAATGTCCGGCTCACCCAACCCCCATACTCTCCCCAGGTCTGCTCCAGGCACTGCACCCAGGGCCCCCGGCACCTTCCCCTTCCTTCTTGCCCCTCCCCCCTCCCTAGACCAGGTGGGGTGTCAGGATGTGGCGTGCTTACAGCCCTGCCCCTGCAGATGCCTCTCCAGCTGGCCTCCTGGCAGGGGCTTCCCAGCGAGGAGGGGCGTCTGTAGCCCCCTGCCATGGGTCCCTGAGACAGAGATGGGGCCTATCTGGCCCAGCTCCAAGCCCCAGGGCTGATGGAGGAGGGGTGGGCAGCTTTGGGCTGGGCTCTATTCCAGGTCCCGTGCCAGTGGCAGGCCGGGGCCTGGGTGCCACTTCAGAGATGGGTTTGGGGCCTAGAGAGGCAGCACAGGGCAAGGCACTGGCCTAGCATGTGGGTGACCTGGTTCAAGCCCGGTACTACGTAAGGTCCCCAAGCACCAGGAGTGACCCCTGAGCTGTCAGGAGTCAGCCTGAGTGCCCTGTGCCCCACCCCCCCACGGCAACCAAAGCTGATTCAGAACTTTGGTTGAATGGGTGAAGGAGAGTGGGGATCAGCCCATCACTGCACGCCCATCACCCACGCTCACTCACCAACAGTCACCCCACACTCACCCACCACCGGACACCGCAGATTCAATCACCACCCACCACCCCACACTCACCCACCGCCTGACACCCCACACTCACAACCTGCCACCCCACACTCATTTCCCGTCCACCACCCCACACTTGCCCACCAGGACACCCTCAACTCAGATCCTGTGCCTGGGAGCGCTGCACTCCGCACGTCTTGCCGTAATGGCTGTTGTGTGGGCTGGCCAGTGGTGGTAGGTGGTGACTGCGGGGTGCCCGGCGTCCCCCACTGAGTGGGCTCTTCTCTCGGCAGCTCTGGCCACCATCAACCTGCAGTCGCTGGCGGACCTGCAAGTGCTCAACAACTTCCTTCAGAGCTCCCAGGTACTGCCTGTGCTCCTCCCCCACCTGCCCGGCCTCCCGTCCCCACCTCTGCGGCTCAGGCCCAGGAGAGGAGGCCTGGGGGTTCCGGGGATTCCCGGCTTCCTGTGCTCCTTCCTCCTCCCTAGCACGCTAAAGAAAAGGGCTGTCGGGGCTGGAGCAATAGCACAGCAGGCAGGTGTTTGCCTTGCACACAGCTGACCCGGGTTCGATTCCCAGCATCCCATATGGCCCCCTGAGCACCGCCAGGAGTCACTTCTGAGTGCAGAGTCAGGAGTAACCCCTGTGCATCGCCGGGTGTGACCCCCAAAAAGGAAAAACACCAAAGGGCTGTTTCAGGAGCCCTGGGCCTGCGGTGCCTAGTGCCCACTCTCTGGCCCGCCCCTCCCTGCCTTGTCCAGTGAGAGGACTCAGACCTCTCCTCTCTTCAGTGTCCTGCTGGGGTTCAAGGGGCCCTTTGTGGGGGGCGCTGCCACCCTCCGGGATAGAGGGTGCTGAGGGGCTAGGGCACGGCCCACGCTGAGGCCAACCTTCTGTTCTGGGCCCTGCTCTGGGTATGGGGGCTCAGAGCCCTGTGAAAGGGGGTCCAGGCAGGGGCATCATCCTCCTGGGGGAGGAGAGGTGGGGCCTGCCCGCCCCCTGCAGGCTGAGTGTGAGATGCGGGCACAGAGCCAGGCGGGCACCGGGACAGGAGCTGCCTCTGGCCTGCGGGCTGAGCCATGCAGGGCTTCCAGCGGCCTAGGGGTCCAGGGTGAGTGGGCAGCAGCAGGCTGAGCTCTCAGCAGCAGCCCCTCTCCCCGCGCCCAGGTGGTCCAGCCCAAGATGGTGATGGAGTACTGGACGGGCTGGTTTGACTCGTGGGGCAGTGCCCACAACATCCGGGACTCTGCAGGTGAGTGTGGCGGTCTCTGGGCCTGTGACAGCCACTGCCACGGCCGGTCACCTGCCTTGGCACCAGGGTGGGCGAGCCCGGGCTGCCCTCAGGGTCGCAGAGCTGGGCCGCCCTGACATGCGGGTGCTGGTGCCATGTGCTTGCGCAGACACTGGGGCCAGTGAGCTGGCTGGTGGCCGGCATGGACACTGCCTGCGCAGTGACCCTCCAGCACCCAGAGCACTGAGGCTGGAGTTGGTGGCCAGGCCTTGGCGCCTTCCCTGCACTCGTGACCCTGGAATTGGCCCAGGTCTGCCACTGGTATCTCTCCGTGGAACTGCCCCAGCACAACTGTCCCCTCTGGTGTTTATTTGGGGGAGCTCGCCACACAGTGCTCAGGGTTCTGGGACTCCTTGGCCAACTGAGCTGGTGGGCAGGTCAGTACAGGGGTCTGGGGTGGTGTCAGGGGTCCCCGGGGCCAGGCAGAGCCTGCGGGGCCAAGTGCATGGGACTCGACCAGATTGGTGGCACACGCTCTGCTCATGCCAAACCCTGTACTCCCTCCACCCCGCACCCCTCCCCAGCCTCAGCTCTTACCCCCCGGAAGATGCTTGGGGTCGAACCCCAGCCTTGTCCTGCGCCACGTGGGCCACGCAGACAGTGGCCATCAAGCTGTATGAGACAGCCCAGGTTCTGCCCGGCCTGCAGGGCCACTCACAGCCCTACCCTACAGCCGTGTTGGCACAGTCGAGGTGTGCCCAGCGCCGGACCTGTCCCTGGCCTGTGCTCCACCGGCACTGTGGGAGGGGGTGTGGCGTGGGGGTCATCTGGGCCGCGCTCCCAGGAGGCTGTGGGCGACTTGGTGCTGCTCCTGTAGAGGCTGCAGCTCCATCCGGATACCGTGCTGGGGAGTGCCCTGAGCACTGTCAGGTGTGGCCCCCAACAGGTAAATAAAGTCAGTCGAAAGGAAAGGGTCTTCCAGTCAAGTGTTTAAAAAAATAATTTTAAGAGAGAGTCGCTGGCAGGGACGCGGAGATTGAGCGCCACAGTCCTCCACCCTCAGTGCCCCCAGCAGAAGGCCCAGGGTGACACAGTGACCCTGGGTGTCCAGCAGGACAGTGCATTTGGCTTGTCTCTGCTTGGTTTGGGAAGGGAAGTCCGAGTGGGGGGTGGTCCCCTGACACGGGTGGGGGTACTGGTGCCCTGGCGCTGGAGGGGGGAAGGGCAATGCCCTGGCCTGGCTGCGGAAGGGGGGAGGGGGGAGAGATGGTGCCCTGGCGCTGGTGAGTGGGGGAGGGGCGGTTCCAGGGCCTCGGCTGACCCCTCAGACCCCGTGTGTCCTTGCAGAGGTGCTGCAGACCGTGACGGGCCTGCTGGACGCTGGCTCCTCCTTCAACCTCTACATGTTCCACGGCGGCACCAACTTTGGCTTCATGAACGGGGCCACGCACCATGGCCAGTACCAGGCCGACGTCACCAGCTACGGCGAGTCCAGGGGCCTCGTGGTCACTCTCCAGCGCCCGGAACGGCCAGAGTTAGGGGGCCCCCCGTCCTCCTGCGGTGGCCACGCCCGCCAGGGGCACCTGGGGCATCGGCTTGGGCAGGGCAGGGTTGGGTGGCCACCCAGGGGGCCTGTCCATCCCGGGGCTGGATGTGAGCGGCTCCCTGCCTCTTGCAGACTACGACGCGGTGCTGACGGAGGCCGGGGACTACACGGGCAAATACAACAAGCTACGGGGACTCCTCTCCTCCGTGGCAGGTACCAGGACAGCTGGGGAGGGGCCCACCTGGGCCGCCCCAGGGAAGCCCCTGGCCCTCCCATGGGATCTGAGCACCCGAGGAGGGGTCTGCACACCTGGTGGCTCCCAGGTCCAGAGGGAGAGCGGGGCAGTGACGGGTCCTGGCATGTTTGTGCAGGAAAGAGACCCCTGCCTCGGCCCCCTGAGCTCCTCCCCAAAGCTGCCTACGACCCTGTGACCTTCTCCTGGTACCTGCCCCTCTGGGATGCCCTTGAGCACCTGGGCGAGGTGAGGGCCCACGGGGTGGGTGACACAGCAGGGGCCGGGGCGGGAGTCACCCCTTCTCAGTAGAGGCCCCCACGTGGGGACACAGAGGCCAAGCTCGGGGCTCCGGGTGCCCTCAAGAGGGTGGTGTGGTCTGGGGAGCTGCTTCGTGGCCCTGGGCACCCCAGAGTTGCTGTGCACTGGACGGGCACCTGGAGTCTGTGCCGTGGAATCCAGGCCGAGGTCGGCCCCTCCCAGGGGGCAGGCATCTGCTCCCAGCCCCCGCGGGCTCCCGCCTCCCTCTCTTCTGTCCAGCCGGTGACCTCGGACTGGCCCATGAACATGGAGAACTTGCCTGTGAACAATGGCAACGGCCAGGCCTTCGGGTACACGCTGTACGAGACCACCATCGATGCCGCCGGCGTCCTGCAGGCCGACGTGCGCGACCGCGGGCAGGTGGGCGATGCCCCCGGCCTGACCCTCCCCTGCCCTCTGCACCCAGCAATGCCCCGGCTGGCCACCCCTGCCCCCTGTGCCAGGCTCTGCTGAGCCCACTGTCTGCCCACGGCAGGTCTTCTTGGACTCCATGTCTCTTGGCTTCCTCGACTACGACCACCCAGAGGTCCTGATCCCCTTCGTCCAGGTGTGTGGTCCCACAGCGGGGCCGGCTCTGGTGGGGGTGGCCAGAGGGGGCACCCTGTGGCCAGCCCAGTGCTGGAGATCAAGTGGCCGCGTGGCCCGTGTCCTTGGCAGGGATACTCCAAGCTGAGGATCCTGGTGGAGAACTGTGGGCGGGTCAACTACGGGCCGATGGACGACCAGCGCAAAGGTGGGCGCTGCCGCGGGTGGCAGGACTGCCTGAGGACACTGCCCAGGGGGCTGAAGGGATGAGAGGAGCCCCTGGGAGCAGGGGTCACTGAGGGGGGGACTGGGATCACTGAGGGAGTTGGGACAGGGTTCTGGGGGGTGGGACAAGGGTCCCTGGGGGTGGGCGCTGCCGCGGGTGGCAGGACTGCCTGAGGACACTGCCCAGGGGGCTGAAGGGATGAGAGGAGCCCCTGGGAGCAGGGGTCACTGAGGGGGGGACTGGGATCACTGAGGGAGTTGGGACAGGGTTCTGGGGGGTGGGACAAGGGTCCCTGGGAGTGGGACACAGTAACTGAGCGCACGGGACAGGGGGTTCCTGGGGGGGTGGTGCTGAGGGCAGTGGGGAGGTGGACAAAGGCCTGGGTCCGTTGGCTTCTTCCTGGAGAGCAGCTCAGTGCTGGCCACAGGTGTTCCGGACGCTCAGGATGCCCTGTGTCTCAAGGCCCCCTCACAGCTGTCTGCTCTGGAGGGGCTCTCCCTTCGTGGGGGTGCATGGCTGAGGGGCAGGGAAGGGCCTTCCAGAAATCCCAGACCTGACCCTGCCTTCCGGTCCCCACCGAGAAGGAATCTGGCCTGCTGACCTGGGGGCTCACCGGCCAGCAGCGTGTGAGGGCCACATTGGTGTGCACTGAGCTCCTGAGGTCTCTGGGTCTCTACTCTCCCTTTCTTGTGGGGCAGCCTTGTCTCTCTCATCCCTGTGAGATATCCTTCCATCCGCTGTGTCTCTCATCCCTGTGGGATGCTGTCATCTCTTCCTTTGGGATATCCTTATCTCTCTACCTGTGGGACAGCACTGTCTCTTCTCCCTGTGGTGTATCTATCCTCATCTCTCTTGTGTGGGAGATCCTCATCTTTTTTTTTTTTTGTGGGATATCCTTGTCTCTTTCCTGTGGGGTATCCTCATCTCTCTCTTCTGTGGGAGAGACTCATCTTACACTTTCCTGACCTCCTCAGCCTTTTCTCTTAGAACCACCGTGCCTTTCTTGTCTGTCACCGTGATGTAGGAAGGAAGGACAGACAGATGCCTGACTGGCGAGGGGATGGGGTGCTGACTGGCCCTTGGGATGAGGGAGCTTGAGTTTGTATGTGCTCTGGGCTTCAGGCCCCTCGGGAACAATCTCAGAGCAGTTTCTGGAACCTTCCGGCCTCCTCACGTCTCCCTGGCTCTCTCCTGTCCACTCCCTGGGCCTGTTGGGCTTCAGCCTCCTCCCGCTTGCTGGCAGAGTGTGCTGCCCCGACTGTAGTGGGCTGGCAGCCCGGGCACCACCCCCAAGCCCCCATGTGCTCTGACACGGTGCAAGTCCATCTCGACCCCAGAAAATTCCTGTCTGGCTTCTTCCATCCTCTGTGTCTGGAAGCACTGGGACACTTTCTTGACTTTCTGCCCCACAGGCTCCTTTCATTGAAGAACAGCTCCTGGAGACGCGCCCCCTTACAGAGCGCCCAGGGGTGCCAGAGGAGCTCAGTCTGCCGTGGCCAGGGAATGGCCTTCCCTATGAGTCCTGGCCTGGCAAATCAACATTTGACTCATTCTCAGTGTTCCCTGGGGGCTGCTGGGAAGAGCTGGTGCCCTGCAGCCTCACCCCTGAGAGGTGTATGCATCAGGAGAGAGCCTCTCTGGAGCTTTCTAGAAGGTCCCATGTCTGCGGGTGGCTGACCTCAGGTCTGTCCCCCGCTCGGTGGCCTGCCTCCTAGCTCCTGGCATCCTTCCCACAGGCATCATCGGAAACGTCTCTCTCAATCATTCTCCCCTGAAAAAATTCAGAATCTATAGCCTGGACATGAAGAAGGAGTTATTCCCCAGGTGGGTGCCCGCTGCATGGCCTCTGGCCCCACTCAGGGGGGTGCCCCCTGCGACGGCCCATCTTCCCTCCGTCCCTAGGTTCAGCAAGAAGTGGACCCGTGTGCCCGAGGTGCCCATCCTGCCCGCCTTCTTCATCGGTTCCGTTACCGTCCTGATACCGCCCGCTGACAGCTTCATGATGCTGGAGGTGGGCCCCGTGTCCAGTTCCCTCTGCATGGCCCCCCAGCAGGGGTGGGGGGCCGGGAGGATCCCCAGTGCCCTTTTCGGGGTGCACACCTGCGTCCCAGCCATGCTCGGGGGCCCTGCCTGGGAGGCTGAGAGCTGGGGGGCCAGAACACCCCATTCTACTGGGCGACCCCAGTGGCTGACAGATCTCCCCCCACACACCTCTTGACAGAACTGGGAGAAAGGGGTCGTATTCGTGAATGGCCAAAACCTGGGGCGCTATTGGAACGTCGGGCCCCAGAAGACCCTGTACCTCCCAGGGCCCTGGTTATATCGGGGTTCCAACCAGGTGGGAGCACTGGCCAGCCCGCCCCCACCCCGGGCCCCTTCCCTGTGTCCTGGCTTTCCCTGGGAGGCGGTCGGGGGCAGGGCTGGCCCCTCCCTTCTCTGCAACCCTCGTGGGCCCCGCCTGCCGGGCCTTTCTGCAGCTGGTGGTCTTTGAGGAGAAGCTGGCGGGCTCCGTGGTGCTGTTCTCCGAGACCCCGCACCTGGGCAGGATGCAGTACGTCAGCTGAGCCGCACTCCGCCTGCTTCTGACTGGAGTCTAGAGGAGAACCCGCCGCCCAGCTCACACTGCTGGGAACCCGCCTCTCCGGGCTTGGGAGGAGGAGCGGCAGGTCCATTGGGGAAGCCCCCAGAACTCAGGCAGGCAGCTGACGGCATGTGGCCCCTACGCATTTCTGGAAAGGGGGACTGCGTGTGCTTGGTCCTCATGGTGCCCCACCCACTGACATGCCCCCCAGTTCCTTCCCTTCTGCCAGCATCAGAGGGTACCGGCCAGCGAGAGTAACAGGGACCCTCAGCCCCGCGCCTCCAGGAGGATTTCGGGGTGCTTGGGGGGGCAGGAGGGCACTCTTCACAGGAACCTCGCTCTCCAGGGTGCTGGTGGGAAAAGGCAGGTGTGGGCGTGGTCACGCCCGGGCCCGGCAGCACTCCACTCTCACAGCTGTGGGGCTTGGATTCCTTGAATTGCAATAAAGCCATGTTGGCGGCCTCTGGGGTCACTGCCCTGTGCACCGGGCCAGAGATTAGCTGGAGGGCCCTGGGTGGGGAGGATCCTGGAGGAGAGAATTCTGGAGGGGAGGCGAGGCTTGGGGATCATCCTTCACTGATCCTTCACTTCTGGACTTGTAACAGAGCCCTCAGCTTCCGTGTTGGGGTCAAATAGCAGCTGACCCCAGGGCTGTGACCCCTCGCCATGAGCTTGGGGGGACAGCTGTGGGGACACTAGCCGAGATCATGGTCTGGAGATGGTTCTGGTCCTAGAGGGGGTTCTGGGCCTGGAGGCGGTTCTGGGCCTAGAGGGTTTTCCAGGTCTGGGGGGTTTCCAGGTCTGGAGGTTTTAGGGCCTGCAGGGGCAGTTCTGTTCCTGGGGACTCTCAGGGGTGCCCATCTTCCTGGAATAGACACTTCTTTTTCAAGGTGTGACTCCCCAACCGAAGTCCTCAGACACCCTCATGCCCACCCCTCACCAGCCCTGTGCACACCCCCTGACCCCCGGGCAGGACGGTCCCCAGCGGACTCCTGCTAAGCATCAGTGCTCCTATTGGGGGTCCTGCCTACCTCCCACCTTTCCCAGCCTTCTGCTCCCACAGATGTCAGGAACCCCTAGAGGCGCCCCCACAAGAGACCCTTGACTGCGCCTAGTCGCTGTGCTTGGCCACACGGGGCCCCACGGCCACTCCCTCCACGGCCACACGGGGCCCCCACAGCCAGACAGGGCCCCCTGTGGCCACACTGATTCCCCTTCATCATCACTTGACCCCTGCAGGGGCCAGAGGGGCTGTCCTGCGCCCTCTGCCTGGGACAGTGGTAGATGCGGCGAGGTCGGGCGGGCAGTGCTGTGGGCAGTGAAGAAGTCAGACAGAAGGGGGGTTAGGGCTGTTAAAACCATATCCGACTTTTAATCTCCAAAACAAATTAAATACAGTTAAAACTGACCTGCTGGCCCCTGACCTGCCCACGCCCAGGCCCCGGCCTCACCCTGCGAGGGAACAGGACAGGTGCCCCGGGCGGAGTCGGGACCAAGCCCTAACCCAGCGGGCGGCCGAGCTGCCGCGGGCCCTAGTTATAAATAAATACTCATGCAGCTAAGGGAGTTAGGGGAAAACTGAACTAGCACGGGCGCCCCCCAAATAAAAACAACGGGGAGACAGCACCCCTGGGTGCGTTTCCTGCATGCAGCCCCGTGTGTGGGCTGCATCCAGGCTGCTATGCGGGAGTCCCATGGAGAGGGGGCGCCCATTCCAGGCTCCCATCTCCCGCAGGCAGGAACGGTGGGTCTCTGGGCTGGTCTTGGCCCCTGGATGGGCTCAGCCCTGGTGAGGAGGTGCAGGGGCGGTGAGCGGCCGTTTTAACGGAAGTCTGCTGCCGTGGCCTGTCCACCAGGAGAGAAATTGTGCTTCCGACTGCGGACGCAGCGATCAGCCACCAGGGAGCGCAGCGGGACAAGCGCCGCCCGGTTTTGCAGCTGGAAAGATGATTTCTGTGCGGTGTGCGGTGCCCGAGTCCGGCCCCTAACCCGGCGCGCATCCAGCACCTCCCAAGGCAGGCAGGATCGTAGGCTCGCCCCACACCCCCGCCTCTGCCCCTTCCTGGCCCACGCGAGCTCCCTCTGGTCTGCGTTTCCAGGAGCCCCCGGGGGGGGGGGGGTGAGATCAGCTCCTGCTTCCCTCTTCCCCAAGCAAGGAACACGCTTTTGGGGTGTGCGCCGAGAAGGGGATCACTCCCACCAGGGCCTGGGGCTCCTGCAAGACTGCGCCCTGGGTCAAGGCGGGTCAGGGCCAGCCAGATTCTGCTCTGGATGCAGGACCCAGGTCAGCTGGGGAAGCTCACTGGGTGTGCCCGACGCCCGCAGAGGGGCCGTGCCCTCTGCTCCCTCAAATGCCCTGGCCTGGTGTCCTGTGTGGGAGGGTGCCAGCCTGGTCTTCCGGCCCCTGCAGTCTGTCACCCACAGACAGAGGCGGCATCACCCAGCACGGCGGGCCGGGCCAGCAGGATCTCTTCCCGCGGACGGCGTCTCTGCTTGAGTCCTAGTCTCTGTCCTGGCATCAGGCTGGGCTTTCTCTGGGACCTCTTAATTTTTATTTCATTTTATTTTCGACAGGGCCCACACCCAGCAGTGCTCTGGGGCCTTGTGTGCAGGAAGTGGAGCTGGGAGGCTCCCAGAATAGAGCAGACTGTGAGGCCAGGAGCAGGGTCTGAGGGAGGCTCCTGTGGGAAGGCAGAGCGAGTGGGTGGTCAGGCCACGCCCCAGTGGTGTCCCTCATTCTCTTCTGGGGCCACACCTGACAGTGCTGGGGGGGGGGGGGGTCAGCCTCAGGGCCTAGGCATGTGCTGTCACGCTTGAGCCACATACTTTGGTCCTGGAGGTCCCTCATGGGGGTGGGGGTGGCAGGTGCCAGTAGCACCCTGCCTCCCGGCAGCACCCAACCCTTTAGCTGCTAATGTTAATGTCAGAGACAGAACAAGCCAGTGTGGGCCAGTGTGGCCCTGGCAGGCAGTGGGCACAGATACTGGACAGGTAAGGAGTGGACCCAGGTCTCACCATATAATTGTAGACCTCACGCCAGACACTGTGTTTTGTTTGTTTGTTTCCTAAATGCAAAAAGCTGGCATGCAGACCTGCCGTGAGGCTCACACACCAGTCTCCCAGACTGAATCAACTGTGCAAGCTTTGTGTGGTGAAGCAGAGGAAGTGTGAGCAGAGAAAGTCTGGGCCGTTCTGATCCCCCTGTGCCAAGCAGCTCAGGTGCCCTTTCTAGCTCGGCAACATGCACATCCTGGACCAGCTTCTAGTGAGGGCTCCAGGGACTCAGAGAAAAGTGGAAACACGTGGTCGGGGGTGATGCAGTGAGTGTGAGACCCTGGATGGAATCCTGGCATCCAACACAAAAGCTTAACAACTTAGTGGGGTGGGGGGTGGGGGGGAGAAGGGAGGCAGAGAGATAATATGGCAGGGAGGGTGCACGCCTTGCACACGGCCAATCCTGGTTCGATCCCTGGCATTGCATATAGTCCCCCAAGCCCATCAAGAGGGATCCGGAGCAGTGCTGAGTATGGCCCAAAAGCCAAAAACCAAAACAACAACAAAAACAGTGGGTTGGGGAAGTAGTTCTAAGTGCTTGAGTGCATGTAGGCAGCCTGGGTTCAATCCCAGAGCACTGAACCAGGAGCAGTTCCTGAACACCACTAAGTGTAGCTCAAAAATAAACTCAGTGAGGAAAAAAAACACTAACACTGACTATACAAGACTTGCTCTCAGCCATTTTACATCAAAGAAAGGAGGGAGCAGTGGGGGCCAGTCGGGGCTGGGGTCTCACGCTGGCTACAGGTCACGACTGAGACAACCCTCGCTCTAGATGGTGATGCAGCGCACCCTGGACCCCAGCCTGACGGAGCAGGCCTGGGAGGAAGGACCGCGAGCATGTACACCTCAGTGCTCCTCAAGGAGGGGTCTGGAAGGGGGTCTTCCCAGCTGGCCAAGTAGTGGGCGTTGGCTTCCGTGCTCAGCTCCCTCTCCCCCTAAAGGCAGTGAGGGGAGGTGACTCCAAGGACTGAGCGCAAGGCTTGCATGTGGGTGCCCGGGTTGGAGCCGGAATTGTACGGTTTGAGCACCTAGCCAGGAGGCGCTCCTAAGGCTTGGAAAAAGAAAAACAGCCGATGTCTTCTGTGGCTATCTGGGCACTGGCCCTGGCCAGGCCCATCCCACTCTGCCCTTGCTGCCTGGCCCTGTCCAGCCCCGTCCTCACCGGGGTGGCCCTTTCTTCCACTCCAGCCCCGCCCACCACAAAGTAGCCCCTCTTTCCCACCCGGCTCCGCCCACCACAGAGTAGCCCCGCCCCTTACACTGGCCCCATCCACCACAGAGTAGCCCCGCCCTCCCACACTACCCCGTCCCAGCCCTCCTGGCTGTACCTGCTCAGATCTCCACGGTGATGTCTGTGAAGCCCTTTCTGCCCTCGTTCACCAGCATGGGCTTTTCTGTCCGCGTGTGCCACACCAGGATCTGAGTGCGCAGAGACACGGCCCATGGGCATCTCCCTGTGTGCTTCCTGCCCACCTAGGGAGATCTCTGGTTCCTCCCTCGACCTGCTCCTCCTCACCATGTCCTGAATTCCTGCATCTATTGGGAGCCCAGGCAGTAACACGACGCCCCCTGCTCCCCCTGCAAGCTCCTCTGGGCTCTTCTACCCTGTTTACTGGTTGCTGTGCACCGGGAGTGAAGCTGACTGTTCAGTGTTCACTCATGCAACAGCTGGGCCCACGCCACGGCTCTGGCTGCAACAGGGGCCCTGGAATCTGCGGGGATAGCTGGGCTGAGCCCCAAGGGTTGCTGCTCTGGGCAGACGTGTGTCCTGGAGCCGTGAGTTTCAACAGAGTCTCTCCATGGGGACTCATGCCCTGCCTGGTCGCCAGGCTGCTTGGTGGCATCCAGCTGGGGTGGGTATGAGGAGAGAAACCTTGTCCCCGCAAGGGGACTGAGGGTTAGTGGACAGGGACTGCAGCTTTGCCCAGGTTTGATCCCCAGCACTGCATGGTCCCCTGAGCACTGCCAGGAATGACTCCTGAACACAGAGCCAAGAGTAGCCCCTGAGCACTGCCGAGCATGAGTTAAAAAAAAAAAAAACACCCAAAACTCAGAGAACAAGGATTAGCTGCCAGGCACAAGCAGGGCCCAGGGAGGGCCAAGGGTGGTGGCTGGCGATCACTGGGCCCAGTGGAACCGAGGGGCACACGGGGACAGGAATGAACACCCAGGAAAGGGCACGGTGCTGAGGCCAGCTCATAGGGGTCTGGAGTGTCTCTAGAAGTCTCCTTGCTGCTGCAACAGTTTCCAGCTCCTGTGTGTAACAGTCTCCCAGTAGACTCCTGTGTATCAGGCGCGAGCTGGCTCCTCTAACCAGCCAAGCCTGTAGCTTCTCCCTAGAGCAGAGGGTCCCGGAGGGATCCGACCTCCTGCCTAACCTGCAGCCCCACGCCCACCCCAACATGCCTCTGAGCGCGCGTGCTGGCCATAAGCCCCGTGGGGCACGGCCTCTGGAGCACTGGTACCCTGACCGTGCTTTGCTGACCACCCAGGGGCTGCCTGGGAGCAGGGCTGGGGGCGGGGGCAGCTCAGGGCCCCCGCCCGCTTCTCTCTCTGCAGGGCCGCAGCGGGGAGCCCGTGCGCCCCGCTGCGCGCTCACCTTGGTGCAGTTGGCGGCCTTGGGCTCCAGGTCGCTGAGCGTGACCAGCTCCCGCAGCAGGCTGCTCTCCTGGTAGCCGCCCTTCACGCCCCGCAGCTTGAAGTAGGCCTGGCTGCGCTGCAGGATCAGCCGCAGGTTCACGGCGAAGCCCGCCATGTCGATGGCGAAGGGCCGGTGCGGGTCGAACACCGTCTTCCAGCCGACCACCTTCCCCGCCCCGTTCACGCGCGGCGCCTCGTAGCGGAGGCCGCCGACGAAGGCCACGGGCCACACGGACACCCTGCGGGTGCTGCGCATCTGCAAGCGGGGTGGGGGTCAGGGCGCAGGCCGGAGCCCTGGGGGCGGGGCCCTGCGCAGGTCAGCACCCCCGCCCTCCCCCCACGGCCCCGGGGCGGCCGGAAGGGCCTGAAGCCGGCCCAGGGACCCCCAGAGCGCCGGGCGCGGGGCCCGCCTGGCTGCTACGCTTCGGCTGCTGGACCCGTCCCCGCGTGCTCGGCCCGCCCGCAGCCGGCCCCGCGCAGCCCCCACCTCCTCGAAGAGCTCCAGGCTGTAGGTGTTGTCGTCGTCGGCGAAGTACACGACCCCGGGCTGGCTGGCGTTGCGCGGGAACGTCTCCCGCAGCCAGCGCAGCGCCAGGTTGCGCTGCATGGTGCCGCGCGGGATGCGCGGGTCGTGCGTGTCCCCGTGCAGCTTGTAGTTGCGCGGCGTCTCCACGTGCAGGTGCGTGTAGTTGAGGCCCGTGTCGCGCAGGAGGCGCGCGGTCAGCGCGGTGCGGCGCGGCGCGTCCTCCACCACCAGCCAGTGGACGTTGGGCACGTGCAGGAGCGTGTGCGCCATGCGCGTCAGCTCCGCCTTCTGCACCGGGCGGCTGTAGGTGGGCGTCACCACGTGGATGGTGGGCAGCGTGTCCGACCAGGGCGGGGGCCGTGTGTACACGTACTCGGTGCGCACCACCTCCACGATGTCGCGGTCCGACATGCAGTACTCCCTGGGGTCCGCTCCTGGGGGCACGTCGCGGCGGGGATCGCCCGCGTCACCTGCAGGGGCAGGGCATGGGGGAGGGGGCGCGCCGGCCTCAGTTCTGCAGAGGCCCCAGGCAGCCTTTTCCCTCTCCTGATTGGGGTGCAGCCTGTCGTGGCCACGGATTGTCCCCAGATACCTCCATCTCCACTACCCTCAGAGATGGCAGCCCTGCTTTCCACAGCTGGATGGGGTCTGGCATGACAAGGGTCTCCTGCACCTGTGGCAGGACCATCTGCAGGTCCCAGCTCTGCGTTCACTTTGTTTCCTCCCTGGCTTTTGCCAGAGCATTCCCCCCACCCTCACCAGCCCGAATGTGGTATTGGAGATTGGCACAGAGAAGGAAGGGGCCCAGACCTGCTGGGTTCCTAGGGTCGGGTCTCCTCAGCTGCACATTCTGGACATGCTTGTGGCCACCTCTGAGACACACTGTACCTGGTGCTCACTGTGGTGCCCCCCCCCATCTTGGAGAGCACACTGCCTTGTGGCCTTTGGTGGCATGCAAGGTGGCCTCTTAGCCACCTTTTCTTCCCTGGAGGCAGCAGGTCAGCGTGTGACTATCCTGACCTGGCCCCTGGACACTCCAAGGGGAGTCCGAGTCCTGGTCAGGGGAGAAAGGGTCCTCTGGGGTCTGGAAAGTCTGAAGGACAGGCGTACAGGACCGGCCCTGTGGTCTCCACGGGAGGGGAAGAGGCAGGGACAGGCCTGGACCTAGGCTGGGAACCTCCGGCTCTGTAACTTACTGACTCAGGTACCCATGGGGGTGCCCCAGTCACTGCAAGTACTGTGACATGCAGCGGTCAGCACCTCTAATGTACTCAACTGGCCGGCAAGCCAGTGCCACAGACCACAGCAGCCAAAGGAGGATCTGTTCTCGGCTTCCAGGGAGGGGAGCCCTGCTCTAGCCTCACCCTCCCACAAGGAGGGCCGGCAGGGTCCTGTCCCTAAGGTGTGGGTGGACACTGTCCATCTGTCCCCCACCCTCCTCACTATTGTCAGCTCTGGAATGGCTACTTCTGGCTGGGCAGCCAGGGAACCAGGTTGGGACAAGCAGGCTGGAGATGGGGTGAGGGACAGGACACGGGCCTCGTGGGTGCCACCCAGGACGCGGGGGCTTATGGGCACTTGCCAGGACGTGGTGGGCTCATGGGTGCCACCCAGGACGCAGGGCCTTGTGGGTGCTTCCCAGGACATGGGGGGTTCGTGGGTGCCGCCCAGGACGTGGGGGGCTCATGAGTGCTGCCTGGGATGCGGGGCTCACTTGTCCTGCACTCTGGGATGCTTCGGAATCCGAAGCGGGAAAGAATGAAAGAGCCAGTCCTGACCTGTGGAGGGGCTCCCTGAGCCATCCACACGGGGCTCTTCCTCCCCAAGAGTGTTCCCCTGACCTCTGTGCGCGCTGGGAGGTCAGAGACCCCCCCGGTGGGCACCCCTAACTTGTCCAGTCCCTCTTGGCGTGCTCCAGGGAGACAGAGGCCATCCCGGCCTGCACTGGGCTGAGGGCCCGATGCCAGTTTCTGAGGCACTTTCTGTTGCTTCAAGCGACAGACTGGATTGGGCAGAGATGCTTCGACTTCCTTAGGCAGGAGGGCTTCCTGGAAGCAGTGGCTAGCAGGAGAGGTGGGGAGTGGGAGGGGTGTGGAGAAGACCAGAAGGTCACTGCTGGAGCAGCCTCCTCCAACTGTGCTTCCTGGATGTAGCATGCTGGGGTCCAGCTCACTGGGGTTCCCAGACTATCCTGCCCCATAGCAACTCGGCACATTGCAGGGGGATGAGGGCTCTGGGGTGTGGGGTCTGTGTGTGCATGTGTGCACCTGTATTTCTATATGTATGCATATATGTCTCCGCATACACATGCATATTATTGTGCCTGTGAATAGGTGTATACGTGTGTGCCTGCACACCTTATGTGCAGGTATGCATGCCTGTGTATGCACGTGTATGCATGTATGTACGCATGTGTGTGTCTTTCTATGTGTATGTATGCATGTGAGTGCATCTGCATGTGTGTATGCATGTGTGTGCCTACCTGTGTATGTGTGTGCGTGTGCGTGTGCGTGCCTGTCTGTGTGTGCATATGTGAGCATTGTGCCTGCCTGTGTGTGCGTGTACCAGCATATGTGCCTGCCTGTGTGCATACCTGTACTTGTATACCTGCATGTGTGTGTGTGCCTGCCTGTGTATACATGTGTGTGAGCATGTGCCTCCCTATGTCTATATGCATGTGCGTATGTGCCCATCTCTGTGTGTGCATGCGTGTGTGCGTGCCTGTGTGTGCATTGTGTGCACCTGCCTGTGTGTACATGTGTAAACATGTGTCCCTGTGTGTCTACCAGTGTGTGCATGAGTAGATTAGGAGGAGGGGCACCATGTGACAGGAACTAAGGAGTTAGGCGGGGCAGTGGCGGCCTCTGGACAGTCCAGGGCCGTCTGGAGAAGGGCAGAGCTCTGGGCTGCCATGGCCCCAGGAAGGCCCTCAGCTCTCTTCTCACCTTCCTTTCCCTCCGGCCTGTGCTTCTTTTGTCTGCTCACCACACCAAGCAGCCCTTGGGGTGACTCCGGGCTGTGTCCAGGGGTGCTCAGGGCACCATGTGCGGCTGGGGACACGCTCAGCCTGCCCAGCTATCTCTAGCTTTGCCTGAACCCTCCCGAGTGGGGCAAGGTCAGGCCCAGGGGGTGACAGTTCAGTGTCCTGCTGACTCTGGGTCTACCTGGTGCCTTCTGTCACCGCAGCAGCACAGGCCATCTCCCGAAGCCTGCATCATTCCCCAGGGCTCCTCCCACCCTGCCGTGGGTGACAAGGAGGACCAGGTAGGCAGGGCTCACCCCTGTGTCCAGCCAGCAGTGGCGCGATGGTGCTCTGGTGCCACACGGTGATGAGCAGTGTCCAGGGGAGGACGATGAGGACGACGGCCAGGATGTCCCGTCTCTTCGGCATCTCCACAGCTGGCTGGGCCCACAGCTCCTCATTCCCTGAGCAGCAGCAGGTCGGGAGAGGGGGGCCGGGCCCGCGGCAGCACAGGGGAGAAAAGAACAGAAATGGGCCACGCCGGCCAGCCGGGGGGGCCGGGGAGCCGAGGACGGCCAGCAGGCCCGCGCGCTCACAACCCACCCATTGCCGAAGCAGGTCTGCAGGGCCGGCGGGGTGCGGGGCTGTGGAGGGCGGTCAGGAGCCGGGTGAGGAGAGCACCTGCAAGAGAGCATGGGGGGCAGGGGCTGGCAGGGGCCTGGGGGACACGCTGCAAGGGCTGCTGCCGGCCAGCTGCCTCCTGCGGCATCTCTGTCCCCTGGGTCCTGCCTCTGCTCCTGCCTCTGCCTCCTCTGTCCCCCTGGGCCCTGCCTTTGTCCCCCTGGGCCCTGCATCTGAACCGCCCCAGCTGTCCACACAGTCACAGTGCTGCTGTCCCAGAACCAGCAGGACACGGCAAAGATTTAGATGCACCAGCCAGAGGCCTTTGGGCAGTGCCTGCTGTATACACAGTGTCTGGCACAGACTCAGGATGACGTGGGCAGCACCTGCCATGTAGACAGAGCCCGGCACGTCTTGGAACAGACGCGGGTGGTCACTCCTGAGATGGAGCCCAGTCATCCTTCTGCCACCTGGATGGCTGGATGGAGGTGCTAGCTGCATTGGATGAGGGCAAACGAACAGCTCTATGTTAGGCCTGGCAGGAAACGATCCAGTGCCCCTTCTGTGAGTCAAAGATTCTGTGGGACACGGACAGGATGGGGCCCATGTCCTCCACACTCTGCCACCATCCTGGGCCTCCCTCCCATTTCCCTGGTCACATGGTTGCTGAACACCCTAGGAACTATCCCTGGGTCCAGTGTCAAGGGCCCAAGCCGGTGTGTCCCCTTGGGAAGTAGAGTGGGACCCAGGGGGACACAGCCCAGAGACAGCCTCGGCCAAGCTCCCCGGGGGATCTCAGGCTTGCCTGCCAGGACAGGGAGGCTGACCTGTGCGAAGCTCCTGGGGGCAGCCTCAGCCCCTCATCTAAAGCAGGCTCAGCGGAGGGGGGCAGGTGGGCGTGGCCTGTCCATCCCATGTCCAATCCCTTAGGAAGGTGTGCGCATGGCCATCCCCAGTGGGTGTGGGCAAGTCCACCCTCTCAGGCGCAGGGGGGGGACTCCAGGCTCCAGCGCTGGCGCCGAACCCAGGACACCCTCCTCCCCACACCCATCCCCACCTGGGGTGTCGGCTCCAGAGGGGTGCCCCCAGCTGGGTCAGGCTACGTTCTGATCCCTCCTGGCATTCTGGACAAAACATACATGAAAGGGGGGGTTGAGGGCAAAAAGCTCTAAAAATAAACTTAGCAATAAACCCAGTTGTGCATTAATTACTCTGGAAGCCATTATGCTTGAAAACCCCATAACTTTAATGGAGGCTATTATAAGCATACGAGCAGCTCGGAGCTAATTACCCGGCAGTTAAGAAGCAGTGCAGAGCCCCAGCCCCGGAGGCAGCCAGCTGGCCAGCAGGGGGTGCTGTGGGGGAGATGAGAGCAATGCAGAGGTGAGCGGGGTGTGTGGGCAGAGGTGAGTGGGGCGGAGAGTGTGGCAGAGGTGAGTGGGCCAGGGGTATGTGGCAGAGGTGAGTGCGGCAGGAGAGTGTGGCAGAGGTGAGAGGGGCAGAGGTGAGTGGGACAGGGCTGCGTGGGCAGAGGTGAGTGAGGCAGAGGTATGTGGGGCAGAACTGAGTGAGGCAGGAAGGTGTGGGCAGAGGTGAGTGGAGCAGGGGTGTGGGGCAGAGGTGAGGGGGGCAGGGGTGTGTGTGGTGGGATGGGGTGTCTGGAGCAGAGGTGAATGGGGCAGGGAGGTATGGGGCAGGGGTGAGCCAGGCCAGGGTGTGGAGGGCAGAGGTGAGTGGAGCAGGGGTGAGTGTCGCAGAGGTGAGTGGGGCAGGGGTATGTGGCAGAGGTGAGTGGGGCAGAGGTGAGTGAGGCAGGAAGGTGTGGGCAGAGGTGAGTGGAGCAGGGGCGTGGGGCAGAGGTGAGGGGGGCAGGGGTGTGTGTGGTGGGATGGGGTGTCTGGAGCAGAGGTGAATGGGGCAGGGAGGTATGGGGCAGGGGTGAGCCAGGCCAGGGTGTGGAGGGCAGAGGTGAGTGGAGCAGGGGTGAGTGTCGCAGAGGTGAGTGGGGCAGGGGTATGTGGCAGAGGTGAGTGGGGCAGAGGTGAGTGGGCAGAGGTGAGTGAGGCAGAGGTATGTGAGGCAGAGCTGAGTGAGGCAGGAAGATGTAGGCAGAGGTGAGTGGAGCAGGGGCGTGGGGCAGAGATGAGGGGGGCAGGGGTGTGTGTAGTGCAATGGTGTGTTTAGAACAGAGGTGAATGGGGCAGGGAGGTATGGGGCAAGGGTGAGCCAGGCAAGGGTGTGGAAGGCAGAGGTGAGTGGAGCAGGGGTGAGTGTCACAGAGGTGAGTGGGGCAGGGGTATGTGGCAGAGGTGAGTGGGGCAGAGGTGAGTGGGACAGGGATGTGTGGGCAGCGGTGAGTGAGGCAGGAAGGTGTGGGCAGAGATGAGTGGAGTAGGGGCGTGGGGCAGAGGTGAGGGGGGCAGGGGTGTGTGTAGTGGGATGGTGTGTTTAGAGCAGAGGTGAATGGGGCAGGGAGGTATGGGGCAAGGGTGAGCCAGGCAAGGGTGTGGAGGGCAGAGGTGAGTGGAGCAGGGGTGAGTGTCGCAGAGGTGAGTGGGGCAGGGGTATGTGGCAGAGGTGAGGGGGCAGAGGTGAGTGAGGCAGGAAGGTGTGGGCAGAGGTGAGTGGAGCAGGGGCGTGGGGCAGAGGTGAGGGGGGCAGGGGTGTGTGTAGTGCGATGGTGTGTTTAGAGTAGAGGTGAATGGGGCAGGGAGGTATGGGGCAGGAGTGAGCCAGGCCAGGGTGTGGAGGGCAGAGGTGAGTGGAGAGGGGTGTGGAGGGTATGGGTGAGCAGGGCAGGGAGGTGGGCATAGGGAACGGAGGTCAGAGTCGAGTAGGGCAGGGTTGTGGGTGTAGAGATTGCTAGGGCTGTAGGCTAAGGGGAAGGGGGGCCAAAGGTGTGGGGGACCAGGAGGCAGGCTGACACCACAGGCCATGCCTGATTCACCGGGGGGGGGCCAGCCTGCAGGGAGCAGCCCCACCCTGCCGACGCAGTGCCCGGTGGCCCCGCCTTTGCTCAGGGGAGATGGGCTGCAAGGGGAGCCAGCACGGCAGGCCCAGGGCGACTGCCCCACCTCTCTTCCCAGAGAACTGCAGCTCTCAGCCTGCAGGAGGGAGGCCGGGAGGGGAGGGCGAGCAGCAGGCGGGAACAAGCAGCCTCTGTCCTGTGGGAGCCTGAGCCCGGCGGGGGTGGGGGCGGGCGCCTCCAGCCTGGCAGGAGCGCCCCTGGGGGGTGGGAGGCAGATCGTGCAGCGAAGCTGCCCGGGCTCCCCGGCCAGATGCCCCTCTGAGGAGGCCAAGTCTGCCCAGGGGAGCCCGGGCCTGTATTGCTTCTGCTGTCCACGGCCACTCCGGTTAGACCCTGCCAGGCTGCCGAGCCGGGCCAGTTGCTGCCACCCAGCTCCAGCAGCGTGGACCCTGTGCGGTCCCCCCGCAGTTACTCCCCCTCCGAGCCCAGCAGCGTGGCCCCTTGCGTGGCCCCATCCCCCGGCTCAGCTCTGTCCGTGCCACACCCCCAGCACCCTCAGCAAGCAGCCTCCAGCCAGCCCCTCTGCTTCCCGGGCCATAACCGGGCAGGTGAAGTGCCCCGCCTGGGCATGCCAGCCCCACACAGGCCCGCAGACCTCGTCTCTCTGAAGGCCGGTCAGTCTCCCGTGGGTCCCCAGCCCCAGGTCACAGCAGGAGGCATGGAAGTCCTGCTGGCACGAGGCGGGACGCTGAGGCTCACAGGCTGAGGGGGACAGAAGGGGTGGGGAGGTCCAGGGGATGGAGTCAGTGTCCACTCCTGGTCGCACTGGACTCTGTTGGGCCCCAATACCCAGTGTGCCCTCAACGCCCACACCGCAGCTCCCTGCCTCACCTGCCCCTTGCTCTGGCCTGTCCCTGTCCACCCAGCTGCTCAGGGACAGCTCGGACCCAGGCCCTGCGGGCAGGCACGCTGTCCATGCCTGCTGGCACTCCTGGGACTCTGGCCGGAAGTGGGGCTGGGCTCTCCTATCTCGCCCGGCTGGTGCCCGCTCTCGGCTTGGGCAGGAGGCGGGATGCATGCCGGGCAGCTGGCACAAAGGGGCCTTTCACGCGTGTCTCTCAGCCCAGCAGCAGCGGGACATGCAGCCTGGTGCTGCTCTGGGCTCCATCCTCTCCCTTCCCTTTGAGTTTCTCAGAAATGGGTTTGGGAGGGTGAGCTGGTCAGAGCTGAGCGTGGGGTTTGGTCCCGAGTGCTGGCCAGTGTCCACGGGGGACTGTGAGTGACATGCTGTTCCTGGTTTCTGAGGCTCTGAATCCGGGGCCTGTCTTCAGATCCCGACACTCCCCCCAACCCCAACCTTGCGTGCAGGGAACCGGGTCCTCATAGGATCTCCACTGGGGTCAGCGGGTCCTCTGCCTGGTGCCATGTGACCCCTTGCAGGCCCACACAGGGGCCATGGGGAGAGGCTCGGTCAGTGCCCTGGTGTCTCCCTGCCTGTAAAGTGGAAGTGAGGACAGAGGCCCGCATGGGCATGGGCACCTGGCCAGGTTGTCATTTTCCCCAGCTGCCTGGTAGGGGCTGCAGTGGTCCAACTGGGCTCTACTCTGTCCCTCTGCCATCGGGTGTCCTCTGCCACAGAGCGCAAAGCTGGACCCTGCCTGCACCAGGTGGCGGGTGCAGTGCTGTCGCCTTCCTGCTCCACACCCACAGGTGCAGGGAGCTCTGGGCCTTAGTTTCCCCATCTGCAGTGTGGACCTGGACAGTCCTCCTGTGGCCTGGCGTCCACGTGGCACAGCCAAGGTGACTGCACTGTCCTCCAGCAGCGGCCTATCCGCTCCCCTCTTCATGGTCCTGGCGGGGGGAGGGGGGACGGTAGAGCCCTGTGGACACAACCCAGGGCTCAGAGTCTGTCCCCTGGCCTGGAGCTGCGTCTGCGCTCTGTCCCTCCTGCTTAGGACTCTGCGTCAGAGCAAAGCGGCGTCCTCAGGGACAGCTCAGGGGGTCCTGGCTCCTGCTCCCTCTCCTGCTCAGCCCTGTGGGGGTGCGGCCTCCCAGCCTCGGACAGGGCCAGGTTCAGGGTGCCCCCCGCCCCCGTTGCCACCAGCAGTGCTGTGCTGCTCTGGGCAGAACTGCACGGCCTTGGGGCACTGTGCAGCTGCCTGCACCTTGCCTGATCCCCCAGTCCACTGCCCCCCACCTCGGCGTCCCCCACCCCACATGCAGTCTGGTGCAGGAATAGCAAATGCAGGGTGAGGGGCGCACACACAGGGGCTGGGGTGAGGAGGCCTGACTCCCCAGGAGTAGACTTCTAAGGGTGGGGGTTTGTCACAGGGTGTTCCTCTATAGGACTGGCCAGGGGTCCCTCTTGGGGCCCGGCAGGCTGCCTAGGGAGGACCCTGGTGGCTGCTCTTAGCTCCCCGGCCTGGTCTTAGGGCCCATCAGGACAGGGGCAGCTCACAGCCTCAACTGCACTGGTGTGGACTCGTCCTGTTGGAGCAGCCCTGACTGGCTGGCTGGGGCCTGCAGGAAGGCCAGGCCATGAGGCTGACTGAGGGGCTGGTCCTGAGTCAGGAGGGATGGTAGGGGGCTGGGGGCAGGGGGGTGGCCAGAGGAACAAAAGCATTTACACAGTCCAGTTGTGTGGCATGGTTCTGTTTTGGGCCCCTGTCAAGATGATGCTCAGGGCGTGCTCCTGCCTCTGTGCCCAGGTATCGCTCCTGGTAGGGCTGTGGATACCAGAAGGGGAGTCTAGTGCAGACCCCCATCAGCTTCACACAGAACAAGAACCTTGTGCACTATGCTGCCCCATGACGTGTCATTTTTAAAATGGCTGTTAAGAAGCTCTGCAGAGACACTGACTGTCTCAAGGGCTCAGACACCGCAGGGGAGGGTGAGCTGGTAGGGAGTGGCCAATAGGTAGGGAGAAGTCGGAGGGCAGGGAAGGGAGAGCAGACAGGAAGGGATGAGTAGGGAGGGGTAAGTGGAGAGAGGTGAGCACACAAGGATGGGTGAGTAGGGAGGGGTGAGCAGGCAGGGAGGGGTGACTAAGGAGGGGTGAGCAGGCAGGGGTGAGTAGGGAGGGTGAGCAGGCAGGGGTGAGTAGGGAGGGGTGAGCAGGCAGGGGTGAGTAGGGAGGGTGAGCAGGCAGGGGTGAGTAGGGAGGGTGAACAGGCAGGGGTGAGTAGGGAGGGTGAACAGGCAGGGGTGAGTAGGGAGGGGAGCAGGCAGGGGTGAATAGGCAGAGGTGAGTAGGGAGGGGTGAACAGGCAGGGGTGAGTAGGGAGGGTGAGCAGGCAGGGGTGAGTAGGGAGGGTGAGCAGGCAGGGGTGAGCAGGGAGGGGTGAGCAGGCAAGGGAGGGGTGACTAAGGAGGGGTGAGCAGGCAGGGGTGAGTAGGGAGGGTGAACAGGCAGGGGTGAGTAGGGAGGGGTGAGCAGGCAGGGGTGAGTAGGGAGGGTGAGCAGGCAGGGGTGAATAGGCAGAGGTGAGTAGGGAGGGGTGAACAGGCAGGGGTGAGTAGGGAGGGTGAGCAGGCAGGGGTGAGTAGGGAGGGTGAGCAGGCAGGGGTGAGCAGGGAGGGGTGAGCAGGCAGGGGTGAGCAGGCAGGGGTGAGCAGGCAGGGGTGAGTAGGGAGGGTGAGCAGGCAGGGGTGAGCAGGGAGGGGAGCAGGCAGGGGTGAGCAGGGAGGTGCGCAGGCAGGGGTGAGCAGGCAGGGGTGAGCAGGCAGGGGTGAGCAGGGAGGGGTGAGCAGGGAGGTGCGCAGGCAGGGGTGAGTAGGCTTCCCTGCTGCAGGGTAGACACACCTGTGTGAGCTCTCCAGGAGCTGGGAGGCCCCCTGCTGGCCCCTGAGGCCCCCTCGCTGAACAGCCCCCGAAGCACAGCTCAGGGGTACCCAGGGGCCCCTAGGAGCAGCAGAGGAGTCCAGGCACCACACGTGTGGACACGTGACTGGCACACAGACATGCGAGCACAGTGCATGGGAACCTGAGCATGTGGATGAGGCCCACACACCAGCAAACATGAGAATGCCCCCAACAGGAGAGCACAGAGGCGGCATGTGGATATGCAGGTGTGAGGGTGCGTGTGCGCATACGCCCACAGGCAAACACGTAGGTGGATGTAAGGGCACACGCGCACGCACACACACACACACTCACACACACACACACACAAATGCATGCAGGTGAAGACCCCGGTGTGAGGGTTTGTTCATGCATGTATGTGCGTGTAAGCACAGATGTGAGCGTGTGTACACACTTGCACACACGCAAACACACAAGTGAGGGTGTATCCATACACACATGTAAACACATGTAATGACGCACGTGCATCCACTAGCACACACGTAGACACACATGAGGGTGCACATGTGCGCATATGGCAGTCTGTGTCTCAGGCCCTGGCCTGGGGAGGGGTGCAGCCGAGAGCAGCTGGCACCGTCCTCAGAGAGAGATTTACGGGAGGGAGAAGACGTTAATATCGACAAGTGATGAGTTAGGCGCGCCGTGCTTCAGCTTGACTCGGGAACCTCTGACGGGAGAGGAAATACAGCACCCGGGAGGCGTCCGTCAGCCCAGCCCAGGGCCTGCCCGCCCCTGCTGGGGACATCCTGACCCTCCAGGGTGCTGCTGGCGTGGGCCTGGGCGGTCTGAGGAGAGTCGGGGTCCAGCCTTCAGGCTGCCCGCTGGGAGGGCAGAGAAGGCCCATCCCAGCCTGGGCCCTCCGATGGGCAGCGGGGCTGTGTGGCCTGACAGGAGAAGTGGCTTCGGGTGATGCTGGCATGGGTGGCAGCCCGAGGTCCTGCCCCAGGCCGTGTCTGCAGAGAGCGCTGGGGGACGGCACTTTGGCTCACACTGCTCCCAAGATCAGATCTGGTTGCCTTGCTCTCACCGCACTCCGCAGTGACCAAGGCTCTGGGCAGTGCGGGGGACCCTGCGGTGCTGGGGTGGAACCTGGGTCCGCAGGGGCACAGCCAGGGTTGGGCGGTCCCGTGGGCTCCAGCACAGTGACACCAGCCAGGACCTGACCTGCATTCCTGCCCCCTCCAGGGTGCCCTGCTGGGCTCACGGTGGCCTCCTGGCCCTCCATCGGGAGGCAGGGGAGCCCCGGTCCCGCCCACACGTCCTGCTCCACCTGCACCCAGCAAGGAGGCCCAAGGAATTGCTCCTTGCTGAGAACGGAGCCAAGCAGAGTTCCCGTGTCTCTCCCTCTGCCATGCCAGCCCAAGGCAGGCACCGCTCACTCAGAGGGTCGTTCCTCGTCCGTGATCTCATCTCAGGGGCAAGCAGGTTGAGGGACGGCCACACTCCCACCCCAGGCAAAAAAACGGAGGCTTGGGGAGCCAGATGTGAGCGAAGGCTGATCGCAAACACCCCTGCCCCTGGCCGCGTGATGGGCACACAGGCCCCGCTCCATCAGCACCAGCTCTGTGGCTGGTGAAATAAATGAACAGGGAACACTGATTAACAGTGACTCACAGCAACTCACACACACGCTCTTGTCCTGTTTTGGAGAGGGCAGAGCCGAGGCCCAGAGAGGTTCAGTCCTTCCCCAAGATCACACAGCCAAATTCAGGAGTGGGGGAGGAAGGGAGAGAGGGAGAGCGAGAAGAGAGGAGAGAGGGAAAGAAGTGATTTTTGACTCATTTTCAGCTGCAAACTGGTGAGAAGGGGAGGAATGTTTCCTGGGCCACTACGGCAGAAATAGGAATCATCATTTATAATAAGAATGCTTATGGGGGCTGGTGAGAAGCTTCAAGGGCCAGGTACAGATTTTGCAGACAGGAAACCCGGATTCGGTCTCCAGAGCACCATCAGGCTATCCTGTGAGCACTAAGCCGGGAGTAGTCCCTGAGCATTACCAGGTATGGCCTCCAAACAAAAAATAAGCCAAAAACAATTAATTAGAAAGAAAATAGGTTGCTATTTAGATATTAATGTGTTGTCATTGTCCACTTGGGCTGGAACAATGGCACAGTGGGTAGGGCATTTGCCTTGCATGCAGGACCTGGCTGACCCTAGCTTCCTCCGACCCTCTCCTAGATTCCTCCGACCCTCTCGACCCTCTCAGAGAGCCCGGCAAGCTACCGAGAGTATCTCGCCCACCTGGCAAAGCCTGGCAAGCTACCTGTGACATACTGGATATGCCAAACACAGTAACAACAAAGTCTCACAATGGAGACGTTACTGGGCCCGTTCGAGCAAATCGATCAAATCGATCAGCAACGGGAGGACAGTCCTACAGTGCTGCAGAGTCCCCATACATGATTCCGGGGGCCCTAGCGGTAAGCAGCAAGAATTTCTGGGGCCAGAGTGAGAGTACAGAGGGGAGGGCACTTGTGTTACATGTGATTGACCTGGGTTCGATTCCCAGCATCCCCTGGGATGGTCCCCCAGCACTGCCAGGAGTAACTCTGAGTGCAAAGCCAGGAGTAACCCTTGAGCACTGCCAAGCGTGGCCCCCAAACAAGCAAACAAAACCAACCCAAACACCAAACAAAAATCCCCCAGGATCTCCTCACTGCTGGCCAGCTCTGTAACACAGATGGTGGCGACACCTCTGGTCTCCAGCCCACAGAACCTTCTGGGTCTGTGCTCCTGTGGCTGACCTGGCCGAGGGGCTGCCACGGGGCAGGGGAGCTGCAGCGGGCGGGAGTATACAGCTGAGAGCGGGGCTGGGAGACACACCGACTTGCTCCAGCAGCCAGTAAAGGAGGCGGTGGACACTCGTCGGAGAAGGGGCCGGCAGCGATGCCAGGTCTCCTGTCTACAGCCAGGTCCCACACGGTCTCAGCCTCCTGGATCCGGGTGACTACTGCTTCCTCTCTCTCCCCACCCCGCCACTGGGCTCTGTCAATGACAGCAGGACCCAAGGACCTGCATGTGGGAAGATCACATGGGGCCACACAGGTTCTCCACCTGGGGGCTGTGTGGTGGCGAGGGCCTGATTCCTGCAGGCCCTTGGCTGAAGGCTGTCCACCTCACTGCCAGCCAGCGTACCCAGGAAGCACAGGCTCATTTTAATATTGGCTGGAGCTGGACCTCATTAGAAAAGTAAATTTGCTGTGGCTGCAAAAAAAAAAAAAAAAAAGCTAAACCAGCAACCCACATAACCCTCCTGAAGCAAATAGAAACCCTGATTGTGGATTATTATCGGAGGGTTCTATGTCCAGCATTGGCCGTGTGCCTGGGACACCGGTCCTGGGCTGCACCAGAGAACAGGGGCCTGTGTAAGCCCGGCCTGTCTGCTGCCCGGCTCCGGACGCGTGGGAGCCTCCTGCTTCTCTGGACCACCCCATGAACTGTGGCAAGGGCACGGGCCGCTCATTAAACATGGACACGTTCCCTGAGGGGCCTCAGGACTGTGCTGAGGAAGGCAGGTCCGGGGCCCGGGCAGCCGCGAGCAGACAGAGAGATGACCACACAGAGTGTGGGGCATGGTGGCAGGAGCGGAGGAAGCCAGGCGACCGCTCCCCTGATTCTAGCACCACCCTGACTCCAGGAGGACATGGCACACGGAGAGCTGGCCTGGAACCAGTGATCACTGAGCGCCAGACACCGGGCCCCTGCTTCCTGGGCCTGGAGGAAACCAGAGCTGAGGGCTTCTCCCCAACTTACGAGGGAGCCCGCATGCCTGCAGCCGAGCACACTCTGTGCTCCTCTGCAAGGCCCCGAGACTGTCTGGAGGCCTGGGGTGCAGGAGGCAAGTCATTCGCACGTTCTCCAGGCTGGGCTCCCCAGTGTGGGTCTGCGGGGATGGATGGAGGGACCTAGAACGGGACTCCCTGTGAGCCCCCCTCCCTAGCTCATCGGGATCAGATACACCCTCCTCAAGAATCTCCGCTGCTTCACCAAGGACCTCAGGATGGACCCCACCCCACGTGGGGCTCCAGGGCCTTCCGAATAGCCATTGGACCCCAGTGTCACCATCTCAGCTGCTCTGCGGCCTCTGTCTGGCCCTGCTGGGAAGCTCCTGGCTGGTGCAGCCCTCACGTCCAGCCCAACTGAGCCCCGCTGCCCCAACTCCTCGAGCCCGGGCTGCCGGCACACAGGGCGACCAGCGTCGCTGACCCCAAATGCCACACTGGGAAAAGCCAACTTATTCTAGAGGTCTGAGTCACGCCAGGGTCTTCCTGTAGGGCCTAGGTCTGAGTCACAGGCTCAATCGAGTCCCTGGACGGGGGCTGCCACCAGAGCCCTGTGCCCAGCCTGGCTTCAGGAGCACCAGTGAGGCCAGTTCCACCGGGGCACAGGTGACACATTCTGCCCAGCACCATGGGAGCTGCCCATGGGCCTGAACTCCAGGCATACGCCAAACCCTGTAGACGGGGCTCAGAAACAGGCGGACCAGTCGCTCTACTCCTGTACCATGGAGACCTGTGCTCCAACCCCAGAGAGCTCCCTGCCTCCCTCCCGCCCCTCGCTCCCCTGGAAGGGAGCAGAGCTTGGAAAGTTCAGGCAGTGAGGCCCTTGGGGGATGCCACGTATGCACGGGGCAGAAGGAGACTTCCCTGAGGGTCTTCGGGGGGCTTCATTCACCTGGAGGGACTTGACACTGGGGCTGGGAAGGTGACTGAGGGGAGGGACGAGGGGCATTCTGCACCTGTGTGTCCCGGAGCAGAATCAGGGAGCAGGAGGTGCAGGTGACAGACATCCGAAAGCCCGAGAGTGCCGGTCCCATGCCAGATGCCAGGCATGGAGGGAGCCCTGGCTGCCCGTCCCGGCTCAGAGTGTGTCCCGGGGGCATGCACAGGCACCCCCTCCCCAGTCCCTTTAAGCCACGTCTGCCACACAGAGCGAGCTCAGGGTCCCCGACTTGCACCCATGCAGGGAACCCTAACACAGAGGGCCCCCGCCCGTGCACTGAAGATCCCAAGACCCCTAGCACCAGCCTCTGCGCAAGAACCCCGCGGGACAGTGCACGGCTGACGTGGCTCACCAGTGCGGGGGTCAGTGTGTGCTGTGTGCAAGTGTGTGTGCATGCGTGTCCTGTGTGCGAGCACGCACCGTTGTGAAAGGCAGCCCTTGGCTCAGTGGCCTGGGGCGAGGCTGTCAGCCCCTCTCCTGGCACCGTGAGACCCTGTGCTTCCTCCTGACTGCAGCCCCCTTTCTCAACTTGTTCACTCCCACCTCAGGCCTGAGCCAGAGGGAGGGAGCCGGGGAGCTGCTGCGGCCCAGCTCATGCCCCTCCTGGAGGTACCCCGGACCCTCCATCACCTGCCTCCTCCCAGCCCGGCAGTCCCCGCGGAGCTGCGGGTCTCTGGTCCCCTGAAGAGAGTTAACTTGCCAGTGCCGGCAGCCTCGGAGCCGGGGATGCGCGCCCGAGAGGCGAGTGTCCGGTGCTGGCCCGACTCCTGCTCGGGCCACGGGAGAGCCACCTGCTGGGGCTGGAGAGGGGCCCGCGGGGAGGGCAGAGCCGGGCAGCGCCCAGCGAAGCGATTGTTCGAGGCAGCCGACACCCGCGGCTCCGACGCGGCGGCCCAGGCGGGCGGCCAGCGCGGGCTGTGCGTGGGTCCTGCGGGCGGCCAGCGCCGGGCTGTGCGTGGTCCTGCGGGCGGCCAGCGCCGGGCTGTGCGTGGGTCCTGCGGGCGGCGGCGCCTCCCAGCCCCGCCGGGTGCTCGGCCCCTGGTCCAGCCGTCCCCGCCGCGCTCACGCACACACACCCGCGCGCACACTCACACGCCCGCACACACAGAGCCGCGCACACGCGCGCGCCACGCACCGGCGCGACCAGGCAGGGGGCCGCGGGCGCGCGGGCAGGGGCTCCGCGCGCGGGCCGGGCGCGGGGCACTGACCTGCGGCGGCGAGTCCTGCGCGTCCCCGGCGCGGTCCATCACCGGCGGCCACCGCGGCGCCCCGGCCCCGGCGCCCCCGGCTGCTGGCCCGGGCCGCGCGCGCCTCGGCCCGCGGGGGCTCCCGGGCTGCGGGCCCCCGGGGGCCCCTCCATGACCGCGGGCCCCGCGCGCCCGCCCTGCGCGGCCCCGGCCCTGCCGCCCCGGCCCGGCCGCTCTCCGGGGCGCAGCGAGGCGGCGGCCGAGCCCGGAGCGCGCGGCGGCGGGTGGGCGGCGCGGGGGCGCGGGGGGCGCGCGGGGGCGCGCGGGACCGAGCGGGCGGCCGCGGAGTCCCCTCGGCGGCGGCGGATGCGCCGGTGCCGCCGCGACGGTGACAGCGACTCCCGCCCCGCCCCCACCGCGCCCCGCCCCCGCCCCCGCCCCCCCGCCCGCGCAGTCCGCGGGACCCGGAGCGCCGGGGGCGCCCGAGGCGGCCGCGCGGGGTCCCCCCACCCTGCTCCGCACCCCCGCGGCGGCCCTTTTCGCGTGCCCGCCGAGTTGGTGTTCCACCCGCCCCGCGCACCCCTCCCCAGGCTGATGTCCCGCGGTCCCCCGCCCCCCCCCCCACGTCGTGTCCCTCCTCGTGTCCCCTCCCTGCGGGGCGGGGTCGCCGGAGACTCAAGGCCCCGCGCCCCCGCGGCCCTCCTCCAGGGGCTGCGGGCCTCGCTCACAGGGGATCTTTGTCCCCGCGGGCAGGGGCGGGGCGTGGGGGCGGGGTGGCCGCTCCTCGAGGCTCTGGGCTGGGGGAGGGCCGAGAAGGGGGGGGGCGTGCCACTTGTTGGGGAGCCCTAAAGGAAAGGGCTTGCGGCCTGTGGGTGTCCACTCGCCCCTCAGCGCACGGCCCGGTCCCTTCCCCCATCCTGAGAGGGTTGGGGGCAGTGACTGGAGGGATGGGGAGGGGATGGACAGGCCCCTGAGATTCCAGGCTGGTGTGTGCAGTGGCAGCAGGGTTGCCATGGGTCTGTCCCCTCGGTGTGGGAGTTTTGGGGTGCCAAAACCGGGATATTGGGATATCTGGGAATGTGAGGTGCAGGTGATGGCATGATTGCTGGGTTGCACACCCATCAGGGATACTGGATGCACATGTGGATGTCAGGACCTCTGGGGTACACATGGAAGCACCAGGGAGGTGGGGTGCACATGGGTGTCAGGGACGTGGGGTGCACATGGGTATCAGGGATGTGAGGTGCACATGGGTGTCAGGGACGTGGGGTGTACGCGCACGCGTCAGGGATGTGGGGTGCACACGTGGGCGTCAGGGGTGTGGGGTGCATGAGCAGTTGCTCCCTCTGCAGTCTGGGAGAGTCGCGCCACCCTTGGCTCCATCAGCCGGGCAGTGGGGGACCTGGTCCAGGGATACCCTGTGTGCTCAGGCCCTACAGGGTCTCCACCATTTCTGCACACAACCCTTCTTTTCCAGGCCCTTCTGCCCTGCTGTACAGGTGAGGTGTGGTGCGGGTGGTAGGCTCTTGGAGGCCCACCTTCGGGTGCAGAGCCAGGTGTGCAGAGGATGACTGGAACCCCCAATCTGCCTTGGTGGTTAGCTTCAGGGGGCTTCTGAGGAGTCTTAGGCAGCGTCCCCCCGACCCTCTCCTGCACATGCCCCTGTGCTCTTCAGGTCTTGCCTCACAGAGGCAGAATCCCCTGGGGCAGAGGCTCGTGGACCCTCAGCAGGGACCACCCTTCTCTCAGCATCTGAGAGCTGAGGCCCTCCTGGGGTCTGTGCTATGTGCAGGTGGTGGGGACAGGTAGTGTGGGTTGTGCGGGTGACAAGGACAATGCAGATTGTAGGGTGTCTGGGTGACGGAACGGGGCAGTGTGTGGTGTGTGGGTAATGGGGCAGTGTGGGGTGTGTGGGTGACGGGATGGGGCAGTGTGGACTGTGCGGGTGATGGGACGGGGCAGTGTGGGGTGCATGGGTGATGGGGATTAAGAGCCAGGTCTCAGGTGAGCTCGGGCTCCTTGTGGCCTGGGGCGCATGCTCAGAAGACCCCTCTGCAGAGGGCGGTCCTGAGGCCCGACCTGGGTCCCCCAGCTGTCTGGCCATGCAGGTGTCGGGCCTCTGGCAAGGCTGGCCCCGCAGGCAGATGGAAGGTTGAGCCAGGGAGGAGGCGGCTTCCCGGGCTCCTCTGAACAATAGGGCTAATAAAGCCCCTTTCTAGGGTCTGTCTTGTGATTTAGCCCCAGGCTGTGTTTACGGCTTTTTGAATATTAATTTTCGAGCCAATTTAAACAAAAATGTCGGATAAAAATTAGCACGAGGAGATGCTGAAGAGAGGACGGCCTGCCCTGAGTTTCCGCAGGAGCTTTGGCAGAAGCTGGCATGCATGGACGCACACAGCTAAGCACATCGATGTGGAAGAAGTGCACACATGCTCTCTGTACACACGTGCACAGACACAGCCGCTCTCTCTGTACACACCTGCATGGATACACACAGCTGCGCTCTCTGTACACACCAACATGTGCACACACAACTGCACTCTCTGTACACCCTTGTAGAGACACACACAGCTGCTCTCTCTTTACACACCTGCACGGATACGCACAGCTTTGACTCTCTGTACCTGCACGGATACATACAGCTGCACTCTCTGTGCACACCTGCATGGACACACACACAATTACTCTCTCTGTACACACCTGAATGGATACACACAACTGCTGTCTCTGTACAAACCTGCACAGACACACAAAGATGCTCTCTGCACACACCTGCATGAATACACACAGTTACTCTCTCTTTACACACCTGAGTGGATACACCCAGCTGCTCTCTCTGTACAGACCTGCACGGACACACACAGCTGCTGTTTCTGTATACATCTGCATGGACACACACAGCTGCTCTCTCTGAATGTACCTGCATGGACACACACACAACTGCTCTCTCTGTATACACCTGAAAGGATACACACAGCTGCTCTCTCTGTATACACCTGCACGTGCACACACACCTACACTCTCAGCACATGCCTACATGTGCACACACACCTGCACTTCCCCTACACACCTGACCTGTGCGTGCAGAGGTGCGTTGCTGCCTGCATGGCACACCTGCCTGCCCGTCCCCAGCTCCAATTCCTGCTGCCTCGCTGCTCTGTGGGAGTCCCCTCCTCCTGCTCCTGGATCTGTCTCTCAGGTTGACCTGGCCCCGCTGCAGCCTCAGAGCAGCCCTGAATGTCCCAGGAGGGTAGTTGTCCCCTAGTTGTGCCCCGTCCTGGGCCGGTTCCTCCTGGGCTGAAGCATCCTGTGGGGTAGAACCCCCCACACTGATGTGTCTGAGTGTGGGTGGCTGCGCGGGGTGGATGGGGTGTCCTGGCCCTGTCCTAACCCCCACATGCCTCCCGGAAGGTCCCACCGAGCCATCTGCAAAGTGAACGTGCGGATCCCAGAGGGGCCTGATGTCCTCCAGCGCCTGCTGAGTCACCCTGGGGCAGCGGGCATCCACTCCCGTGGGAGTTCCCCGCCTCTGCCTGGGCCCCGTTCCCGGGAGCTTGTCTTCCTGGTTTGTCCCATGCGCCGCTGGTAGCTCCACGCTCTGGAGATGGCACAGCTGCAGGGTTCCTTCCTGGCCAGGCTGCGACCCGGGGCTCAGTTCTCCAAAATGACTGACTCGCCATATCTGGGCTGCTCCTCTGGGATGTGGAGTGGGCTCTGCAGACCCACATGGGAAAGCCCAGGTGTGCTCCCTACAGGTGATGAGCACAGGCACTCGGAGAGCAGGCCAGGGGTCCCTGTCCCTCAGCAGGTCGGGCCTGCCAGGTGGGCAGGAAACACAAGTACACCTGGGGGGGGGGCTGGTCCTGCATTGTTCCGGGGGTCAGCCCACAGACCGCCTCTGGTCTCCCCTTCACCTGGGAACTCATGGCTCCTCCTTTCCAGAAGCGAGTGGGGAGGCCTTCGGGCCCCCTGCTGGCCCTCCTGACCAGGGACCTGCTTCCTCGGCCCTCCCAGTCCCCCAGCCGCAGGAAGGGGCGACACGGCTGCTTCTGTCCGCTTCTCTGACCTAGTTTCTGCTTCGCTTTGTTTCCTCTGTGGCTGAGGGAGGCCTGCCAGGGCCAGGCCGAGCTCCGGAGGGGGCACTGAGAGGCAGACTCAGACCATTGTCCGTGTTCATAGGGGCCTTGGGGGACCCCGGGCGCCCCTTGACCTTCCCAGGACTCTCTGTGCCCTCACCTCTGCCCCCTCCACGCTCCATCAGTTGCCCCTCCCCCCACCTGCATGCGGAGGTCTGTGGTAGACTCCCTCGGTGGGGTGTAGCATGTAGGGGACGGGATTGGGTCGAACATTCATCACTGAGGAGTTGGCACCAAAAGCCAGAGTCTATCTCTGGGCCGCACGCTGGCATCCGAGCGAGGAGAGCCTCAGTGGATGGAACGGGCGAGCAAACAAGCAGGATAAACACAGATGCTGAGAGAGCCAGAAGGGGAAGTCAACAGGCTGCAGGCTGGAGGGTGCCTGGGGGGGCTTGACGAGTGGGCGGGGAACCGCTGAGGACTGCAGGAGGGGGAGAGGGGGAGAGGGAGAGAGCTGCAGCAGGCGGGAGAGGGAGGCAGACCAGGAGAGGGAGAGAGAGGGAGAGAGCAGGGCTGTGGAGTGAGACAGGCTCTGCTCAGAGCTGGGGAGTCAGTGCAGGCTGACCTGGGGGCCCCTCTTCCCCTCCCCCCTCCCCCCATCTGCTCCGCGGTTTGACGGAGGCAGCTGCTGCTCCAGCTCTGTGCGCTGCTGGCCACACAGCCTGTGCCTAGGGGTCAGCAGAGTTTCTGTAGGAGCCACAACCTGCCTGGACTGTAGCCCTTTCCTTTCAGGATGTGGAGATCAGGGTATCTGCTCATGGTGGCTTTAGCTCCTCCCTCCCATTCCCTCCCTCCCTCCCTCCCTTCCTTCCCTCCTCCCTCCCTTCCTCCTTCCATCCTTCTTTCTCTCCTCTTCTCTTCCTCTCTCTTTCCCTCCCTCCTTTCCTCCCTCCTTTCCTTCCTTTCTTCCTTCCTCCCTTCCTCCCTTCCTCTCCATTTCTGCATGCCTGCTTTGGTCCAGCCCATCCTCACCCAGCCAGCCACTTTCTGTACCGCAGTGCTGGTGAAGATGGAGCATGTGTTCCCCTTCCCCATGTGCCCATAACTGAAAGATGAGGAGGTGACAGAGGGACAGCTGTCTCAGGGATGACTGAGACCAGGGCCAGGGACATCGTGGAGTGCAGAGGTTGGCGGGCGGGGGGCATGGACCCTACACTATGGTCCCTGTCATCTTCCCAAGGGTCTGGCTCCCACGACTCCTCATGGTGGAGGCACTTCCGGTTTAGAGCAAGGGCTTCCAAGAGAGTTTGGGGGTTGAGGCATTTGCCTTGCATGTTGCTGACCTGGGTTGGATCCACTGCCCCTTCAGTACTGCCAGGAGTGATCCCTGAGCACAGCTGGGGATCAAAACAAAACGAATGACCCCTCCCTCAAAGGAAGGAAAGTTCTAGGTACTGAGGTCATGGACCCCCTTTCCCTGCCCAGGGTGCCAGGCACTGGCCTTCCCTCTCAAGATTCCCCGGATCCTTATCTCTCCTTTATCTGCCCTGGAGCCAAGAAGGTGATGGAAGTAGGGTCCACACTTGGAGTCCATGCCCCTTTGTACTGTTTGCTGATCTGTGGACTCTGCCGCTGCACACAAGTTACTCTCAGCCCTCGTGGACAGCCTCACTGACCACAGGAAGCCAAGGACGAAAGGTCACTTCCCGCCCTGCCTGTTGGGTGAAATAAGCGAGAGTCTGGCCAGGAGGTGCTTGGGAAGGGGCAGGGAGGTGGGATGGATGGACAGGAAGGGCTCTAGCTTGGACGCAGAGAAGTGGGGGGAAGGGAAGCCGGGGCAGCAGTGAGAGGAACTGCACCAGCCTCTGAGGGAGCCCCACCTCCGGTCAGTGTGGCTCGCCCAGGTGCCCTGGCCCGGATGGCTGCACACAGACCTGCAGGCAAGAAACAGGGTTCCTTCCTGGCTCCCCACGCTCAGGGTCTGGTGGGGAGGCCGGTCATGTGGCCTTTCCGCTGGCCTCTGGGCCCCCTGGAGGCTGTGAGCACGAGTCTGACAGGTCCAATTCTCCAGCTCTGTTTCCTGCCAGCGGAAGCTAACCATCTTGGGCCTTCGGGTCTCCAACTCCTCATTCAGCAAAGCAAACACTCTAAATCCTCACTACTGAGCTTTCACAGTCTCCTGTGTGGGTCTCAGAGTTTCAGCACCGTGGCCAGAAGCGCCCCGGAGCCCCAGACAAACATCCGGGCAGAAACAATGTCTGGATATGCTTTATAGGAGAGATCATCTGTGCCGGGCTCTCCTCTAGCCAACCTCACTCAGCACAAGACACTGCGGGCCCCCAAGTGGCAGCAAGTTCATGGCTTTATCTTCTCTTGTGGCCGTTGTGTGCATGTACTATAGTTTCCATCATCTATTGTTGGACACTTGGGTTGTTTCCAGATTTTGGCTATTGTGGATGGTGTTGCAAGGAACATGGGGGTGCCAATACCTTTTCTCATTTTGTTTTTGGGTCCTTGGGGTGGAATAATTGATACCCAAAGACAGTGGAAACAAAGAACATGAGAACTAGTATTCAGTAGGAAACATGCCACCTGAGGGGGTTGGGGGCAGGACAGGGAGGGGCCAATGTCTATGGTGGAGGGAAGTGTTCAATATGGAGGAAGAGGTGGTGCTGAAATTTGGTAGTGTTATGTACGAAACTTATCAGAAACAGTATTGTAAGCTACAGTGCAAAAACATATATATATATTTTTAAAAGACACCTTTTGTAGAAGCAGACTGGTAAGTGGGAGGCAAAGGGGGTTGGGGGTATTGGTGGAGGGAAGTGGACACTGGTGGAGAGATCAGTGTTGAAACTTTGTGTACCTGAAACCCAATCATGAATAACTTTGTCATTTCATGGTGGGAAGAAGAAGGAGGAAGAGGAGGAGGAGGAGGAGGAAGAAGAAGAGAAAGAGGAAGAAGAAGAGGAAGAAGAATAAGAGGAAGAAGAAGAAAGAAGAGAAAGAGGAAGAGGAGAGAGAGGAGGAAGAGGGAGAGTGAGAAGGAGAAGAAGGAGAAGAAGGAGGAGTAGAAGAAGGAGGAGAAGAAGAGGGAGAAGAATAGGAGGAGAAGGAGGAAGAGGAAGAAGAAGAGAAAGAAAAAGAGGAAGAGAAGGAATAAGAGGAAGAAGAAGAAGAAGAGGAAGAAGAAGAGGAAGAAGAAGAAGAAGGAGAAGAAGAAGAAGAAGAAGAAGAAGAAGAAGAAGAAGAAGAAGAAGAAGAAGAAGAAGAAGAAGAAGAAGAAGAAGAAGCCAGCAGCAAGGTTGGGGGGCGGTAGAGAGGCATGGTGGAGCCAAGCTGATGCTTGCACCCAGGTCTTCTTCTCTGTGTCTCTTTGACAAAGATGGGCTCTTCAGAGAACTGGAGAAGAACGACTGGGACCCCAGTTTCAAATGGGGAGACTCCACTAGATCAGGGATGCGACCTCCGCCTGAATGTGTTCTGCACTTCAGTGAAAGACAGTGTGAAGTGTGGGTGAGTGAGCAGCACATCCCAGAGTGATGGTTGCCTGGAGTGGGTGGGAGGAGGTGAGGTGCACACATGTGTGTCTCCGTGCAGACGTGACAACGAGCCTTTCTTGTTAGCCGATGAGCACTAAGTTCCTGTTAACCTCTTCGATCATTTCACAAATCAGAGCTTCTAGCCGTTCTCTTCTGTCCATTGTTCTTCCATTAAAATCTCTTCAGTTGAACCATCACTCAGTGTTTGCTGAGTGCCTATGAGGTACTTGTTGGAGAAAGCAGAAAGGGGCGAAAATAGTGTTTCAGACAGTGGCTGGATGATCGGGGCACATAAGGTCCAAGGATTCCTGGATTAAAGGGACCCCAGATCTATTCTCTCAGGTCCATTGTGATCTACAGGCTGAGGCCACTGGAAGTTTTCTAAGGCTTATCGCTAATGCCCTCTTTGGCCCCAGCCTCGGGCCTGGGTCATCTATCCCAAGGTCTAGCCCACCTCAGAAGTGACCGCTGCTGAAGGAGTGAGGGTGACCCCGAAGCTCTGTCCAATGGACTCCCCAGAGACTGTTGGAATACAAGGAGCTTAGGTTTATCAAGTTACACCCATCACAGTGCTCCCAAGTCTCTTTCATTCCTTTGTTTATCTGTAACCACTTCTATGCTCTCTTCCCCAACCAGTTAGTCAGCTTTTCCCCTAATCAGAATCTGTTAATTTGTAAGGTCAGATCCTTCTAGGACACTGAACTTGTACTGGAAGTTAATATTGCCTTTCTCCTCTCCTTATGTCTTTTGAATAGTTTACTTTAATGCAATGTCCTTTTTGTATAGATACAGGAAAACAATTAATATTATGCCTTGTAATTTAGGATTTAATTGGCTTTGAATATTATTCAATCCCGGGCATCTGCCTTCTCAACTTAAGCCTCAGTTGCCCTCACTTCCTAGCACCCCCAAAAGCAGGGTCCCGAGGAGGGACTGGATGGAACCAGGGCAAGCAGGTAAGCTAGGTGCTACCCTGGCATCGAGATGGGCCAGGCCAAAGCGCCACGATTCTTAACTATAAGTTAGGAGTTTGATCATAGACATCATAGACAAATGCTGTCATGATCCAAAAGTAACAGCGAGACTAGGACCCTGCTAAGGATAGGAAAAACTAGCTTGAGCACTGTAGTCTGAGATTGAGATGGCCCTAGGAGAGCAATTCTATAAGCTTAAAGTGTCTCTTACTGTGTCCACACAAAATGATTTATATTATGTATGCTTACATGTTGGTTAGGTAAGGAGAGGAGAAACACGCCCAGGGGATTCCGCCCCAGGGTGAGTTGATCCGCTAAGTGAGAATCTGTCCAAGAAGTGGCTTTCCCGTGTGTCCTGACTAGTTTGGATGAGGCTGAACATTTCTCCCCTTCAAACTGCCTTCAGTAAATAATTTCAGTATACTGTAAGAGGCAGTTTCGTTCCCTTTTCTCACAGAAATCTCAGGTGCTAGCCAGGCTGATCTTTGGGATGTAGATTCCCGGCTCTAGCCAGGCTGGTCTTTGGGAAGCAAAGCTCAGGTACTTGTCTTTGGGATGTAGATTCCAAGCTCAAGCAGACTGGTCTCTAGGATGCAAATCCCAGTGCTTGTAGTTTGTGAAAGTGCTTGTGAAAGTTTTCCGTCTTGGTTTTGTATCTTCTTTCCAGAGGCCAAAATTACTGGCCTGCAAATGTAAACAAACAATGTATGTTTTGCCGCCTCAATGTTCTTTCTGTAACTCCTTTTGATGACATCACTGTATTGCGCCCTTTAGAGGTACCATGATCTACATAAGGAGATTTTTCGGGGCTCTGGCAGGGGGGACGTGCTGAGAGGACCGAAGAGACAGGTCTGAGAGAATGGGGACACAGGCTGAGAGAATTTAAGGAACACGTATTTGAGAGAACTGAGTGAATGGGGAACACAGGCCTGAGAGTACCTGAAAGACACGTGCTTGAGAGATCCTGGGCCCTCCATGACATAAGTTTCTTCCTTGTAATAAACTGTTACTAAGACCAAGCAGCCTGGCCCTCGTTTCCTTCCTTCGCCTGCCCATTGCCAATCGACCTCCCTGGAGTGGGGAAACGGCCTGAGACTACCGAACGCAGGCAGTGGGAGAGATAGGCCGTTGCCGTCTCTTTGCACGCTTTTTTTGTTTATGTGTGTGTTTACACAAAAGACAAGCTAGTGGAACCCTACGGTCGCATGGGAAGGTCAGCATAGTCTACCCTCAATCTGAAGCCATATTTAATGCTCTGGACATGGGGCAGGGCTGGGATGTCTGTATTCCGGTGAGGATTAAGGGAGGAGGGAAAGATAGGGAAGATCACAGAGATGCAAGGTGAGGCCATTTCTGACCAACTTTATCCTTGCTCTCTGGAAAACACTCTAATGTTGGTGGATTTCTGCAGATTGATTTGTGATAAAAGAACTTGGATTTTTAGCAGTGAGAAAGTAGACGCTTTGGCTTCACAGCTGGGCATGGTGAGGCCGGGAGGAAAGAAACTTCCTGGGATTCAGCAGTCCTGCAAAGTTGTATCCCAGGGAGGGGAGAGCCAGGGCAGCCACCGGAGCCTCCTGAGACCACTTGCTCAGGGTGGAGTGGCGAATCTCACTACTTGTCTTCGAGATCTTCCAATTAAACAGGCAGAGAAGTGTAGTCATAAAATATGTATATTGTTTGCTTCATATAAAAGCATTTTAATCTCTCGTATCTCATAATCAAGATGAGCTAAGGGAGGAACACTCTCTGAGCATTAAAACCAGGCATGTCTGGCAGAGTTCTCTGTGGGGGATCTCTCAGCACCATCACCATTACAACCACCGCAGCATCACCACCACCACCGTCGCTCCACCACCACGGTCACTGTCACCATCATCACCACCACCACATTGCCACCAACATCACTACTTGTATCACCATCATCAATCACCGTCGCTATGCCCCCCCCCCACCATCACTATTATCTAGCATTTTCATTCCCACCACTATCACGATCACCACCACCAATCCTGCTATTTATTTTGGTCAGTGGAGAATCTCACAGGAACTCTCTAGTTCAGCCTGTGTCCATCTACTTCATCAAATCAACCTCCTCACCTAGCACAGTGCTGGGCACAAGCTAGATTCCTCACCCAAATCAGGTGTTATGAAAGCGTACGAGCATGGAATGAATGAACCAGACCCAGGGAAATAGCACAGTACATTAGTCAGGGGCCCGTGCTTTGCAGCATAGGAAACTGGGTCAGTCCCCGGCACTGCTGGGCCTACAAGCATATTCACATTTCTCTGGTTTCCTCCAGCTCTTCAGGGTCTGAGAACTGAAGCATCAGCTTGGTTGATTATCAGGAAGAGTGACCTTGGGGCTCAAATGAATGAATGACGGGGCCAGAGTGATAATACAGAGAGCAGAAAACTTGCCTTGCACATGGCCGGCTGACCTGACATTGATCCCTGGCATCCCATATGGTCCCCCAAGCATAGCCAGGAGTGATCTGAGTGCAGAAACAGGAGTAAGCCCTGAGCACAGCCAGGTGTAGCCCCAAGACCAAAAACAAATGAATGAATGAGTGAATGAATGAGACATCACATAAATTGGGCTTTTGGTCCTTAAGGAGCCCCCTGCAATGAGTTGGGGGCTCACTAGTCCCTACTTCCAAGGGAGGAAACTGAGGCTCAGTTGACGCCTGCCCTGCCCTCTCTGGGGGCTGTCCTCGGGGGCATGACCCCTGTCCCACTCACCTTTCCCTGGTCCCAGCATCCTCGTGCCTCTCCGACACCCAGAATGCAGAGGCACGTTTTTCATCGTCGGTGGAGCTGACACGGAGAACAATGGCACTAAATTGATTGTGCTTTCCAAATCATTGCCCAGCTTCTAATTCTATCTGTGCGATGAACTAATTTGGACGAGAATTAGCTTCTGAACTGAGAGTCCAAGTCTGCACCAGATGGGGGGAGAAGGTGGGAAAGAGGAGTGAGGGCGCCTGGCATATCTCGGGGAGGCTCTCGGGGGCTGTGGGTGGGGCGGGGAGACTCCGGTGCCCATGGCCTCTTCCTGTTCTCGGTAATCACGTCTCCAGGACAACCTAGGATGGAGTGTGGGGCAGGCTTCTTCCTGTTCCTCCACCCCAGCCCTGAGAACCGAAGCAGGGAGAGACTTTGAACATCTTCACTAACTGTGTTGGGACGGGACACACTGCACCCAAACCCCACCAGGCTCTGCCCACACCCCAGGAGGGGAGTGAAGGGTTTGTAACCCAGAAAGGGCAAAGACTCTCTGGTTGTTTTTATTTGGGGGAGAGTTGCACCGTTAGCGGTTCTCAGGGCTCACTCCTGGAGAGCCTCAGGGTGCTGGGGGTAGAACCTGGGTCAGCTGCGAGCAAGGGGAACACCCAACCTGCTGGACTGTCTCTCTGGCCCTGTGACAACAGCTTTCCGAGTGTGTGATGTGAAAGAGTCAATTCAGCGGCCCCTGGGGCAGAGTCGCAGTGGTCCCAGCTGTGTTTGGCCTGGCTGTGCTTTTCAGGTGCTCAGGGGTGGTGAGTAGCAAGGGCTGAGAGAAACCCTGCTCTGGGACAGTGTGCCCCCCCCCCCACCACCACCATTGGAAGTCTCAGGAGTCTCCCAGCGCTGCTAGGATGCAGAAACCGATTCCTGATTCCAGAGGCGCGAGCTGGGCTGATGCTACGGATGCAGCAGGCAAGCTGGTAGGGGTGAGGCCCTGGAGTGGGGAGCTCAGGGAACAGCTGTGTCCCACCCCGAGGGAGCAAACACGGGTTATGAGGCCCTGGACTGTCTGCTGGGCCGGGTCTTCTCCAATAGGGGGTGGGTCTAATTTTATTTGAAGCTCTACTGCGGGGAAGCCAGAGCTCTGTGGAGAATCCCAAGGCGAAGGGAGCTTGGCGGAGGCTGATGCTCTTCCTCCCCAGCTCTGCTGATTCCTCTCTCAGAAGCCAGGGGTGCAGAGAGGAGCAGGAGTAGATATGGTTCTGCCGCTGTGCATGGCAGGGGCACGCCGAGGGGGTCCCCAGGGAGCTCCGGAGGGATTCCAGCACTCCCGGCATGGTGCGGGGAGGTGGGGCGAAGGGGCAGGCAGTGCTCTGGTCACTGAGCAGAGAGGAAGGTGGGGAAGGAAGAAGAGGTCAGGCCTCCTCATGGAGGAAGAACATGGCCTGGGGCGGAGTGACCCTGGTTCGAATCTCTGGTGCCAATACAGTGCCCGGGCAGTGCCAGAGGTCACTCCTGAGCACAGAACTAGGAGTAGCCCTGAGCTCTCTGAGTGTCCCCCCAATCCCAAGGAAAGTGGACCCTATTTCATGGGGTCGTCCTGTCGGCTTCTTATTTATTTCCCACTGTTGGTCACGGCAGCTGAGTGCCAGGCTCAGGATGCACCCCCCAGTCCCGACAAAGCCCCAGTCCAGGGCCTGGTGGATGGTCAGTGCTTTCCACCCATTGTTCTTTTCTTATTTGTTTTTGGAGGGTCCTCCCAAGCAGTGCTCAGGGGCTCCTGGTGACACTTGGTCAAGCTGACTGGACGTCTCAGTGCTTGGGGTGCTGGGGGGTAACACAGCACTGGGGTGCAACCCTGGTCCTTGTGCATGCAGCATCCCTGGCTGGGCCGAGCTGCCCCCGGCCCCTGTTTCTGTCTATCAAAGGAGGCATGAGCACCTGAGTGTGAGTGGAAGAGGAGAATCTCAGGAGGCAAGAAACATCTTCATAAAGGAAAGTGGTGAGACCCAAGGCATGGCCAAGGACTCTGATTTTCAGAGGCAGCAACTAGGGAAGAGGAAGAAGCGAAGATGATGGCCACAGCTGGGCGTGCAGCAGAATCAGATTCTTCAGTATGCTTTCTGGACACACCTGGTGGTGCTCAGATTTATTCCTGGCTCTGTGAGCAGGGATCACTCCTGGTGGGGGGTGGGGTGCCGGGGATGGGACCCGGTCTGCTGCATGCAGGGCCAGCTGGACAGACAGATTACTTAGGGAAAACCCCGATTGCTGTTTAGGACACTGAGGGATTTGGGGGACACCCAAGTGCGGCTCAGGGTTGCTGACCCAGCGATAACCAACCAGGCTGGGGGTCCATTGTTCTGCTCAGAGCTGGAGCTTTGTGGGGCTCGAACCCAGGTTGGTGCAGTGAGCACCTGACCCTCTGTGCTATCTCTGCACCTCCTTAAACACCGAGAACAATGTCAGTCACTTCAGGGCCGAAGTTTGGAGTCAACGATTGGGTCAGGCTGGTGCCCTGGACCTGGAAAGCTGTTGGAGGCTGGGGTTACGGGCCTGAGAGTTCCCGACACGAGGCCAAGAGCAGTGGACCCGCTGTCCCAGGGTGGAGGTTGAGATGTGTTCCTTGTGGACAGGCCGTTCAGCAGAGCAGAGAGCGGGCCTCTGAGCTCGCCCTTCTGGGGGCCAGGACTTTCCTCACAGGACAGAGAGGGTCTTCGAGGTCCACGGAGGACACCATGTGGTGACACTGCATGCTGGAGCCAGCAGCAGAGGCTGGGGTATCTAGAAAGTTCCATGCGCTCTCTGCAGCAGGCTGGCAGGGCTGCTGAGAGCAGGCTGGACAGGGTCAGTGGTGCTGAGCCTGGTGCTATAGCCCCCAGCCTTTGGGGGCGTGGAGACTCAGGCAGAGTGTGGGAACGCCTGTCCCACTGCTGGACCTCCCGAGCCGAAGGATCCGCCCTTAGCCATGGATGTGTCATTCCGTGAAGCCGAGAGGTCCCAGTCAGGTGCGGACTCTCCTGAGTGCGACCAAGGAGCCGGCGTCCAGGCTGCTCCGTGAGACAGAAGTGGCGGGCTCTGCGATGCTGAGCGCAGGGACAACCAGCCCTCAAGTCCCCAGCTCCCAGGACCCAGCGGGGGAAGGGGCCAGCCCTTCCCAAGCTTTCAGGCCCTGCCTGTCAGCAGCTGTGCAGTGGCCACGGGAAGAGCCGAGGTCACTCAGCCGGGCAGTGCCTGCACTCGCGGGAGGCTGAGGTGGCTTCTGGGCGGATACAGCTGTTGTGGTGAGTTGCTGGGACTGGGGGTCTGTCTGTGGAAGACCCCGTGTTCCCCTTGTACAAGATCTCCCTGTGCTCTTGCTTCATTTCCCGTGTCTCCATCTGCTCCTGTCTCTCTGTCGGGCGCTGCCCCCACCCTGGACATAGGACGTGGCTACAGTCCATCCATCCGGAAGCAGGAGCCAAAGGGTGCATACAGTGACTCAGGCAAGAGGATCCCCTACAGACCCCCTGGGGTGGGCTGCTCTTACATGCTTGTGTGGCACCTTGACGATTGCAGGGGGCAGACGAGGCCCGGGGAGGGACCAGTCCTGGCAGGGTTGCTCAGGGCACACTCGCAAGACCAGAACTTTTCTTTGCAGAACCCAGGATTTTTATACAGTTCTGCTTTGCCAGAATATGTGTCTGTGTGTGTCTCTCAGTCTCTCCGAGTCTCTGTGTGACTCAGATCCTCTCAGGAAACTTCTGGTGGGCAGTGGCGCTTGCTGTCCAGGCGCATGGTTCAGGTGTGCCCGCAGCTGCTCACATTATCTCAAAGCATGGCCCCTGCTGGATGCCACGCAAGGACAGAACCTCCCTGCTGTGTGGACAGGAGACCCCGCGTGCGTGCACGGGAAGTGCCTCCTATATATTTTTTTTTCTTTTTGGGTCACACCTGGCGATGCACAGGAGTTACTCCTGGGGTCATGCACTCACGAATCACTCCTGGTGGTGCTCAGGGGACCATATGGGATGCTGGGAGTTGAACCCGGGTTGGCCACATGCAAGGCAAATGCCCTACCTGCTGTGCTATCACTCCAGCCTCTGCACCTCCTGTGTAGACAGGAGACTCCACGTGCATGGCGGGGACGTGCCTCCTGTGTAGACAGGAGATCGGGCTCCTTGTTCCCAGCGCCACGCAGCTGTTTATTTGTTGTTCTCATGTTTTCCTCTGCTGTGATGAGGTTTGCTTCCTTCTCCTTTAACTGAATTACGTGGCATTTAGCTCTGCGCGAGCTGCCGGGCGAGGCTGTGCCTGCCTTCTGCTGAGCTCGTGTTCGTTCTGTCCTCGTGGGCTGGACGCGGGGCCCGGCCCCCTCAGCGGCTGGGCATCCTGGGGCAGCGTCTGTCCCCCCACCCGTGGGCGCTCTGCTCCAACCCGGGGCTGCCTGGGAAGTGGGGGTGCTGAGAGGTGAATTTCCTCTCCCCTCCCCTTGCTTGGTGCCACTGAGTCCATGCGGCCAATAGGAGTGGAGCTGTGGTCACGAGGCTCTGAGAATGGACAGCGGTTTCCACGCAGAGCAGACTGGAGGCAGCAGTGTGGCAGGTGGTTTCCAGAACCTTCCTTTCATCTCTTGGGACCCACATTCCATCCACACTTGGTCGGGGCCAGAACGCTCCCCTCAGCCCTGAGCCCCTTCCACTTCCCTAGGTCAAGCACTCAGGCTATGCCCAGAAGCTGCAGCCAGAGGGTCGGGGTCAGGTCACTGCCCCTCTGAGCTGCATTGTTGGAGCCCCGAGGTTGGCTGGACAAGCTGGGGCGAGACTCTCGCCAGTGCTGAGTTCTCTGTATGTGAGGCTTGGTCTGAGGGCTGGCTGGGCCCCAGCACTTCCCTGCTGTGGTGACGGAGGGTGGGGTCACGCCTGCTGACCCACACTCCTGCCACTCTCACTGAGGGTTGTTTCCAGCAGGCATGCTGCTCTGTCCTGGCACTCAGGTCCAGTATGGTGCATGTGGGCAGGATTCGGGTTCCAACCCTCAGCCCTCCGCATGCAGAGTGGAGGCGTCTCTCAGGCTCCTATCCCGAGTCAGTCCCTGTGACCCTGTGTGCCGGGTGTGGCCTCACACCTTGGCTGGCAGGGGAACTCCGGGGGGGCCTTGGTGAGCTCCGGGGCACTGCGCGGTGGGAAGTGAGGTTTGCAGCCCTGAGCTGACTTGGTGCAGTCGCTGCAGCCCCACAGCAGTTTCAGAGGAGCAGCAATAGGCGAAGCAGATCCAGGGCACAGAGGGAGGCTCTGAGCTTGCTGCTGCCCAGCCTGGGACCGCAGAACCCGGAGGAGGTGGGCACAGAGGCTGTGCCAAAAGCTGGTGGCTACTGAAGGCACTGGTCAGGGCGTGGGGACTGACTGCTCAGGGCTGCCTGCATGCAGAGCTCCCCGCTGCTCTATCTTTCGGCTATCCTGGGTTGGGGGACATGAGCTGGGGCTAGCACTTGCCCCTGGGGGCTGCTACCACTGCACCACTGCAGTGCCCAGTGAGGGTGGGGTGTCTGAAGGGGGGTGTCTGTGAGGTGGGGTGTCTGTGAGAATGGGGTGTCTGTGAGGTGGGGTGTCTGTGAGGGTGGGGTTTCTGTGAGGTGCAGTGTCTGTGAGATGAGGGTGTCTGTGAGGGTGAGGTGTCTGTGAGGTGGAATGCCTGTGAGGGTGGGGTATCTGTGAGGGTGGGGAGTCTGTGAGGTGGGGTGTCTGTGAGGGTGGGGTGTCTGTGAGGTGGGGTGCGTGTGAGGGTGGGGTGTCTGTGAGGGTGGGGCATCTGTGAGGTTGGGTGTCTGTGAGGGTGAGGTGTCTGTAAGGGGGGTGCCTGTGAGGTGGGGGTCCCTGTGAGGGTGAGGTGTCTGTGAGGGTGGGGTGTCTATGAAGGTGGGGTATCTGTAAGGTGGGTGTCTGTGAGGTGTGTTGTCTGTGAGGGTGGAGTGTCTGTGAGGTGGGGTGTCTGTGAGGGGGTGTCTGTGAGAGTGGGGTGCCTGTGAGGTGGGGGTGTCTCTGAGGGTGGGGTGTCTGTGAGGTGGGGTGTCTGTGAGGGTGGGGTGTCTGTGAGGTGGGGTATCTGTGAGGGTGAGGTGTCTGTGAGGTGGGGTGTCTGTGAGGGTGGGGTGTCTGTAAGGGGGGTGTCTGTGAGAGTGGGGTGTCTGTGAGGTGGGGTGTCTGTGAGGGTGGGGTATCTGTGAGGTGGGGCGTCTGTGAGGTGGGGTGTCTGTGAGGATGGGATGTCTGTGAGGGTGAGGTGTCTGTGAGGTGGGGTGTCTGTGAGGTGGGTGTCTGTGAGGGTAGGGTGCCTTTCGAGTGGGGTTCCTGTGAGGATGGGGTGCCCGTGAAAGTGGGGATACCTGGCTGCACTGAGTCCCTGCATGGCTGAACCCATAAGGACTGAGCCTGTGCCTTTAATAATAATAATATAAGATTATATATGTATATATATATTTTTTTTCTCCCCAATTAGACTGGTCGAACACCACACCAGCACTGGAACAGAGAAAGGCTCTTTCTTTTGTAGAAGAAGGGGGCAATGTTCTCTCCTGCCAGCAGGGAGGGGCATCCCGGAGGCTCCGGGAACCCTTCCAGGAGTTTTTCTCCTCAGCTTTCAGAGAAGGGGGCACTCAGATGGCCATGTGGGGCGAGGAGCAGGGTCTTCCCTGCTACAGCACCAGGAAAGCTTCCTCTGGTCAGCCTCTCATGGATGCATGGGGTCCTCCTGGTCTTCTGGCCCTCTTGCCCCGTGGAGTCCAGCCCTGAGACCAGAAGGAGCAGGGAACCACCCAGCCCAGTGGACCACGCATGTGTTTCCTTACAACAGAGATCTGCGTGAGGGATGGGGGCTCTCTCAACAGTGCTCAGGTGGCTTCTGGCCACTCCCATGGTACGTGACCAAGTGGGCAGGGGACTCAGCATGTGGGCCTGAGGATGCAGTGTGGACCCCTGTCACCCCCTTCGCTGCCGTGTTCAGGGGCTGCGTGGGGCCTGGCCCTGAGCTGGGCTGGGCCACCGTCTGCCCAGCCCTGCACGAGGTGTGGTGAGCTCCAGAGTCACAGGGTCATGAGGTGGGCTGCTGAGGCTGTGGGGAGTCCTGAGAGTCTCCACATGGTCCAGGATCCTAGGGCAGGTGGGCTCCAGGGCTTCGTGGAACAAGCTGACGCCCCCGTTGCAGGGTGGCAGGACCCAGCGGAGGGTGGTCCCATGTGGCGCCACAGCTGAGGCCTGCCCCCGCCCCAGGCCTCTCTGTTCTTTCTGGAGACTTGGCTCATGCCTGGCCACTGAGATGGGGTTTGAGAGATGAGACAGCAGACATGCCCCGTCTACAGAGCCCATCTGGGGTGGGCTGCAGAGGAAGGGGGGAATCTGACCCTCATACCTGAGCCAGTGTCTGTTCTGGATAGCCCACACAGCAAGCCCAGGAAGGAGCCGCTGGGCACAGCCACACACCTCCCACCCCCCACATCTCTGCATCTTCTCCTCAGTTTCAGGGGTCCGATTAGAAGATGTGGGTGCTGTCAGCAGAACTAAGGAATCTTTTTTTTTAGGAATCTTTTTTTATTCCTTTTTGGGTCACACCCAGCAATGCTCGGGGTTACTCCTGGCTCTGCGTTCAGGAATTACTCCTGGCGGTGCTCGGGGACCATATGGGATGCCGGGGATTGAACCTAGGTCAGCCGCTTGCAAGGCAAACACCCTACCTGCTGTACTATCAGTCCGGCCCGGATTTAGGAATCTTTAGGCCAGGGGACTGGCTTGTCTACATTCTCCGGGGCTTGCTGACAGCACACCCAGATTTCCAAAAATTTCTTTCCCTCTTGGAGCCCCCAGTTTCCCCCTATCCTCTTCACCCCTGACCTTAGCCCCATGGGAACTGCAGGTGTCCTGGGACCCCGGGGGCAGCCCTGGACTGTAGGCCGCATTCTCAGTGGTGGAGGGGGTGGAAACTTTGGTGCCTATTTCTGGAAAGGGGCAGCAGAGTGTCCCCAGGGACCCCGCCAGAATGGCCACGTGGTGGACGGCATAGTCAGGCAGGAAGGAACTGGTGCACCAGAAGTTTCCAGAAGCTCCTTGGCTCCAGCAGACTAAGGGGGCCCCAGTGCTGATCCCCAGAGAGGTCTCGGGGCGGGTCCCAGGGGCTACTCATGGTTCTGTGCGTCTGCAAATTAAACCCAGACATCCAGTGCATAGGCTGTCCAGGGCCGGTCACCCTCTCCCCGGCGGGCTGCTGGGCTCTTTTTTTTTTTTTAATTTTATTGAATCACTGTGAGATAATTACAAGCTTTCATGTTTGGGTTACAATCGCACAATGATCAAACACCCATCCCTCCACCAGTGCACATTCCCCACCACCAATCTCCCCAGTATACCGCCCTCTTCCCCACCCTCCCCCTCCCTCCATGGCAGACAATCTCCCCCAGACTCTCTCTCTACTTTTGGGCATTATAGTTTGCAATGCAGATACTAAAATGTTATTATGTTTGGTCCTTTATCTACTTTCTGCACACATCTCCCATCCCGACCGATTCCTCCAGCCATCGTTTCCTTAGTGATCCCTTCTCTATTCCAGCTACCTTCTCCCCTTTGCTCCCGAGGCAGGCTTCCAGCTATGGAGAAATCCTTCTGCCCCGTATCTTCTATCCTTAGGTGTCAGCCTCATGTCATGTTGTTTTATACTCCACAAATGAGTGCAGTCCTGCTATGTCTGTCCCTCTCTTTCTGGTTCATTTCACTTAGCATGATACTCTCCATATCTATCCATTTATAGGCAAATTTCACGACTTTATCTCTCCTGACAGCTGCGTAGTATTCCATTGTGTGGATTGAGGTGTTATTTTCCACAGGTGTTCAGAAGGCAGCAGGGGGAGGGGAAAGAGGTGTGTGCCCTGGACCACTGAGCCATCCCCTTGCTGGCTTGAGGCTAACGTCATGATGGGCTCCTTTCCTGGTGCTGTTCCCCTGCTCCAAGGGTTCACATGCTACAGGTCTGTGCTCCTGAGCCCTATGGAGGCGAGTGATGAGATTCACAGAGTCCAGCCAGCTCTGACCCGGCAGATCTGCCAAGCAGTGTCTGCTAGGATGGGCAGGGGAATTTCAGCATGGCCTCACTTCCACAGCACTGGGCACTGGGGGTCCATCCCCGGCAGCCCCCACCTGCCTGCCTGGCTCTGACTGTCCCAGAAACAAGCTGGAGGCAAGTGGCCTTGACTCAGCACAACTGGCCCCCTCCCATGGCCGAGCCCACGTCACTCCCCAGCTGAGGGTGTGTTGGATGGATTGTTTGCTGCCGGAGTTCTGAGAGCAAAGGAATTTCAGGATCGGTTAGCTCCAAACACTCAGCCCCCAGATGCCAAGCCAAGGCCTGTGAGGACAGCTGGCAGAACCGCAGGGCAGGGCTCCGGGTGGCTTTTTTATTTTCCAAAAATAAGCCTTGATGTCACTTTCTGAATTCCATTTTTCATCTGCATTTTGACCCAGTTTGTCAAAAGTGTTTCAGATCCCGACATTCGCTGGGGCTATAAAGGAGTTGGAGATGTTTCTCCTACTGGTAGCTCCAGCCCACGTGGGCATGCGCACTCCAGGGAGAGCTGCCGGGACATTTCCCATGTTGCATGGAGATCTGCTGCCTGAAGGAAGAGCCCAGATATGAGGGGATGGGAGCTTGGGACCCACTCCCTGAAGTTCTTGGTAAGCTGATGGCCAGTCCCAGTCTAGGCCCTGCAGAGCTGCAGTTACAAAGCCATTCCAGGATGCTTAAGGGACCTCCAGGGCTGGGTCTGGCCTTGCATGGGGTGCATGGAGCACTGGAATTGATCTGGGGCTAGCTGCATGCAAGACCTGCTTCTTGGTCCCTGGACTATCTCTCGGTCCCCATCTTCATTCCTAGGATGAGTGTCACTTCAGATGTTCTTCAGGAGCGACAGGTGACTACATATTAAGATCTTTTGAAAAAAAAAAGTAGGTGAAAATAGCTGAGAATCGCAACAGAGAGGAATGAGTGTTTACTTTACTATCTATTCAAATGTGCCACAGACACCACAGCCAAAACAGTTCCCTGGTTGAGGAAGGGGAGAGAGCGTTGCGGTCTGCATAGCTGCAGGACCTTAGAGAATGGAAGAGGTGAATCTCAGTGTGGGAAAGAAAGACAGGTGATGGAACAAACACTGCTGGGACTATAGCACAGTCTTTGGGAAAAAGAAACAGCTCAGAACATTTTAAACTGTAGCAAAGCAGACCTGTATTAACAGGGAAAAATAAGACTTTTTAAATTAAATAATTTAATTCCTCACCTTTAAATAAAAAGGGATATTCTAGGCATAAAAGTGATGGGATAAGCAATGATGCATTTGACAATATTAAAAAACTGTACATTGAAAGGAAAGTAATAAAAATGTAATAGAAAAAGTTACAGTAATCAAAGATAAATGATCTGAAGAGCTCATGCCTGTATTGGTAAGAAAAATATTAAGATCCTAATAGGAAAATTGACAAAGACAGAACATAAATGGGCACTTTGAAATACCAATGACCAAGAGATATTGAAATGTTAATTCTTCCAAGAAATCAAATAAATTCATAAGAGCAAAAAAATGAGACACAATTTCACCACCCAATTAGTGATGATATAAAAGACTTGCTTTAGTGTGGTTTCCTGTTTTTCTGATCGCTGGTTGTAGCATAAGGCAATGCCTCTACATTCAACTTGGGAGTTTGGGCACTGGAAGCCTGAATAGAAGTTCAGATAATTTTATTTCAAAATGCTCCTTTGTGGGTTGGAGCAATAGCACAGCAGGTAGGAAGCTTGCCTTGTATGTGGTCAACCTGGATTCAACCCTGGCAACCTAAGTCTGCCAGGAGTGATCCCTGAGCACAGCCAAATGTGGCTTCCAAATCGAAGATCAAAACTTTCCTTTTGTGTTTGAGGTGCAAGCTCAAGGATTTTCATTTTTGTTTTGTAGTAGAATTCTACAGGATGGATATGTTGTTCCCAGAGTTCTCCCTTCTTAAATCCAACATGGCATTTCGTCGGTAAAGAAGTGAATAGCACCCGGCCCAGACAAGGTCAGACCCAAACACCTCAAGAGTCAGCCATCAGTACTCATCAATACACTGGCTTGGCTCTTCACACGCTACCTGTCTGAATGTAAGGTTCTGTCCCAATGGAAAACCAGCAGGATCATTCTACTGTACAAGAAGGGAGACATCCATGACATTGGTGACTATTGTCCAATCTTGCCTGTTGTTCATCTTCTACAAGCTGTTCACTCGCGTCATCCTGAATAGGATTGGCAGAACACCAGATGAAGGACAACCATGCAAGCAAGCTGGGTTCCGAAAAGGGTTCAGCACAATCAACCATATCCACACCAAGGTTTCAAGAGAGTTCAAGATGCCTCTCTGTCTAACGTTCATCGATTTAAATAAGCCTTTTGATTCTGTTGAGACTAAAGTGGTCATCGAAGCCCTAGCCAAACAGGGCATTCAAACTCAATACATCAGGATCCTCCATGAGCTACATTATGGATTCACTACCAGGATCTCACCATTCTATAAGGAAGTGATCGTTGACGTAAAGAGAAGGGTTTGGCAGTGTGAAACCATTTCACAGAAACTTTTCAGTGCCACCCTCAAGAACGTCATGCGACGACTGGAATGGGAAGGGATGGGAGTGAAGATAGACGGTTGGCAACTACACCACCTCTGCTTTGCCGATGACATCGTTCTAAAAACACCAAACATTAGTCAAGCGGCACAAATGCTGGCTGACTTTGACCATGAGTGTGGAAAGGTTGGACTGCAGCTGAATCTCACCAAGACAATGTTCATGAGAAACAGACTCGTTCCTGATGTTCCATTCACTCTCAACGGAATGAACATCTCTGAATGCAGCAGTTATGTGTACCTAGGTCGAGAACTGAACATGACAAATGACCTGGCATCTGAGTTGCGCAGGAGGAAGAGAGCGGCTTGGGATGTCTTCAAGAGTGTCGAAGAAGTAGCTAAGAGGACAAAGAACCTCTGGCTTTGGCTCCGGGAACATATCTTTGACTCCATTAATATATGAAAACAGGATGAGAATACTATTTGGGTCTCCCAAAGAGGAATTGAAAGAGCTATGCTTGGAGTATCACGTTTCACTCAAGTGAGAGAAGGAATCCAGAGTTCTGACCTCCGTCGACGATTGAGAATCAGGGACGCTGTCTCATTTGCCAAGGCATTGAAAATGAGATGAGCTGGACACATAATGCGATTTGGAGACGACCGTTGGACTAAAGCGGTTACTGACTGGATTCCATGGGATGTCAAAAGATCGCATGACCTTTCTACAAGATGGTCAGACTTCTTTGTCAAGACCCTAAATGAATGGTTTGAGGTTCTTCATGTTCCTGGAGCGAGCAGACACCATTGGGCTACACTAGCACTCGACAAGGATGAATGGAGACGTTACTTGGCACTCACTCGAGCAAATCAATGAGTGGTGGGATGTCAAGTGATCACGTGATCAAGTAGAATCTTAACCCGAATGTTCATCTTCTCTTCAAATAATTTAATCATCAGTAATCATTATGCGCCAAATATCGTAGTAGACATTGGTGACTAGGAAGTGCATTGTTTGTTCTTTTGGTGAAACCCACAGTTTTGTGGGGCAGACAGGCAGCAGATGAGTCAACATGCAATTAGGAATTGTCAACAATCATGCGATATTTATGGTCTAACCTTATAGCAAATATTATGTTACCATTGAATGTGATGTCTGTAAAGAAAGATCCCCAACGTTCATCCTCTGTCCACGTCTCTATCCAAGTGATTATTTGTTTTCCATAGTTCATCTGTCTACCCAACTACCCACCATTATTCAGCCAATGATTCATTCATTCACCCAGAAAAACTTATTGAAAACCCCATCTGTTGGGGCTTGATAGCTTGATAGCAAAGCAGGTAAGACATTTGCCTTGCACATGGTCGACCTGGGTTCGATTCCCAGCATCCCATATGGTCCCCTGAGCACCGTCAGGAGTAATTCCTGAGTGCAGAGCCAGGAGTAACCCCTGTGCAATGCCGGGTGCGACCAGAAAGAAAGAAAGAAAGAAAGAAAGAAAGAAAGAAAGAAAGAAAGAAAGAAAGAAAGAAAGAAAACCCCATCTACATCTGGAGCTAGTCCAGGCAGAGGGGTCCAGCGGTCACAGTGGACTCCACCGCTGCCCTCATGTCAACAATCATGTGATATTTATGGTCTATCCTTATAGCAAATATTGAGGTGACTCAGAAGCCTGAGCGTCTTGACGGTGAGGCTGGAGAGAAGAGCTGTCTCTGCAGCAGCCCAGAGCATGACCATCTCCATGCTGCCAGTGTTCATGGAATGCTTCCTGGAGGAAGCAGTCTGGCACTGCGGGAAGAGAAGGTGAGCCCAGGGACCGAGAGTCTCACCGACAAGCAAGAGGGAGCACTTCAGGGCATGGCCAGATGAACCTGAAACCTGAGAACAATGTTGTCAAAGTGAGTGGACCCTTCTCCATCCTTCCACAATGGTTCTGCCTCTCCGGTGTCCCACAGGCCTGGCCAGGGGCCAGGGGCCAGCAAGCACAAGAGGTAACTGGTCATGAAGAGCCGCATTCTCCAAGCTTCTGACACCTGTGGGTAGACTCTGTGTGCGCGTCCACCCATGACAGGCTATAACCTAGGTGCTAGACCAGTGGTTTCCGCGAGTCTACACCAGCAGACCTGTGCTGGTGTGTGGATACCACTGCTCTGAGGGTGTTGCAGGACCTGTGGGTGAAGCTTCATGGGAAAGAGCCAGAGCAACACAGGGAGGAGCCCTGCCCCTGGCAATGAAACTCCCAGCGCAGGGACTCACTCAGCTGCCATCTGCATCCGGACGGAGTTCTGAACTTTCCTGTTGTCCCGCAGTGCCACCTCTGCTCCATGATGCTCTTCCCTCCTAGGCCCCGGCTGCTCCTCTGTGGGCTCAGGCCTACCTCTGTAGGGGCGAGGCCTGGGTCCCGGGTGGGCTGTGAACCCAACAGGCTCACCTGGGTGGGCACAGTGCTCGTCCTCATTCAGGCGGCACTGCCCGTGTTCGGAGCAGAGACACCATTGGCTGCACAAAGCATTCTAGGGGTGTGGAACCATTTCCTTTTTGGCAGTAATCAGGGCTCACTCCTGGCAGGGCTCAGGGGCTAAACCTGGGCTGGCTGCATGCAAGGCCAGTGCCTCCCCACTGGTCCCCCACTGTTTCTCCAGCCCTCCACCTCCATTTCTTGCTTGCCTTGCCTGACCCAACGGGGCCTGAGCCCACCCCTGCCCTCCCTCTCACGAGTGTGCTGTCTGGGCCACAGAACTGCCTCTGCCTCCAGCAGAGAACAGACAGCGGGAGCCAAGGGCAGCTCCGAGGGTCCTATCTCCAGCTGAGCTGGGTGACATCTGTGCCATCCATGTCCCCCCCCACCCCCCCGGGAAAGCTGTTCGCAGAAAGGAGGGATGCTGAGGCGTCAGACGAGCGTCTCCCACATTCTGCCATCCTGGGTGCCCGGGTTGTAGAGTGTGCCTAGCACATTTGTGTGAGGTGGCCAGGGTGGCCCCAGCTTCAGGCTTGGCACAGACTCCAACAGGCCTGGCTATGGGAAGGTGTGACGGGTGTGGATCTGCTGGGAACCGGAGGGGTCGGGAGCAGACCTGGGGCTGAGTCGGGCCCCACATGGGGCTCAGGGGCGGGAGGAGGCAGGAAGCACAGGGTGCGTGGCATTGATGGGGTGGCTGGGGGTGGCAGGAAATGCAGAGCCCACAGCATGGACGGGGCATGGATGTCTGGCTCCAGCAGGAAGCAGGCTGATGTGTGTGTGTGTGTGTGGGGGGGGGGGCGGGGGGCAGCTGGGAAGCGGGTTTCCCAGCCCACACTATTCTGACTTCGGTCCTGGTCCCCCCACCCCCCCGTGCCTGCCTGCCAGGAGAGAGAAGGGGTGTGGACATAGAGGTCATCTGAGGTGTGGCTAGATGGGCCCTGCCCTGGGCTGGCAGGACCCCACTCCTCTGTCCCCTTTCTCCGTTACATGCAGGCAGCAAAGCCATTCGTCACCCAGATGAGGGCGGCCAGCTGCCAAAGCTGGTGCATTTCTCCTCCCTGTGCTTGAGTTTCCTTGTGGTCTCATCCTGTGATGTCCTGGGCACCCCCGTGGCTCTCAGCCCTCGCTGTCCACTTGGTGGGTGTGATCCCCACTTCCTGCTCTGGGGAGGGCCTGGGCCCTGCACTGCATCACTTCCATGGGCACCGTGGGCTGAGTTGGGCTGGGAGCAAGCCCCCTGTCCCAGATCCCTGAGGCGTTTGGTGGGTGGGGTGGGAGTGGGGCTGGAATTCTAAGTCTTTTTGTTTTGTTTTGGGCTCATACCCAGTGGTAATGCTCAGGGTCTACTCCTGGCTCTGCATTCAGAAATTACAGTGATCGGAGGACTTTATAGTTTGCTGGGGATGGAACCTGGGTCTGCCACATGCGAGGCCGGCTCCTTGCCCGCGGGACTGTGCCTCTGTGCCTCTGCACTCCTGGGATTTTAAATCTTTTCCTTTGGGGGTCACACCCAGCACTACTTTGGGGCTCCTGGGGGCTCTTGCTCGGGGGTCACTCCCAGCAGTGCTGCGGGGACCATTCAGTACTGGGAAGGGCAGCCCGGCCTCTTGCTCCCAGCCCAAGCTCAGCTGCTGGGCTGTCTCCTGTCTGGAATTTGAATCTTGACGGGAAGCCAGCTCTCTGGGTTGGTGAGCTTCTCAGATGAGTCCAAGGTCAACAAGCTTGACCCCAGTCTCTCTGCTCCCCTGAGGCTTTCCTGCTCTTCCCAAGTGCCCCAGGGGGCCTCCTGCGGGCTGATGCCTGCTCCGATTTTGCTGCAGTGACGGGCACAGAGGCCAAGGGCTGGTGCCGGTGTGGCCTTCTTGGTCTCTCTCCTGGCCCCGAGCAGAAACCCAGACAGCTGCTACCCTCTTTGGAAGGACCCACCCAGTCCTGAGTCCTCAGCGCCTGCCTGGCTGAGCCTAAGAGCCAACTCAGGAGGCACCAGAGGAAACATCTGGGCCCTTGCTGGCTCCAGGAATGAGGGCAGAGAGGTCCGTGTCCTCCAGATCCCTGTCAGCACCTGGGGGCCCGGGACCCTCGGCTCAGGGGCAGGAGTGGGTGCTGCTGGCTGTGAGGGTGGTTGTGCCACGTCTATCAGCCCTGCGGTGTAATAAGGTCCACGCATGGTGGAAGGACGTTCAAGGATTGTTCCTTCCCGGAACAAAACAATGGCCTCCTTGGGTTGGAGCTATAGCACAGTGGATACGCGTTTTCCTTGCACGCGGCTGACCTGGGTTCGATTCCCAGCATCCCATATGGTCCCCCAAGCACCGCCAGGAGTAATTCCTTAGTGCATGAGCCAGGAGTAACCCCTGTACATTGCTGGTGTGACCCCCCCAAAAAAATCCCCCCAAACCCCCCAAAAACCAATGGCCTCCTGCCCCCACCCCTCCCCCCATTCTTGAAATTAGTATACTCATAACATGTGCATTGTGGTTAATCTGTATGTTTAATCCCTGGAATTCCAGAAAAATGACGATTGGAGACTCAGCCCTTGCAAAATATGCCACAGGATATAAACTAGATGGGTCTGTGAGGAAATTTATGAATGGCTTATAGAAATGTGAACTAACAGATACACAGTAACCCCCAAATATACTAGGCAATTTGAGTACAAAAGATAAAATAGAAACAAAAAATCACCCGTCCAAATTAGGAAGAGTGTCCCACCCATCATAGTGACTAAACATACGACGCATTGAACCTTTGGCAAAAAATAAGGTGCAGCAGGCTGTTGTGGTGTTTTTAAATATAAAACAAAAGGTTGATTCCCCCAAGGCAAATTAGAACTTGGGATTATTGATGGGGAAAGAGTTGGTTCCAGTTTTACAAGAAAGAATGTAGGGACTCAGATATCCTGAAAGCCATAAAAAGCATCCTAGGATATGTATTGAAAAATATTATTGAAAATATAGTTAGATATAAATCAATGTCTAATGAACCCTCTGTATTAAATTTGACACAATTTATAAGGTGAATTGCCACCGAGGAGTGACAACAGTCAAAACCCAGCTCAGCATGGATGGGCTGGGCGGCCTTGGCCCACACACCTGCCTCTCTGGTCCTCGGTTCTCCCACCTGTCAAGTGGGCCTACAGTGGTGCAGGCTGTGTCGCCCAGAGAGATGAGGCCAGGCCTGAGTGCGAGCTGACAGACACCCTCATGCAGGCAGCAGATGCCAGCTGGCAGGCAGGGCTCGTGCCGCTGGGCTGGGGAGCTGGGTCTGGGCTATGGGACCAACCTTGCCGAGATGCTGAGTGGCCCGTGGCCTTTAGCGAGGACCCTGAGAGGGGTCAGCAGCTGTATCACCTTGCGGCTGTGACAGGTCCTGGCGGGGAAGCTGCTGCTGTGACCTGGGCCTCTGCAGGAGGCCACGGCTTCCAGTAGGTTCTCTGGGGCTGGGGGTGCTGCCTCTGTGACCCCCTCTGGGATCCTGCTCCCTGTCAATGGATGTGGCCTTCTCTCCCCTCTTCCTGCCCAGGGCCGGGCCTGCCCACTGGCCACACCCCATGCCAGTGAGGGCATTGTGGCATCTTCATGCTTCCTCTGCCCACTCCCTCGTGGACCTTGTTTATGTGGTGGCCCAAGTGGAAAAGGAAGACCTCGGGGCATTCTGGGAGTGCTGGGGCCCCCCAGAGAGCAATGGCAGGTGGGTGGGGGTAGGAAACACTGGGGCGAGGTGGCCTTTGGGAGACAGAGACGCTCTTACCCTGGCAGCCTCCGTGGGGTGGTGGACTTTGGAGGGGCATGACTTGTGGGAGCATGTGGGAGCTGCTGAGTTGGAACTCAGGGTCTGGGAGATCGGGCGGGTGTGGTGACAGCGACCCAGCCCAGGCTGCAGCCTTGGCGCAGGAAGAGCCCTGGGCCACAGGGTGGAACCAGGGCCTGAACAAAGGGCTGAAACCTGACTGTCTGATGCACCCTGGGGACACAGACATTGGGCAAGAAGTTGCTGGAGGATCTGGTTGGCAGGGGAGCAGGCCGGGATAGTCAGGCAGATCCTGAGCTGGGGCAGAGGAGGAGAAGGGCAGGGCAGTGGACACTGGGCACGTCCTGGCCCCTTATTCTGACCCCTGAATTGTAGGGGTGAGGTGACCCATCTCAGCACTTGGGGAGCTCCTGAGAGAGCCAAAAAAGTGAACCCCAAGCCCCAGAGGAGGAAATGGCCCTGGGCCCTGGGAGACATAGCCCTGAGAATGGGGACATGCCAGTGGGGCAGGGGTCACGTCTTGCGTGGACAACACCAGGACCAGCTGCGGGGACTAGTGAGAAGGGGGTTAAGGCTCAGGATGGACGGAGGCTTCTGGGGGCTCAGTGATGGCTTCAGGGTGGGGCCGTTCCCAGGGGAGATGAGGTGTGGGGGCGCGTCTTAGACTCTGCCCGGCGTTTGGGCACTGAACCTTCTGGAGCTGGGGGTAAGCAGAGAGAAGAGCCGGGTGAAGCTGCAGGCTCAGATGCCCAGAGCTGGTCCCCGTGAGGGACTGGGGCTCCTCACTGTCTCCAGCACACCTACAGCCTCTTCCTGCTGACCGCTGCGACTCTGCTCAACCTTGCCATGACCCAGTCTCCGGGCAGGGTCACCCCTCCACCTGGACACCCTGGAGCAGCAGGCGAGAGCCCACAACTGCCCCGGACCCGGACGATTCCCTCCTGGTGCCTACATGTCTGTGACCCCTGTCTGTCTGTGAACCCTTGTGTGTCTGTGACCTCCATGTATCTGTGACCCCCATGTGTCTGTGACTCCTGAGCATCTGTGACCCTCATGTGTCTATGACCCCTGTGTGTCTGTGATCCCTGTGTGTCTGTGACCCCTGTGTGTCTGTGACCCTCATGTGTTTGTGACCCCCATGAGTATGTGACTCCCATGTGTCTGTGACCCCCGCGTGTCTGTAAGCCCCTGAATCTGTGACCTGAGTGTCTGTGACCTTCATGTGACTGTGACCCCTACAAGTCTATGACCCTCATGTGACTGTGACCCCTGCATGTCTATGACCTTTGCTTGTCTGTGACCCGCACGTGTCTTTGCCACATTTGTAACTCCTGCATGTTTGTGACCCCGTGTGTGCCTGTGATCCCTGTGTGTTTATGAACCCTGCGTGTCTTTGACCCATGCATGTCTTTTTGGAAAACAGTACGAACAATTCTCAAAAAATTAGAAATTGAGCTCCCATTTGACCCAGCAATACCACTCCTGGGAATATATCCCAGAGAGGCAAAAAAGTATAGTCGAAGTGACATCTGCAATTGTTTGTTCATTGCAGCACTCTTTACAATAGTCAGAATCTGGAAAAAACCTGAGTGCCTGAGAACAGGTGACTGGTTAAAGAAACTTTGGTACATCTACACAATGGAGTGCTATGTAGCTGTTAGAAAAGATGAAGTCATGAAATTTACATACAAGTGGTACTACATGGAAAGTATCATGCTAAGTGAAATGAGTCAGAAAAAGAGGGACAGACATAGACTGCACTTATCTGGGGAATATAAAGTAACAGAATGGGAGATGAACACCCAAGAGTAGTTGAGATAAGTACAAAGAGGTCTGCTCCATGGCTTGGAAGCCGGCAGTGCATGCTGGGGATAAACGCAGCTCAAATAGAGAAGGGAACACCAAGTAAAGGGTATTTGGAGGACTTGCTCGGAATGCGAGATGTGTGCTGAAAATAGACTATAGAACGAACACAATGGCCACTCAATACCTCTATTGCAAACCACAACACCCAAAAGGAAAGAGAGAGCAAAAGGGAATGCCCTTCCATAAAGGTGGGGTGGGGTGAGGGGGTCCAAGGGTGGGAGGGAACTGGGTTCATTGGTGGTGAAGAATGGGCACTAGTGGAGGGATGGGTACTTGATCATTGTATAACTGAAACTCAAACATGAACGTTTGTCAGTCTACAACTGTACCTCATGTTTTCTCACTAATAAAAAATATTTAAAAAAATAAAACACTATAGTATCTGGAAAAAAAATATTTTAAGACATTGTGATTTACAAAGTTGTTTATAATAGAGTTGTTTCAGGCATACAGTGTTCCAATACCAATTCCACCACCAACACCCCCACTCCCCTCCTGCACCCCAGCCAACCCTGCTCTAATAAAACTTGAAAGAAACGGAAAATGGAATTATCAGAAAATGAATCAGTAAAAGTCAATTTGTGTTGATTGAATGCTATATGATTTTAACCTATGTAATTACTTGTATCTCTTGTCATCCCATTGCTCATCGATTTGCTTGAGCAGGTGCCAGTAATGTCTCCATTCGTCCCTGTTGCATGCTAGCATAGCCCAGTGGCATCTGTTCGCTCCAGGAACACGAAGAACATCAAACCATTCATTCAAGGTCTTGATGAAGAAGTCCGACCACCTCATAGGTGAGCGGCAGTCGTTCTTTTGACATCCATGGAATCCAGTCGGTAACAGTAAAGACATTTTTAAGTTATTTGATACAATACAGTATACTGCCTGTTTTCATTTACATAACTAAGTTTTCAACTCTGGCATCTAAAAATACTACATTAAATTTTATTTTGTACTTGGACCGTAATGTGCTAATTATGTCTCCCCTGTTATAAAGCTTTTCTTAAAAAAAATTTGGGGTAATATATTTTAGAGTTTTCATGAACATACAAATGTATAATTAAGAAGAATTAAGAGAACAAAAAATTAACAGAAAATATAAATAGTTTTTATATAGTTTTAAAATATAAAATAAATATAAAATATAAATAGTTTTTATAATTATAAAACTTCAGTGTTTTATCTTAAGAAAGTATTGGTTATATATCAAAAATATAGGTACTACTTACATGACTGCATCAATAAGTAAAAGATTGCAATAAAAATCTCTGGATATAAGAAAAATTGATCAGACATAATAATCAATATAAATGAGATGTCAATTCAGTGTTTAACATGTATAAAATCACTTAGCAAGCTAGCAGTAAACAGACCGACCTTAAGTAAGTGGCGGGTACCCTGTGCACCATGAGTGAGTGCTAGACTCAATGCCATCGCTGGGTGTGACCCAAAAAGCAAAAAAAAAAAAAATGTTGATGATAAATGGTAAAAGATTTAGCTTGACAAAGTTGAACTAATAGATTTGAGTCAACGTTTTAAACTTTTGTTTTTAAATGAGAGAGTTGGGTTGGTTTCTACAAACACCACTAGATATCTATATCTGTATTCTCTTCCTATTCTCTATCTATCTAGTTTTGTTTGGCTAGAACATAGCCACAATGCAATTTATGACTCAGATTTAATAATTAGGTACCTAATTTGATAGATAGGCACCACTGACAAGAAACTTTGCTTATCCTGAAAGCAATAAAAGTGTTGAAACCATTTTAACAACCCCTCAAAAGTTTATAACAGATGAGATTCTATTTAAAGGTTCAAATGGTCATTTTCTTTCACCAACGAAAGTAATGGGATTTCTTATAACCAACTAAATGAATTTCTCCTGGGCCTTTCTCAAGTCTGGACTTTGGGGACAGCGGCTTTGCACATGTCAGTGTGGCGTCTGGGATGCCACCACATGCCACACACAGATGTCAAGCGAACATCTAGGCCTTTGCCTCCTCATCTGCCAGAAACCCCAGGCTGTCATCCTGGGACTGGGACACAGACCCTCTCCTGGGCCTGCTTATCCACCAGGACAGAGGGCGGCTGAGCAGACATGCTTGAGGTCAAGCTCCTCTTGGCCATGTGGCAGTCCGTGTAGTCACCTGCTGGCCCTCGGTCTTCAGGGCCACTGCTCAAAGCTCCGCTAACCTCCCCCTGCAGAACCCCTGCTTAGCTCAGCGCCCCATGGCCAGCGTGCCTCCTCCCTCCCGCACCTCCTCCCTCTGGGTTGGACTGGAGGACATTTTTCTTTCCTTCTCGATGATGGGGGACATTGAGACAACTCAGCAAGGAGCTGTGGCCTTTGCACAGACACCGTGCTCTCATGTCCTCTCCTTCCTCTCCACATGTGCACTTCTGACACATATGTGCTTCACTGTTGAAGTGGGACATGCCATGAGGTGCTGTGAGTTGGGCGACAAGGGCAGACTTTGACCCCCAGAGGGCTGGCTTTCGGGGTGGCGGTCCATGGACTCCTTAAGTGGGTGATACTTGGAGATTTTTAGGTGGGCAATACTTGGAAGAGCCTCTCCATGATCTCTCGCTTTCTTACCTCCAGGGCTGCATCTCTTCTTCTCTACGCTGACAAGTTTTTGTGGGGGTCCCAGGGGCCAGTAGTCTGTGTCCCCTCTGCCCCCTACTCCAGCCTCTGCCCGCTTGCTTTGTGTGCACGATCCTGCTCTGGTCACCCGGCAGAATCAATTTCTGGAAGGTCATGGAATCTGAAAGGGGGGTTTCCAAGGCCTCTCCCCCACTCCTCTCCCTCACTTCCCCATAGTCACACTCAGTCTTCAGAAAAGCTAGAGCCCTGGTTTGTCTCTGAAGACTGTTCACTAAAATGGTCAAGATCAGTCTGGCCCAGCAGTGAGAATTTCTCCTGAAGCTTGGGCTCTCTTCTGCTGTCTCTCTCTTTTTTTCTCGAGTATGCATTAAGTCCAGTGCCTTGTGTCTTTCTTCACTGGGAGCCCACATTCATAGCACTTGGGCCTCTGACTTTTCCTGGTTTCTCGCTGCTGCAGGGCTGAAAGAAGGGACTGCAGAGTAGATTGTGCATTGGGACAGTGACTAAAAAGAATCAGGATGAGGGGGCCAGGGCAAGTGAGACAAAGGAGAGCATAGTGTCCAAGAGTTCCTGACAGGCTGGGAAGTTCAGCCTCCATCCTGTGGGATCTCTGTTTGCAGGAGGTGCAGCTGAATCACCCTGAGCACAGAGAAGGGGAGTTCATCAGGGCAAATGGGTAGAGCAGGGGTTCATGTTCTGGAGTGCCACATGCACTGAAACCATCCTGCACAGGTGGATAGTAGTTTCCTGTGTCCCGATCCTTCATTTGGTCAAGGTCCTGGAGGGCATCACCTGTGTCACAGCCTTACTGTGGTTGTGGTAGCTTGTGTCCATGTAATGGTAGAAAACTGTGACAACAACACATTTACAGGGTTTCAGAGGTCGACAATGTCCCTCAGTCCCAGAGCACATCCCAGGAACGTAGCGAGGGCACATGGGATCACCCTAACTCAACAGGAGGGCACGGAAACAATGTGACCCCCCCCCCATCCCTACAATCACATTCCAGCCTCCAAATCCAGATCTTCTATTTCCACCTAGAATTTACTGAGTCAGAGAGGGTATGGTACCAAGAAGAGATATGGGTGGTGGTGTTGTAACAGACTTCTAATCAAGTACACAGAGTGAATCCTAAGGTGGAAAAGCAAGGAGATTTAATAAATCAACATGGAGAGACTTTAATCAGGCAACAGGTTTGAAATTATGGCCCAGAGCAGGGCACAGAGATCTTTGTATATGGAATTTCTGGCAACATAGATAACCTGTGGGACAAAGAGAAGAGCAAAGGAACGAAGCTTCATGACTGGTAGGAAGGGTACCGCATGGGGCTTACAGGAGCCCTGTTGCCGGGTCTCTGTGTTTAATCCTGAGTTTCACCACTCTCTCCCCTTCCTACTGGGCAAGCAGGCTGGCCTAGCTCTTCTGTTCTGTCCTACTCATAGCTTATGGTTTATGACTTACTTGTCTCTGCCCCATTCTGAGAATGAGCCACTCTGAGGTCTGGCTCCCAGTTACCTTCTTAGATGGCTTATGCTCCCATACTCACAGGGAGGTGATTTTTAGATCAACAATACATCAAGATAAAACATTTCTTAAGTATAAAGTGACACAAATAATGAGTTCATGGAGATAATAATTGCAAGATGATAATTGCACCGTCACTCTTGTCTCAGGGATGGAGGTGGGGTTGGGTGGTGGATATGATGAGGGTGGAGACGATGGTGATGCAGATGGTGACAGTGGTGGTGGTGGTGGTGGTGGTGGTGGAGAGAGTGATGCTGGTGTTGGTGATGGAGGTGAAGATGGAGGATGTTTTGGTGGACACTGTGGAGGTGGCGGTGACAGTGGCCAGGATGAAAGCACCTATGGTCGCTGTGGTGGTGGTAAGGAGGTGGAGGTTATGGTGGCGGTAGAGGGGGAATTGTGAGGGACAGGCAGTCTGCACCGGTTGGGGAGGGTCTCTCTGTCCTTACCAACATGCAGACCCAGAAGGGGAGGTGGGCCCTGAGCAGCATCCAGCCAGCTACAAGCAACTCTACCAACAATCTCACCTCCGTCACCCCCATCCCAACTATAATACCACCTGTATCCCTCCCCAGTCTCTCCACTACCACCTTCATCTCCATCTCTAAACGGTTCCCCCAGCATCTCCAGCTCTACCATCACCGTCACCTCCAGCTTCAGCTCCATGTCCCTAAACTTCATCGTCAGCTCCACCATCATTTCCAACACTATCTTTGCCATCACTCCCCACTGATGACGGGGATCATCAGTACCACCCACCTCCACCTACTTTTTCTTCCTCTCCACCACCACCATCTGCGGCTCTGGAGGAGTGTCTTGGATTTGGTGGCATAGAGGAGGAGCTAAGTCACAAAGCCTGGAAGATCCTCGGGGGGCCAGCCTTGTGACAGGGCCATCTTTGGATCGGACTCTTGCCCACATGTTATGCTGAGGGTGGGCCTATTTCCAATGTTGACTTCTTTCTTTGAAAAAAAAATATTTATGTAGGCTTTTTGGGTCACACATAGTGATGGTTGGGTTACTTCTGGCTCTGAGCTCAGGACTCACTCCTGGTGGGATGCCAGGAATCAAGCCCAGTCCAGCCACATGCAAGACAAACACCTTACCTGCTGTGCTATCGCTCTAGCCCTTCTGGTGTTGACTTCTTGGTCAAATGCTGACCTGGCCATTGCAGTGATGGTTCCAACTGTGTGGCTTACGCTCACAGTTGACTGTAAAGGGGGAAAGAATGAGGGAGCAGAGAGAGCTCAGTCCCCCAGTCAAAGGCTTTATGATACAATCCTGTGTTTTCTGGAAGGTTCTGCCCCCACTGCCTGCGTTTCTATTCTGCTGAGCTGCTTTCCATGATGCTGTGTGCAATCAGTCTGACTCTCCTGTTCCATCTCTGGAGAATCTGCCTGCTCTCAGATAATCCTTTGTGTTTTTTCTTTGTCCGTGAATGCATCATCTGTTGACAGTGCGATGGGATTTCAGGCTGCCTGAGCTTCTGCCCCCGCGCCTGACTGTCCTCGCTCGCCGGGACCCCTTGGAGGGGAGCGGGTTGAGCTTTCCTCCCCACCCCGACCAGGGTTCCGGCAGCCAAAGACCTCCAGGACCAGCCACCACCATGCTGAGACCACTCTCCGCACACATGAAGGTACTGGCAGAGGGACAAAGTCACGCGGGTTCCGGGGCCGAGATCTCCAAGCCTACTTGGATTTGGGCCGAGCATCCTCCACCCAGATCCTCCAAATTCCAGTAGGCGGGGGTCACACCCACCAACTGGCCCCCTGGCGCCGTGTAATCCCATCAGCGGCCAAGACTCAGAGACTATAAAAACCAGATCCTGGAACCGCGTGACATCTTATTATGACATCTTATTATCTCATTCCTACTTTGGACAAACTGGCAGGTTACCGAATGTAGCCTTCCCACAGGGCAGAGTCTGGCAAACTCCCCTTGGCATACCCAATATGCCAAATACCAGTAACAATGATGGGTCTCATTCTCCTAAAGAGCCTTGAATATAATCTCAGGGCTAGGATGAAGGAGACATTACTGGGACCTGCTCGAGGCAATCGACGAATAACAGGATGATTTGTGATTTGTGATTTGTGAGCTTGTGTTATGGAGTACTGGACTTTGTGTGCAGCGTGTCCAGTGCAAAGGGCAGGTGGCCCAGGCCTGTCCAGCCTGTGTGGAGAGAAGCTCCTTTCTTGGTGTCTGCCAACCCTGCACCCCCTTTCGAGTTAGGCCGGTGACTCATGAACCCTGCCCTTTCCTGTCCCATAGTTCCATGCCAGGGACCACACTGTCACCGCTGTTGACTGTGCTCGCAGGGCTGGGAAGGATGGGCACAGAGACGGGTGATGCTGCAGGGGTGGGTGATGCTTCGGTGCCTGCCTGGTGGCCTTGCTGTGGGCACCCAGGGGGCCCCTGTGGCTCCTGGGCTCAGCTTCATGTCTCCAATGGCCACTGCTCGGTGCTGCATGGGGCCAGAGAGCAGGAGCCGTATGAACCGTTTCCCCAGCGCAATCCATCATGCCTTCAACAGTGCATTTCTTGTGGCTAATTAGGATCCACGCCACGTAGTCACAATGGTGTGTGTAGAATTACAATCTACGCAGACAACACTCAAAGAGCTTGTTGTAACCCACAAGCCTGACTGTGTGACATGCTCAACTTCTGGACCGCCCACGCTCTTCTGCCGGGTCTGTCTGGGTCTCACCCCGCGTATGGCTCCTGATGCTCTCCCCACACTTGTCTCTGGGCAGGGGACAGAGGAGAGGGCGCATCACCCAGAGCAGGGTGGGGGACCCCATGACAAGGTGGCCGGAGAGATCGAGGCCTCATGTCCCGAGGGCACGGGACCCCAGCCTGACCTGGAGGGAAGGAAGCAGGATGAGTTGCAGCTTAGACCCCCTGTGCTGTTCTCCTTTCCGGGCTTTGGAGGGGAGGTGGGTGTGGCTCCTGGTTCCCCCTTCTGTGCTTCCAGCAGGTGTGGAGTGATACAGGTGTGGGGGTACAGGTGTGGGTGTGTAGCTGTGGGGGTGCAGGTGGGGGGGTATAGGTGTTTGTGGTACAGATTTGGGAATGCAGTTGTGGGGGGCAGGTGTGGGTGTGTGGGTGTGGGAGGAACAGGTGTGGAGGGTCCAGGTGTGGGGGCAGGTGAGGGGGTATGGTTGTGGGGGGCGTGGGTGTGGGTGATGCTGCAGGTGTGGGTGATACTGTAGGTGTGGGTGATGCTTAGGTGTGGGTGATGGTGTAGGTGTGGGTGATGATGGAAGCAAGTGAGGGTGATGATGCAGGTGTGGGTAATGTCCTGTCCCAGGCCTGCCCATTTGGTTGGTCCCCTGCTGGCTGAGCCAGATGCTGGTACCCACACCTCAGGGCAGCTGCCGTCTGGCCTCCCCTCCCCTCCTGCAGGAGCAATGAGCCTGTTCTGAGGCTGAGGTCACTGGACTGAGAGCCAGAGTCCTGGAGGACAGGCTGAGGGCCCCGTGCTGAAGCTGGGCTCTGTGGCCTCTCTTGTGTGGGCAGCTCAGGTTCCTGTGTGCGCCCTGCCCTTTGGGGGCCAGGCCCCCCTGAAGGTCACCCTCTCAGTCCTGGTGACCAACCCCGGCAGGGCCAGGCTCGCGCCCTCAGAGCAAGGTTTCTCAACTCACATGGGCCAGAGCAATGTCTGCTGGTTTGATTTTAAAATGAATAAATCATATGACTCGGTCTCCCAAAAGAAGGCCAAGAGAGCGATGTAGTAACAGAGGGGGGTGGGAAAGAGACAGACAGGCAGACAGAGACAGAGAGATAGAGACAGAGACAGAGAGACAATTGTCACAGAACCAATTTCATTTCTTTTGTTGCTGTTGTTGCTGTTTTGTTTTGGGGGCACACCCGCTGGTGCTCTGGGGTTTCTCCTGGCTCTGTGTTTAGGAATCACTCCTGGTTGTCTCTGGGCATCATATGGGATGCTGGGGATAAAGTCTGGATCAGCCACGGGCAGGGCAAGCACCCTTGCTGTACTATCACTCTAGTACAGACTGGAGCACCACACCAGGCGGCGCTCAGGTCTTACTTCTGGCTCTGCACTCAGAGGTCACTCCCAGGGCCTTTGGGGGACCATGTGTGGTGCCAGGGATGGAAGTGTTTGAGGCCAGAGTCCACCCTCTCTCTGGTCTCTCCAGCCCATCTCCTGCTTTCTCAAGCCAAGACTGTTTCATAACCTTTAAGAAGGCGTCACATAGCGGATGGGCTAGAGTGATAGCACAGCGGGTAGGGCGTTTGCCTTGCACGCGGCCAACTTGGCCGACCTGAGTTCGATTCCTCTGCCCCTCTCGGAGAGCGCAGCAAGCTACTGAGAGTACCTTGCCTGCACTGCAAAGTCTGGCAAGCTACCCGTGATGTATTTGATACGCCGAACACAGTAACAACAAGTCTCACAATGGAGATGTTACTGGACCCGCTCGAGCAAATAGATGAACAATGGGAGGACAGTGCTACAGTGCTACACATAGTGGTTGCGCCCCACTTTTTGCAAAAATAAACCTAAAATGTGGTGAAAGGCAGTCTTTACCCCTGCCATTCCTGGAACTCCGCATGCATGCTTTCTGGGCTGGCTGGGGTTGGAGGGCTTCCAGGAAGCTCACAGGGCTGGCTGGGGTAGGGGGATGGAGGGGTTCCGGGGCACCACTGCATAGATGCCTCATGCCTGAGGCTCAGGGGAGAACAGGGACTCACTTTCCTCTACCTGACTCTCAGTGGGTGGGGAGTTGGGGGGCCGGTGGACACTGAGGTGGTCTCAGCACGGTGTGGGGGTTCCATGAAAAGTGGGGTTCAGCTACTGGGGGTTGAGTCCCCCCTGCCCAGCTCCTCTTGCCCCACCCCCTTGGGGGATGATCTACGTGGGGCCCCTTTGTCCCTGGTGGGGGGCACCAGCTGGTCTGCAGGGGCTGGGTGGTTATTGGCTGTGGGTGGCACCCGCCACTCCCCAGAGAGCTTCCTGTTGCCTCCCGCCCACTGGACTGGCTGAGGCATGTGGGCGCCTCCTGACCCTCAGCGAGAGCCAGGCCAGCGGGCTGTGTGGGTGCAGGCAGAGCTCATGAGGGCGACGCTATGGGCCCCTGTGCAATGCCTCAGCCGGGGGCCTGGGTTCTGCCACCTGGTTGGGGCAGAGGGTTGCATCCAGCTGCCTGTGCCCTCTCCAGCAAAGGACCTAGCAGCCTACCGGCCTGCACCACTGGGACTGGGTCTCCTAGTCCTCCAGGCCAGCCAGGTGCTCGCTGGCAGGTGGAGGACAGTCACCATGACTGCCCTGATGCTCTGTGCCCCTGTATGCCCAGGACGCCTGGAGGGAAGGTCTCTGGCCTCTGCAGCGAAGCTCAGATCCCTTCACTGGAGTCCCAGCAGCCTCGCCATCCGCCGTCTCTCTGCGGTGGTGATTCAAGTGTAAGAAGAAACCAGGGCCACTTGCCTTCCAGGCCATTGATGCAGTGATGAAGAAGCCCCCATAAGAGTCGGCCTTGAGGGTCCTTGGGAGGCCCCCTGGGGTGTCCACCCCTTCAGACCCTTAGCCTCTGCATGCCTGCCCACTGTGGGGCCTCTTGCTGACAAGGTGGAGGGCAACTGGTCGGGTGAGACGAGGATTGGACAGGGCAGTGTTGGGGTGGAGACTGATGTGGCCTGCTGCTCTGACCCGGGTGGACCCTGCACGGCCTCTGGTTCTTCTGTGACCCCGCTGTGTGTCCAGAGGCCTGAGCCTCAGTGGCTCTGCCAGCACTACGCCAGCATGTGTGTATAGGCGACTCTGTCTCTTCTAAAGGGGCCTCGTGGTCTCTCCTGCTGGTGAGCGGGGAGTGTGAGGCCCGGGGCAGCATGGGGGTGGGGCAGGGGGAGGGCTGCTCCCCCAGTGCCTCCCACTTCCGGGCACATCTTGGGTCTCAGGATTTTCAGCCTGGGCAGTCCCAGAGAGGGCGTAAGGGAAGAGAGAATGAGAACACAGTCTGTTTCCTTGGAGAAGCCATGCACATGTACATGTGTGGTCGTACAAGCAGGCGAGGTGAGGGCTGAGCCCCAGGGGAGTTGGCGGTCGTCAATAGCACCACGAAGGTGCCATGGGTGAGAGCAGAAGCTCAGGTCACCCAAACACATGCACGCACACACACAAGTCACATGCTCACACACATGCACATGCATGCAAATGCTGGTATGTGTGCACACACAAGGCTGACATACGTGCACCTGCTCATGTGTGTGAATGCTTACAAATGCATGCACATGGTCTAATATATGTGCACCCACACGCACACACACTCATACTAACACAGACACATATATACACAAGTCAGTGCACACATGCACACATATACTCCGATAAGCACATGGGCACAAACATGTATGTGTACACGCATGCAGATGGGCACACACCCATAGACATACAAATATGCTGTGTGCACACACCCATACACAGATATTCACACGTGTGGGTGCCCTGTTCCAGTGCTCTTCCCTGAGTCAGTTGTGACCTGCTTTGCTTTCCCTATTGCTCTGAGTGGGTGTCTCCTGGGTGCAGACAGGTGGAGGGGCAGCTGGTGTGGCTGCAGTGAGGGGTCCTCTCCCCCACGGTGTGGCAGGAGCAGGAAGTGGGCTGGCTGCCTCCTGGGCCCAGCAGTGGGTGAGTGCGGACCCCCAGAGTTCTGGGCTCTTTCTGCGGACAGCTGGTGCCTGCTTCGGCCGGTGCCCTGCTTGGCTGTTCTCTGGTGGGGATGGTAGCACGGAGGAGGTCAGCAGGCTCATGGCTCTGTCCCAGATCATTGCTTTGTGTCTTGGGTATCCCAGCTCCACCATTGCCCAGAGCAGCCGCTAACACATGGCAGTGCTCCTGCTCCTGGCCCTGGTGCCCTATGTCCCAGAAGGGACAGGCAGCAGCTGTGGGTGGTCGGGCTGAGTGGATCCTTTGCAGACGCCAGGCAGAGGCTGAGTTTCTGCCCGGTGCCCAGAGCTGCCCTCACCCCTCATCCTGTCAGCTCTTATTCTCAGAGGAGACAGCTGTGACTTCCAGTCTCCAGCTTTGATCGAGTCTTTGTCACTCCACTGACAACAATTCACACATTCAGCACTGAAGGGGATGGTGCTGGGTGGAAGAATGGGGGTGCAGGGGATGGGACACGGAGAGCACAGGGAGAGGTGCAGGGCAGGGTGCAAGAAATGGTGGAACAGGAAATGGCACACGGGCTGTGGGGGACAGAGTATGGGGTTACAGGAAATGGAGGCATGGGGATGTAGAACAAGGAATGGGGTAGGGGGTTCAGGGGATGGGGCACAGGAAATGGGGAGCCAAATGGGTCAAGGGTGCAGGGGTTGGGGTACAGATAGGGAGCCTGGGGCATGGCATTTCAGGGTGCAAGGCTGCCCACGATCAAGTCGGGGTGCCCTGAGTTCCTGTTTCCATCACCAAACGTTACTGAGTTTGAAGCTGCATGAGGAGGGGCTAGGAAACTGGCCCTTGTTTTCCAGCTAAAGAGAGAAACAAGAAGACTCCGGGGAGTGGGGGTGGGGAGGGTCAGGACTGGAGCAGCCCGAGCAGGGCACGGGGGCCCAGCACCCCCGAGTCCAGCATCAGCGACCCATGGACAAAAGCCCACTGTCCCCAGGCTCCGACATCTGTGCTGAGCTCGGCTTCCGGAGAGATGCAGAAGGCGAGGGGCCGGGCGGGGGCTGGAGCTGCAGGCTCGTGCCTTGGGCCTTCCCTGCTCTCAGCTTGGTCCGTCCTGTCCTCCTGACCCGCTTCTCTTCTTTCCTCTGAGTCCCTCAGATGCCGGGAGTGCTCAGGCGGGAAGGGGAGCCGCCGACTGACCTAGAGGGACACGCAGCCCTGACCCCACAGGCCCCGAGGCTGACTTAGGAGCTGGGGGGACAGGCCAGGAGAGTAGACACACACCTTCCTTCTGTGCTGTTAGTGTGTGTGCATATGCCACATACATGTGCCATGCACCGCATGTTCAGCCTGCACACTTCATGACCACAGATACACAACACAGCACACACATAATTCATGGCCACAGATACACAACACAGCACACACACACACTTCATAGTCATAGACCCACAATGCAGCACACTCATTTCATGGTCATAGACACACAACACACACACACTTCATGTCACAGACACAAACACTGCAAATATATTTCATAGTCACAGACACACAACACAGCACACTCATTTCATGGTCATAGACACACAACACACACACACTTCATGTCACAGGCACAAACACTGCAAATATATTTCATAGTCACAGACACACAACACAGCACACTCACTTCATGGTCATAGACAAAAAAACACAGCACACATACAGACACATAGCACATTTACACACACCACACATAGAGGCGTAACACAGCACACACACACCACTAAAACATACACATTACTCATATCACACATACCCAAATACTGCAGCATACACACTCACCACACTCACATAGACATCTATAAACATACAGCACACACCCATACATTTACATGTATAATTTTGCATAGACACACACACACACATACACACACCAGACATACCTCCCCCCCCGCCCGCCACTATAGCCCCATATTTACAGGTGGGGAAGAGACTCCATGAACCCAGAAGTTTCTTCAGTAAACTAAGTCAGTGCAAGAAGGTTCTGACCAGAGGGTTCCTGGGTTCCTGTCATGCTGGGGGGACAGAAGAACAGTGGGACCCAGGCTGTTTGTGGATGATGTGGACAATGGGTCCGAGGGACATGGAAAACTGAGCTGGGCGAGTGTTCCTGGCCAGAGGCTGGCTGCCTTCGTCTCCCTTCCCGTTCCCAGTGTTTGCCCAGGACTGAGCCAGCTGCAGGCAGGTGGGGCCTCTGACTCTTAGCAGCAGCTTCGGGTCCTGGAGACCTGCAGCTGCTGGGAGGAAGTGCTTCCTCGCAGGGAGCTCCCTGCTCCCCATCCGGGCACACCTGAGGTCCAGGAGGAGAAGACAAGGCTATGTGAGTAGGTACCAGGGCAGGCACTCAGGTCGGTACCCAGGCCCACAGGCAGGTCCACAGGCAGGCACACAGGCATGTTCTCAGGTAGGTCCATGGGCAGGTCCATGGGCAGGTCCATGGGTGGGAACCCAGGTAGGCCCACGGGTAGGTGCTCAGGCAGGTACATGGACTTCTACTAAGGCAACCACTCAAGAGAAAGATTCATACTTCCTCCAGTGGGAATCAAACAGGAGATTTGTCATGACCCTGAGTCTGGTGTAGGCCAACATGTCTGGCATGAAGGTCCTACCAAGCCACCTACAAGCCAGTAAGCGCAAACGTGACCCATAAAAAGCAAGGCGCTGCCATTCTCGAATCTTTCTTGTCTCACTGCCAGGCAGGGCCACGGCACCCCACGTGTCTGGGATACAGCCTGAGGGGCCTCGCACCTCTCTGCACTTGGTAGATCCAGGAGTCTCCACCTGGCCCCCTGGTCCTCTGTATGTAGCCCAGGGTGTGTGTGGGAGCAAACGGGGGGGGGGGGGGGGGGGCGGCTCTGATCAGAGATGTCGGATCCGCAAACTTTCTCACGGGGGCTGATTGCTTCAGGAAAGGTGAGCCGAACGAAGGCAGCTGGAGAATGGTCAGGGTTTCATGGGAGGGTGCAAGCAAGGGTGGGCTGTGGCTTTGGGGAGGATCGGTCCAAATTGCAGGCTGAGTCCTTGTCCCAAGTCCTGCCTGAGGATGGGAGCTGGGCTGATTCTCCAGAGCCTGCTAAGGAGGGAGTAGGTGTCTTTTTAAAAAAAATTTTATTAGTAAAACACCATGAGGTACAGTTGTAAAAGTAAAAGTAAAGGCCCTCCCGTTGATCGTCGATTTGCTCGAGCGGGCCCAGTAACGTCTCCATTGGAGACTTTGTTGTTACTGTGTCTGGCATATCGAATACTCTCGGTAGCTTGCCGGGCTCTCCGAGAGGGGCGGAGGAATCGAACTCGGGTCGGCCATGTTGGCCGCTTGTAAGGCGAATGCCCTACCCGCTGTGCTATCGCTCCAGCCCTAAGGGTACAGTTGTAGACTTACAAATTTTTGTGCTTGGGTTTCAATTATACAATGATCAAGTACCCATCCCTCCACCAGTGCCCATTTTCCACCACCACGGGTCCCAGTATCCCTCCCACCCCCCATTCCCCCCATTCCATCCTGCCTCTGTGGCAGGGCATTCCCTTTTGTTCTCTCTCTCCTTTTGGGTGTTGTGGTTTGCAAAAGAGGTATTGAGTGGCAATCTTGTTCGGACTATAGTCTACTTTCAGCATGCTTCTCCCATCCTGGGAGGATCCTTCCAACACCATTTATTTGGTGCTCCCTTCTCTATATGAGTTGCCTTTTCCCCTAGCATGTGTGGTTGGACTCCAAGTCATAGAGTGAACCTCCTGGTACTTATCTCGGCTATTCTTGGGTGTTAGTCTCCTATTTTGTTACTTTATATTCCCCGATGAATACAATCTTTCTGTGTCTGTCCCTCTCTTTCTGACTCATTTCACTTAACATGATACTTTCCATGTAGTACCACTTGTATGTAAATTTCACGACTTCATCTTTTCTAACAGCTACATAGTACTCCATTGTGTAGATGTACCGAAGTTTCTTTAACCAGTCATCTGTTCTCAGGCACTCAGGTTTTTTTCCAGATTCTGGCTATTGTAAAGAGTGTTGCAATGAACAAACAAGTGCAGATGTCACTTCGACTAGACTCTTTTGCCTCTCCCAGGAGTGGTATCGCTGGGTCAAATGGGAGCTCAATTTCTAATTTTTTGAGAATCATCCATACTGTTTTCCAAAAGGACTGAACCAGTCGGCATTCTCACCAGCAGTGAAGGAGGGTCCCTTTCTCACCACATCCACGCCAGCACCGGTTGCTTTTGTTCTTGTGGATGTGGGTCAGTCTCTGTGGTGTGAGATGATATCTCATTGTTGTTCTGATCTGCATCTCCCTGATGCTTAATGATGTAGAGCATTTTCTCATGTGCCTTTTTGCCATTCGGATTTCTTCTTTGAGAAAGTTTCTGTTCATTTTGTCGCCCCATTTTTTGATGGGGTTGGATGTTTTCTTCTTGTGGAGAGGAGGGGTAGGTGTCTTATGGGGGCTCCTGGTTGCACCTGCACCCCTAGGTCAGTCAGGAGCAGCTGCACCCCTTGTCTGGGCATCCTGGGTCGGGCACCCTCTCATTCTGGGCAGTACTACAGTTCTCCACAAATTACATCTGAGCTCTCTGACACCCCGACTCTCCCTGAGAGTCAGCTGGGGTGCCACTGTGTGAGGGGCTTGCTCTGTCTGGGGGCCTGGAACTAGAATGTTCTCAGAGTGAGGGGTGTGCTGGAGGGGGGAAGCGTACCTCTGGGAACGCAGGATGGGCAGAGTCAACCCACTTGACATTTCCTTCCTGGGGCTGGTTCCTTTGTCTCTGCAGGACCTGAGGCATGTGGGCACACAGGACACTGAGGTGACACCCTCCAGACACTGCAGTGAACACCATTCTGGACACTGAGGTGACGCCCTCCAGGCACTGCGGTGAACACCATCCTGGACACTGCAGTGATGCCCTCTGACACTGTGGTGAGACCATTCTGGACACTGCGGTGACGCCCTCCAGACACTGTGGTGACATCATCCTGGATACTGAGGTGACACCTTCCAGACACTGCGGTGATACCTTCCAGACACTGAAGTGATGCCCTCCAGGACTCTGTGGTGATGCCCTCCAGAAATTGCAGTGACACCCTCTTGGGGCTGGTTCCTTTGTCTCTGCAGCACATGAGGCATCCTAGACACCGCAGTGATGTCTTAGTGATGTCTTCTAGATGCTGTGGTGACACCTTCAGGACTCTGTGGTGATTCCCTCGTACACTGTGGTGACACCATCTTAGACACTGTGGGGATACACTCCAGACATTGTTGTGACATCATTCTGAACACTGAGGTGACAACATTCTGGACACTGAGGTGACACTATCCTGGACATTGAGGTGACACCCTCCAGACACTGAGGTGATGCCCTCCAGGACTCTGTGGTGACGCCCTCCAGACACTGTGGTGACACCATTCTGGACACTGCAGTGATGTTCTTGACACTGTGGTGAAACCCTACAGGAGTCTGTGGTGATGCCCTCAGACACTGCAGTGACACCATCTTAGACACTGTGGTGATGACCTCCAGACACTGGTGACACCATCCTGTACACTGAGGTTGATGCTCTCCAGACACTGTGGTGATACCATCCTGGACACTGTGGTGATGACATCCAGACACTGCAGTGATGCCCTCCAGATACTATGGTGACACCCTCCAGGGCTCTGCGGTGATGTCCTCCAGGTACTGTGGTGATGCCTGGCTGGATTTAAGCCTCACTCTGAACTGATTTCTGGAATAGAATCTCTTCATGACCAAGACCGACAGCCTGTCCTGAATCAGTGCCCTGGTCGGTGCCCATGGTCAGCACCCTGGTCAGTGTCCATGGAGTGGGACAGGCAGATATGCTGGGGTCAGGGCCAAGCTGCACCCCATCCTGATATTGAGTCTCCCAGCTCAGCTGGCTTAGGATCACTGACCCTGAGAACCCTCCTGCCCCCAGGACCCCTGAGAGGGACAAGAACCCCCACAGCAACCCAACGCAGTCTGATTGGAAGACAGCCAGGCTGATGGGGAGATGGCTAGATTGATGGTGGAGAGAGATGGAGCGTGGTGGGGAAGTGCCTGGCAGGCCCAGCTCTAAGAGCTGTGATGGGCGTCTGGGTCGGGCCCTGAGCGGCAGTGAAAATGGGGACAGGAATGCTCAGGAGGACATGTGGGCTGGACGTTACTTCTCAGAGCCCTGGGAAGAGCAGAGAGAGGTGAGAGGAGCGGGTGCAGGGAGGACCTCTGTGTCCACACCTCTTTCTCGGCCAGGGGTTTGCACGCCACAGCCCCTGGCCAACCCACCGTGTGACCTGTTTGTCTCTTGGGGGTACAGTTTGGGGGAGCCATGTGGTATTCAGGACAGAACCCAAGCAGCACCTCTCTCCAGCCCTTCGAACCACCCCGCTGGTCTGGTCTCCCAGTGGCTTCCTATTCTGGGGTCGGGTGGGATGCCCTGCAGTAGGAAGCTTCTCCTGGAACCAAGCAGTAGGCGCTGCCCCCGCTCTGCTGATCCACAGCTGTGCCTCACCTGGCTCATGCCAGCATCCCTGCCTCGGCCCTGGTGTCTCGAGTCTCTCTGGGGGCTAGTGAAGGGGTTAGTAGCATCAGCAAAAGCAGACCCAGGGTGGATTGAGCCTCTAGACGATGTCTGCCTCTGGCTTTGAGGCACTGCAGCCTCCTAAGCACGGGCGTGGCCAGAGTAGGATGTGCCCAATGGCTCCTTGTGGCTCAGTGTTCAGGGGCGCGGGGCCCAGGCCTCAGGACCACTGCCTGCAGCACCTACCCGGAGCCTCAGGTGTAGGTTATGTGGACTTCCCCCCCTCCCCCCGCCGCACCCCCATGCTGAAATCAAGACTCACAGAGAGCAAACCTGTATCTTTAAGAATCACATTCAGGCCTGGAGAGACAGTCCAGCTGGTTAGGTGATTGCCTTCCACACATCCAACGCCAGCATCTCATGTGGTCTCCTAGCACCACCAGGAGTAAGCACAGAGCCAGGAGCACTGCCAGGCGTGGCACCAACCCCTCCTCTCCATCCCCGCAAAAACATACATTCAGCTTCCAGTGAAAGAGGAGAATATTTGCAACCAGCAGCTTACACAAAATTTAAGAAACCCTGGTAAGCAAGGTAGATAGAAATATACGCTCCTGTTTTATTTGTGTTCTGAATTTGAAACCCACTTGAGCCCCATTTTCAGGTCTCCTCTGGGACCAAACCAGTGACAGAAGCCCATTGGGAATGTTCCCGCTCTTGTTCGCGTTTTGGGAAAAGGGCAAAAATGGAATTTCCCTGCACCAGTCACAAAATCAGCTTGTTTCACATTGGTCAGGATTTGGTCACATCACAGAACTACCTGCAAGGGAAGTCGAGAAACGTAGTTTCCCATGGGCTCATGCGTACCCTGAATGAAGCAGGACAGGCCACGGGCAAAGGCTGCCATAGTGCCAGCTGCACCCGACCCCGGCTGCCAGGACCCTTCTCACACACAGAGCAGTGCCCGGCTCCCAAGTCTCCTCCCCACATACAAATCTTACCCTGTTTGAGCATACGATCTTTCAAGGAGGTCGGGGACCTCTCCCTCGGTCCCGGGTCTGTTCATCTAGTCTGGGATGCTAAGGTTCAGAAAAGCCTTTTTTGCTCAGAGCCCACCCAACTTCACAGGAGGTGAAAAGACTCCGATGAAAAGACCTTCTGTTTGGGGACAGGGGAGGAAATGTGGAGAAGGCAGGAGCAGAGAGCTTCCCCCAGCAGGTGTGTCTCCCCAACCCCCGTCCTGGTTTCCGTGGCATCCTCCTCTATGGTCTGTCTCTGCCACTCATGCTCCTGACCTTCGGATTGGGTTCTGGCCAGCTGGTCCTGCCCAGGAGGCAAGGTTCTAGCCCCCTCCCTGGGGGTGAAGAAGAGTCTGGCATTTTTCTCTGAAACATACTTCCTCAAAATGAACTTGACTTAAAAAGTTCACTTCTGGGCATTTCACTTTATGCTCAAATGTATATTTGGCAGTGCCAGTGGGCTCCTTACCCACAAATCGTACCCCTCCTCCCCCACCCACCCCAACCCAAGGCAGGTGCTCTACCACTCACTTCTGAGCACTGTATGTGCGAACACCACATTTTCTTGCGACCAGACATAGTTTGTCAGCCCAGATGTCCCCGTATTTTATTCACTGGTCTCTGTAGCTTGATCTGTCCCATTAGTATGTAAATTAACCGTGACCCAACATCACCCTGAATCTGAACCTCATGGGGACAGACGCCCATTGTCTGCAGAGGACTCTTAATCAAAGAGCCTCCAGCCAGAGTTTTGTCTTCCGAGGACCCCACTTCACAGGCTCCATTTGTAACAGCTTGGGGTAGAGCAGCATTCAGCTCCCTTTAGCTTTGTGAAGCCTCTATTCTCCGTGAGCAGGATGGGGCTAGAGACGCTTCCTCTGGGCCGTGTGCTCGGCAGTGAGCTCTGCTGGAAGCCCTTCCTGTTCTTGCAGGATTTTGCTGAATCACGTCGATGCTGAAGCTAGAACCTGGGAAGGCAGGAGGCCATGGAACTTCCCTGGGGAATGACAAGCAGCCTCTAATCTTGTCGCTGGGCACTGCTGGTCAAGTCTACTGTTTCCTGGGCGGGGCTTCTGTGTTCCTGGGCGGGGCTTCTGTGTTCCTGGGCGGGGCTTCTGTGTTCCTGGGCGGGGCTTCTGTGTTCCTGGGCGGGGTTTCTGCGTTCCTGGGCGGGGCTTCTGTGTTCCTGGGCGGGGCTACTGTATTCCTGGGCGGGGCTTTTGCGTTCCTGGGCGGGGCTTCTGTGTTCCTAGGCGGGGTTTCTGTGTTCCTGGGCGGGGCTTCTGCATTCCTGGGCGGGGCTTCTGCGTTCCTGGGCGGGGCTTCTGCATTCCTGGGCGGGGCTTCTGCGTTCCTGGGCGGGGCTTCTGTGTTCCTGGGCGGGGCTTTTGAGTTCCTGGGCGGGGCTTCTGTGTTCCTGGGCGGGGCTTCTGTGTTCCTGGGCGGGGCTTCTGTGTTCCTGGGCGGGGCTTCTGTGTTCCTGGGCGGGGCTTCTGTGTTCCTGGGCGGGGCTTCTGTGTTCCTGGGCGGGGCTTCTGCGTTCCTGGGCGGGGTTTCTGCGTTCCTGGGCGGGGCTTCTGTGTTCCTGGGCGGGGCTTCTGCGTTCCTGGGCGGGGCTTCTGCGTTCCTGGGCGGGGCTTCTGCATTCCTGGGCGGGGCTTCTGCGTTCCTGGGCGGGGCTTCTGTGTTCCTGGGCGGGGCTTTTGAGTTCCTGGGCGGGGCTTTTGCATTCCTGGGCGGGGCTTTTGCATTCCTAGGCAGGGATTCCCTCCAGGCTGCCCCATCCCGTTGTTACTCTGTCTTCTTTTCTCAGGGTCCCTCAGTGGGGGCTGTCCTTCGCATGTAGGATAAACTGTGCTATCAAGAAATCGCTTCAAGGGGGATGCAGGAGACCTGTAGCATAAGCCTGCAAGGATAAGAGCTGCGTGACTGCGCTCATTCAAGCAGCAGGGCTGGTGTGCTATGCCAGGATGTCCAGCTCCAAACTGCAGGGCTGAGCCAAAGGGGACCCCGTGAACTCTCAGTTTCTCTCTCTACAAGCTGCTGCTTGCTCGACCGCCTGCTGGGACTGTTTTGAGAAAGCAGTGCGGTGAAGTTCAGAGTATGCATATGAAAAATTGCTGCACTGTTCATGCATTTTTCCTCTTGGGAAATTGACCTGCAGGGTCAGCAGAGATCTGCAAGTCCAGACCGGATGTTAGTGGGGGAGGAAGATGTAGGCCAAAGCCGGAATCTGCTAGCGGAGGGGCACCCTTTCTACTTTCCTCCCACTTGCCCTGCACGTCCCAATCCAGTTTCTGTCCTGTCTCCCCAGCCTTGGGCAGAGCTGCTCTCCCAGGCCTTAGGGACCTAAGGGGTTCCCGAGGAAAGACTGCATGGGGAATGTGAGCACCCCACCCTGGACGCAGCCTGGGGCATGGCCTCCTCACAGCCCCACAGAGGTGCCCTTGGAGCGGAGGGTGTGGGGAACAGGCAATCAGGCAGGTACATCTGGGAAGCTGGAGGAGGCCCTGTCATGTGTGTGCACGCATGTGTACTTGTGTTCATGTGTGCCTGTGTATGGAGGTCTTTGGCTGCCGGAGCCCTGGTCGGGGCGGGGAGGAAAACTCAACCCGCTCCCCTCCAAGGGGCCCTGGCGAGGACAGCCAGGCTCGGGAGCAGGAGACTCTGCGCTGTTCTCTTCCGGGAGCTGGGTTTTGTTGTCTCTGGGTCTTGGCCGTCGATGGGATTACACAGCGCCAGGGGGCCAGTTGGTGGGTGTGACCCCTGCCTACTGAAATTTGGAGGATCTGGGTGGAGGATGCTCAGCCCCGATCCAAGTAGGTGTAGAGATCTCCGCCCCGGGACCCACGTGGCTGTCCTCGCTGGGGCCCCTTGGTGGGGAGCGGGTTGAGTTTTCCTCCCCACCCCGACCAGGGCTCCGGCAGTCGAAGACCTCCAGAACCAGCCACCACCATGCTGAGATCACTCTCCGCACACATGAAGGTACTGGCAGAGGAACAAAGCCACGCGGGTCCCGGGGCTGAGATCTCCAAGCCTACTCGGATCGGGGCTGAGCGTCCTCCACCCAGATCCTCCAAATTCCAGTAGGCGGGGGTCACACCCACCAACTGGCCCCCTGGCGCCGTGAAATCCCATCAATGGCCAAGACCCAGAGACTATAAAACCCAGCTCCCGGAAGCTGGGACATCTTATCATCTCATTCCTACTTTGGACAAACTGGCAGGCTACCGAATGTAACCTGCCCACATGGCAGAGTCTGGCAAACTCCCCGTGGCGTACCCAATATGCCAAATACCAGTAACAATGAAGGGTCTCATTCTCCTAACTCTGAAAGAGCCTTGAATATGGCACTTAAAAAAAAAAAAACAATCTCAGGGCTAGGACGAAGGAGACGTTACTGGGGCCTGCTCGAGGCAATCGACGAATAACAGGATGGTTGTAATTGTGATTGTGCCTGTGTATGCACAGTGTATGTGCACGTATGAGCATGCACACTGTGTACATGTATGTCTATGCATGTGTTTGTGTGTGCGTGTGTGTGCGTGTGTGTGTGTGTGTGTGTGTGTGTCTGTCTGCAGTGGTGGGCAGAGAGGAAGCTGAGGGGAAGGGAAGTCCCACAGCACCCAGGATTCTCCTGTCTCCTGTCTGTACTCTCTCTGCCCAAACCTGGAAGAGAATTCCCTGGGTGCAGGAGTACTGAGGAGTTTTATAGCACTTCAGGAAGAACATCATGTCCTGTTCCAGAGAAACCATTTCCCCCCTAAAATGATTCTGAAATCAAATGCAAAAAGGCACACAGAAGAGAAGCATGCCCAGTCCATCCCAAAGTCACCCACAGTGTTCAGGGGTCTGCAGCCTTCTTTGTTGTCGTGGGGGGAGTCCCAGAGACGGGGGGTGTCACATTCCTGACACCAGGGATCACATGGGCAGTGCTGGGCATCAAGCTTCAGTTCTTACATATGCAAGGCAGGTGCCCAAGTCCCCTCTCCCGTGTGGAGCCTTCCAGGTACCCCTCCATGGCTTGTCCATTTCAAGGTGGTGAGCTCATGCTTTTGGACTCCGCCTCTTGGCCGGGAGTGTCTAAGCAGTAATCAGGGGTCTGGAGCATTCCCTGCAGTCCTGACCAACTGGGCTGGGCAGCTCAATGTTTGAGCTGGTGGTGCTGAACGTCTCCAGGGCTAACCCCTACAGCAGTGTGTGGTGGGGAACCATGCGGTGCCCATGGTTGAACTTGGAGCCCTGGTGGGCAGGAGATGGGCGGAGCCACAGTGTCCCCTGAGGTGTGTCCCCAGTCACCTGGAGGCTGGGGCAGGGCCCTGGACGGTCAAGCAGAGCCCTGCGCCCAGAGAGTGGCCAGCTTGCAGGGCTGGGTGTGGGCCCCCCTCCCAGGCTCACCATCCCCCCTGCTGAGGGTCCCTTTTCCCATGTCTGTGGAGCCCAGGTGCCTGCCTGCAGTCAGACACATCCAGGCACTAGAGGGAGCTTTGGCTGTTTGGCTCTGGGGCTCCTGCCCATGGCCCCCTCTCTAGGCACTGGGTGCCAACTCTGTTCCCAATAATCTTCTCTTGCCGAATAAGAAGCAACCCAGGACAAGCAAGGGGCCCCGTCCTGCCCCAACCAGCACAGACCAGCCCAGGCTCTTGGCCCGGCCCCCCATCCTGCTCCTGCACCCCCTCCCACACCTGCTCTTGCACCTGTACCCACACCTCCTTCCACACCTCCTCCACACCTACTTCCACACCTGCTCGTCCTGCCTCTCCTCTCCTCTCTCAGCCCCTTCCTTGCAGTCTTGGGTCCCTGCGCCCTGCATGGAAGCTTCCTACCTGCACCCCTTCCAACCCCAGCACCAACCAGGATGCCTGTATGCAGATTGCCTGGCCCTGAGTCCCAGGCAAGGGGACTGGTCTGATCTGCACAGCACTCCCAGTCCCCGCAGGGAGCTGTGCTGGGGGGGGGGGGGGGGGTGTGGCGACCCCAGAGCACTTCCTTGAGAGGGGGAGGGAAGGCCCCCATCCCCAGTCACCCCTCACATCTGGTTGGTGTGGGTGACTCTGGGGGTCCCTCCGTGTCCTAGGCCTTGGGTTTCCGTCTCTGAGAACACAGGGCGCCTCCTCCTGTGTGTCCTCCCAGTGCTGGTGCTGAGATTCCAGTCCTGTCCTGCCTGAGAAAGGGTGGAAGGAGAAGAGAGGACAAGAGGGGGGAGAGGAGTGGAGAGAAGAGGAGATGTGGAGAGGGGAGGGATAAGGTGGAGCAGAGGGGGCAGGGGAGTGAGAGAAAGAGGAGGAGGAAAGGAGAGGGAAGAGAAGAGAAAGCAGAGGGTGGGGTCCCTCTTGGAGGCTCTCGGGCTCCCTCGCACCCTCGCTCCCTCGGGCTGGCTCCTGGCTTCCCGCAGCAGTTCAGGGACCCTCCTCACGCTGCCCTCCAAGGCACCCCCTCCCCGTTCTGCTCTCCTGGTTCCCTCCCTGCTCCCTGTTCCGGCTTTGGCTGTGGAGGTGGGTCAGAGCCTCACAGTGAGGCTGGGTGTCTGCCAGGTCCTGGGGTGCCCAATGGGTGGATGCAAGCCTCTTCCTCGGGCTCCTCCACCTCTCTGACCCTGACTTCTCTCCTGCACGTCTCCAGCGTGTGGTTTCCCTGGTGGCCGGGATGAGCCCCTGACGGTGCGAAAAGTCCAGGCTGGCCCCAGGCTAGGCAGGAAAGCGGCTTCTCTGCTCCAGTCCTCTGGGTGTCCCCCCCACAGCAGGGCCCAGAGGGAGTATGGGGTGAGATGTCAGGGTGAGAAAGTGTCGGGCGAAAAAGTATCAGATGAGAAAGCATCAGGGCGAGAAAGTATCAGGTGAGAAAGTATTGGGTTAGAAAATATTGGGGCGACAAGTATCGGGCTAGAGAGTGCTGGGTGAAAAAGTATCAGGGAGAGGAAGTATTGGCATGAGAAAATATCAGGCTAAAATATATCCGGGGTAAGTGCAGGACCAATAGCATGGGGCGGATGGGTGCTTGCCTGGCACACAGCTGACCCGGCCTGACCCCTGGCACCACATATGGTCCCCTGATCCCTGAGTGCAGGACCCTGAGCACCGCTGGGTGTGCCCCTCCCTCAAAGGAAACTATTGGGGCAAGAAAATCTCTGGTGAGAGTGTTGGGAAGTGAAAGTGTGGGTGTGAGGAGACTCGGGTGGGAAAGCAGGAATGGCTGTGGGTGGCGCCTGCAGTGTAGACAGTGCAGGAAGTGGCTGGTTGTTGGCTTGGGGGCAGAGGAGGACAATGAAGACAGTGCAGGAGGGAACCCCAGGGAACCCTCAGGTGGGCAGGGGGCTACAGTCAGGGGCAGGTGTGAGGAGGGGGTGCAGAGGAGCCCCGGCCGGCTGCCTTTGCATGGTGCAGGGGCGGAGAAGAAGGGTCCACAAGGCCAGGCTGGCCAGGCCCACCTTGGGGCCCCTCCCTTGCAGACCCCAACGAGCATAGGGAAGATGTGACTGGCCTGTCCTCAGCTAGCGTCACTCACCCCCTCTCTGCACTGCCGTGGGGGAGGGGCCCTGAGCGGAAAGTGCTCCTGGGGTCGGCCGAGCCCCCACACCAGGGGTCTGGTGCAGAGTAGGCAGGGGCTTCTTTTCATTAAAGAGTTTAAACACTTTTAAATGTCCTTCTCTTGGCTGTGTGGCCTGTGGCACGTGGCCAGGGCTGTTGGACCCCTGGGGTGCTGTGCTGACACACACACTGGCAGGTGCCGGGATCCAGCCCTGTTCACCCCCACCCCGTGGCTGGTCCTTTATCCCAGGCTTGGAGCAGGCTCCAGTGGGGGGAGTGGGAGGGGGAAGCTGTCTATGCGGCTGTCCTGGGGTGGCTGCGGCGTATTCTCCCTGCACAGGCGTGCAGTGAAAGGGCAGTGAAGGGCTGGATTCGAAGGCGCTGACTGGCCTCCAGGCTCATGCTTCTTGCTCTGTTCCCTCCCCCCTGGCCGGTGTATCCCGAGAGGTCAGTGGAACTCGGCAAAGTCAGAGTTGCCTGGGATGGTGGATGGCAGCCGCCTAGGCCAAGACGCGGCCGGGGGGGCTGCACAGTGCCAGCTTTCCCTTTCCTCCTTTCCCGCCATGTGGTTGGGGTGACACCGCTTCCCGGGGGCACTATTGCAGGAGTTCAGGTTTTGGAAGGAGAGGACAGAGAAGGTGGGAGTGCAAGTCTGGGAGGACTTGAGGTCCCTCTTCCTTGGAGTCTATCCCTGCAGCACGTGGACTCTGTGTCTACGTGGAAGGTGGGGTCTGGAGCAAAAAGGAGGGACATAGCGTGATTATCCAATCAGCGTAGGGAGATCAGGGCTGATGGGGTGGGGGGCTGCAGAAGCCAGAGTGCCTCCAGGTCAGAGAGTTCCTGAGCCTGCCACCCTAGTGCTGGGGAGTCAGAACCAGCATGCTCCCCCCCCACCCCCCGTTTGCTACAGGAGGAGCAGGACCCCTCCCCCCCCAGTGCCAGGAACTCTGCGCCCTGATTATGTGGCTTCAAAGCCCTTCCAGCAGGGCCGCTGCCAGGACGGCAACAGTTTCTGATTTGTTCTGGTGGCTCAGGGGCCGCCCACTGAGGAGGAACCATGGGCGCCTGGTGAGGATGCAGAGAAGAGGAGTGGGGGGGCGGGAGGGGCACAGGCAGGCCACAGGGAAGCCTCACACTCCCAGGAACCCAGCCCAGCAGAGATGACCCAGACCCCTGGGGGCCATCACGACACCATCAGCGGCTGCCGTGAGGGCTGTGAGCTGCCTGATCTCTGCAAGTTCTGACGAAGGCCCTCTAAGGGTCTAAGGGTTTTCCCACACTGACAGCTGGGTTCCGGAGGCTTTTTGGGAAGAGCATCCTGGGGTCCCAGCTGGGCTCTGAGCTCTGTGGGGAGGGGCTTCTGGGAAGGACACTCCATGGCGAAGCTGAAGGGCCTGTGGGGAGGTCTCCTCTCAGTGCCCTATAGGGCCTTGTCATCACTGTGTGTCTCTTTGCAAGAGACCCATGGTGCCCAGGTGCCCACGAGTGAGGGACCCTGCCCAAGGACGAGCCAGGCACAAGGGCGGAGGATTGTCTGGCAGGGGTGGTTCCTGGAGCCGTGAGGGACAGTCCTGGCCCAGAGTCCGTCAGAGGATTGGGCCAGGAACCCAGGAAGGAGACTCGCCAACACCGGCCTTGTCTTCCAAGGATGAAGCCACGCGCTCAGCAGTTCTAGTCCGCAGCGTGGGGTGCAGGGAGCAGAGGGGCTGTGCTGTGGCATCCTGCTGGGTACCCATCAGGGAGGTGCATGGCACTGGGAGGCCATGCAGAGCAGGCAGGAAGAGCAGAAAGAGAGTGCAGCTCCGCTCAGAGGAGGGAGAGAGGAGGAAGGTATGACCCGCTGGGCTCTGGGGGGGGTCAGGGAGAGGGACGGTGAATGCACTGCTGAGACCAGCTGCGTGGTTCTCTGCTCTGGCTCACTGTGGGCGAATTCAGCCCAGAGGGACCAGAGCTGAATATGGTGGAGAAATAGGGAAGGGGGTGGAGAGAGATCTTCCACACTGGGAAGGAAGAAGCCAATGTTCCTGAGAGGACCTCCCCAGTCCTGCGTGGAATACAGGGGCTCCCCACATCCCAACTCACGCAGGATCCAGGCATGGAGGGAAGGCTTCGAGCCTGCCCTTCCTCATTCCTGCATGGTCCCTCTCTCTGGTCTCCCCTTGGCACCCAGGGGTGTGCAGGGCACCAAGGATTGACTTCATGGTACTTGGGGACCCCAAGGGTGCCCAGGGTTGGATTTGTGTGAAATATCTCCCACCCAGAGCCACATATGCTGGGAGTCAAGACATCTCTCCAGCCCTTACTTACTGGATTCCCTCCTTATTTATTCGGAAGAATCTTGTGGGCTTTTCATCTTATTGCTTTTTGCTTTGTTTTCATATTTTTGGCCACACCTGGCAGTGCTCAGGGCTTGCTCCTGGCTCTGTGTTCAGGGATTACTCCGGGAAGTGCTTGGGGGACGCTATGGAGCGATGGGGATCAAACCAGGGTCTGCGCCAAGCATGCGAGGCAAACGCCTTTCCCCTGTCTGAACTCTCCAGCCCTTTATTTCACCCCTCAGCTTGGCCACACCCATCCCGCAGCTGCCTTCGTGCCCCCCCGCAAACTGACCTGCGAGGGAATGCAACTCTGTCCTTCCCCCCCTCCCCTCAGCCATCCTTCCCCACAATGGTCAACTTATTCCTCTCCACCTACAGGGAAGGAGCCAGCGGGTGGGAAATGCGTTTCATAAAGGGATTTCTCAGATGAGACAAAGGCCCTTTAGAGCCCGTTGGGGCTGGAACGTTTCCGTGTTATTTGTCACCAGGGCTTTCATGTGGGAGAAGAGCCCTCAGACCTCCTCAGTCCAGGGTTCGGGGTCACCTCCCTCCTGCCAGAATGCAGGAACCTTCCCCAGGAGAAATGCTTCATGTCCATCAGCAACCCCCATCCCGGGCCAAGAAAAGGTCCCCACAGGTGTGCTTTACTGGGAGGCCTCTCCAAAGGCCATTGCCGCTTAGAATGGATTTGGGACAGTACAGGTACTGGTGGTCTGGGTTAAAAGGGTCCCAGATCTGATCTCAGGATACTGCCCATCTCTGGAAAACGCTCCCCACTGCCCTAAGTTGATGCTAATCTTCTGCTTTTTGAAGGAGAAGAGAAATATCCATTGTGAAAACCAGTGGGTGTGACTGGTTCCTACCATTTTTGGGAAAACAACATAGAAACTTCAAAAAACTAGGAATTAAACTATATCATGATCACGACCATCCTGTTGTTCGTCGATTGCCTCGATCAGGCCCCAGTAACGTCTCCTTCGTCCAAGCCCTGAGATTTTTTTTTTTTTTAAGTGCCATATTCAAGGCTCTTTCAGGGTTAGGAGAATGAGACCCATCGTTGTTACTGGTATTTGGCATATTGGGTACGCCACGAGGAGTTTGCCAGACTCTGCCGTGTGAGCAGGTTACATTTGGTAGCCTGCCAGTTTGTCCAAAGTAGGAATGAGATAATAAGATGTCGCGCGGCCTCATTTGCGGCTTCCGGGAGCTGGGTTTTATAGTCTCTGGGTCTTGGCCATTGATGGGATTACACAGCGCCAGGGGGCCAGTTGGTGGGTGTGACCCCTGCCTACTGGAATTTGGAGGATCTGGGTGGAGGCTGCTCAGCCCTGATCCGAGCAGGCTTGGAGATCTCAACCCCGGGACCCGCATGCCTCTGTTCCTCTGACAGTACCTTCATGTGTGCAGAGAGTGGTCTCAGCATGGTGGTGGCTGGTTCTGGAGGTCTTCAGCTGCCGGAGCCCTTGTCGGGGCGGGGAGGGAAACTCAACTCGCTCCCCTTCAAGGGGCCCTGGCGAGGACAGCCAGGCATGGGGGCAGGAGACTGGCTTGTGAAAACCAGTGGGTGTGACTAGTTCCTACCATTTTTGGGAAAGCAACATAGAAACTTCAAAAAACTAGGAATTAAACTATGTATGACCCAGCAATTCCACTTCATGGCCTTCTCCCCAAGGGCCCCTAAATCCTATTCAGAAAAGACATTTTCACTCCTTTGCTCATTGCAGCACTATTCAAAACAGTCAAAAATATGGAAACAACCTGAGTGCCCAAGAACAGATGATAGGATAAAGAAACCATGGTACATCTAGACAATGTTGTACTACCCAGCGGTAAGAAAAGATGAAATCATGAGGTTTTCTGGTGTGTGGATGGATCTGGAGAGATCAGACTGTGTGAAGTTAGTCAGAAGAGGGACAGATGGCAATGACCTCTCAGATGCAGGATAGAAAGAAACATAGTAAGGGAATAACAGATGTTCAAATGCAACAGAAAACTGGTCTTCAGTAGGAGGCTGCCACTGAGGAGTATCTGGGAGAAAAACACGGGGAACACTAGGACAGTGCTGGAGAAATGCATATCCTCTGGTGGAGGGTGTCGTGCTGTGGTTTTGTTTTTAGTACAAAATGGTACAAAACTCTGCCATCGATAGTATTGTGAACCATGGCACATGAAATAAAAACAGTAAAGAAGAAAAGGAAACCAATGAATGTAATTGGAATCTGAACACACTTAAATAAAATAAAGCGGGGCTGGAGCAATTGCACAGTGGGTAGGGCATTGGCCTTGCATGCAGCCAACCCAGGTTTTGATTCCTGGCATCCCATATGGTTTCCTGAGCACTGCCAGGAGTAATTCCTGAGTGCAGAGAACCAGGAGTAACCCCTGTGCATCGCTGGGTGTGACCCAAAAAGCAAACAAAAAATAGTAATAAAATGAAGCAAGTTCCTAAAATCTAACCAGTTTAATAAGCTGCATTTTGAAGTGGCTGCAGACGCTCTGGTGAGGTATGGTGGTGGGAAAGGGCCTGAAAGGCTGGCAATAGTGGGACTCATCATTTTCTGTCTCTCCCATGCAGGTGGGTTATATGGGTCACCAGCTCCAGGACTCCAATGTCCTTATAGTAAAGGTGTGAGAGAGTCAAGCCCTGATAATGGCGGCGGGGGGGGGGGGGGGGACCCTGATCTACAGTTGTAGATATTGTGGAATTTTTTCCCATGACCAGGAGACCTCCATTCTGGAACTTTCTGGGATGCTGGGCTACTATGCTGGTAAACTACTTCCTTCTGAGACAGGACAAGTCTGTAATAGAAATCGCCTTCCTCTTTCCTCTGTGTCAAGACAGTGTGGCAAGAGAGAGAGGCACCAGAGCCCTCTCCAGAAGCAGCTTTATTAAACATGTTGACCAGGGCTTGGCGCAGTCATGTCCAGAGTTTGAGCTCCAAGAACAAAAATGTGACCAGCTTAAATGATCGTGGCCCTCAGCAAGTGGTCACAGAAGCAGAAAGTAGAACGGGACAGGACAGGGAGGTTCTCTCCTCACTGGCTGTTGGCTGGACACAGCTGGGGACTGCTCAGAGTCAGTTCACAGAGGAATCTCTCGTGAGCCTCACATTCCCACAGTCCACATTCCCATGGGTTCGGGCCACATTCCTGCTACACTACGAGCCGGGATCCAGGGTCCGTGGAGGGGAGGGTTAGGGGAGAAGAGGGCCATCTCGCTGCTGGAGGGTGCGGGGGTAGATGGGGTGGGAGTGGAGTGTTCTTGTGGAGTCCTGACGTTCTCTGGAGCTGATCCAGTGGATTGGGGTGGGAGTGTGAAGGAGAAGAACTGATTGGTCAGGAAGGACATAGGAGCCTGTGAAGAGTGTCCCAGTCCAAGAGGAGGGGCTGAAAGCAAGGGCAGGGGCACAGATGAGCCTGGCCCCCGGGGTCCGGGTTCATAAAACCAGCAACGTTCTACCCAAGGCTAGACACCCTGGTGGTCTCTGCATCCTCATCTCCACTTTCACCGTCTTTAGAAAGGGAAACCCCCAATTCTTTATCAGTGAAGACCAACTAAGAATGATTTTTTTCTCCTCCAGCTCCCATCCTGTTCTACCAAATGATCGCACCACAATTCAGATGAGCTGTAATAGCCTGACTGGGTGCTCTGCAGAAGCACCGGAAGAACAGACCCTGCAGATGCTTTTAATTTGCTTTCTTGGAATTTTTCACGGAGGAATTTTAGATTGAGCTTGTAATGAACTCTCAGGGCTCCAGAATCATATCATTTGGCTCACTCTGCCTGCATCACCTCTGTTTTGGATTTCTGGTCCTGCCAGGGGCTCCCTTCATTGCCCTCTCCTCAGACTGGAACCCTGTGAGCAAGACATCAGGTTATTTGCTTCATTGACTCTTTGGTCAATATTAATTCCTAATGCAGTCTTGTCTCTGACATTCCAGGGAACGCCTGGGTAATATGGCCAATTTCCAAATACGGTATTACAGAGAGAAACAATTTCTTTCTGGATTTATCCATAAAGTATAAAGATACTAAAAGTTTCTGATGGTGTCAGGAAAAAAGAAAAAACAAATATCTCAGTTTTACTCAAAGTAAGCTCAAACTTCGAGGCTGCTGTATCTCAGAATTCAAATAGGAAAAGTTTTAAGATATTAAAATACGTTCATTTTAAACAAAAATATTCTTAACACGTTTATGAAAGGGAAGGAATGACAGTACCATGAGTCGGGCAGGGCATTTGCCAATCGGGGTTTGATCCCTGGATTTGATCTCCTGAGCACAGAGCCAGGAGTTACCCCTGAGCACTGCCGGGTGTGGGTCCCCAAACAAAACAACTACAACAGCAAAACATTTATTGATGTGCAATAGACCACTCAGTCCCATGTTGAAAACCTTGTTATCCAGCATCATTTAAGAACTCAGTTTATCCGTAGGCTTTTCGATTTTTGGTTTCACGACAAATCTGTATTTAGGAGTATTTATAAAATTCTCGACCACAAAACCATCAGGGCAATTTTGTGAATGGTAAACAGTTTTAGAATGCTCACGACGAACATTATTATTTAGCTGAAAAGGAGACTTGTTCAATTTTGTGACATACAATTTTCTAGCAACCCCAGAACTGACCAGGTCATATCAGAATTTTTAGAGGAATCTCACGGAACTGCAGAATGGCTACGTTTTCACATGTGGGGTGCAAAATGCGTCAGTGAACTAACCTACTGGTGGGGTCTTTCCTTTTGTCACAGACATAACCCTCAGACAGGGCCGGGTGCATGATGGAGCTGGTGACAGATGCAGACAAAAAGGCGGCCACGTAGCTCCGGGGGACTTGTTCTGCTGCCTGTGAGAAGCATCTCAGTTTTGCACTATCAGGGAACCTGAAGAGGGGGTCCCGGCTAGCAGAAACTGTTGCCCCCTCCACCCCACAGACCCCTGCGGTTCCTGACCAACAGACAGAGCCCTGAGAAGCAGTGTCTGAGCCCTGCCCAGAAACTTCTCCTCCCCCTACACTCACACGACCTGTCCGGGTTCTATTCCCTGCATCCCATATGGTTCCCTGAGCTTTGCCACGAGTGATTCTTGAGCACAGAGCCAGGAGTAATGCCTGAACGTCACCCGCATGGCCCCTCAACCAAGAAACGAACAAAAGACCAAACGCTCTGAAGCCAGCCAGACCTGGGTGTTGGGAATGTCCCCAAGTGGGAGTCAGAGCAAGGTGGGGGTAAGGGGAGAGGGTGAGGTGGAGGGAGAGGATGGGTGCGGTGAGAGGTTGGGGTGCGGGGAGCTGAGCTGGCTCAGACCCGTGTGGGGAACCCTCAGGCTGAGGGCAGGGTCTGACGAGGACTAGCTCCTTGGCCAGGGCTTACTGTGACCGCGCAGCAGGACGCGATGGGGCTGACAGGACTTTGCTGTGTGCATGGATAGGAGGGCCTCAACCTGGTGATGGGACCAGAGGAGCTCCTGTGATGGAAGTGGGGAGACAGCCCAAGTGGGGGGGGGGGGTCCCAGCATACTGCCAAGTTGCCCTGTGCCTCTCTGGGCCGCCCACTGCATGTCACAGTGATGTTCCAGATGCGTCTGTCCAGGGTCCCCTAGCAGACGAAGCACAGGGCTCAGGACACATGGGGCAGTGACAGAAAGGGGACCCAGCAGAGCTCTGTCCTGTTCAAGAGCTGGTGCGGCTGGCGTCACTCACACGTTGCTCTGTCAGCCCAGGGGCCGGGAAGGAGCTCATGACACCAGGGTCGGGAATGACCTTCCCACAGAGGACGGCGTGTATCAGGCATGTGCAAGGCCACGGCAGGAGTGCACGCATCTGCGTGGCAGCACAGGCCTGGTCTGGGGCGGCTCTCTCTCTCTCTCTCTCTCTCTCTCTCTCTCTCTCTCTCTCTCTCTCTCGGAGATAGACGTGGATGTGTGCGAGTCATCCCTAGGGGCAGAGGGGCGTCCTCTCAGTGACTGCATAGAGCAGTTTCAGGGGAGTGGAATTTTCCAGAGCAGCAGCTATGGTGTCAGCGCCTCCCTCCCAGCGAGCCTGGAGAAGTCGCTCGCTCACTCACCGCCTCCGTCCAGACTCAAACCACTCTGTCCCAGTCCCCCCCAGCAGGCCGCACCCCCGCAGTGCTGACCCTGAGGGACGCATCCCAGTGCTCCGGGGCAGGCCAGAGGCCCAACCCCAGCAGACGGGACCAGGATGAGGTGGTCACAGACCAGAGGGATAGGACAGGCCCTGCTGACTCCACATGGCAGATGGGCCTGTGGATGGGCAGGAGGACCCAGTCACACACACAAATTCACTCACACACACACACACGCACACTCACTACTCACAGCACTCACGTATACACAAATTCACTCACACACTCACATACGCACATATACACAATCACACCACACTCGCAACCACACAGGCATAAACATCACTCACACACTCATACACTCAATATCACACACTCACATGATCACATACTCACACACACACGTTCACTCACATGCACTCACAAACACTCATACACTCACTTTTACACACCCAGATACACACATTCACTCATACCTACTCACACAAATACTCATACTCAAAACACATTCACACACATACAGACACACATGCGCACACTCACGCGCTCACATACTTACACACATACCCACACACATACACACATTCACTCATACTCATACACTCACACTTATATTCAAGCACCTATGCACTTACACACACTCTCACACACTTCACACATTCACATACATACTCTCACAAAACTCACACTCACTCTACACACATATGTGTGCGCACACACATGGGAGGTGACAGAAACACAGGGTGTTGCAGTGTGGGCTTAAGCCTATCTCCGCGGCATTGCTCAGCGCAGGTGGGCTCTTGGCAAATGGCTTTACTGTCTGTGCCTCACCACTCCCATCTGTAGAATGGGCTGATGTATGTCCTAGCCGTGCCTCGTCTCACTCACGTGCAGAATGGGGCTTCCTGTATCCCTGTTACAGCTTGTTCTCATCCATAGAATGGGGCTGTGTGTCCATTGCAGGGGTAGGTGAGGAGTCTCAGGGCTGAGCGACAGGGGTGTCAGGACTTTGCTTGGACTTTGCTGGGCTCTGCTGGCTCAGGATGTCGCCCAGGGTTGGCCCAGGAGCCAGGGGTCCCCCCTGTGACAAAGGCACCTGCTCGCCTGCTTCTGGTCACTCCCCTCTGCCCGCTTTGGCTCCTCCTGCTCCTCTTCTCCTCTCTGCTCGAACCTTCCTCCCCCTCTCCAAGTCACCCCACATTTGTTTCCGGTCCCACAGGACCTGCCCTGGCTCCCTGTCCCCACCCAGTGCTGACCCCTGACCTCCTGGTGTCATCCAGCACACTGTGGCCCGGTCCCCCGGCTCTGGAAGGACAGAAAGATTCCCCAAGCTGCCTCCCCAAGGTGCTCCTTGGAGAAAATGATTCTCTTGGGGGGTGGGGAAGGGAGCTTCCAGCACAACTGGCAGGGGCACAGTAGGACCTTCTTAGAATACTGAGAGCTTAACAAGGCCCCATTCCTCTCAATTATTAACAATGTACTTGTTCTTCAGAAAAGTACCCATGAAAATTTAAAACAGATGAAAATGGTCGTTCACTCAGAACCGCTCAGTTAATCTGTGAGTGATGTTTTATTCAATGGCTATCGGAGGAGGGGCACAGCCCCCAGGCACGGTGTCCAGAAGAGTGACACCGAGAGTGAGGGACAGGGTCAGAGGTCGAGGCAGGAGAGTGCCGGACGCTTAGTCCAGCCCCCAGGAGTAAGAGCAGGGTCCTCACGGCACACGGCTGTGACAGGGTCCTCACGGCACACGGCTATGACGGGGTCCTCACAGCGCATGGCTGTGACGGGGTCCTCACGACACATGGCTGTAACAGGTCACAGCTGTGAAGATTCCTCACGGCATGTGGCTGTGATGGGGTCCTCACAGCACACGGCTGTGACGGGTCCTGGCGGCACACGGGTGGGCGGACAGGGTTCTCCCTCAAGGAGCGTGGAGCTCTGGCTGCTGTGAGGGAGACAAAGCATGGTTCCTCTGTTTACGCTTTTCCAGAAGCCCCCCTGCTCCCCTCCCCACCACGAATCTAAGGGGTGCACATCTGGGCAGGAGCTGGGCTGACGAGGGGAGTGACCAGGGCCTGGGTCCTTCTGAAAGGTGGAGAGAATGACCCTGCCTGTGTGGGTGGGGCTGTAGCCACGGGCAGGTAGCTGGGGCCATGGGGAACAAAGGCACAAAATATCCGCCACCCAGAATATTATCCTTTTGGCCACGGACTTGTTTGGGTTTATTATTTTAGACAGGAGAACTGCCGGGACAAGCTCGCCTTGATGGGAAAAGAATCACAGAATTTTGCCTCTCATGGGAAAATATTCCCTTGTGCGTATACAGCAAAGCTTCCAAACGATAGCAGTGCACTGTCCCCTTCAGCAAGCAGCCCTGTGCTATCCAGGGACAGCAAAGGTCCCTCAGCCCATATAGGCCACCCCTTCCATCTCCCTTCAGGTCTCAAGCCTGCACGAAAAGCCTGTAGATAGACCGGTACTTTTGTGCCAACGGAGTTAATGAGTCACTGATGCTGGGCACCCGAGGGTGAAGACACTTGCATCTAACAATGACACCCACTCAGGCCCCTCAGGATGGCTTACAGTTGCCATGGCAACCTCCATAACTCACGACATATGCCGGAATCCCGTGGTGCCTTGACGGACGAATCACCACCTCAACACCTGCCGTTCTGTGGGATCCTATGCAAACTTTCCCCCATCTGAATCTGCCCTGGTTCACACATGGTTCTATGTCCTGGTCCTACGCCCGTTCTATGCTCTGTTCTGTGTGATCTAAATCTGCAGTCTGCCTGCACAGGTGCCATGTGGAGGCCTTCAGCTCTTACAAACAGCCTGTCTGACCTGGAAGCCCTGCTGTACTCCAGGGGGGCTGCCCTCTCATTCTTAAGTGGACACTTGACGAAACACTTTCTCTATTGTCCTGACTCACTTTCGGATTCTTTCCTGTGGCCAAGTCAAGAGCCTGGCTCCCCCGACCTGGCCTTGGGTCCTGGCTGCCTCTTTCTCTCAGTGTGTATGTGGGGATGGGGTTCTGAATGGCTAGAGAGATGGACGGTGAGGGCAGAGTCCTTCCCCCATTTCCTCTGGCCACTGAGCTGGGCCCCAGAGCCAGTGGTACAGGAAGGCTGGGCTGCCCCTACAGGCCCCACTGACCTCTCCAGGGTCTGTACCCAGACGTCTGTCACAGGGAACCACCGTGCCCTGGTCCTGCCTGCATCCAGTGACTTCTTCTTGACCTGTCCCAGCAACTGAACCCAGTGATCATGCCTGGGGGCTGAGCCCATATGGTGGCGTTTGCCCTAGACCACCTTGGGAACAGCGGAGGGAGAACCTGGTAGGCAGGACTGAAGTGGATGGGGCCGGGCTCTGAAAGGTATTGGGGTTCAGGGCTGGGCTCTGACATAGTGGGGTACAGGGGCTGGACTATGAGATATTGGGGCGCAGGGATATAGTGGGGTACAGGGTGGGCTCTGAGAGATGTTGGGGTACAGGGTGGACTCTGAGAGATATGGATGTGCAGGGGCTGGGCCCTGAGAGATATTGGCACGGGGTCTCAGCAGGGATGCCATGTCCTATATGACACACATAGTAAGTGTGTCATATAGTACATCTATTCTTCCAAATTTATCTACACACATTCCATTCCCAAATAAATGACAAAATCACTGGCTTGGGCCTTAGAGATGCAGATGCTAAAATTCATTTGCTTAAGCAGGCCCAGTAACATTGTGAGACTTGTTCCTGTGTTTGGCATATCGAATACGTCACGGGTAGCTTGCCAGGCTTTGCCAAGCTTTCTCCGGAAGCTTGCTAGGCTCTCTGAGCGGGGCGGAGGAATCGAACTCAGGTCGGCTATGTTGGCTGTGTGCAAGGTAAATGCCCTACTCACTGTGCTATCACTCAAGCCAGCTAAAATTCATATTCATAAAATAAACAAGAAGTGGCCAGGAAAGTCCAAGATGGACATGCATGGGGGTGGTATAGGGTGCAATCATTTCCTTCTGAAGCTCAAGAAAGAAAAAGGGGGCTGGGTTTCCAACCATTAATACAAGTGGTGGGAAATTTACATTAGTGAAGGGGTGGGTGTTGAAACATTGAATGACAGACTCAATTGTGAAGAACTTTTTAACTGTGTTTCTCATGGTGACCTAATTTGGGGGAAAAAAAAGGGAATAAAGAAATAAGGTGTGAGAGACAGTACAGTTAAGACCTGGGCCTGGTGTGTGGACAACCCTAGTCTAATTCCTGCATTGCATATGGCCCAAGCACTTTCAGAAAAAAAAATAAAATAAAAAGAAAGGAAATGAAGCTGAAAGATAGTACAGTGACTAGGGCACTTGTCTTCATGTGGCCAAGCTGGGTTCAATCCCCAGCACTCTGTATGGTCCTCCAAGTACTGTCAGAGTTATCCCTGAGCTCAGAGCCAGTAGTAAGTCCTGAGCACCTCCAGGCAGGTTTTCCCCAAACAAAAACAAAGAAGGAAATAAAATGGTGTGAGTCTGTGCTAGAGGAAACAGGACGCAGAGATGGAACCAGATCGACAAGGAAAGCCCGAGTGGGGAGAAAATGGTTTCTCAGACACTAAATTAGTGGAAAAGGGTAGTTATTTAGTAAAGGGCATCATGTGTGGCGCTGGATTAGTCAGGGCATTCTCCAGAGGACTGGAGTAGTAAAAGGGCCCGCGTGCACTGATTAGTAGGCGGTGTTCTCCAGAGTGTTGGGGAGTGATGGAGCTGGCTCGGAAATCACTGTGCTGGGCCAAGGCTCTGCAGGCAACTCTAGGCAAGGTGGCATGTGCGGCTCTGGACCATGCACATGTCTGTCTTTACAAGGCTGGAGAGAAATGCAGATTGAAATGCTGATGAGCACCTGCTGGTCAGCTAGCAGAGTTCTGGGACAAGGTGCCCAGGCCCTGAGCCAGCGGGTGCTCCACTTGGGCGCCATGAGACTGGATTCGAGGGCTCCACACTCTGACCTACTGTGCTACTTCTAGAAAGGAAATCCGTGTTCCCAGAAACCTGCCTTACCGCGGTGAACACCCCACCCCCACCCCTGCACTCCAACACTTGCTCATGAGGCTACTACAACCCCTGGACCATCCATTTGCCCTGGGGTGTCACACGGGAAAAGTCTGTGCCCGCGAGGGCCCTTCAGAGGGAGAGTAGCAGCTCCCCCATGTCTAGGGGCCCTGGTGGTGCCTCAGCATCATGCTAGTCCCCAAAGTCAGGGACTGTAGGGTAACATTGCTTTGTCCTTCCACAAGAAGCTTAGGTTTATCTGGTTACACCCATCAATCTGGTTACACCCATCACAGTGCTCCTGAAGCACTTCCACTTCCATTGTGTTTATCTGTAAACAGTCTTCCCTATGCTCTCCTTCCCACCCAGTTAATCAGCTTCCCCCTTAATCAGACTTTGTTAATTTGTAAGATCAGTTTCCCAGAAATCTATGATTTTATATGTATGAGTGAAACATTGCCTTTCTCCCCTCCTTATGCCTTATGAACAGCTTACCTTAAAGTAATATCCTTTTTGTATAGATACAGGAAGACCGTTAACATCATGCTTTGTAACTCAGGATTTGATTGGCCTTGAATATTATTCACTCCTGGGCATCTGCTTTCTCGACTTAAGCCTCAGTTGCCCTTAGTTCCTAACACCCCAAAAGCAGGGTCCCGACGAGGGACTGAATGGACCCAGGGCAAGTGGTGAGCTACCCTGGCAGCCGAAATGGGCCAGGCCAAAGTGCCACGATTCTTAACTATAAGTTAAGAGTTTGATCATAGACAAATGCTGTCATGATCCAAAGGTAATGACGAGACTAGGATCCTGCTAGAGGTGGGAAAGACTATCTGGCCTGAGCACCGTAGTCTGAGCTCAAGATGGCCCTAGGAGAGCAATTCTATAAGTTTAAGATATTTCTTACTGTATCCATACAAAATGATTTATATTATATTCTTATATGCTTGTCAGACAAGGAGAGGAGAGGCACGCCCATGGGATTATGCTCTAGGGTGGGTCCTCCTGCTGAGAAAGGATCTGTCCTAGGAGTGGCCTTCCCTGAGGCTAAGATTTCTACCCCTATTGATCTCCACCCCTATTGATTGTGACCGCACCTATGTGTAACTGTTTCCCCAATTCCTCTTGGAGGGAGATATAAGGAGACTGTAGATTGGGCGGGTGGGCGGGGGGGGGGGGGGGGCAGAGACAGAAGGAGAAGGGGGCAAAGACAGATGAAGAGAGAATCAGAATAAACTATGACTAATACCAACCAGCCTGGCCCTCGTTCCTTCCTCCGCCTGACCATCGCCATCGACCTCCCCGGGTGGGAGAAGGGTGAGACTACCGAACGCGGGCGGCAGGAGAGATAGAGCCACTGCCGCTGTGTGTGCCAGGACAGTCCGCCCTGTGGCCACAGGAGGAAACTTAGGCCAAAGAGTTGAGGCAGCCACCCGGGGTCAGAGAGCAACCCCCATCCTAGCCCCCTCCCCACCCTCTACTCAGCTCTGCATCCTTCCTTCCTCCCCCCATCCCCTTAAGTTCTGCATCATCTCCCCCCGCACTGTGAGCTCTGCATCACCCCCCTCCACTGTGAATTCTGCACATTCCTCCCCAGCTCTGCCTCATTCCCCAGCTCTGCCTCATTCCTCCCTCCCTGTGAAGTCTGCATCACCCCCACACTTGCGAACTCTGCATCATCCCCCCCACTGTGAGCTCTATATCATAGCCCCCATAAGCTCTGCATCATCCCCCCTGCCCCCACGCACGAGCTCCGCATCATCTGCCCCACCCCCATGACCTCTGCATCAGGGAGAGACCCGGGCTCTCTCCCTGCCTATCACGGAGCCCAGGACTGCCTGCACCACACTTCAAGAGCCTGAAGCTCAGGAAGTCATCACAGGCCCTCATTATTGGAACCACGTCCTGTCCGGCTGTGTCCTTGTGGCCCTGGAGAGGCAGCTGGCCCCAGATGCTGTGAGAATGTGGGGTGGGGGCGTGACCCCGAAGCTTCTCTGCTTAGGAAGGGCAATGCTGGATGTGGAGGTCAGAGCAAAGCCTGCCACTGGGGACCAAGGAAGGGGTCTCGGGAATCGGTGGGTCTGGTTCTGGGGGAGTCCTGCACCTCTTCATAGGTCCCAGACACGACTGCTGGTCATAGGACAGCATATATGTGTGTGCCTGCAGAGATAAGAATGTCTGCACATAAGTGCCTGTGCCAGGCATGTGTACATGGAAACTCAAGTGTGTGCACACACATAGGTAGGTGCATGTATACTCATGTGTGCACATGTGCATATATGTGAAAGATATCATGTGAACACCATGAGAATATACACGTGTGTTCAGGCATGTACGCATGCAGGGATGTACACAAGTGAGGACAATCACGTACCACACATGCGCAGGTGTGCTTGCCCGTGTGTGTTCATGCTCACGTGTTGAGGTGTGTGCTCTGTATTGTACGAGTACAACATGATGCGTGCAGATTCATGTGCCTGCGTGCACACGGACATTTGTGTTCAAGCATGTGCCCAAGCACTTTCAGAAAAAAAAATAAAAAGAAAGGAAATGAAGCTGAGAGATAGTACAGTGGCTAGGGCACTTGTCTTCATGTGGCCAAGCTGGGTTCAACCCCCAGCGCTCTGTGTGGTCCTCACATGAGCAGAGTGTGGATGTGTATGTACCTATGTACACATGTGGCATATGTTAGTGTGGGCATGCACAAACATACCAGTATACGTATGTGAGCATGCAGGCACATATGCCTGTGCAAGCAGGTGTGTAGGAAGTATTGTGCACATATATGTAAGTGTGCCCTTGGACATGTACCCTTGGACACAAGGAAGTCCAAATGTATGTCTCTATGTAGGTGCGTGTTCTTGCATCTGTGTGCCCAGGTGAACAGAAGTGTCTGGTGTCCCTGTGTGCATGTGTGTTCAGGTATGTGTATGTACACCGATGTGAGTACAGATGTGATGCGTCCATGTGTGCTTGTGTGCGTCTGATTGGTCTGATGGGTAAAGATGAACTCCTGTGTGCGTGTGTATAAATATGTATGCATGTATGTATACAGGGGGGTAAGGACAGATGAAAACGGTTACTCTGTGTGTGTGTATGTGTGTGTGTGTGTGTGTGTGTGTGTGTGTGTGTGTGCGTGCATGCGCATCTGCTCTGTCTGCAAAAGGAGGCAGGCCTGGGCTGTGCCCTGAGCTGGTCCAGTGTCTCCTTCCTGTGAGCAAGATGAACCTCCCGCATGGGGTGCTCTCCCAGCAGTGCTCTGGGCCTGTGTCTCTGTCCCTGTGTCACTATCACTCATGGCCGGTCTTGCCATACATGTCCTGACTGGTGCTATATTTTGTCTCCCTTTCCCTTGTCCAGTGCTAGTTCTGCCCCCTTCTCCCTGTCCAGGACGCTCTTTCCCCACTAACCCCACTTTCACCGCCTTTGCCTCTGCTCCCCAACACCACTCCTGGGCAGGAAAGAAAAGGCCTCCACGTTTCTGGCTGCTTCTCCCTCCCTTTGGGGCTCCTCAGCACGATGAGGGGAGGCAGTGCAGGGTGCCCCTGATGGTGCTTGGAGACTCTCTGGTGGGGGAATCAGATCAGGGACCCGGCAAGGCTCCAGCCATGAAGTGGGGGCTTGAATCCCAAAGCTCTTGGGACCCCCTGGCTGACCCCTAGAACCAGATAACAGTACCCCACATTGCCTCTGGGGTCCCCAGATTCCCCAAGTACAGCGTGGACCACGAGCTCGGTGGAGCCGTCTCCAAGGAAAGGGCAGCTGCCTTCTCCTGTGTGAAGCCTGCTCACTCCCGCGTCTGGGGAACAGCCTTCCTGGGTGCTTCCCGGCTGCCTCTCGGGCTGGATCCTCTGGAACACAGACTGACTGCGTTTCTCACGCTCACTTCCATCAGAGCCAGGGCTGCGGGCAGGCAGCTGGGGCCTGGGCTTCCACAGAGACTCGCACAATTCAGAGACTGTGTGACCTGGCATTGCCGGGGCAGCTGCGACCTGGCCACCTGCACCTTCCGAGGACAGCAGTCTATGCTGGGACAGGATCGGCATGAGGCACTCACAGCTGCATTGTCACACCCTTCATTGCTGTTAATTTTCCTGCACAACTGTAACACTGTCCTCCCATTGTTCATCGATTTGCTCAAGTGGGTACCAGTAACGTCTCCATTGTGAGATTTATTACTGTTTTTGGCATATCACATACGCCACAGGGAGCTTGCCAGAGTCTGTCGTGCGGGCAGGATACTCTCGGTAGCTTGCTGGGCTCTTTGAGAGGGACGGAGGAATTGAACCCAGGTCGGCCGCATGCAGCTGTGCTATGTGTTCCAGCCCAATTAAAAATTTTAAATAAGCTTCACATAATGCTTGCACCCCACTTTTTTAAACTCCCCTCCCAAGGGCTAGGATGCAGACACTTCTGCAGGGAACCCTGGTGGTCCTGGTGGAGATGGTGGGAGTAGGAGAACTCGGGGGCTGCACTGGGGGTCCTGTGTCAGACAGGGCAGGGGGAGGGTGCAGAGCCGGGATGGCCCGACTCAGGCACAGCCTCCATGAACCGCTCTGGCTCCCACAGGGCAAGGAAGGGGGCTGGGATGAGGAAACAGGGCTGGGCTGGTGACCAGCACTGAGACGCAGGGGCAGAGGCTAGCACGGTAATCTGTGGCCCCAGGTCTCCCTTGAGGCTCAGACATGCTGGACAACCCGGGCAGAGCTGTGGGGCCCCAGTACTGCTTGCTCTCCCCGAGAACAGAGTGGCCTGACTCCAGCAGGCCAGGGGTTCTGAACCCGGGTTGGCCGTGTGCAAGGCCAATGCCCTACGCCTTCAGCCTCTCTGGGGCTGAAGGATCTAGAAGGTTAAGCAGGCTGGGGAGAGCCCTTCTGAGGGCTCAGGTGCCAGGCCAGGCCTGGACGTGGGCGAGGGTGCTGGGCGGGAGGGTGTGGCTCCTGGGGATTCGCACTGCGGTGCTCCCGGGAGTCGCTGCATCTTCCCAGTGCTGCAGTGCCTGGGAACTCTGGATGTTCACCTTCATCCTCAGCTGAACGTGTGTGTGGGTGCCCCAGAATGACAGCTCGGGTTTTTGTCCCTCCCACAGCTGGCAGCCCCTCCGACCCCCCAGCCTCTGTTCACACTGCAGTGGACCTTGTGACCCCGGCAGGGGGCAGGCAGGCCCCCAGAGCCCCTCTAACCCATTTTGGGGACACTGACTTGCTAGGCAGGCTTCCCGAGCTCACCGCGGGTGCTGCAGAAGATGCCCTTGAAGCTGCTGCCCCAGGCGAGGGTTACCTGGCCGGGCCTCGTCCACACAGTGATGACGCCTGAGAACCCGCATGCTAATTGCTTTCGCTATTTCTGGACTCTGCCCCCTCCGGAGCGTCCTCCTGCTGGAGACAGAAATAACCAGCGCTGGAGGGAGATCATTGCCCAGACTCCCAGCGGCAGCAGTGCGGCTGGAGACTGCATCTGGGTCCCGCAGAGCTTCTGCTCGGGAACCTTGGGGGCGTGAGGTGGTGGTGGGCTGGGCCTGGCAGCGGTGGGGCTGGGCAGTGGGCGAGGCCGGATAGTGGGCAGGGCCTGACGGTGGACGTGGCCTGATAACGGGAGGGGCCTGTTTGTGGGCGTGGCTGGCTAGTGGGAGGGGCCTGCTAGTGGGCGTGGCTGGCCAGTGGGAGGGGCGGATAGTGGGAGGGGCCTGTTTGTGGGCGTGGCTGGTTAGTGGGAGGGGCCTGGTAGTGGGCGTGGCTGGCCAGTGGGAGGGGCGGATAGTGGGAGGGGCCTGTTTGTGGGCGTGGCTGGCTAGTGGGAGGGGCCTGGTAGTGGGCGTGGCTGGCCAGTGGGAGGGGGCGGATAGTGGGAGGGGCCTGTTTGTGGGCGTGGCTGGCTAGTGTGAGGGGCCTGTTTGTGGGCGTGGCTGGCCAGTGAGAGGGGGCGGATAGTGGGAGGGGCCTGGTAGTGGGCATGGCTGGCCAGTGGGAGGGGGCGGATAGTGGGAGGGGCCTGGTAGTGGGCGTGGCTGGTCAGTGGGAGGGGCCTGGTAGTGGGCGTGGCTGGTCAGTGGGAGGGGCCTGGTAGTGGGCGTGGCTGGCTAGTGGGAGGGGCCTGGTAGTGGGCGGGGCGTGGTTGTAGGTGGGGCCTGGCAGCAGCGAGCAGGGCCTGAAGTGGGAGGGGCAGGACCGCGGGCAGGGGATCACCGTGGTTCAGGCCTCGCAGTGGCCAGAGTCTGGCTGTGGGCTGGACCTCTTGCCATCTTGTCCCCTGAGGGCTGACCTGGACTTTGGGGACCCTCTCACGGCCCCACGGCCCCCTTAACCCATGTCAGGGATTGACAGAGGGGAAGAGAGGAAGGAAAGGGCTTCGGGAACCAGGCCCCTGGCCCCTGGTGTGTCCCCCCCCCCCCATTTCTGCCAGCCGTCCAGGCCTGTGAGCTTTCGGGGTTCTGCCCATGAGAGACGGGTGAGCAGGAGCCACGACCTCCTGTGGCATCTGGACAGGCCTGGCCCTTCCCTGCAGTTGAGTTGGCCCCTGCTCTCCCCCCGGTCTTCCACACATCATTCCCGCTTCCCACTAGCTCAGTCCGTGCAGCCTTCGGGGCCCTTTCCGGCTCCCTGCATCCCACCCAGCCCAGACTTCTCAGGCACGGCTACGTGGGGTGGCGATGGGGTCTTCTCTGGCGTGCCTTCTGGAACTGCTCTTGTCCCGAGAAGTCCCTGTGGGTGACCCGGTGAGTCACAGGGGACAGTGGCGGGGACCAGAAGAGTCACAGGGGAACTTCCCTTGCAGGGTCCTGCCCAGGATGGAGTGGAGGTCCTCACCCTCACAGCAGCCCCCTTTGCCTTCTTTCTGAAGACAGGGACCCTGGGGCATGAAGCCTCTTACCCCCGAGATTCCAGGCCTAGGGCACAGGGGCAAAGTGCAGAGAAGGCATTAGAGAAGCCAGGGTGGAGGGGGAGCACACCCTCTGAGGCTCTCCCTGCACCCCAGGGAGCAAGCTGGTGCACTCAGGCTGTGAGCTGCAGTTCCCAGCAGCCCAGCTGCCCATCCTCACATGTCACTGGTCTTGGTCCTAAATCTCGGGGTTCTCACCGTGGACAGTCTGTGGGCTCCACGCCAGGAAGTGGGCAGGAAGCTGCCCTGCTGAGTGAGGAGCCTTGTGGTCCTTTTATGGGGTGCAATGATTTTTCCCTAACGTCTCAGCTATCTGCACAGTGGGCTGACAAGTGCCATCCGCAGGTGTGGGGTGTGGTGGCACCTGACGTGATTCACTTTCCGGTGGTGTCCCCTATGTAGTGTTTGCTCAGCCACATGGATGTTGACTGGTGATTTAGTTTATCTTTGTCACGAAAATGTACAAGGTCTTCGGTTTAATTCCCTCCCACCCCCACCCCCCACCACCAAGCTTGGTTTCTCCCTATCCTTGCTCAGGGGTTGCTCCCAGTGGTGCCTGGGATTCCTGCAGTGGTGAAAATCAGGCGTGGGCGTTCTTCATGCAGAGCCTGTGCTCCAGTTCTTGAGTCTCTCCCTGGCCCTTTGGTTCTCTTTGTTCTTGACTTTTAGCTTGCTTGTAGGTCCCAAAAATAAGCCCTTTGGCTATCAGTCTTTGGAATTTGTGTAGAACTACCAGGGGCTCCAGAGGATAAATTTCCTCCCCTGACGCCTGATTTTAACTCCCAGTGGTAAGTTTCACACTTGGCGATTTCATATGAAATGTTCCACTGAGAGCTGCCATTTTCAGTTAAGAACAAGCACATTCCAAGAACGCAATGCAATTATTCAAATGAAAGGGACTCATTTTTAAAAACCTAATTTCTGCATCGCTTTTGAAGAGTCTTTATGTTTTTAATTCTTTCCCTATAACGCCATATACTATTACTAAGATTTTCTTGTGATGATTTTTAATCAGAAAGTAATTTTTCTCTCTCTCTCTGAGAATTCTATCACATCTGTTTGTCTCTTGGCTGTTCATCTATTCTAATGTGGCCAGCTCCTATACTTAATGGATCTCATTTCTTAACATTGATTTTTACACCTCCATTTTGTTTCCCCTGACCCATTCTCTTGTCCTCAGTCACTATAGTTCTGTTATCTGCATCCACTCATTTATTATTTTATATTGTTTTGTCTGTTTGTCAATTTTATATTCCTATATTGCACAATTGGGCAAAAATTTTCAAGACCGACTTTTGTTCTGACCTATCTTACTTCATAAAACCCCAACTTAAGATAGCATTGGTAGAATGTTCCATGCTTCAGTGTCAGATATGTTTAGAGGTCTTGAACCTCACAGTAGGGATATAAAAGCAAAAATAAACTATTGGAATGGGGGATATGATGCCACCCATTTCAACAGGTCAATCTGTACCTGTGGGGTGAGTGCATCAGTGGTCTGATGGTATCTTCAAGCTTCCTGACACCCCCAAATTGCCACCGTGGCTTTGGCCGGACCCCAACAACTTGGGACCAAGTTTACCCAGAAATAAAACAGCCAAAAGTTAGGCATGTGGAAGCCATGCCCACAAACCACCTTTGACCAGCTATAAAAGCTCATCTATTGGCCTTATTTCAGAGACCTATAGAGAAATCTAGAAAGAAACCAAAAGCCACAGTTAATCTCAGACCTGCACATGGTTGAACAGACTGGGGTAAATTAAAGGGGCAGGTTTGCCTGTGCCTACCCAAGCAGAGCCCCCAGGAGCCACTTGCTTCCACAATTCAAAATCGCCACCATACTCCCGGTCTGACCCCACCGTCTCAGGACGGACTTCACCAAGATATAATCTTCTGAAAATTCTGGTATGCGGGTTTTGTGACTGAAATCTCCAGATTTTCACAGAGTTGGGGTGGGCTACCTCTCCCCAATTCCCAACACACATGGAAGCACTGGTAGTCACCCCCAGAAATCAACTCCAGTGCCACCCTGTAAGCTCTATTACTGGCCTTGCTTCAGAGACCCATTAATAAATCTCGAAAGAGATCAAAAGCCAGAGAACAGCAACGAGTCCCAGAAGACACCACAGAGCCGGGGATCTCTCTGGGACCCATACCAAGCCAATTTCACCGGGGCACCCCAGATGGAGCAGGTGCAGTCTCCCCTCCTACTCCAGTTGGAATCCCGGTGACCAAGAGCTTCCACAAGCAAGGCCCAGGTATGCAGGTTCCAGGATAAAATCTCCATGCTGCATGGTGGCAGAGGTGCCAGGCTGCCCCTCCCTGGTTCTCCACCCACTTGTTGACCTGGCTGTCACACCCATAATGTGCCTCTGGGCGCCATCTTAGGTCACCAACAGCCCTGGTCTAGAAGTGCCCGAAATGGATTAGTGCCATAAAGAAATGTCTCTGGAACCCAACCACTTACAATCTAGGATTCCAGAAAGGTGTAGCTGCAGCACCCAAGATATTCAAAATGGGCAATGGACAATAAATGATCTAGCATCTGCCCCTGGCAGGCAGGCTTGAATGGTGGTGGGAAAATTCGAGCAAAATGTAATGCCCAAAAGTAGAGAGAGAGGGAAAAAAAAAAACAAAAGTAGAGAGAGAGTATTGGGGAAGTTGCCTTCCATGGAGGCAGGATGAGGACTGGGATATCGGGGGGCAAGGGGAGGTTTATACTGGGGACACTGGTGGTGGAATGTGTGCACTGGTGGAGGGATGGGAATTCAATCATTGTACGGCTGAATCTTGAACACGAAAACTTTGTGGCTGTTATCTCACAGTGGTTCAATTGAAAAAAAAAAGTAATGTGGAGTTAATGCCCAATTCAATCAGCTTAATCAATGGCTGAATAAATAACAGTACTCCTATATTTAAAAAAATAAATAAATGATTGGAATGAATTGAGAGGCTTTTTTCATTATGTACAAGAGTGAGTGTGATCATTAAAAAAAATCTACTGAATGGGAGATAATGTTTGCACATCACACATCTGATAAGGGGTCAACGTCTTAGGTATAGAAAGAATTAGGACAATTCAACCATACAACCGACACAATCAAAGTGTTTGGAAGCTTGCAGTAGCCAGTTCTTGGTGGGGGACATACCGACTCTAATGTGTGGAATATGCTCATCACCGATAATGGAATTAAGACCGTATGAGTTCCCACCTCTGCCTTGTGGGAAAGGCAGTGATACCAACATGTATGAGAGAAAGTGTAGAGAAAATGAGCCCTTGTGCATTTTGGTCAGAGTGTAAATTGGCGCGATCGTTTTAGAGAACGCGATGGAGCTTCCTAAGATGCTGAAGCTAGAGTCCACAGAGGCACTGGTCCAGCAGTGCACAGGCTCAGACATGCTCCTCGGGGCCTCACCATGCTGCCCTGCACTGCCTCCAGCCTCAACACCGGGAGGGAATAAAACATCCTTCATTTCCGCCTCCCAGCAGGAAGGGCATTTGCTACAGCAGCCGGGCACGCATGAAGGTGTATGATGGTTGTCCAGGACGTTATTTGCTGTATCTGACCTTGGCAAGTGAACTGTTGTTGCCATGTGCACTGTGGACCAGAAAGAGGCCACTGGGGATATGTCTAACAAATATAGTGCCACCTATGATAACAGTGAGGGGCTGTGGACATGACCTTCCATCCTGAGTGGGGAGCTAGCGTCACCGGATCTGAAACTAATGATCTGAAAGTCCTTGGCAAAGGCAGTTTTACTGCTGTGAAACACAGACTCAATCATCACAGACTGTGCTCACTACAGTGTAGAGGAGAGACTGGGGGTGACCTGTGCTCCCTGCAGCGCAGGGGAGAGGTTGGGGTTACCTGTGTTCACTGCAGTGCAGGGGAGAGGTTGGGGTGCCCTATGTTCACTGCAGTGCAGGGGAGAGGTTGAGGTTACCTGTGTTCACTGCAGTGCAGGGGAGAGGTTGGGGTTACCTGTGTTCACTGCAGTGCAGGCGAGAGACTGGTGTTCCCTATGTTCACTGCAGTGCAGGAGAGAGGCTGGGGGTGCCCTGTGCTCATATGCTGTGCTCACCGTGCCTTGCGCTGGGTGCTGCAGCCTGCTTCAGGTGTGAGTAGCAGAATGCACATTGCTGTGGCATGAGTTACCACGTCCTGGCAGAAACTCATCCTTAGAGTCGGGTCTTCAGTTACTAGGTAGCTTCAATTTTATCCCTTGAAAACATTCAGAGTTCTGTTACTGAGTCCAGGTCAGAAGTGTCTCCTTGCACAAAGCAGAGACTTAGAAAGCAGTAATGAGTGCGAAAGGATTCGGTTCTCATCGGCCAGATTCAGTGGTCGCTGGCGCTTCCTGCTCTCCAGGCCCAGGGGCCCAGCACTGCCTCTTGTTTGTGTAGAAAGGCATGAGTGCATCCTCCCTGGAGAGGGGCTCTGGGCTTGCTGAGTTTCCCAGAATGCCAGGTGGGTGGGTGAAGGACTGAAGTGCTCAGTGGGCAGAGCTGCTGCAGGGGGAGCGACCCTGAAACTCTGCTCTGAGGTCCATTCCAGCAGGCTGGGCTATGCCATGGGTGTCCCTGGATGAGGCTCTGAATAAAAAGGAAAGGGCAGAGCTGGGTTTGCATAACAGCTGGGAGACATAGAGCAGAGGGGAAGGGAGCAGGGCTTCTAGCAGGGCTTCTGGCCGGGCAGTGGAGGGAGGAGTGGGAGCAGCCCGGGAAGGAGCAGGAGACGGAGGCCTGAGGCCAGGAAGGATCACATGGGCACAGTGTTTGGGCAGTGGTGAGGGGGCACTGGAGTGACGGCAAGGTATGGAGTGAAGGAAATAGGGGAGCATGGGACAGGGGTGTAGGGTGAGAGTTGCAGGGGAAGATGGGTCAAGAGTGCAGCGGTGAGGGCACAGGAGTGAGGGGAGCAGAGGTGAGAGCACAGGGGTGAGACACAGGGGTAAGGGGAGCATGGCTGGGGCAACAGGGGTGAGGGCACAGGGTGAGGGCACAGGGGTGAGAGGTGGTGAGATACAGGGTGAGGGCACCCCTGGACAGCAGACTCCAGCTCTCTGCATATACACCTGCATCCCTCCTCTCCTGGGTGGAATCCTTCAAGGTTCAAGCCCAGGACAGCTGAGGACTCCACAGACATGAGCAACCGGTTTGCTGCCCCCTCCTTGGTCTTTTCTTCCTTCTTCCCCAGGCTGGGAGCTCAGGCCCTCAGCCTCCTCCATCCGAACTGCTGCTCAGCCTCTGCCGTCGGACTCCTACTTGCTTACCAGAAAGAGCTCCTGGCCCTAAGGCCTCTGGGGAATTTTCAGGCTCATCCATCTCAAAGTGACTCTTCCCCACCTGCTCCATAACTTGGACCCCCTATCCGCATCCCAGAGGCCATCATAAACGAGCTGCTTACTGCACCTTGGGGAGGCTAAGGTGTCAACTAGTGTCACCGTGTCACTGACCAGAGAGAGGACAGACTGTTGGACAGGGTGTAGGTGGTGGGGGATCATGCCGATTCAGTGATCTGACTGCTGGGGAATTGGGGAGAGCGTCAAGGGAGATGGCCCCCCCCCCCCCCCACCTGATCACAGGAGAGCCGCCTTTTCTTCTGGGCCAGCTGGAGGAGTCAGTTTTGAATAATGCACTGGGCCTTGAAGGCGCTGAGTCCTCAGTAGGGATTCATAATGGATGAACCCTGACTCCTGCCCACTCTCTCCAGGGCTGAGTGGGGTCTCTGCAAGCTGCTTTCTCCTCACCTCACTCTGGCGGGGAGGAGAGGAGCAGAAACGGTGGGCCACAAGGTCCCCTGCCCCCAGGTCACTGATGCTTTGGGGCAGTTGCTAAGGGGAGGGATCGACTCTCCCCACATCCCCCAGTGAGCCCATGGGCCTCGAGGCTGTGGGCTCTGCCTCCTATGGCTCCCTGTCCCTGTCTGGAGGGCCACCAACTCCACTGGCGTGCTCGTCACACTCTTTTTTTTTTTTTTTATTTCTTTATTGAATCACCATGGGAAAGGTTACAAAGCTTTCAGGTTTAGGTCTCAGTCATGCAAATATCAAACACATTTCCCTTTACCAAAACTTATTTTTTACCATGGCAGTGAGCCACATCTATTCAAATGTAAACGTCCGATTCGGGTTGTTAGGCATTCGAATGAATCAATGCTCTTGGCCAAGTTTGTGTTGATAAGGACACCGACGCCTCCAACACCTCTTTTATCGCATGTTCCGAGGAACAATTCTTCTCCAGTGTCGAAAATGGCATGGAGAGATTCGTGTCTTCTTGTCTCGGTCAGACCAATGATGTCGTACTTGATCATTCGCGCTTGTACCATCAGGTCCTCGATGGATGCATCTGATGCTAGCGTACGTGCATTGAAAGTACAGACGATCATTTTTGTCTTCCTTCGTTGTGGCAGCCTAGGTCGGCCTTGAGATTTTGTCGGCCTCTCCTTTCTCATCCTTCTCAGTGCTGCCATGTCGGTGAAGCCTTCAGGGTCAGGTGAATGAGACCAGTTGTAGTTACTGGTTTTGGCATATCGAATACACAGCGGATAGCTTGCCAGGCTCTTCCGTGCGGGCGGAATACTCTCGGTAGCTTGCCAGTCTTTCCGAGAGGTATAGAGGCTTTTGGGGTGACCTCTAATCACCCTTGTAGGTGTTACCATATTTGAACCCTATCAAATATGGTACGACAATTCCAGAAGACGGGTATTTAGTGTCTTATGATGTGTCGCGCGGCCGCTTGCGGCCGCGCGGTTCCGGAAAGCGTCCTGGAGTGTGGCGACGGCTGGGTAGTGGAAGTAGTGTCAAGAGTGGAAGTCTGCCAGTGGGGTATTTATCTGGGTAGGGTGGGTCTCCTGTGCACAATTCGATCCCTGGGTGGTTGATGGAAGCAGACAAGGCAGGGTAGGGTGGGGCTCCTGATTAGAATCCCTTTGTCACCTGTGGTGGTGGGAGCAAGCAGAGAAGCTCTGTCCCTGGGTCCGCCGAGCCTGGAGTCCAAGGTCTCAGAGAGTTCCGCTTACCTTGTTCTGTGGGTCTTCAGTTGTGCGTGGGTCTCGGCCGGAGCTGCCGCGCGGTTCCGGAAAGCGTCCTGGAGTGTGGCGACGGCTTGTTCTGTGGGTCTTCAGTTGTGCGTGGGTCTCGGCCGGAGCTGCCGCGCGGTTCCGGAAAGCGTCCTGGAGTGTGGCGACGGCTTGTTCTGTGGGTCTTCAGTTGTGCGTGGGTCTCGGCCGGAGCTGCCGCGCGGTTCCGGAAAGCGTCCTGGAGTGTGGCGACGGCTTGTTCTGTGGGTCTTCAGTTGTGCGTGGGTCTCGGCCGGAGCTGCCGCGCGGTTCCGGAAAGCGTCCTGGAGTGTGGCGACGGCTGGGTAGTGGAAGTAGTGTCAAGAGTGGAAGTCTGCCAGTGGGGTATTTATCTGGGTAGGGTGGGTCTCCTGTGCACAATTCGATCCCTTGTTCTGTGGGTCTTCAGTTGTGCGTGGGTCTCGGCCGGAGCTGCCGCGCGGTTCCGGAAAGCGTCCTGGAGTGTGGCGACGGCTTGTTCTGTGGGTCTTCAGTTGTGCGTGGGTCTCGGCCGGAGCTGCCGCGCGGTTCCGGAAAGCGTCCTGGAGTGTGGCGACGGCTTGTTCACTGCCTGCAGTTTCTATCTTCGTTGTCTACGCACCAACATCTCATTATGATGAAAGAGAAATCGAGAAGTTCTACATGGAGCTAGAGAAATTCTATAAAGAAGACCACACCTTCTACAAGATCATTGTGGGTGATTTTAATGCCAAGATAGGACCGAGAAGATCAGCTGAAGAACTTCACATCGGAACCCATGGCCTAGAATGGAACGAACAGGGTGAGAGACTGTCTGAGTTCATCATGTCGACCAAGACCATTCATGGTAACTCACAGTTCCAGAAGGCAGAATCTAAACGATGGACATGGGAGTCTCCCGGTGGACGATTCCACAACGAAATAGACCACATCATATTCAATCGACGGTTTTGCCTGACTGATGTCGCTGTTGTCCCAAAATTTCGAACGGGATCGGACCACCGTCTCCTTCGTGCAAAATTCTACTTCACAGAGCGGGGAGAAAGGGCTGCAAAGTTCAAAAAGAGAACTCCCAGAACGACCACCAACTGGGAACTCTTTGGTACTATTGCGGCAACATGGGAAGATGCCATTGTTGACAACATTGACGAGGAATACGATCGACTGGTTCAGCACCTCCATGAATGTGCGAGGAACGCCAAGAGAGAGATAGCCACAAAAAGTCGCCTATCTTCGAAAACTCTTGAGCTAATTCGCCAGCGTGGTTTGGCGCATGCCTCAGGCAACCGCAAGCTAACGTCCGAGCTTGCAAAGCAGTGCAGAGATGCGATCAAGGAAGACCTCAAAGAGAGAAGAGCAGAAGTACTGGTAGATGCGGCAGAAGCCGGGAAAAGTATTCGTAACGCCCGCCTGTCCTTCGCCAACTATAAGACCAAGATGACTGCCCTCCGACGTCCTGATGGATCCATCACATCCTCCAGAACGGCAATGGAGAAGATTATCCATGACTTCTACTCAAATCTCTTCGATAGCCATGTCCACTTGCCGACATACCAAATTCCACAGGATGGGTATGTCGTTCCCAACGTTCTCCCTTCCGAAATCCGACACGCCATTTCGTCAGTAAAGAAGCAAACAGCACCCGGCCCAGACAAGGTCAGACCTGAACACCTGAAGAACCTGCCGTCAGTACTCATCAATACACTGGCTCGGCTCTTCACTCGCTACCTGTCTGAATGCAAGGTTCCATCTCAATGGAAAACCAGCAGGACCGTACTACTGTTCAAGAAGGGAGACATCCATGACATTGGCAACTATCGCCCGATCTGCCTATTGTCTGTCATCTACAAGTTGTTCACTCGAGTCATCCTGAATAGGATTGGCAGAACACTAGATGAAGGACAACCATGTGAGCAAGCAGGGTTCCGCAAAGGATTCAGCACCATCGACCATATCCACACGATAACCAAACTCATTGAGGTTTCTCGGGAGTTCAAGATGCCGCTCTGCTTAACGTTCATTGATTTAAAGAAGGCCTTTGATTCTGTTGAGACGGAAGCGGTCATTGAAGCCCTAGCCAATCAGGGCATACAAGCCCAATACATCAGGATCCTCCGTGAGCTGTATTGCGGATTCACTACCAGGATCTCACCATTCTACAAAGAAGTGATCGTTGATGTCAAGAGAGGGGTGCGGCAGGGTGATACCATTTCACCAAAACTCTTCAGTGCCACCCTCGAGAACATCATGCGACGACTGGAATGGGAAGGAATGGGAGTGAAGATAGATGGTCGGCAACTACACCACCTCCGCTTTGCTGATGACATTGTTTTAATAACACCAAACATCAGCCAAGCGGCACAAATGCTGGCCGACTTTGACCGTGAGTGTGGAAAGGTAGGACTACAGCTGAATCTTACGAAGACAATGTTTATGAGAAATAGCCTTGTTCCTGACGCCCCATTCGCTCTCAATGGAACGACCATCTCCGAATGCAACAGCTATGTGTACCTAGGTCGAGAGGTCAACATGACAAATGACCTGGCACCCGAGCTGCGCAGGAGGAAGAGAGCGGCTTGGAACGCCTTCAAGAACGTCGAAGAAATAGCTAAGAGGACGAAGAACCTCCGGCTCCGGGCACATCTCTTTGATTCCACTGTTCTTCCTGCATTAACATATGCCTCAGAGACCTGGGCCCTACGCAAACAAGATGAGAACGCCATTCAGGTCTCCCAAAGAAGAATAGAAAGAGCTATGCTTGGAATATCACGTTTCACTCAAATGAGAGAACGAATCCGGAGTTCTGACATCCGTCGACGATCAAGGATCAGGGACGCTGTCTCATTTGCCAAGGTGTCGAAAATCAGATGGGCTGGTCACGTAATGAGATTTAAAGACGACCGTTGGACTAGAGCTGTTACTGATTGGATTCCACGGGATGTCAAGAGACCGCGTGGCCGCCCACCTACCAGATGGTCAGACTTCTTTGTCAAGGTCATGAACGATCGGTTTGAGGCCCTCCATGTTCCCGGAGCGAAGAGATGCCATTGGGCTACACTAGCATGCGACAGGGACAAATGGAGACGTTACTGGCGCCCGCTCGAGCAAATCGACGACTAACGGGAAGTTAAGTGATTAAGTGATTTTTTACCATGAAGAACCCCAATAAAACCCCACCCCCCACCCCTCCCAGTCCCTGTGGGGCAGATGAGTTCTCGTTAACACTCTATCTGCTTTGATTAGATCCATTGTTTCAATAAAAGATTCACCACTATTATTTAGAGTTTACCCCCCCCCCCCCAAATCAGACATGCTGAAAAAGCATTGTGAAGTGATTTGCTTTCTACAGCTGGGTTCAAGAATTAAATGTTGGTTTTGGATTTCTGCTATTTTACTTATTGACCCTGGAAGTATTTCTACTGAAAGTCAGATAGTTAAGAAATTGGTTTCTGTGCACTGGAGATGTGGCCGTGCTGGAGAGCCGCTAGTGGGGGGCAACTGGTGGCCTCGGTAGGGCGTGAAGGGCGGACGAGTGTGACGAGCAGACGTTAATCCAGGCCATCATGTCTGCTCGTCACACTCTTAGGACTTAGCCTCCACCCCCAGCAGCCTCGTCTCTGACCACTGACCTCTGCTTGTGCCAGTGACCTCTGGGACCAGAACCGGTACACAGGCCTGTGTCAGTCCTTCTCTGCCCACTGCTCCAAGCACAGTGAGTCCCCAGGCGTGGGAGAGGGCACGCCCCCCTGCTGTCCTCAGGGTGGGGGAAGCGCCCCTCACCCTTCAGTTCCCCTAGGTTCTGTCACTATCACTATCATTATCACCCCGTTGTTCTTCAATTCACTCAAGCGGGCCCAGTAACGTCTAGTCTCCATTTGTCCCTGTCACGTGCAAGTGTAGCCCAATGACATATTAGGGGCTCCTTCAGGGTCAGGAGAATGAGGACCGTTCATTGTTACTGCTTTTGACATATCGAGTATGCCACGGGTAACTTGTCAGGGTCTGCCGTGTGGGAGGGATACTCTCGGTAGCTTGCCGGGCTCTCCGAGACAGATGGAGGCTTTTGGGGCAGCCTCTAATCACCTTTACAGGTGTTCCTAGTCAGGCATACAGGCGGGTGTGATACTCTCAGTATCCTGCCGGGTTCTCTGAGAATGAGAACTAGAGAATAAGAGGTCCAGGAGCTTGGTTTTAGAGTCTCTGAATCCTGGCCGTTGATGGGGTTACACAGCGGTTGGTGGGTGTAACTGTCTAGCTACTGGAAGGTGGGGAAGCTGGGTGGAGGAGGTCCAGTTCCGAACCGAGCAGGCTTGGAGATCTCAGCCCCGGGTCCCACACACCTGGGTTCCTCTGCCGGTTCCTCGTTCAAGCGTGTGTAGCGTGGTCTCTGTATGACTTTGACTGGGTCCCGGAGGTCTTCAGCTGTCTGTAGACTTCCCAAATAAGATCCCTGCCTACCTGCATTTGCCCCAGTCCCTTCACTGATACTGATGATGATTCCCTGTGCAGTGATTGATACTGATGACATAGATGATTCCCTGTGCATTGTTTGATATTGATGACATGGATGATTCCCTGTGCATTGTCTGATACCGATGACATTGATATTCCGTGTGCATCATCTGATGCTGATGTCATTGATGATTACCTCTGTATTGTCTGATACTGATGACATTGATATTCCCTGTGCGTTGTCTGACACTGAGGACATTGATACTCCGGCGTGGTTGCCTGCACACACCGACCTCTCCGAGTGCGCTGCAGCCCCTTGTGCCTGGGCTGTGCCCTGGGACCTGGAGTATCTCTCTTGCATTGGTCTGGAGCAAGGCCATCATCTTTGAGGTGAACAAGTCAGCAAGTTGGCTCTGGGTCAGGGGCACCCAGGATGGCAAGCAGGAGTGAGTTGGAACTGAGTCTGTCTTTGCTGCTGCTGAGTTGTTTTATTACAATCAAATCGGTTGGTGTGTCCTTGGGGCCATGACAGTGGTGCAGACGGCAGGAGCATGAGAGCTCTGAGCTCCAAGGGCAGTGCAGCTGTGAGACTCTCTGTTGAGTCTGCGAGTGAAGGTACCAGGACAGTGAAGAGGAACCGGGCACTGGGGTCAAAGGTGGTATCTGGTCTGTGGCTGAATAGACTGAGACTGTCTGGCCTGCTCTGGCAGTTCTGTGGTCAGGTCCGTGTGTGGTGCAGGACTGTGTGTGGTGGAGACTCATGTATGATGCAGACCATGTATGTGAGGTGTATATTATAGACCCATGTGTGATGCAGGTCCATGTATGATAACAGGCTGTGTATGATACAGACTGTGTATGACAGGTCCATGTATGGTACAGACCTGTTCACGTTCCAGGCCTGTGTATGGTGCAGTTCCCTGTATGTTATAGGTCCATATATGTTCCAGGCCTGAGTTTGTTCCAGGCCCAAGTACAGTTCAGGCCAGTGTGTGTTTTAGGGCTGTGTGTGCTGCAGCCCAGTTCCTGTGGGCAGGGATTAGACCATGTCTCTCGCATGTCTATAGTCTCCTCTTTCTCTGCAGTTTTTCTGTTTCCCAGAATGGCGTTTCCTGTCAAGGAAAATGTACCCTGTCCTAATCTCCCGTTCCGCTCACACCCCTGACCTTGAAGCACAGACTTAGGGGGCGTGAGTATACATGCGTGCATCTGACACAGACTGAGGGCGCATGTGCATATACACATGTGTGACACAGGCTGAGCGTGAGTGTACATATCTGCACGTGTATTTGCACACACGGACCCTCAGGTTCTCCTCTGAGTAATGTTCTTTCTCATTACGCAAATGAAATGCAAATGCCTCCCACATCTGTGTTTGTTCCTCCAATCCCTGATTACCTAGCACCATTGAGGGTCAGACCCCGACCCAGGGACCAACATTTTAATGGGATTTTATAAGCCAGGTTAGCCTTGGGGACAGGCAGGCTCCAGGTGACAAAATAAGCCTTGTCCATCTCGTCAGACCAGACTGGCTCTGGGGCCTGGGGGGCTGGGCTCACCCCTCGGTGGTGTCGTTTGAGTTGAGACTCATTAGACAAGGGGAGAGCTGGGCTCAGGGAGAGGAGGGCTGAGTGTGGGTGTCCAGCAGGAAGGAGCCTCCTGCTGCCATGGCCCCCCTGCGTGGGGCAGGTGTGAGGCTGCAACTCTTGACCAGGTGTGGACAGAACTGGAGCCATGGGTGCACTTGGACCCCCAACGAGGGTGTTTCACGTGTGCCTGATTTCTCCATGAGGATCACCCGGCATTGCTCTGTGATAATGGGTGTGAACACTCAAGGCTAGGTGAGAGGCTAGGTGAATGCAGAGACCACACAGCGATTTCATAGGGGAGCTGCTTCTTCGTGCCTGGAGGGCTGCTCCTCCTCTCTGAGTAAGGTGGGAGTGGGGAGAGACTGGGTCTCCCCTCTCCCACAGGGAGCTGCAGGCAGGCTCTCCTGGAGAATGACAGAACAGTGTCCTGGCCCTCAGCTGTCCAAGGACCTTTTATGTTGGAATCTATCATGGTCCCATTACAGATTGATTCTAACCCACTGCCTGGGCCATGGGAGGTGGGAGGAGGATCACAGGTGATTAACGTCTAGAGGAGGCGGGTGAGAAAGGGCCAGATGCCAAAGAGCTCTGGAGGCTCTTTGTGTGTGTGTGTGTGTGTGTGTGTGTGTGTGTGTGTGTGTGTGTGTGTGTTTCTGCTGGTGAGTCAGCACCCTATCCATCTGCCCTTCCACCAGGCCCGATCAAGGGAGCTGGACCGGATCAGCTCCAGATCAGCCTTGAGGTGCCACCAGCCCAGTTTAAAGAGGAAATCGAGGCAAAGGTGCTTGCTGAGGCCGCTCATATTCAGAGCCAGCGCGTGGCTGCTCACCACTCCTGCCTGGCCCGGAACTGCATCCACACAAGGACTCTGAGCCCAGCGCTGAGCTGAGTCTCAGCCCAGCAAGTCCAAGCCAGGATCCGTGCAGCTCACGGAGAGCTCTGAACGGACGGAGGGATGGAAGGTGGGCGGGTGGTGGACATGTGCATGTGAGAGTATACATGTGCATGTGTGTCTGGTGTGTGTGAGTGTGTATGTATTGTGTATGTATGCGCGTGTGCACAATGTGTGTGTCTGGGCATTCATGTGTGTGCTTTTGTCTTTGTGTCTGTGTACGCATATGAAAGGGTATAGCTTATGTGAGCCTGTGGTAGTATATGAGTGCATATGGTAGCGTATCAGATGTGTCGGAGGATGTATGTGCAAACAGACAAGCATGTTTGTGGAAGTGTTTGCATACACGTGCTCACACATGCTCACAAGGGGGCATGAGTGTCACCATACATGTGTGTGCACTAGTGTCTAGAGATGTGGGCATGTGAGTGCAAACAAACGTCTCCGTGTATGTACACACAAGTCTCTACATACATGAGCATGTGTGTACATGTGTGTCTCGATATGTGTGCACATGAGTGTCTGCAAATAAGTGCACAGGCAGAAGGGGGAGTACAGGGTGTGGTAGTCAGGGGCTAAGGGGATGCAGCGAGGCTGCCGTGGGTGGGGCCCTCTGGAAGGGGAGAGGACCTTGAGGACTGGCACGAGGGCTGTGGCCCCTATCTTGCCCTGCTCTGAGGTCTGTGAGCAAGAGCAGAAGCACACCATCTCCACACAGGGGAGGAGCCTGGCCCTGACCGTGAGGCTCAGCCCTGGAGGTCCCCTTCTCCCTCAGGCCTTCTCCCAGACACATGTCCTGCTGTCCGACACCCCTGACTGTGCTGTAGGTGCCTGCTCCACCTTCAGTGAGCTTGGAAAACTGCGGGCTGATCGCGTTCTGGAGTCTGAGCATGAGCTGGGGAGTCTGAAATCTGACCTACTTCCTGAGCAGCTCCCCATCTGCCTGGTTTCATCTGGTCCCTGGCAGGTGCCTGCGCCCTCGCGACTGAGGCTGCAAGACACCCCCTGCCCCCCACGACCTTTTCAGAGATGCAAATACTCAAGCCCATAGGACCTTTGATGGCACCCGACAAACACACACATCTCCACAACTGCCCTGATTCTGTCTGTCAGCCTGTACTAAGTGGGGACGCAGAGGCGCAGACAGGGTATCTGAACCTGGTAGATCATGGTGCAGAGAGAAGTGGAAGTTCTCCTGGACCAGCTGCTCTGTGCCACCCTGGTTGGTCACCGCCTGGCCTCTGTGCTGCTGGTACCATGGAGCACAGCGCCCTGCCTCTGGGGCACTCTGCCATGGTGCCCACCACACTCAGGGCTACAGACAGGACTTGTAGCAGACACACACACACAGACACACAGACACACTCATATATGCTTTCCCTAGTGAGCAGGCACAGGCACAGATATGCAGTCTGACATGCACACATACCATACACATACATGTACACATGTGTATGAAATTAGGGAGTGCACAAATGCACTTTCCCACACACATGCATACACTGATGCACACATGTGCATACTCACACAGATGTGGACATAGGTGCACACATGAGAAACTCTTACACCTGTGCACAGGACCACACACACGCTCACTCTCTCACACATGTGCACACAGATCCACATGTGTACATATGGGCACACACGTGCATCATATTCTCTCACACATGTACATGTGGATGCACACACATGCACACACAGATGCATACATGACAGTCACACATGTACACATAGATGTTCATGTGCACCCTCTCACATGCATACATAGAGATACACATGTGCACACTCCCCGATGCTCACATAATTATACACATTGCACAGATATACACAGATCCATGTGCACCCCAACATCCATGATGCTTACTCATACACATGCACTCCCACATACACACATGCTCACTCACACACATGCACTCCAACATACACGCAGGCTCATTTACATTTCCAAGTCTAGTCTGGGTCCCCCTGATTTTCCTGTACCCCGCTCTCACACTGCTCTAAGGACCATGCAAACTATGAGATTCTTTCATGTGGTTCTGATGTCTGCTCACCACTAGATCAAGTTTCTGGGGAATGGTCTCCAGGGCACAGAGTCAGGCACACAGGACCTCTCAGTCTAGAGTGTAGGGGTCAAGCCTGTGGGGCTATGAGCCAAGGGTGTGCGGGTCAGGCCGAAGGGGTCTGTCAGCTGAGGGTATGTGGGTTCAGCTCATGGGGTCTCTCAGCTTATAGTGTGTGGGTCAGCCTGTGGGGCCATCAGCTGAGGTTGTGGGGATCAGCCTGCAGGCTTGTCAGCTGAAGGTGTGGTGAGTCAGTCCTGAGGGACCATCAGCTGAGGGTGTGCAGGTCAGGCTCGAGAGACCGTCAGCTGGAGCTATGCCAAGAGAACAAGAGCCTGAGCAGAGGTGAGGGAGCCGCTGCCTGCCTCTTCCTGGGGCCACGGGAGACTGTCCCTGGGAGTGCTGAGTTGGGAAGTGCTAGGGATGGACTTCCATCCACACAGTGGCTCTGCAGTGTGGGAAGGTGCCAGCCGCCTGGGTAGGGAGACCAGCCAGAAGAGAGCCCCCCACGTGACCTGTCTGGGAGAAACATCAGACAAAGACCAGAGGCACGTTTACCAAACTCTCAGGGGACCCAAGCCAAGTTGGGGAGGCTGTGTGACCACGTGGGGCTGATGGGGATCCCAGGACAGAAGAATGTCAGGGGAAAAGGAAGGAAAGGTGAGTCAACGGTGAAGATGATGTTGATGATGATGATGAAGATGATGATGATGATGTTGATATGATGATAAAGTGAGATATTTCTGACAAGTGTGTACACTAAAATGTGCTTGCTAGGAAAGCTACTGGCAAATGCCACATCTGATGCAAATCACCAGCAGCTGGAAACTCTGGTGTGTGGGTTGTCCTGCGTCCCTTCATAGGATTTTAGGGCCTTCGCCTTACAAGCGGCCAAGATGGCCGACCCAAGTTCGATTCCTCCGCCCCTCTCGGAGAGCCCGGCAAGCTACCGAGAGTATTTGATATGCCAAAAACAGTAACAACAAAGTCTCCAATGGAGACGTTACTGGGCCCGCTCGAGCAAATCGACGATCAACGGGAGGGCCTTTACCTTTACCTTTACCTTTATCCTAAAATCAAATGCTTGGCACTGTGGGGAGTGAAGTGTGCCCACGCCCCTCAGAGCTTGCTGGGGTGCAGCCGTGCATTCTACCCGCCAGGAGGAGACCCCAACAGCTCAGGAAGGGCAGCTGCTCTCCGGTCTGACATGTGAGAACTGCTTCTTTGCTCCTAAAACAAGACAGTGTTGAAGAAACCGAGAATCAATAGCTGCTGTAATGTCAGGGGGAAACTGAGGCAGGTTGATGCCTGGTGACTGCAGGGACAGGCAGCAGACCCAGGAATCTTGCCTGACTGCCACAGAGAACCATGTATGTGGATCCTGAGCTCTCTTGGGCAATTCAGCATGAATTGTTGGGGGCTTGGGTGGGCGCTGAGGGCCACTCTGCAGGGCCCAGACTTGGGATCACAGAATTCTGCGACTTTTACCTCTTGGGAGCCCTAGGAGTGTCAAGGTGAGTCAGAGAGAGAAATAGAAGCCTCAACTCTGACCTTCCTGAGTCTCTTCGTCCTTGGGAAAGATGTCTGGGAACGATGCTTGGACTTCTAGTTCTTATCAAGGTCTTTCTTCAGTCCAGCTATGTTCTAGGCCCTAATTTGGTTGGTTTAATGGAATCTAGTTGACTGAGGAGAAGGGAAATATCCAGCTCTGCCTCAATCCATCCCTCAACTTTGCTGTCTTGTCTAAGGGGACAAAAGCAAACCAAACTTAGGAGCAATTACGAAGGCCCTGGGCTGAGGATAGCGTCAGTGTGGAGACTGAGAATGGCCCCAGCTGAGGCAGCGTGTCCGCCCTCAGCTGGTGCTCATGCACCAGCCGGACCAGCTGACAGGACTAGGCAGCTCAGCTTCTGCTGAAGAGGTGAAGCCTCGCCTTGGAAGATCAACAGTGGAACCCCCATGAGGTCCTGCCATTCCCCTCCTTGACTTCAGTCCCAAGAACCACAAAGATAAAAGCCCCGAAGGGCTGCACCTGCCAATGTCTACACAGCCGGATTTGGATCTGGAAATGACCCAAGTGCACAGCAACTGCTGTGAAGAGAGAGAAATTGGGGTCTGTTCACATGACAGAACAAGACTTGACTCTAAGAAAAAAGATAAAACCTTGCCGTTGGTCACAACCCTGGTTGAAATAGAGGATATTCCATTCAGACAGGCCAGGAAGAGACAAAGACCAGATGCCCTCATGCCCGGGTGGCACACCAAAATATCAGAAAACAAAGCACAGGGCTGAACAATGACAACAAAACAAACCCTTAGGCTCTGACGATAGAATGGAGATGACTGAACAGACAAGGCCTGGGGGACAGGGACGGTGGGGAGGTGCAGCGACATTGGACACCTAAAGCAGAAAGTACTAGCATGATCTTCAATCATGCTGCACCAACAATGCTAATGATTGCAACAGAAACGAAAAAGCAGTCTCTAGGGAGAACAGAATAAAGAATAGGAAACAGCAGAAGAAATGTTAGCCTTTGCTGTCTGTAGCTAGGTAAACAGTTGACACTTTAGTCCTAGACTGGGAAGTCGGTTTTATAACGGGTTTGCCTCACCCCTGAGGTAGGATAGTGTTATGTGTGAGTGCTTTGTTTAGCTGAAATTATATGCTGCAAATCAAGGGCAACCACTAAAAATGAATAAATACATAAAATTGTACAATGGATGGGTTGACAAGAGAAAAATGGAGTGAAACAGATATTTAATGAAAATAAGAGATGGCAGAAAAAGAGTGAAAGGCATAAAATAAAAGAACAAAGGCAACACAAAGAAAAGTAACAAATGTGGTCAGTATTGATAGAACTATAGCAGTGATCACTTTAACACTAGGGTTTGAATCACCCAGTTACAAGACAGTGAGTGAATGGAAAATCAAATCCCAAGTTTATGTTATCCCACTTAAGGGGCTGGAGTGATAGTACAGAGGGTACATTTACCTTGCACAAGTACATTTACCTTGCACATGGCCAACCCAGTTTCAATCCCTGGCAAAATATGGTCTCCCAAGCACTACCAAGAGTAATTCCTGAGTGCAGCGCTAGGAGTAACCCCTAAGCATCCCAGGTGTGACCCAAAAAGAAATAACAAAAGCCTACTTAAACCATAAACACACCATTCAAAGGAAGGAACTGGGAAAGGTAATCCTGCCTGACTCTGTTCAAAAGACAATAGGGGGAAGTTACTAGATTAATTTTAGATGTACAAATATCACAGCGAGGAAAATTATCAGGGATTAGGAAGGGCATTTTTTATGATAAAGAAGGGGGGCCAGAGAAATAGTACAGTGGGTAAGGCACTTGTCTCGAACATTGATGACCCGGTTTGATCCCTAGCACCCTGTATGGTCCCCGAGTCCCATCAGAAGTGACTCCTGAGAACAGAGCCAGGAGTGAGCCCGGAACACAGTCAGGTTTGCTCCTCTCCCTCAAAAAATAATTAAATCATTTTTTGGGTCAGGGATGTGGTTCAAGGGACTAGAGCACAGATTCTTCATGATCTCAGGGTGGGGTGGTCTCACGTTTGATTCCCCAGCACTGAATGACCCCCAAACACCATGCTGGGAATAACCAATATAGTCACAAAACAAGCAGGCAGACTGAAAGGGGCCATTGCACTTGGGGAGTTGAGAGCCTCCCGTGCAGCTGTCCCCAAGTGGTCCCTGAGCAGTGCTAGGTGCAGCGCTATATGCTCAGAGAACCACCACCTGTGTCCCTGGAGGAATGGAGCACTGCCAGGGTGGTTGAGGTGAGACCTGGCACCGCAGGACCCAAACAGCATGCACTGGACAGCTTCCCCAATGGGCTAAGAATCATGGGGAGGGGTCCTGGGCCCTGGACACCACGAGCAAGCAAAACCCGCAAACAACAGAAACCAGGAAGCAAGCCCTCAAGACCCATAACAATCCTTCACCTAAGCACAGAACCCTAGGAAATTCGAGACACGGCCTGAGCACTGGGCTTGTCGCTGTGAGGCTCTGGGTTTGATCCCTGGCACTGCAAAAGCAAACATGAAAATGTGGGATTGAAAGCTGGTTTGCAACAAGAGACCTTGGCGTGCCTCTACCAGACACTCACAGGTTCAGTGGGCGGAAAATCTTTAAAGACACAGTTGAACAGACCAGTGTACTCAACCGACTGGTCTAGGTGACATTTACAGTACAGTGAACTTCATCCACCAACAGCACAACACGTGGATGTAAATGAAATTCATGAAAACTCTGTCACAGTGAAATCCAACTAGCAACCAAGAACGACAGAGAGCCCTCAGACACTTGGAGAAAAAATGAGAACTTCTGAAAAGGATACATGACCAATGTAGATATTTCAGGAGAAGTGAAGAATTATTTCAAACAAGATGAGAATTTAAAGAAACTGAACAAAATCTAGGAATCAAGTGCAATAGGTGGTTAAGCACACAATTTTATGAGGTGGGGGAGATTATACAGGTTAAGTTCTTTGCCTTACATGTGGCCAATCCCAGTTTGATCCCTGATCCTTGGTCTCTGAGGATAGAGCTGGTGAGACCCCTAAATCCAAAAACAACAACAACAACAACAACAAAAAGAAAAACCAAAAGAGACAGATGAGAAAATAAGAAATATTATAAATCAGTAATCAACGCTAAGAAACCAGAAGAGAAAATGAAATTTAAATGAAATAGAAAAAAAAATAAAAGAGCAGAAATCAATAATATTAAAATCAGAAAGCCGATGGAGAAAATTCCCAGAACTAAACACTATTCTTTTGAAAAGATCGATAATCTGACAACCTCTCCATGAACTGAGAATAAACAATGAGGAGATGGGGCTGGAGGAAGCTAAAAGGCTTGGAGAGCACACTTCATGGGCTGAACATCTGGGATTGTTCCCCAGCACCAAACCAGACACAGCCCTAAACGAAACAAAGGAGACAGAAAGATACAAATTAATCACAGCAGAAATGGAAGAAAGGACATCACTACAGATCTTACGGAAAGATCCTAGAGGCAAGGCCAGGAGATAGGCACTGAGGGAGAGTGTGCCCAAGTAAAAAAATAATTGTCAATTAAAAAGTGAAGAAAGGGGAAATGAATGGAAACTTTCACAAAGAAGAAATCCAAATGGCTAAAAGGCACATGAGAAAATACTCCACATCATTAATCATCAAAACCACAATGAGATATCACTTCACACCATAGAGACTGGCCCATATCCACAAGAACAAAAGCAGCCAGTGCTGGCATGGATGTGGTGAGAAAAGGACCCTCCTTCACTGCTGGTGGGAATGCCGACTGTTTCAGCCCTTTTGGAAAACAGTATGGACTATTCTCAAAAAATTAGAAATTGAGCTCCCATTTGACCCAGCAATACCACTCCTGGGAATATATCCCAGAGAGGCAAAAAAGTATAGTCGAAGTGACATCTGCAATTGTTTGTTCATTGTAGCACTCTTCACAATAGCCAGAATCTGGAAAAAACCTGAGTGCCCGAGAACAGATGACTGGTTAAAGAAACTTTGGTACATCTACACAATGGAGTACTATGTAGCTGTTAGAAAAGACGAAATCATGAAATTTACATACAAGTGGGACTACATGGAAAGTATGGTAAGTGAAATGAGTCAGAAAGAGAGGGACAGACATAGAAAGATTGCATTCATCTGGGGAACATAAAGTAACAAAATAGGAGACTAACACCCAAGAATAGCCGAGATAAGTACCAGGAGGTTCACTCTATGGCTTGGAGTCCAGCCACACATGCTAGGGGAAAAGGCAGCTCAGATAGAGAAAGGAGCACCAAATAAAGGGTGTTGGGAGGATCCTCCCAGGATGGGAGAAACACTCTGAAGGCAGACTATAGACCAAACATGATTGCCACTCAATGCCTCTTTTGCAAACCACAACACCCAGTAAGAGAGAGAGAACAAAAGGGAATGCCCTGCCACAGAGGCAGGGTGGGATGGGGGGGATGGGGGGTGGGAGGGATACTGGGATCCCTGGTGGTGGGAAATGGGCACTGGTGGAGGGATGGATACTTGATCATTGCACAATTGAAACCCAAGCACAAAAATTTGTAAGTCTGCAACTGTACCTCATGATGTCTCACTAATAAAAACAAAAAAAAATAAAGTAAATCATGCAAAAAAATAAATAAAAAGTGAAGAAAGGGGCTGGAGAGATAGCACAGCAGGCATGGCATTTGCCTTGAACGCGGCCAACCAGGGTTTGATTCCCAGCATCCCACATGGTCCCCTGAGCACTGCCAGGAGTGAGTCCTAAGTAAAAAGCCAGGAGTAACCCTTGTGCATCGCCAGGTATGACCCAAAAAGAAAACTAAAGTGAAGGAGGGAGCCTGGGGCTGGGAGGGAGACTGGGACATGGGTCAAGGTAGGTGAACACTGGGGAAGGGGTTGGTGTTGGAACATTGTATTCCTCAATCATAAATAACCTTGTAAATCATGGGCCTCAATGAGACTTTTGAAAATAATGCCCAAAGACAATAGAAAAGAAGGGCAGGAGAACTTGTCCTTTGTAGGAAGTTGCCTCAGTGGTGGGTGGGACAGGGCAGGGCAGGGGCCACTTTGACAATGACAGAGGTAAGTGATCACTCTGGTTGAGAACTGGGTGCTGAAAAGGAGAGAAAACAGCATGCACGATGCCCATTCAGTAACAGGATCGCAAACCACAGTGCCTAGAAGAAAAAAAGGAACGTAGAGGCAGGCTGGGGGATGGGCGGAAGCTGGGGATACTGCTGAGAAAAGTGGACATGGGGGAGGGGTGAGTGCTCGAACATTTTCCGACTGAAACCCAGTCGTGAACAGCTTTGTATGTCATGGTGATTCAATAAAAAGGAAAAAAAAAAGACTCGTATGAAAATGTCCATGTCAAAACCTGCTCAGACTGCTGGGCACAGACCTTTCTGGCCCTGGTACGGCACCTCCTCTGGCCCCAGGGACTGAGTGACCAGCAACCCCATGGCATAAGCGGGGGACAGACATTGGCTTTTGGGACAGCGCATTCTGGTCACAGAACTGCAGACAGAACTGCGGGCAGGCAGCGTGGCCCAGCTGATCCTGTGGAGGTTGTGTGCATACGCCCAGAGGCTGAGGCGTCCCCAGTGCTCTTCAGAGAGATTTTGCCAGCTCAAGGAGCAAATGCACACCCGGCCACTTGTGCCTGGGGCGGACAGTGGTAGTTGAGGTGGTATTGATCACCAGCGGCCAATCATCTGCCTGTTTGAGGCCTTCTAGAAGCATCTGCGTCTGGACCGAATGGGCTGTGGATGGAGCCTGACCTGAGTCTAAGCTGTCCCAGCCCTGTGTCCCACCATGCTGTGTCCCACCATGCTGTCCCAGCCCTGTGTCGTGCAGGACCGCTTGGGTCCTGGAGCATGAACAGAGCTGGGTCCCTGTGGCAGGCACAAGGCACAAGAACAGGGTAGGGGCCAGGGCTGTGCCCACGTGGTGCTGGGCTCAGCCTGGCCACTGTGAGCAAGTCGCCTGCCTGGGGGTGTGGAGGGCAGCCTCTGTCCTGATTCAGCACAGGGCGAGTAGGCCTCCAGAGGAACTATCTGCTCTCTGACTGCCACACCCCTGCACTCCCAGGCTTGGCCCTTCCCACAGCAACCTGTGCCCCTTGCTGGAGCCCCTGTCAAGCAGCCCTTTCCTCGGCCTACTCTGGGCAGGAGGATGCTGTGGCCTCAGTGCACAGTGAGAGTCCTCATGGGGTCCCAAAGAGAGAAGCTGCAGGGCTGCCCTCCAAATGCATGGTCCACTGGAACATCCCCTGGGTCACAACAACATGCAACTCCTCTACCACACAGCCTGTGACATCTGCTGCCTGCCAGACCAGACCAGGCCAGGGCCAGGGCCATGGGTCCTTATGCTGCCTGCATTATTGATAACATTATTGAGCAGAGTTTTAAGTAGCTCCAATACAGGAATCATTGGTTGACTCTTTTTTCTCTTAAATAAAAAGCTCTCTCTCTCTCTCTCTCTCTCTCTCTCTCTCTCTCTCTCTCTCTCTCTCTCTCTCTCTCTCTCTCTCCCTCCCTCCCCGGTCTCGTGTGACATTTTGTCTTTAAAGACTCCAGGTTGTGTTTCATTTCTCATGTTAGTCCCTCTAGGGCGGGGAGGGAGGTGGATCTGGCAAGATTGCGGTTTAATAAGACTCAGACTGCTGAGGGCTGTGTCAGAGAGATGCGGGAGGTGGGGCTGAGGATCCTGCTGGGAACTTCCTCTGAGCCCTTCCCAAAAGCAGCCGATGCTCTGTGCCCTGGGACAGAAGAAAGGAGCTAGAAGTCCACCGCATCATCCGTTCAGCCCTGGGAAGTAACTTCTCATTCCAGCAGCATTCCAGTAGGTGCAGGAAAGGCCACAGCTTTGGGGTGAAAATCACCTTCTAAAGCTACACTGCAGTGACTGCACCAAAGCCTAAATAAATTTAACCAAAAACTTGGGAAATTTTTGGATTTGCAGGTTGACCCCTGCCCATGAGGAAGTCTGGTCCCCTCAGACTCCTGAGGAAACCCAGAGAGCCCAGGAGTCCTGGGCTGTGTTTCAGGCAGTTCAACTGAGTTAGCTACTACAACAATTTCCCCAGGGTCTTCAGAACACTTTAATAGGATCCACTTCTTACACGTGTGTGATCATGTATCACTCAAGAATCAAAGAAATAGAGAAACCAAACCCACCGTCCAAAATTGAAATGAGAGGCTGAGGAGACAGGAAAGTGGGTAAGGGACTTGCCTTGCCATGTGGCCAACCCGGGTTTAATCCCCAGCATCATGTAGGGTCCCCCAAATCCTGCCAGGAGTGATCCCTAAGCACCTCTGGAAGTGGCCTAACAACAACAACAACAATACAACAAACAAAGGGTAAAGGGTAAAGGCCCTCCCGTTGTTCGTCGATTTGCTCTAGCGGGCCCAGTAACGTCTCCATCGGAGACTTTGTTGTTACTGTGTCTGGCCTATCGAATACATCACGGGGAGCTTGCTAGGCTCTGCCGTGCGGATGAGATACTCTCGTAGCTTGCTGGGCTCTCCGAGAGAGGCGGAGGAATTGAACTCGGGTCAGCCGTGTTGGCTGTGTGCAAGGCAAATGCCCTACCGCTGTGCTATCGCTCCAGCCCCAGTTACTGTAAAAATGTTAAAGAATTAGACATTGCGGCAGAAAAGTGAATGGACCACGTGTTAAACTACAGCACCATGCCTCCCTGGGAGGGAAAGGGTGTTGCTCCCTTCCGCCTCCCCCCCCCCCCACCCCCTAGCAGCAGGGTGGCCACCCCCTCAGAGCTTATAGGCAAGCCAGGTATGAGCCTGGAGGTGATGGGGCAACTGTAGTCTCATGGGAAGGGGGGTGGTACCGGCTCGTCCTTCACGCCCTGTGGAGGTCATGAGTTGCCCCCCACGAGCGGCTGTCGGGCACAGCCATAATACCAGAAGCACAGAAACCAATCTCGTAATTATCTGGCTCTTTGCAGAAATCCAAAATCGCACGGCCGCTGTTGCGGCCGTGCAACATTATATGATTCTCATAATCAGCTATAGAAAACAAAGTATTTCACAATGCCTTTTCAGCAATTATGATTGTTGGGGGGGGGAATTCTAAACAATAATGGTGCATCTTTTGTCGAAATAATGAATGTAATCAATGTAGAGAAGAGTTAAGTAGAAATCATCTGCCTCACAGGCATTGGGAGGGGAGGGAGGGGAGGGGTATATTGTGGTTCTTGGTGGTGAGTCATCTCCACCAAGAGTGAGTTCACTCGAGTCATCCTAAATAGGATTGGCAGAACACTAGATGAAGGACAACCATGCGAGCAAGCCGGGTTCCACAAAGGATTCAGCACCATTGACCATATCCACACAATAACCAAGCTCATTGAGGTTTCTCGAGAGTTCAAGATGCCGCTCTGTTTAACGTTCATTGATTTAAAGAAGGCCTTTGATTCTGTTGAGACGGAAGCAGTCATTGAAGCCCTAGCCAATCAGGGCATTCAAGCTCAATACATCAAGATCCTCCGTGAGCTGTATTGCAGATTCACTACCAGGATCTCACCATTCTACAAAGAAGTGATCGTTGATGTCAAGAGAGGGGTTCGGTAGGGTGATACCATTTCACCGAAACTCTTCAGTGCCACCCTCGAGAACATCATGCCACGACTGGAATGGGAAGGAACGGGAGTGAAGAGAGATGGTCGGCAACTACACCACCTCCGCTTTGCTGATGACATTGTTTTAATAACACCAAACATCAGCCAAGCAGCACAAATGCTGGCCGACTTTGACCGTGAGTGTGGAAAGGTCGGACTACAGCCGAATCTTATGAAGACAATGTTTATGAGAAACAGCCTCGTTCCTGACGCCCCATTCGCTCTCAACGGAGCAACCATCTCCAAATGCAACAGTTATGTGTACCTAGGTCGAGAAGTCAACATGACAAATGACCTGGCACCCGAGCTGCGCAGGAGGAAGAGAGGAGCTTGGAATGCCTTCAAGAGAGTTGAAGAAATAGCTAAGAGGACGAAGAACCTCCGGCTCTGGGCACATCTCTTTGATTCCACTGTTCTTCCTGCATTAACGTCGACGATCAAGAATCAGGGACGCTGTCTCGTTTGCCAAGGTGTCAAAAATCAGATGGGCTGGTCACGTAATGAGATTTAAAGACGACCGCTGGACTAGAGCTGTTACCGACTGGATTCCACGGGTTGTCAAAAGACCGCGTGGCCGCCCACCTACCAGATGGTCAGACTTCTTCGTCAAGATCATGAACGATCGGTTTGAGGCTCTTCATGTTCCTAGAGTGAACAGACGCCATTGGGCTACACTAGCACGCAACAGGGACAAATGGAGACATTACTGGCACCCGCTTGAGGAAATCGACCATTAACGGGAAGTCAAGTGATCAAGTGATCAAGTGGTGGAGAAAAATGAGTACTGGTGAAGAGAAAGGTATTTGATCATTGTATGACCGAGACTTAAACCTGAAAGCTTAGTAACTTTTCCCACAGTGATTCAATAAATAAATATAAGAAGAAAAAAATTATGAAAAAAGATAAGGTGGAGTTCATGCCCGATTCAATCAGCTAATCAGTGGCTGAATAAATAGCAGTACTCCTACATTAAAAAAAAAGAATTAGAAAAAATTTAATTAAAGAAGAGACAATGACTCTCAGCAAAGAAGTAAGAATTATAAGCAAAATATCAGAAAGTAATTTAGGACTCACTACAGAATATGTAAATGAAAAATCCAATGACCAGGCTGAAGAACAGACTGTAAATGGAAAAAAGGAAATTATCAAATTAGCACAAGGCTCTGTAAAAATTATTCAGTTGGCAGAACATAGAGGAAAAAGAAATGGAAAAATAATAAGAGAAAAGATCCACTAATCGGCAAGGCAATATTACACAATGCAACTGGAGACCCAGAATAAGTAGATTCTGGCAAAATTCCTTTTGAAGCAGACACTCAGGTAGATAGAGAAGGGTTCGCTATGGCAATGATGTCTTGAGAAGTAATAAAGCCAGCAAGCACACAGGAACTAAGGCCCAATAAGACCTTTAACTGGCACCAACACAGACCCAGAAAAGGCTGAACTACCCCTCCCCCCCCACAAACCCTGTCAAGCCCTAGAGAAGATTCAGAAGAACAAAGGCCAGGGAAGGAATTTCAAAGACCATCCACTACTCCCAACTCTACCCATTGGCAACCACCCATTGGACTCTTACCTAGGTAGAAAGTCCCACATGGGGCAGCTTGGGAGAAACCCTATAAGACCCTAAAAAACCCTTCCTCAGCTTGAATAGAGGAAGTGAGCACACGTTGCCAAGCCCCTTTTGCTGCCTGTGCCCTTGTCTCGCCTGTATTTGGAGAGGTGAACTTTCATACTTTCATATCTAACGCTGGGATGTGTACTGGGGTTCCCTCTGCATTCTAGAGAAGCCCACATTCCCTCCTGAGCATTCTTTCTCTCTCTCTTTCTCTCTCTCTCTCTGGGGTTCCCTCTCCATTCTAGAGAAACCCACATTCCCTCCTGAGCATTCTCTCTCTCTCTCTTCTTCCTCAAAACTTCCCCCCAAAATCTGTTATTTACTTCACTGCTCATCTTTTCCTGAAATTCTCTTTTCTGAGAAATAGGTGAAGAACCCTAAAGGCCTGAGCTTGTTCATGCTACATTTCTCAGGTAATAAGGGGCCAGGAGGAGAAAAATTTACAAAACAAAACGGCCCAAGCATGTCTATATCTAAACCACAGAGCACAAAACATTGAGAGCAGGAGACCCAAACTACAATAACAAAACTTAAAAATGTGCCTGCTGAAGAGAAAGACTGGGAGTGGGAAGTTGACACTGGTGGTGGATTGGTGCTGGAATATTGTATGCCTGAAGTTCAACCATGAGTAACTTTGCAAAACATGGGACTTAATAAAAAATGAGAAAAGAAAGCTGGCTGAAAAAAAAAACCCACCTAATTTTAACATTTGTGTATATACTTCAAGATTGGTTTAAGCTTATTCTCAGTAAATGCATTCCTAATTCAACTAAAATCATCATTTCTAGGTTGAAAATTTTGAAATATAATTTGCAGTTTTGTGGGATGCCCAACATTTCTTTTTTTTTTTTTTTTGTGCTTTTTGGGTCATACTCGGCGATGCTCAGGGGTTACTCCTGGCTCTTCACTCAGGAATTACTGCTTTCGGTGCTGGGGGCCCATATGGGATGCCGAGGATAAAACCTGGGTTGGCCACATACAAGGCAAATGCCCTACCCTCTGTGCTATTGCTCTGGCCCCAACATTTCTTTATTTAAAAAAGTAATTACCAGTTGTGTTTAACAGTTGCTTACAATTTCATTTTTGGAGGTGGGGGCATAAAACCAGCAGTGCTCAGGGTTTACTTCTGGCTCTGTGACCAAGGATCACCCCTGGCAGACTCGGGACCATATGGGTTGCCCAAGACCAACTCCAGGCTAGCCATGTGCCTGACAAATGCCTTAACCCCTGTCCTATTCTTTTTTTTTTTTTTTTGCTTTTCAGGTCACCCTCCCATTGATCGTCGATTTGCTCGAGCGGGCCCAGTACCGTCTCCATTGGAGACTTTGTTGTTACTGTGTTTGGCATATCGAATACTCTCGGTAGCTTGCCGGGCTCTCCGAGAGGGGCGGAGGAATCGAACTCGGGTTGGCCATGTTGGCCGCTTGTAAGGTGAACGCCCTACCGCTGTGCTATCGCTCCAGCCCCCTGTCCTATTCTTCCAGCTCCAATAGTTGCCGACAATTTCTACCCAGCACCTTTATCTTACTTTGCCCACTGACGCTAATGTTTGATCTGTACTTTTCTGGGGCTTCTTGATCCAAAGTTGTGAGCTGGGATTATGACGAGCAGACATTGTCCATTCAAACAATAGACCTCAGTCAATGTCAGTGGCAAGAAGGATAAGCCTTGCAATGTTATCATGACAAGCAGCCTCTGCCAATTCGGAGACAACTTTCTGGTGTAGAAAATCTTCCTGACAAAACCTGAGTCAGGTCAGTGCCCTGGGTCAAACAGTTTAGGTCTTTGAGAATATAATGGGTCAGCAAACCTGAGCTCAGGAGAGAATATAACAAAACTGGGGGTTGCAGCAATAGTATAGCAGGGCGTTTGCCTTGCAGGGTTCAATCCCTGGCATCCCATATGATCCCCCAAGCGCCGCCAGGAGCAATTCCTGAGCGCAGAGGCAGGAGTAACCCCTGACCACAGCTGGGTGTGACCCAAAAGCCAAAAATATTAAATCTAAAAAAAACCTGTTTAGGATCTTTTAGATGTAGAGACAGCAGGAGAAAAAATAAAGTGGGAAACTGTCAGGACTTCACTTTGCTCTTTAAGGGCACCTGCTGGTTATCTATGTGTGAAATTCCTGCATCTGCATCTGCTCTTTCCTTTTTCTCTTCTTTTTGCTTTTTGGGTCATACCCAGAGATGCTCAGAGGATACTTCTGGCTCTGCACTTGGGAATTACTCCTGGTGATACTCAGGGGGCTATATGGGTTACTGGGGATCAAACCTGGATTGGCTACGTGCAAGGCAAGCACCCTACTCTTACTCTGGGCTGCACCTGCTCTTCATGTGTCCGTCGGATGCTGATGTGCCCATCACCTGTTCTTAATACCTCTGTCCCCTTAAACAGTGGCTCATGTACTGGGAGGGAGGGTGAGGAGACACAGTATGTTGAATAAATGGCTGATCTGGACCTCACTGTCTAGTCCATGAGGACTGTCCATGTCCCAGAAGCTCAACAGTCCCTGTGTGTTTCATTCTTTGCAACCCCTTGCTGGACAAAGGTTGAAGGTGCCAATCCTATTTGGCTTTAGTGTGGCAAATTACCAAATTTTGGAATAAGTAAAATGTTTTATTACAAAGCTGATGGTAGAGTTGGAGAGGGAGAGAGAGAGTCCACAACACAGATGAGAAGCGATGACAGGGAAGATGAGAAGTGAGCTGGATGGACAGCGCAGGGCATAGACTCAAGGCTCAGACCCTCCTGGGAATAGCCCTGGGCACATCACTGCCAAACACCCAAAACAAAATTTGGAACCACCTTTGAGTCACTGAGAAACTGGCCTACCCCAGCAAGGAGAAACTGCCAACAATCAAAAGGCCAGAGTCCAAAGGTCAAGGGATGGAGTTTCTGGAACAGTTGAAGAAAAAATCAGGGTTATCACCTGGAATTTAATACAATGATATGTTCTTCAAATATGATGTTATGTAAGGCCTGTGACTGGAGAACATGCACTGGGAGAAACGCTGCCGTGTCCCCAGGAGAGGGTGACACCAGGTGAGCCTTCAGAGTGTCCCTGAGGGAGAGGGTCACACCAAGTGAACCTTTAGAATGTCCCTGAAGGAGAGAGGGACACCAGGAGAGCCTGCAGAGTGTCCCTGAGGGAAAGGGTGACACTAGGTGAAGCTAAGGGTGTCTCTCAGGAGAGGGTGACACCGGGCAAGCCTGCAGAGTGTCCCTGAGGGAAAGGGTGACACCAGGTGAAGCTTAGGGTGTCCCTCAGGAAAGGGTGAAACCAGTTGAACCCGCAGAGTGTTCCTAGGGAGAGGGTGACATCAGGTGAACCCACAGAGCGTCCCTGAGGAGAAGGTGACACTAGGTGAAGCCCAGAGTTTCCCTCAAGAGAGGGTGATACCAGGTGAACCTGCAGAGTGTCCCTGAGGAGAGGGTGATACCAGATGGACCCACAGAGTGTCCCTTAGGACACATCAGTTAACATCAGGTGAACTGACTCTGGTGGAATTTTGTATTTTACTGGGATATTCATTGCACCTGTGTTTTTTATTCTAAAAATTGTTTCCTCACCTTTCGAACGGTTGTAGACAGTAACAAAAGATTCTAAAGACACATCAGCACAACTGAAAAAAAGTTTCACATGATGCTCATATCCTCATTTTTGCATATATGCGCATAAAGAAGCAGGATCATTGAATTTGTCCTATTCCTTTTTCAGGGTGGTGCTCAGGACTAACTCTTGGCTCTTTGCTCAGGGACCATTCCTGCGGTGCTCAGGGGATCAAATCAACTCTCCATGCAAGACAAATGTCTTCACCCCCTGGAGTCTCCAGTCCGTGTCCTTTTTGTCTGTCACTGCATCTTGAAGAAATTCTCTCCTTTGAATCCAATGATCCATTTTCTGTCTGCCTGTCCAGCACAGATCCTGTGCCTCTGGGCACCAATGACAGATGCTGAGCACAGGGTCCAAATGGACATCCAGCAAGACCCCTAATATCACAAGCTGAGGCCGGACAGGGGCAGAGTGGAAGCACCTGTACGCCCTCATTTCCATGGGTCAGCTCCATGCAAGGAGACCTTCTGGAACCTTCCAGGGCAAGGAGGTATTGTCTCAGAGATTCGCCTTTCTGAAATTCACTAGTTGGCTCCAGTCATGCTGCCTCCTCTAGGAAGAGGCCCCAGGTCTCACTTCTGGAGAGTGAAGATTATTTCTGGTTGGTGAGTGATACGTGGTCAGCCAATGGGGTGAAGATGACGGTCCATGTACAGTTTTGCCATTCACAGAAAGTGAACCTGGGGCTTTGGTCTGTACCCCGCTCTCCTGACTCTGAAACAGTGGAGGCAGAATTCTGGCTCTCAGAGTCAGAAGGGCCATCCTGAGGTATCCTGTGGGAGCCACTCATCCTTTGATTCCTGTCGGACGGTAGTCTGACTGGTGCATCAGCATCCAGGCGTCACATCAGAATATAGTATGATCACATAATATTTACAGAACAAGCTCATATACAACATAACTGTATCTGTACAATCAGGTATTTATATTACCAACCATCCATTCATGTACTTGTGTAAAAATTTTGTGTTTGTGGGCATATGAATTATTCACGGTCACGGTCGTCCTCCTGTTGTTCATCGATTTGCTCAAGCGGGCCCAGTAACGTCTCCACTGTGAGACTTGTTACCGTGTTTGGCATATTGAATACGTCATGGGTAGCTTGGCAGGCTTTGCCGTGTGGGCGAGATACTCTCGGTAGCTTGCCGGACTCTCCGAGAGGGGCGGAGGAATCGAACTCGGGTTGGCCATGTTGGCTGCATGCAAGGCAAACGCCCTACCCGCTGTGCTATCACCCTAGCCCATATGAATTATTAGAGATATTTATATAAGAAACAGTGGTTGTATAAGATCATATTATATTTATATAAAAGTTACTACAGAGATTTGATAAGACAATTATTATACTTCAGCCTCCCTAGTGGGGCTGGGAGTGCAGAGGTCACTTCTAGTGGTGCTCGGAGGTCCCCAGGATATCACGCTTAGTGGTGTGCTGTGGGCCACACTGTGTGGGGGTGCAAGGGTGTCCCTGCCCCCCTCCCCCATGCTCCCTGAGGTACTGCCGCTACTGTGAAGAGACTGAGACCCCGGTCGCTGCTTCATGGGCACCATTTTCTCACTCTAAATCCTAACCAATTTAATATTCACCCCACACTGCGAATCAGCAGCCAATTGGAGCGTTCCTTCTGGATCAATGCATCTGGCCCGAGAGCTTTTCATATTTAAAAGTCATGAAAGAAACAGGCAGGCGCACTCCTGCTCCGTGGGGGTGGGGGTGGGGTGTTGGAAGGGAATTCCCCGAATCAATCACACAAGAACCTCTGGAGGCCAGAAGCAAGGAGATTTGATTATTTAACATCCAGATAGACTGCAGCTAGGCCATCACTAAGTCACAGCCACAAGCAGGGCACGGAGCACTTTCAGTAGGAATTTTTGTAGCAGCATAACAAATAGTGGAGCAAAGAGAAGGGCACGAGAATGGAGCTTCTTGATTGGTTGCCTATGACCATACACTGATGGACACTGAGGCGGAAAGGGTACGGCATGGGACATAGCAGGGCCTGTAGCGGGGAATCTGTGGTGGGCACATTCAGTTTTAGAGCCCAAAGAGAAACTGAGGGGAATCTCTGTGGTGAATGCATTCGCTTTAGGCCACCTTGAGACGTTTCTGGATTCACTGATTGTTGCCATGGCCCTGCTCCCCTCCCCCACGACCCTCGGGCTTCCTCCCCAGCACTCTGGCTGTGAAAATCAGCAAAATGATGCAACTAAGTGGGACCACACTGAGGAGGGAGCGACACGGTGCCTGCAGGGCCCATGTCCACCTCGACAGCCAGCCCGAACCCTCAAACACCAGGCTTGGCCTTGGTCAGAGAACTGACGCTCCTGACGGCCACCTGCAGTGGGACCTCAGAGCTGCCAGGTCTGGTCTGTCTGCCAGCTGCCAAGAGGGGACAGAAGGTGCTGGCGTCCTTCCCCCCAGGGAAGGACTGTCTGCACATGACCCCCTGCAACATCCAGTCAGGAGCGGGGGCCCCAGTCCTGGTCTTCCCAGCGGCTGCAGGCCTCAGACAGGCGGGAGAGCAGGGCCACTCTGCTGGGAAGGAGGGAGCAGGCTTCAGGACAACCAATTAAAGCTAATTTGATCTATGGAAATATTTGATTACGGCGATGCAATTTATTATGCAAAGCTGCCCTTTCTGACAGATGGAAGTGGCTTTGATGAGTGGGACGCAGCAGAAGGGTTTCAGCGGGCAAACCCCAGCTGGGGGCCTGCCACGTGCTCTTCTGCAAGTAGGCTCAGGCCCCAGGTCATGCTCTGGGTCTTGTGGCCCTCTCAGTGTCTGGCACGACCTTGAGCACTGTGGTGTGACCTTAAGCAAACCCTCCTGGCTTCCCTGGCTGCCCTGCGGCTTCATTCTATCAACTATGTGACAGTCACGTTGACCTTCACTCCACGCCCTTCTAGTTCTCTGAGCCTGAGACCAGACCCCTGCGAAGGACCGCCACCTTTTGGTGGCATTTCTGTTCTGGGGGACTTTTCATTTCTCTTCTCAACTGCGAGGTTTGGGTGGTTAGTGGTGAGGCCCCCCTGGGCGGCCCCCTGATATGGAGCTGCCTCTTGCTGTGAGCTCTGGGCACACCTAAGTTCCCCTGTGTCCTCTGCCCATATTCTTTTGTCTGGGTCCTCTGCCACTGAGAGTGGGGCTGGAAGAGTTACACGGTCATTTCAGAACACACGAGACAGTAGGAGACTGATGGGTGCTCTGAGTCTTTCTCCTTCACAATCCCCATATGAACATGTGTGCGACTGTGGTTGCGTGCTTATGTGTATGTGCATGTATGTTGGGGGTGGGTGCATGCTGGTGTGCGTAAGAGTATGCATATGGGAATGTGTGCATGTTTGTGTTTACACGTGAGAGGGTATATATGTGTGTGTGTGTGTCCTATGTGAGAGAGTGTGTGCAAATATGTGTGTGTTTGTGTGCGTGCGTGCGTACATGTGTTCACAGGTGCATGTTTGTGTGTGTACATGAGTGCTGTGTGTATTGGGCATATTTGCATGCGTGTGTGTGATGTGTGTGTATGTATGCTTGCATGTGTGTGTCTGGCAGGTCAGGGGGTCTGAGCAGGGAGTGACTTGTGGTCCATCACATGGATTGCGTTGACCTGATTCCCATCTGTCCTCACCTGGACATGCTTGGTGCTTGGGGTGTCTGGGGAAGAAGTCGGGCTAACATAAGACAGCTGGAGGGAAGTGGGGGGCAGCCGAAGACCTCCAGGACCAGCCACCACCATGCTGAGACCACTCTCCGCACACCTGAAGGTACCGGCAGAGGGACAAAGCCACGTGGGTTCCGGGGCTGAGATCTCCAAGCCTACTCGGATTGGAGTAGAGCATCCTCCACCCAGATCCTCCAAATTCCAGTAGGCGGGGATCACACCCACCAACTGGCACCCTGGTGCCGTGTAATCCCATCAGCGGCCAAGACTCTGAGACTATAAAAACCAGCTCCTGGCATTCGCGGCCGCACGACATCTTATTACGACATCTCATTCCTACTTTGACACACTGGCCGGCTACCGAATGTAGCCTGCCCACATGGCAGAGTCTGGCAAACTCCCTGTGTCGTACCCAATATGCCAATACCAGTAACAATGATGGGTCTCATTCTCCTAAAGAACCTTGAATATAATCTCAGGGCTAGGATGAAGGAGACGTTACTGGGGCCTGCTCGAGGCAATCGACGAATAACAGGATGATCTGTGATCTGTGATTAAAAAATGAAAAAAAAAAGTAAGGTGGCATTCATGCCCAATTCAATCAGCTAATCAGTGGCTGAATAAATAGCAGTACTCCTACATTTAAAAAAAAAGTGTCTGATTTAACCAGCCTTCTGGAACCTTCTCTGACAGTCAAATGGCCAATGGAAGGAGCAAAGCCTTGAAATGATAAGGACAACCACCTGAACACAGACGCTTGTTTCCTACTCTTCTGTTGGTTCCTTCCCCTCACAACTGTGGTCAGCTTGGTTCACTGTTAAGTGCAGGCAATATGCCATCAGACCCTAACACAGGGGTCAGGTGAATGTGAGAGGATGGCACAGGGAAATAGAGAGCTATCCTCCTGTCCACTGGGCAGAACTGGCCACCTGGTGGTGACTCGTGCCCTTGGGTTTGAGTTGGGACCCCCTCTGGGCTGACCCTGCCTGGCCACAGTTGAGCGTTTGCTTTGTATTCTCTCAGGTGTATGCTGCTTTAAGCAGAGGTGGGGATGGAGCTGTGTGTATATGTGTGTATGTGAGTGCGTAATTGTGTGATTGTAATTGAGTATGCATGAGTATGTGAGAATGTGTGTGAGTGTGTAAGAGTGTATGTTAGAGAGCGTGTTGTATGTGTGAGAGTGTGTTTGAGAGTGTGTGAGTGTATGAGGTGTGAGTGTGTATGTGAGAGTGTGTGTATATGTGAGAGTGTGTGAGGGTACATGAGTGTGTAAGTGATTGTGTGTGTGAAAGTATGTGAGTGTGTGAGTGCATGAGTATGTATGGGTATGTGAGTCGGTGTGAAGGTGTGAGAATGTGTGTGAGAGTGTGTGAGAGTGTGTGTGTGAGTATGTGAGAGCGTGTGAGTGTATCAGAGCATGTGAGTATGTTTGTGTTGTGGGGGTTTGTGTGGGTCATGCTGATCCATGGTGGTAAATTCAGTGCAAAGTGGTGGCGGCTTTTGTGCACACTGCCAATGCCCCCCAGATTCCCTTCATGTGGGACCCTAGCAGCCATGAGCTCACGTGGGGATCAGGCCACTCTTCTCTGGGGACCCACCTGAGTGTGTGTCGAGAAGCTGGTCCCTGGGAAGGAAGCGTGTGACAGGGAGGAGGGGCACCGGCCGGCTTGGGGACCAGCTTCAATCACAGGGACTTAATTGTTTTCCTTTATCTGTGAATGTTGATGCTTATTATTCGCCTTGTTATCTGATGGTTATTTAATCTAGAGCCTGTAATTACTTCCCGTCTGTCTCTCACTCCCACGGCCACTCTGGTGCCCCTTATGCAGGCACCAGCCCATCCACGTTCTATAAGGGAGACACCAGGGCTTGGATGGGGCTATGACCTGTGTCTTGGTGGTGCCCATACGCCACTTCCATAGGGTCTGTCACAGGGAGTGTCAGGGACCAAGGGTGAGCCCCATCTCCTCAGGATGGGCTCAGGGAGTGTCAGGGACCAAGGGTGAGCCCCATCTCCTCAGGATGGACACAGGGATTGTCAGGGACCAAGGGTGAACCCCGTCTCCTCAGGAGAGACATAGGGAGGGTCGGGGACCACGGGTGAACCCCATCTCCTCAGCATGAACCCAAGAAGTGTCGGGGACCAAAGGTGAAGCCCATCTCTCCAGGATGGGCACAGGGAGTGTCAGGGACCAAGGGTGAACCCTGAGTCTTTCAGACCACACTTTCCCCAGCTGTACTGAGACCCAAGGCAACCCAGGGACTGTGACTTCTGTTTGAACTTGTTTTCCACCCAGGGGTCCTGGTGCAAAGGGCCCTGGGGACAGACTTTTTAGGTACCTTATCTGTGTCTGCGGTCAAGAACCCTGGGGGGGGGGGCAGGTGGCCTGTCACACAGCAGGACGGTGACAGAGTAGCAGATCCAGCCCTGAGAGAGGTCTCAGAAGGTTGAGAATAAGTCCCTTCACCAGCTGCCAGCGATCATTCCATGAAACTCCTGATGGCTTGGCAGGGTCAGCACTGAACAAGAGGGTCAGGGGCCATCAGAGACATGGGGGAAGGGCTGGGTGGACAGGACGAGGGTGATGGGCAGTGGAGGGAGAGATTGGACAGGGGGTGCCGGGGAGTGGATTCCTCCTGGGTTCTCCGTTGGCCTCCAGCCCTGCCCTGCATCCCCTTACCCATCCCAGCCCTGTCCCTCCCACAGACACCCCCCTCCATCCTAGCTGGCTTTCCCTGAGGGCCACCTCTGGGTCACAAACATGCCCTTAGGAGCACTCACCATTCAGTCAAGGACTGGACTCTGCATTCTGGTCCAGTGACCAGCTCTGAGTTACAGAGCCCCAAGTGAGAGACCCTGGCCGTGTGCTTTATTTAGTTTAATGCTTTCAGTTTTTGTCCCTTTTCTGTTCATCCGTTCACTAGTCCATGGACATTTACATCGTTTCTGATTTTTCCGCTATAACTAATTTTCTCTAAACACAAAAGTACATATTTTTGTATGGAGATGGATTTCTATTTCTCTTGGGCATCTATTTCTACATTATTTATCCATCTACCCATCAATCTCTCTACCTACCTTCCAATTTATCTATCAGTTTCCAAATGTCTATCTGGTCACTCATCCAGGTGTCATCTGACCTGTCCATCACCTACCTAGAAGCATTCGTGTGTACCCAAATATGAGTGGAATTTCTGGATCACGTGGCAGCTGTTTCACATTTTGAGGAACCACCGAACTATTTTCTAGAGCTCTGCATCCTTTTACTTTCCCAGTAGCAATGTATGAGGATTTATATCTTTCTGATTTGTTGTTGTCAGCTCTTAAATTATTAAATATTTAAATCTATTTAAATTTTTAAAAAAATTCATTTTAATTAGAAAAAAGCCAGAGCTGCTGATACATTCTAGAATTAAAATTGATTAGGTTACAAAGCTCCAACATTAAAATAGATAAATACGAAAGATCAATTTATGTGAAAACTGTTACATCTAATCCTGGGATGCTAAGTCCTTATCTAAGAATTTACTAAGCTGTTGTTGCTAGTTGAGCCATATGTTATTGCTTTTGTTTGTTGAGTTGGCTTTTATGTTACTTTCCCATCTAATTTGGTGTGCTCCTGCAGGAGTTTCAGTATCTAGGAATTAAGAGGTGAGACTTCAGGATCCATGGTCTGGGCCAATGTAGGCAGCTGTGGGATGTGGGCGTGGCTGCTGGGGCTTCAGGAAGAATGGTGGGGTCAGGCTGCCCACCCAGACTCTGAGAAGACACCAGAGTTCTCAGCCCGGGCACTGGGTACCTGAAATTATTCTCCTTTTGGCATCTCTGCACAAAGTATTCATGCAGCTGTGGAGCTAAGCCCCAGACATGGCTACAGTGGTGGGGTGTGGGTACTGTGTCAGCTGGAGGGTACTGGGCCTGCCGCCTCCACCTCCTGAGTTTCCACCCTGGAGTTTTCAGCTGTGGGGATGAGCGAGTCCATGAATTCTAGCTCCTGGGAGATTTAGTCAGGAATCGGCAGAGCAGTGCCTTACATTTCTTCATCTATGACAACAGCATTCTTTTCTTATTTGTTTGTTTTTGGGGTCACCTCTGGTGATGCTTAGGGGTCACTCCTGGATCTGAACTCAGGAATTACTCCTGGAGGTGCTAGGGGGACCCTATGGGAGGCCTGGGATCGAACCCATGTCTACTGCATGCAAGGCATATAGCCTACTTGCTGCACTATTATTCCAGCCCTGACAATGGCATTTTTAAGTGGTTCTGGCATGGTATGTCACTGTAGTTTAGATTTGTCGTCATGCAAAATTGCCAATGGTGCCAAGAATCTTTTTATGTGCTGTCTGCTTTGGATAAACGTCCATCTGGGTGCTTTGCTCATGTTAACTTTTTAAAATAATAACTGTTTATATATTACCACATTTTTATATAATCTGGAAAAAAGTACATTATGGATTATGTATGAATTACAAATATTTCCTCCCTATATTATATATATGTTGTTTTTCACTTTCATTATAGTTTCCTTTGAAGTATAGTAATGACAGCTTGATGAAGTTTAATGTATCATTTTCCCCCCCTTTGGTTACTTGTGTTTTGTGGTCTTATCTAAGAAACTGTCTCACAATACAAGGTGGTGACAGGATTAAAAACAAAGTTTATTTCTAAGAATTTTCTCATTTGAACTCTTTTATTTCAAACTTTCCCTCATTTTGCGTTGCTTTTGTATATTTTTTTAGGTAGAGAGTTCAACTTCATTCCTTTCTGTATGGATATCCAATTGTAAAAGATGTCAGACATTTATTACAAGCATTATTCTTTCCACCCTGAATTATATTGTACTATTGTTGAGAATCTAACTGACCACAAATGAAAGGAATTCTATCTAGACCCTCATTTCTATTACATTGATGTATCTTACTGTCCTTAAGCTGATATGGTATGTCCTTGATCTCTTTTGTTTATAATAAATTCTCAGATCTATGAACATGGAGTCCTGTTCATTTTACCTTTCATTACTTTCAACCATTTTCAGAGTCTTGTACTTCTTTTGTGAAAGGCATTCCTAGGTATTTTATTCTTTTTTGATGCTTTGGGAATAAAATTATTTTCTTAAACCTTGGAGAATCTTGGGGCTGGAGCGTTAGCACAACGGGTAGGGCGTTTGCCTTGCACGCGGCTCACCCGGATTCGATTCCCAGCATCCCATATGGTCCCCTGAGCACCGCCAGGAGTAATTTCTGAGTGCATGAGCCAGGAGTAACCCCTGTGCAAAGCCAGGTGTGACCCAAAAAGCAAAAAAAAAAAAAAACAAAAAAAACCCAAAAAAAACAAAAACCTTGGAGAATATTAATTTTATCCTAGTAGAATTGATTATGATATATTGATCTTTCATCCTTCAACCTTATTTAACCATTTTAAGTTATAAATTTTAGAGGATTGATTGGTGTTTTCTATTTATGAGGTCATGTATGTTGTAAATAGAGATAGTTTTAGTTCTTCTGTTTTAATCAATATCCCTGTTATTCACTATTCTGTCCCTTCTCTAGTTGCCGTGTTTGGGACTGCTTATGGCAGCGTTGACTCCATAGCACAGCTGTTCCTTCTCCACACATCCAGCTGCTACCCATGGATGAAGCCAACAACCCAGGTGATGAAAATATAGCTCTGAGAAAGAGGAAAGCTTCTGTCTCTGCTGCACCCCCTGCTCAGGTAGTCGAACAGTACAAGAAAACATACAAGGAGGAAAAACTAGAGATAAAGGAATAAACATAGCATGAAACCAAGGGAGGGATCCTCCCTGGAGCCCCAGGGTAAGGGGAGAGGACAAGACAAGTGCACTATGATGGATGGTGTTGACATTGACTGGGGTGAAACTAGGGGACGTGAGAGGGACAGCATCTGGAACCCAGAAGCATCTGGAACCCAGAGCAGACAGAAACATGGGCCAGCCTGGCAGATGCTGAGCCAGAGCTGGGTGAACCGCTGGGAACTGAGAAACGGCTGGCAGTGTTCAGGGCTGCGATCTGTGCTGTGGACTGTGTGGACCAACCCACTGGCATTCCCTTCTAAGAGAAGGTTTCTTGCTGTGTCTCTGTCCTACTGAGAAGCAGAAACACAGCAGGAGGAGTCCAGCAGGCAAAAAATAATGGGGGTGGAGGATGAGGGGGCAGAGGCAGGTTGGAGCTGGGAGGGGTAGGGCTAGGTGACCACAGGAAGTGTTGAGTTGGGTTTTACCCAATTTATAAAAAAAACCGAATCATTGTTGGTGTGCAGCTAAAGCAGTATCTTAACCTAAAAATGTAAGAATCAGATTTGATATGAAGATATGTGAGTTCAAAGTGTGGGTGTACAATGCATGCGTGCAGTGGCCAAGAACTGCCTCCCCAGTCCTCCCCAGCAGAGGAACAAAGAGACAGGGGACCACAGGCTGATGGTCAAAACGGCTCATTGAATGCAGAACTGTAAGCGTGTTTATAGAACATCGGAGGGACTGGAGGTATAGGACTACGTGGGTGTGCTTGATCATTTACAGAGGTTAAACGTTTTGGTGAAGGCAATTCTCTTGGGGAGATTAGCTCAAGGAGACGCTCTGTCTCTAAGGGACATCTAAACTGCTTTTCTCTTTCTTTTTGATTATACATATTAAACAATTACGTTTACTTCTTATTAATGGTAAAGGTAAAGGTAAAGGCCCTCCCGTTGATCGTCGATTTGCTCGAGCGGGCCCAGTAACGTCTCCATTGGAGACTTTGTTGTTACTGTGTCTGGCATATCCAATACTCTCGGTAGCTTGCCGGGCTCTCCGAGAGGGGCGGAGGAATCGAACTCGGGTCGGCCATGTTGGCCGCTTGTAAGGCGAACGCCCTACCCGCTGTGCTATCGCTCCAGCTTCTTATTAATATTTGCAGTTATTTGAATAAACACAGTAAGAGATAAAGGTTTCAAGGCTTAGCTCTCTGGGCTCTGAGGACTAGCAAGTCTTTTACCAAAAATCCTAGACTAAGTCCTCAGGCCAGTTCAACTTGTCCTTCCTCATGGGGGTGGGGTCCTGTCTCTTCATAACAGCTTGTATCAAGACCATGCTTTTGTGCTTTCTAGACTGTCCCATTTTGATGCCGGGGGAGCTTTGCTGCTTGCCCTGGGTCCATCCAAAGCCCATAGTGGGAACACTGCCCCCCTTTTGGGGTGTTAGGAACTATAGCAACTGAAGCCTGAGTCAAGTCATTATGATGGATGCCCAGGAGTAGATATATTTCAAAGTCAATCAACTTTCAAATATTAGGAGCAGAGCATTTATAGTCTTTCTGTGTTTAAACAAAGGACATTACTCTATAGTAAAATATGAAAAGGCTATGGGGGAAATAGAATAGCAAGTAATGCACTATAATACAAAGTCCAGAGTTACCAGAAAATTTGACTTATAATTAACCTCCCTAACTTGGGGACTTGTGACCAACACAAAGGAAAGGTTAAACTCGGGGGATTGGGGATGAGCATAGTAAGAGCAATGTAAGCTTCTCTGGGGGTGAGGAAAAGGGACAATTCTCAGGTAAAGCCTAGAGCACTTAGGGTTAATATCCAACAAGGAGGAAGAGAAGGATAATAGTTGATGTAATGTTTTCATAAGGCCAATGACAGTAAGAACGGTCACTTCTGTAGGGTCAAAGAAAATGTTACTAAGGCACAGTTGCAAAACAGGAGAAACTGTCAAGTCTTTCAAAGCAAGTTCCCCAAATTGAAGACAATAATAGAGTAAGAATGATGAGCATAAAACAGGAATTATGAACCGTTCAGAAAAGAGGCAAAGCAACTGAAAAAGGAACAGATTGATTTGAAAAAGGAAGGAACAGAGAGCAAATGCAGCCCATGGACTGAAGCAATAGACTCTCTCCCTCAATTCACAAAACAGACAAAAATTTCCCAGATTGTAGATTTCACATGTGGAAAGTGAAACAATAAAACTTCCGTGTGTGTGTGTGTGTGTGTGTGTGTGTGTGCACGCCCGCGCGCATGTGCACGTGAATGCATGCCCTTGTGTGTACTTAACAGGAGAAGAACTTCGTGAATTGGGTGGGGAGGTGGGGTGCATGGGCCCCAGAATGACAGCAAATGAAGATTTTATCTGCTGAAAGGAGAAACCAGTGTCAGAGTTAGTCTCACCAGGTTATTGGAGAAGAGATTTATTTACATTACTGACATGAGACAAGAGGATCTTTCCACTCTGTCTAGAAGACTTTGACTTTTTTGTTGTTGCTGTTGTTACACTGGCGGTGCTCAGGATTTGCTCCTGGCTTTGTGCTCAGGGATCACTCTTGGTGGTGCTCAGGGAACCATGTGGGATGCTGGGGTTGGATCCAGGTCGGCCACATGCAAGGCACATGCCCTACCCTCTGTAGTGTCACTCTGGTTCTCAGAGGACTTTTAAATCAATAGATGAGAGAAAATGGCAGAATACTCGAATAGGCATTTCATAAAACAGGATATGCAAATAAACAACACATAATTGTCAAAGGTGCTCAACCAGTTGATAAGGAAATGGTTCATATATTTTGTAGGAGCTGGGATTTGAACCCACGTCCTCGCACATGCAAAGTGTTTTCCTTGCTGACCCAAATCTCAAGCCCTTCAGAAGGTGTGTGTATGTGTGTGTGTGTGTGTGTGTATACATATATATATATATCATCAATGTGAGATATACAGTTACAAATTTGTTCATGATTGGATTTCAGCTATACAGTGTTTCATCACCCATCTCTTCACCAGTGAGTGTACATTTCCCATCACCGATGTCCCCAGTTTTCCTCCCGTCCCCTTTCCCACAGAATGTCTCTATCGCAGGCACTTTTCTTCTCTGTTTCTGTCTCTCATTCTCTTTTTCTCCCTTTGGGAATTATGGTTTGCAATGTAGGGACTGAAAGGTAATCATGTTTGTCCCTTTATCTACTTCCGCACTCAGTTCTTGTCCAGAGTGATCATTTCCAACTATCTTCGGCATGGTGGTCCCTTTTCATCCTAGCTGCCCCCCCCCCCCCCCCACTTGAGGCCGGCTTTCAACAACGCTGGATTTTCAAGTATTGGAGAATCTGTGAGTATTGGAAACTTAGTTCTTGAGAGTCAGCAGGGGGACCGGCAAATCTGTTTGAATAATGGGTCACTGTTATCTACTCAAGGGGGCATGTGCCATGGAGACAGGAAATTCCCTGGTTTGGATCAGACCTGTCAGAAACACACAAAGCCACAACCCTAGCGAGATGGAATGTGCAGCAGTTCACGAAGAGAGAAAAGAGAAACCACTCAAATTCCAACTCCAGAAGAAAGAAATTTACAGAGAAATTCACAGGGAACAGTCTATAGCAGTGAAAGAACCTGCAGAAGAGCCTGTGACCCTCGCCCAAGGTCAGAAATGCGCCCAGTCATCCCTGCAGCAGAGAGCAGGGCACGAACGAGGAAGGACAGAGGATTTTCCTCATTCTCATGCTGGTGGTGATGGGTACATGGATATATGTTTGTTCTGTAAAACTTGTCAGGGAATACTTTGCATATTTGATTTATCTATTTTAATCTGGGGTGCTTTGAGATCTGGGCGCTCCTTCTGGCAGTTCTTGGCCAATCAGGCCACTGGCTCTGTTCGTGGGCCAAAGGATGTGGTGTTACCTGAGGTGTCGGGGCAGGGGAGGGGTCCCCAAGGCCACCACAGCAATGCTCAGGAGTCTCTGGGCACACTCTTAGTGGCCCATCTGTCTATCAATGAGGTGTCTGACATCTCCCGGGGACCTCCACAAGCAAGTCCTGTGCTCTAACCCCTGAACGATCTCTCTGGGTCTGGCTCTGCATATGTCGATGTTACTCATCAATTTAAAAGATTATGTAAAAGTCATGAATATTAAACTGTGCCTATATTTCTATAAAATTTATATGACCATATTCCATATTATCCAGCGATCAAGCAGAATATATTAGTTAGAAGAACGTCATGAAAAATGTTCTTACTCTTGATTTGTTTTCCTTTTCAAGCACAACTGCACTTACTTGAAATTAGATTCTCCTGACACTCTGATTATCTACTGTTCAGTGTAGACTAGCAAATGAGGACCAGGCTGCACTTAGAAAAACAAACCCAACAGCTCTATTAGGATTCTATTATCAGCCCTCATTAGAATTTAAGTATGTATTAGTCAGGTATCCATTTAGAAAGCTTTTAGATGAAAATTTCAAGGTGTTAATTGATCCCTCTGGGCCATTTGAAGTTCTTTTCCTTTTGTAGTTTCTTTGAAGCTTTGATTGGTTTCACCAAAGAGGGACCATTGATGGAAGTCAACTCCCTGATCTAATTGTGTGTGTGCATGAAAGATTTTCGGGAGTGCTCCAACTCCAAATGAGATTGGCCCACATCGCACGGACTTTACAACATTTCTTTCTAATATTTAGAAACTTCCCTTACTCTGCAAAAATATTTCCTCATCTCTGGGTTCAAGTGGTCCCTGGATCAGACATTCACGGAGGTCTTAGGCAAACTTGGATGTTGGAACTCCATGCAGAAGTGACAGGGTTTTTATAATTTACTCGCATCTGCTTCAGGGGGGAGGCAAGACCCACTCTTGTGCTGACACCACATCTAAGAAGTGTCAGAAGTGACAAGGGTTGCACTTCCCAAGGTGTTGTTCCCAAAAACTCAAGGTGTCCTGTCTCAAGAGTGAGATAGAGTCATTACACATATTCAGTTATTCTGGTCCCATCTCAGGAGGAAGACAGAGGCATCACAGTCAATTCTCACAAATACTCGCTATGTCCTTGTATTAGTCAAGACTTTGCCAGAAGCTGGGGAAAACTGTGGGACAGGAAAGAAAAAAAGAAAAGAAGATTCTTTATTTTTCCCTGTTAGAGAAAGTTGTCTCTCCCTGACTTGGCAGTTCTAGAAGGTTGAAATCAACTGGACAATGGAGAGTCCGCCATCATCTGTTGGGTCTGCTGAGGAAGCATGAAGGTGAAGCCTGCTACACCCCTCTCAGCCGGGAGGAGGACGGGTGGGCAGTTTGGGAGAGGAGATTCAAATCACCTTTGGTTTTGATGTCCTCCCAAACACACACAGATTTGACTCAATTCATTTTGTAAGATCAAGGAATTACTTTGAAGTTAAGAACTTTTTGTTTTATCTGTTATCTAGGTCCATTAGAAAGTACCCTCTGTTAGCTAACTTACAATGCTATAAATTAATTAGATATCTACTTTTCTAATGACAATTACACATTTTTCCTGTGCAGCCAAGGCACCACACGCACCAGTAACAGGTAGCATACTATGCACCCACACAGAGGGGATTTGCTAGGGTGAGGGTTGTCATTCAAAGGCATCTGGGATTGGTCTCCTTGCATGGGCCCTTCAGTGTGGCTCTGAATCTCTCCTTTGCTAATTGCTAGCTTTGCAATTAACACAGCAGAAATCATGTTGGTTGACATACCAGAATGAACAAATCTTATCCATGAAATGAGTTCACAGCCACTCAGGGGAGCCAGACAAGGGAACATTTGACTGGAGCCGTGCCAAGGGCCAGTCCCTCTGAATGACACAATTTAGGTGCCAGCTGGTTCATCTCCCTCTGGGTATCAGCAGCTTGAAATCACCTGCTTTCATTAGGATGTGGCTGGAAAGATGGGGCCTACACTGCTAGGGGCACCCCTGCAGCTTGGAAATGTGCTCGGCCACATCAGAGCTGCTCCTGCTGTTGTTAAGGTGGAAGTGAAGACGGGACAGATCATCTAGACCATCCAATTGGTCATTTTAAATCTTGTCTACTTGGGGGTTGTGTAATCTTCTGGGCAGCTCTCCCTCTCACCTGGGTTCAGTGGACTCGGGCTGCTTCCCCCAACCCTGGCGGCTCATGCCATAAGCAGACAAAGGAGGAAATGAAGGCCAGGCTGGTTGGTGATCAGTTGCCATTTATTCCGTTCTCCCAGTGCGCCTGTTCCAATCTCTCTAAACCCCTCGTTCTGGTCTCACACTGCCCCTCAGTCCCTTCTCCTCCTGCCTATTCTGCTCATCTCTCTTCACTCCCTCTTGCAGCCTAGTCTCTCGTCTCCACTCACCTGCTCCTGCATTCTATTCTTCCCCTACATTCTTCCCCCCATCCCCCTTGCTAGTCTCTCCGCACTCCATCTTGCTGCCCTGCTCTCTCTCTCTCTCTCTCTCTCTCTCTCTCTCTCTCTCTCTCTCTCTCTCTCTCTCCCCAACTCTCCAGCATTGGGGATAGCAGAATCAACATATCAAAGGCCCTTCCTGATGGCCCATCAGGCTCAAAGGCAGAAATATCACCTAGGGATGTTCCTCCTCTTCTTAGTCCAATAAAGTTAATAAAAGTAAAGGCCCTCCCATTGTTCATCGATTTGCTCGAGCGGGCCCAGTAACGTCTCCATTGGAGACTTTGTTGTTACTGTGTTTGGCATATCGAATACATCACGGGTGGCTTGCCAGGCTCTGCTGTGCAGGCGAGATACTCTCGGTAGCTTGCCGGGCTCTCCGAGAGGGGCGGAGGAATCGAACTCGGGTCGGCCATGTTGGCTGCGTGCAAGGCAAACGCCCTACCGCTGTGCTATCGCTCTTAGTCCAATAACTTAATTAATATCTTAATTCTACTTCTTAATATTCGTTATTTTGTATGGACACAGTAAGAGATACATTGAGCTTATAGAGTGGCTCTCCTGGGGACATCTCAGCACAGACTCAGACTACAATGCTCAGGCAGGATTAATCATTCCTAACCCTTGCAGGGTCCAAATCTAGTTATTGCTTTTCGACTCATGACAGCATTTGTCCATGACCAAGCTCTTAACTTATAGTTAAGCATTATGGCACTTTGGCCAGGCCCATTTTGATGCCAGGGTAGTACATAACTCACAGTTTGCTCTGGGTCCATACAGTCCCTCATCGGGACCCTGCTTTTGGGGTGCTAGGAAGTAAGGGCAACTGAGATTTAAGTTGAGAGAACAGATGCCCAGGGTGAATATCATTTAGAGCAAATTAACCCCCAAGTTACAAAAGCATAGCATTAACTATCTTCCTGTGTCTATACAAAAAAGACATTGCTCTGAATTAACTATGCAAAGCAATTGAGGAGACGAGAAAAACAATATTTACAAGTCAAAAGAGCACAAAGAAAGAAGTTACAAATAAACCCAGAGGAATGGGAGCACTGTGGTAGGAGTAACCCAATAAACCTAACCTCCCTTGGACAAACGAATGTTATCCTACAGGGTGTAACCAACCAAGTAGTAGAAATAGTGGGGATACATGCATGTGAAAACAGGTCACACTTAGGGGGCATTTAGCTCTGAAGACAGCAATTGGGCAGAAACTATGATGATAGCACTGATCAATGATCAGCAACCAGTCAGCAACAGGAGAGTGGGGATCAGAGGCAACCAGTCCGAACCATGGAGCCTTAGAGAGGCAGAGCAGCACCGGCACAGCTGCCAACAGTGAGAAGTGACCTGCCACCCACTGACTGTGAGGGGCTGTTGGAGTCGCTGTCCTGTCCTGGACTTGTGCAGCTGCTACAGCCCTCAGAGATGGACTGACATGAGCTCTGGAGTCAACACAGAGTTCCAGCTGGAATAGTTGGTGGTCGGCATGCAGAGCTTACACACCCGCCACAAGGACCCAGCTGTCAGCCAGTCTTCCATCACACTCATCCCAGAATTGACATCGTGGATTTTACCAATCAACTTGAGTGTTTTTATACTGGATTTGTGTTTAATAATGCTGTGTGTATGAATTAGAAAAAAACATACTCATTAATTCTAATTAATGGGCTGGAGCGATAGCACAGCGGGTAGGGCGTTTGCCTTACAAGTGGCCAACATGGCCGACCCGAGTTCGATTCCTCCGCCCCTCTCGGAGAGCCCGGCAAGCTACCGAGAGTATTCGATATGCCAGACACAGTAACAACATAGTCTCCAATGGAGACGTTACTGGGCCCGCTCGAGCAAATCAACGATCAACGGGAGGGCCTTTAGCTTTACCTTTTACCTTTATTAATTCTAAAATGTTTTATGTGTATTTTCGGGTTCTGTGCTGCTCATAGATAAAAATACATGCCCCTCTCCCAGTTTCCATGTGTTTTCTTTGTCTTCTTTGTGATATAGGAAAGAACCTCGAGGACAAGACTGGACAACAGCATTATAGTCGGCGTCCTTTCTTGTTCTTCCAAAGACTTACTGTCAAATATTAGTGTGGGGAATTGCAGCGGCAAGAATGGTACTCTCCAATGATTCAACATCACAGATACGATTTATAAGATCCCTTCAGTTGCTAATGTTTGTTCATCTATTGAATGATCTTATGGTTGTTTTCTACCTTTGGCAATTTTGGGTAAAATTTGTGTTTCCCACATATATTTGTGTGGACATGGTTTCAACGCATTTGGATAAATACAAAGAGTGTGATTGTTGGATCATGTGGTTAACTTTTTAGTGTGTATGTAGGAGGGGTGGGGGGGGCACAAGAAATCATCTGGTATTCCTCTGGGTTCTTCAGAGGTTGAAAAAATAATCATCAGACAGATCAATAAGAAAAAAGAAAGGAGAAATTTGTTAATGCCATGTTTATCCCCCATTACAGGGGAGAAATCCACAAAGCTGAGACTCACCCAGCAGATATGGAAGCTGTCAGTGAGCCTTGCTAGGAAGGTGGGAGGAGAATGGGGAGGTCGGGGCACAGTGAAGGGGCAAGGATGTCTCAGGTCAGGCTGGAGGTCAGGGCACAGTGAAAGGGCAGGAATGTCTGAAGTTGGGTCAGGTGTCAGGGCCTTGGGGAGGTGCATTCTTCCAAAGGTGTTCTCTGCCTCTCAGGGAGTTTCTCTCCAATCACAAAAGTCACATCTGGGGAGAGCAATGTTTGTTCCTCTGTCTAAGAAACCGCAAACTTTCTCCCACAGTGAAGGGATCTTGCCTTTCCCAGCAGCAGTGAGTGAGGGTCCAAGTTGCTCCACAATGTCTCCAGCATTCATCAGTGTTTCTGATTTTAACTATTCTAAAGATGCACAGAGTATTTTGTTTTAATATGCAGATGACTTAGGATGTGGATCCTCCTTTTATATCGCCACCTGTGTACTTTCCTGGTGATGTGTATGCTTAATTTTTTTTGTTTTTGCTTTTTTGGGGTCACACCCGGTGATGCACAGGGGTTACTCCTAGCTCTGCACTCGGGAATTACTCTTGGCGGTGCTCAGGGGACTATCTGGGATGCCGGGTATCGAACCCGGGTTGGCCATGTGCAAGGCAAACGCCCTACCCACTGTACTATTGCTCCAGCCCCATATGCTTATTTTTTTTCTTATTTGAATTGGAATATAAGTTTCTTTATTTTAGCATATATATTTCCATGTATATTTAATTGTTCTATTTATTTTTAAACTAAGGCACTGAGATTTACATAGCTGTTCATAATAGAGTTCCAAGCATAAAATGTTCCAGCACCTCTCTCACCGCCAGTTTCAACTTCCCACCACCAGTGTTCCCAGGTCTCCTCCCACCCAGCCTGCTCCTTGACAGGCATGTTTTTAACTTCAGTTATTGTAGTTTGAGTCTCCTGCTTGCAGAGTTGTTACCTCTGTGTTTTAGACACATACGTATAGCACACATCTACACCATCAATGTATCAATGTACCAGTGGCCCCTGATCCCTGTTCCTGTTACGGCCCTCAATTTCTTTCTTTCTCCGTCCTTACTGACACCCCCCCGCCCCACCCACACACATTGTATTCAGATAAGGGAGATCATCATATATTTGTCCTTTTTCAGACTTACTTCACGTTACATGAGATCTTTCAGTTATATCCAAATTCCAGCCAATTGCTGGATTGCATGATTTCATCATCCCTTGGAACTGCATAGTATTCCATTGCATATATAATCTGTTTATCTGATGTTGGACACCTAGGTTGTTTCTAAATTCTTTCTATTGTGCTAGGTGCCACAGTGAATAATGGTATGCACATATCCTTAGTGTGAATGTTTTTGTGTCTTAGAGACAGATACTAAGAATTGGAGTGGCTGGACTATTTGGAATGGCTCTATTCTAACTTTTCTGGGAAATCTCCATTCTGAGAAACCTCCAGAGGAAATGAACTGAGTGACATTACACCAACAGTGTATGAGAGTTCCTTTCTCACCGCATCCCCCTCAACACATTTTTAAAATTATGCCATAATATGATGTGTGATGATATTTTATTGTCTTGATTTGGATTTCCCTGATAATGAGTGACGATGAACATTTTTTCACCTATTGGCCAATTGTCTGTCTTCAGAGAAGTGTCTGTTCATATGCTTTCACTGTTTTTTTAAAGGGTTTATGGAATTTTTGTTGTTGAGCTTCATGAATGCTTTATATACCTCAGATATTAACATTTTATATGATGTGTTGAGAGTAGGGCTGGAGTGATAGCACAGCAGTAGGGTGTTTGCCTTGCGTGCAGCCAGTCTGGCTGAGCGGGGTTTGATTCCTCAGCCCCTCTTGGAGAGCCCGGCAAGTTACCGAGAGTATCTCGCCCGCACGGGAAATCCTGGCAAGCTACCCGTGACGTATTCAATATGCCAAACACAGTAACAGCAATTTCATCATGGAGACGTTACTGGGCCCGCTTGAGCAAATTGATGAACAACGAGAGGACAGTGTTGAGAGTAAATATTCTCTCCCATTCAGTTGGGTATCTATTAGTTTTAGCTCATGCTCCTTTTGCCTTGCAGGAGCTCTTTAATTTGATGTAGTCCCATTTTTTAAATTTTTGTTTTGGTTGCCTTTTTAAACGTAATTATATCTTTAAAGTTACCTTTAATGGAACATACCATCTCTATAGTTTCCTTAATGCATTTTTGTGCATTGTGGTTTGATATCAGATCACTTTGAATTGACTTTTGTGTAAGGAAGGTGAGAAATACTTTGTTCTAATACCTTGATGAGGAATCTGTTCTTAGTCCAGTACGTGCTGTTTTGATCAGTATTCATTTACAGTATAGTTTCTGTAAGGTAATGAGATTCTGCCCAATTTTTTATTTCTCAGTGTGACTTTGGCCACTAAGAGTATTTTATTATTCCATATAAATTTTATATTATTGACCATTCTAAATCCTTGAGGAATGTTATTGGACTATGGATGGGGATTGAATTGACTCTATATAATAATTTAGGTCATTTTGACAATATTAATAAACATAAAATACGCTTCCATTTCCTAAAGTGTCCTTCTATCTTTTTAAAACGTGACATGGTTTTTATGATATAAGTCTCTCCCTTCTTTTATTAAATTGTTTTTGAATACTATTTTGAATGGAGTGGATTCTTTGATCTTTCTCTTCTATAAGTCCAGCCTTCCACTAGATTCAGAATTTCCTCCTACTTGGTAGCTTTTCATCTCATTATTTTAACCAGTGTCTCCTATAACATTTATTCATTTATGATGTCCAGCTTATCCATTTCCCTTTCATGAGTTGTTTGTTATCATGTCTAATTAGTCATCCTCAAAACCAAGGTCACTTAAATTTTCTCTTTTCTTATCTTCAAGAATTTTCAGTTAGGCATTTGACGTTTTGGGCTATCTGCTTGGGTTGTTTTTTAAGAGTTGTCATTTCCTCTTGACTTCCTCTTGACACATACAACTTGACTGTTGTATGTAGATGCCCGTGGTCCCATGACCAGTTGTGGAAGGTGGGCCTGTCTTGACTGACTTACTTTTGCTCACAGATGAAAGATCAGTGGACTCTTGTAGCTTGTGGACTGATGTGCTTGGCGCTTTCCAAGACCCACCACTCACCTGCAACTGTTCCTTTCTCTCTGGCCTCTGGGGCTGCTTGCAGCCCTGCCTGACCCCCTCTAGCTCCCAGGTCAGCTTTTGGCCTGTGACCCCTGTTTTTTGATGCTTCCAGGAAGTGTTGGTTTTTAGTTTGCCAGGCATTGCCCCTTGTTATCAGGGTAGAGCGCTTCCATGCTCATGACACACTGTCCTGCTGACTGTGGCTTGAGCCTGACTTTTGTAAGCTTCTTGTGTTTTCCAAAGGAGTCCTTACTCCAAATGTCTCTTCTGAAGCAAGTGACAGGTCTAGGTACTAGAGAGGAGAAGATGTGGGGGGACACATCTTCAGCTTCAGCTTTTGTGTTGGGCCATGGCCCTTGTATTCAGAAGGTGCCTGAGGGTGGTGGTGGGGGTGTGGGGTGGAGCAGGTAGGAGTGAGCACTTCCCTTGAGTGTTCGTTCTTCCCTTCTGAGCTCTTTGTAGAAACAAAGGTAACAGACCTACCTTGTTGGCTTATTATCTACAAGAACATTTAAGATTTTTTTCTGCTTGGTCTCCTGTTATTTCCTCCCACCCACAGGTACACCTCAATCTTTCTAATAATGGAAAATTAAGAAGTCTACCCCTCACCCCTCACCCACACTGCTCACCCCTCACCAGCCTGGCAGTGTGTGAGGATTTCAGGTTGATTGGGTAGTTTTCCTTTTGTAGTTGTACTTTGTGGGTGGGGCTCCCCAGGGTGGGGTTCTCCAGGAACAGGGGCCACCCCTGGTGATACTCAACTGACTGGATGCTCAACTGGGCAGCTTCAGCCACTGGACCTGATGAAGGTGGCTCTTCTCCCCACTGACCTGCACAAAGGTTCAGGAAGTGCTTATGGCTCCAGCAGGCTTTCTGCAGCTGTGGATTTCAGGGGACCGTACTGGTCTTCCGCTGGGTGGGCAAGTGGAGGCTGGAGGAGAGCACAGAGCACTGGGGACTAGGAAAGTTCCAGAAATCCAGACTTTGTAGATTATGGGATGGGTTGGGATGGGCTGAGCCTCCTTTGTCTCCTTTGGTGAGGAGCAAATGTGCACATGGACGATGATATGGAAGCCCAGGTGTGAGAGAAAGGCTGAGAGAAGCCTGGAGCTGGCTAGGCTTGAGACATGTGAGAGTTCCTCTTAGAAAAACAGGATGGGAGAAGCATGCTGAAAGTGGACTATGGACCAAACATGGTTGCCACTCAAGTAGACTATGGACCAAACATGGTTGCCACTCAATGCCTCTTTTGCAAACCACAACACCCAAAAGGAGAGAGAGAACAGAGGGGAATGCCCTGTCACAGAGGAAGGGTGGAATGGGGGCATAGGGGGTGGGAGGGATACTGGGATCCGTGGTGGTGGGAAATGGGCACTGGTGGAGGGATGGGTATTTGATCATTGTATAATTGAAACCCAAGAACAAAATTTGTAAGTCTACAACTGTACCTCATGGTGTCTCACTAATACAAATTAAAAAAAAACAACAGTGTGGGGCTTGTTCTGGAGGAAGACATGTGGCCTCGAGAGGGACCCTGCTGCTCAGGTCTGAGGCAGCAAGAGCTTCCAATGTGGAGACTGGTCACTTTTGTCACAATTCTTCATGTTTCCCCACTGAAACATACTCAAGCACCATGGACATTTATTTACTCTGTTTTTGTTCATTGTGTGGTATGGTATCCTGGTGCATTTATCTGTTCCCTCTGGGAGTATTTATTTCCCTCCTCATGAAACATGGGTTAGAGAACCCTCAGAACACTCTGACCCACTTTCCCTTCCCCCTCCTCACATCCAATCAGAGATGCTTGCGTGGGAGGCTCCTAAGGAAGGGCTGAGGGGAGACTGGAGCATCAGTGAGGTGTCCTGGTTCCTCCAGAACTTTCTTATTGCCCTGAAGTCCCCACCTGGAATCTACTCAGACTTGGACACTCGGGAGGTGTATTGGAGGCTGCACTCACTCCAGACATGCTTGTGGGCCCCAAAGGAGTTGGACTGGGGACCATCCGGCTATGGAGGGGTTCTTGGATGGAGACTCGAATGAAGATCCTGGGGAGGACTTTAAAGGGGTTATAGAAAAGCCACAGAATAGGACCCCATATACTGTGCCAGCTGCTGCCTTTTCTGCCCCTGTTTGGAGAGTAGAACATGCCTTCAGGAGGCACCTGTCGGGTGACAGGAATGAGGAAGGTCCTGTGAGTTAACAAGAGTGAGGAGGGACATGTCAGGTGACAGGAGTCAGAAGGGTCCTGTGAGGCATGAGGAGAGGTTCACAGATTTGAAGTGGAGGGACCAGCGTGTGTGTGTGTGTGTGTGTGTGTGTGTGTGTGTGTGTGTGTGTACAGATTAGGGGAATGTGGGCTGTGGCCCATCTGGGACCTCTCTTTAGGACAGCACAGGCTGTCAGGCAGCTTTCTGAGGATGAGGCCTTGCAGCCTGAGGAGCTCACTGAGGCCTCACATTGTATACAACCTCTGTGCACCCTGTACACTAATCCCTACTCAGGCCATAAACACAAGAAACGTGGAAATTGAGATTGCATATCCTGTTATCTTGGACTTTTTGCCTCAAAAAAGGTTATTATTGAAATAAAAACAGACATATAACCAGCAATTTTATTATATCTCATTCTGTATTTGATTGAAAGGTTTTACAGTGGTTGACTGGTGCAAGTGTGAAAGATCAAGTACGACATCATTGGTCTGACCAAGACAACAAGGCATCAATCACATCATGCCATTTTTGACACTGGAGAAGAACTGTTCCTTGGAACATGCGACAAAAGAGGTGTCGGTGTCCTTGTCAACATGAATTTGGCCATAAACATTGATTCATTCCAATACCTAACAACCCGAATCGGATGATTACACTTGAATAAATGTGACTCACTGCCGGCAGTTTCTATCTTCGTTGTCTACGCACCAACATCCAATTCTGATGAAGGAGAAATGAATAAGTTCTACATGGAGCTGGAGAAGTTCTATAAAGAAGACCACACCTTCTATAAGATAATTGTTGGTGTTTTTAATGCCAAGATAGGACCAAGAAGATCAGCCGAAAAACTCCACATTGGGACCCATGGCCTAGAATGGAACAAACAGGGTGAGAGACTGTCTAAGTTCATCACGTCGACCAAGACCATCCATGCTAACTCACTATTCCAGAAGGCCGAATCTAAACGTTGGACATGGGAGTCTCCTGGTGGACGGTTCCACAACGAAATTGACCACATCATATTCAATCGATGATCTTGCCTGACCGATGTCGCTATTGTCCCAAAATTCCAAACAGGATCGGACCACTGTCTCCTTCATGCAAAATTCTACTTCACGGGGCAGGGAGAAAGGGCTGCAAAGTTTAAGAAGAGAACTCCCAGAACGACCACCAATTGGGGGCTCTTTGGCACCATTGGGGCAACATGGGAAGATGCCGTCATTAACAACATTGACGAGGAATATGATCGACTGGTTCAGCACCTCCATGATTGTGCGAAGAATGCTGAGAGAGAGAGTGCCACAAAGAGACTCCTGTCTTCGAAAACTCTTGAGCTCATTTGCCAACATGGCTTGGCGCAAGCCTCAGACAACCACAAGCGAATGTCCGAGCTTGCAAAGCAGTTCAGAGAAGCGATAAAGGAAGACCTCAAAGAGAGAAGAACAGCAGTGCTGGCAGATGAGGCAGAAGCTGGGAAAAGCATTCGCAATGCCCGCCTGTTCTTTGCCAACTACAAGACCAAGATGACTGCCCTCTGACGTCCTGATGGATCTATCACATCTTCCAGACGTGTAATGGAGAAGATTATCCATGACTTCTACTCGGATCTCTTCGATAGCCATGCCCACCTGCCCACATACCAAATTCCGCAGGATGGATATGTCATTCCCAATGTTCTCCCTTCCGAAATCCGACACACCATTTCATCGGTAAAGAAGTGAACAGCGCCTGGCCCAGACAAAGTCAGACCTGAACACCTGAAGAACCTGCCGTCAGTACTCATCAGTACAATGGTTCGGCTCTTCACATGTTACCTGTCTGAATGCAAGGTTCCGTCCCAATGGAAAACCAGCAGGACTGTACTACTGGTACAGTGAAGAAGGGAGACATCCACAACATTGGCAACTATCGCCCGATCTGTCTGTTGTCTGTGGTCTACAAGCTGTTCACTCGAGTCATCTGAATAGAACTGGCAGAACACTAGATGTAGGACAACCATGCGATCAAGCTGGTTTCCAAAAAGGATTCAGCACAATCGACCATATCCACACGATAACCAAGCTCATTGAGGTTTCTTGGGAGTTCAAGATGCTGCTCTCTCTAACATTCATTGATTTAAAGGAAGGCTTTTGATTCTGTTGAGACGGAAGCAGTCATTGAAGCCCTAGCCAAACAAGGCATTCAAACTCAATACATCAGGATTCTCTGTGAGCTGTAATATGAATTCACTGCCAGGATCTCACCATTCTACAGGGAGGTGATCATTGACGTCAAGAGAGGGGTTCGGCAGGGTGATGCCATTTCACTGAAACTCTTCAGTGCCACCCTTGAGAACGTCATGCGACGACTGGAATGGGAAGGAATGGGAGTGAAACTACAACTACACCACCTCCACTTCACTGATGATATCATTCTAATAACACCAAACATTAGCCAAGCAGCACAAATGCTGGCCTACTTCGACCATGAGTGTGGAAAGGTCGGACCACAGCTGAATCTTACCAAGACAATGTTTATGAGAAATGGTCTCATCCCTGACATTCCATTCGCTCTCAATGGGACAAACATCTCTGAATACAACAGTTATGTATACCTAGGTCGAGAAGTCAACATGACAAATGACCTGGCACCTCAGTTGCACAGGAGGAAGAGAGCAGCTTGGAACGTCTTCAAGAGCGTCAAAGAAAGAGCTAATAGGATGAAGAAGCTCCAGCTCCGGGCACATCTCTTCGATTCCACTGTTCTTCCTGCAATAACATATGCCTCAGAGGCCTGGGCCCTTCAAAAACAGGATGAGAATGCTATTCGGGTCTCCCAAAGAGGAATCAAAAGAGCTATGCTTGAAGTATCATGCTTCACTCTAGTGAGAGAAAGAATCTGGAGTTCCATCCTCCGTCGACGATCAAGAATCAGGGACACTGTCTCATTTGCCAAGGCGTTGAAAATCAGATGGGCTGGAATGTAATGCGATTTGGAGACGACTGTTTGACTAGAGCCATTACCGACTGAATTCCACGGGATGTCAAAAGATCATAGCCACCCACTTATGAGATGGTCAGACTTCTTCGTCAAGACCCTGAACGATCGGTTTGAAGCTGTTCGTGTTCCTAGAACGAACTGATGCCATTGGGCTACTCTAGCACATGATAGGGACGAATGGAGATGTTACTGGCACCCGCTTGAGAAAATCAATGAGTAACAGGATGTCAAGTGATCAAGAGATCAAGTGACTGGATAGTCACGTTTTGTGGGACTTGGTATTATGCATCCTTAACTGTGAAAATAAGTGTGAGCCATTCCAAAGTGGGTACATAGATGCACTAGGTCAAATACACAATTAAGTGGAAATGAGTGTGCATTTCAAAACATATTTAAACCAAGCCATGTTTATTTCCCACGAGACAATAGGGTTTAATTTTTCCTTCTTTCTACATCATTTCCCAGGCCCTTTTCTGGGCTGCCTGCAGCCTTTCAAATCACTTTCCTTACTCCCCAGCAGAACCTCGTACTTGCGGAAATCTGGTTCAGCATCTAAAGAACCATTGGCACATGCTGCAGCCTCCCATTACCAAACATCCCTGTTCCAACACGCGGAGCAAGAATGGGCGTCCAGCACCATTGTATAAATGTTCGGTTAGGTGGTCTGAGGCACTGAGACACGGAACGCAAGAGAAATTATTTTTCACAGAGGATCACAGGACTCACTCAGATCTTGTGACCAAGAGCAGCCTTCTCAGTCTCCTTTATTTGCTGGTTTATTTTAATCTCCTCCAGTGAAATTCAACAGAGTGGGAAGAATCCAAACAGGGAATCAGAGATACAGAATGAGCATGTAGCAAAGTATACATTGTTCTGCCCTGTTTACAAGGCAAACAGTTACAATATCCAGTTACAGGAAAGAAAACATGGCCAGTTACAATTTACTGGAAGGAAAATCTGGCCGAAAACATGGTCCAGCACTAGGTTCCATAGGTCAGGACCTCGTCATTCTTGGGTTCTGTGATAAACAGGAGAGGATGTTTGCATCTAAAGGTTAGCTGGGTATGAGATCTGTGAGAAGGGGAAGCTGCTTCTTTATGCTGTGGGAATTTGCTAGCCACCGAGGGTCGGTTTGTCCTTTTCCATATCAATCAGATTTACAAGCTTTGGCTTGCCCACTTAGTGCAAAGTAGAGTCTGGTTCTGCTTCCTGACTATAGGGCAGCGGCCAAGCACTCATCTTCATGATCTGGTTGGGCACCAACACGGCAGGAGTGCTTTGTTTCTAGAGAAACATAGGGACAGGCTGATGGAATCAGAGGTCCCAATTTTAGTGACCAGACAGAGGTATTTTTCACTAGCCTTCTCTTTTCTGCTCCTGATTTGAGAGACTGCTCCCAGGAAACTCTCATCTCTAGGAAGTGAGCTCTCCTCCCTGGAGAGCTGGTTGACCCAGAATCTTAGGTGAGGTCCATCCCTGCTGTTTCCTGGTGGTCTCCTTCAACCCTTCCAGTTCTAGAGAAAAAGCAGCTACATTCTCTGCCCTGATGTGCAGCCCAGGTAAACCAGGATGTTCTTCTGTTCTCTGCCTTGGGAAGTGTGAGTCAGTGATCAGGAGTCTTAAAAGTTGACATCCTTCTGGGAAACTTGCAAATCTAAGTAAGATTTCTCCTTCAGCCCCACTGGTTGCTGTGTCTTGTCACTGCAGGCCAGGAGGGGTGGGAAAACTCTCTATCTTCCACTGGAGAACATGGATCTTGAGGAGGGTGGCACTGAGTATGGCTGATAGTAGGTCTAGCTCTGAGCAGGAAGCCTGGCAAGATACCACAGGAGCAATGTTTAATCAGAAGGACTGATGCATCATGCAGTAAAATGTCCCTTTGCTTTCCTGCAGGGTGTTTATTCGTGGTTTCTCGGAGGTAATAACACGTCCACTATTAGTATACTGCAGAGAATGTAGAGGGCTGCAGAGAATAGAGAGCACAGCAGTGCATGCTCCTGCATGCTGCAGTGAATAGACAGAGCACAGCAGTGCATGCTCCTGCATGCTGCAGTGAATAGACAGAGCACAGCAGTGCATGCTCCTGCATGCTGCAGTGAGTAGACAGAGCACAGCAGTGCATGCTCCTGCAAGCTGCAGTGAATAGACAGAGCACAGCAGTGCATGCTCCTGCATGCTGCAGTGAATAGACAGAGCACATCAATGCATGCTCCTGCATGCTGCAGTGAATAGACAGAGCACAGCAGTGCATGCTCCTGCATGCTGCAGTGAATAGACAGAGCACAGCAGTGCATGCTCCTGCATGCTGCAGTGAATAGACAGAGCACAGCAGTGCATGCTTCTGCATGCTGCAGTGAATAGACAGAGCACAGCAGTGCATGCTCCTGCATGCTGCAGCAGATAAACAGAGCACAGTGGTGCATACTCCTGAGGGCAGCAGAGAATGTAGCACAGCAGAGAATGCTCCAGAGGGCTGCAGAGATGGACACAGAGCACAGCGGTGCATGTTTCTGAGTGCAGTGGTTCACTGCTGGCTACCGCTTTGCTATCCTTAAGAGAAAAAAAACCTGTGCGTGTACAAGAAGGGGCCTGTGTCACCAGAATGTGGGGTCAGGCTTCCTGTGTGCTTTGCCTGGCCTTCACCCCACTTCTCTTGAGCCTGTGGGGAGCCTCGGTTACTCGCCGTTGTGTAGCTCCCTCCTCTGGCTCTGTCAGGGATGGGCACAAGGCCCTATTCTCACTCCTTCTGTCTGAATGCTTAAGCCACACGGAGATAATTTGCTGAGTTAAAAACTCAAGCTGGTTCTTTCTTGACCCAGCAGGTCCCAGGTAATCCCAACACGCATTCAGATGACCTTCTGACACTCAGGCCATGTGTCTCTGGCACGCGGAGGCCACCTCACGCCCAGAGTGCACCCATATGTGCTTGTACATGACCACGCCCTGCGCCCCACAGCAGGGGTGTTTCCACCCTGTTCTTTTGGGCACCTGTATGAGCCCATCACTGCTCCCTCTGGTTCTGCATCCACAGTTCCAGGAATACAAACGTTTATTTGTTTTGGAGGCGTGGGTGTTCTATGCTCTAGTGGGTGAGGGGCCCTTCTTGGTGATTCTCAGCCAACCAGGCTGACAGTTCAACACAGGAGTCTGAGGATGCGGGCTGCTCACCCACTATTGTAGGGGTGTGAGATTAATTGGGCCTCCAGGGCCGCACCTGGAGATGCTCGGATGGTGGTCAGGCTGGGTTGGCACATTCACAAACTTCTGTGCCATCTCTCTGGTCTTCAAGGGTGCAGAATGTTCACTGCTGAAGCATACACTCCTGCCCTGCCCTGGGTTCAGGCTCCCTTGTTGAGTCTCCCAAATCTCTCTCCTCTCCTTCCTGTCCCGCGTCTCCTTCCAGTCCTGTGTCTCCTTCCCGTCCCATATCTCCACTCCTTCCTGCCATATCTCCTTTCCTTCTCATCCCTCCTCTCCAGCAGCAGAGTGACAGACACCCGAGGATGGTCATGAATTGATCCTGTACATTCTTGACACTTGTGCAGTGCAGTGGAGATGTGTTGGGTGCCCTATGAACTTGCTTTCTGGGGTGGCCCTGCACTCAGTACCTTTCTCTTCTTTCCTGGCCCAGAAGCACCTTCTGAGTGGACAGGTCTCTGAAGAGATTTCTCTCTTCTTGTTACCATGAGATGGTGTAGCCACCTGGGCTTGCAAGGTGACAGTGCCAGCTTATGTGGTGCTCAGGGGTGCCCTGGTTCTGCCCACAAAGCTGGGTGCCTTTGCACAAATTAGTTGTCCTTTATCCTTCTCACTTTCACAGCTTTGTTCTCCAGAGCAACCTCATAAAAAATGGGCCAAAGACTTGGTGCCAGCCAGCAAGTATAAGAAAATAGTCCATTCCAATGATCAGGGACATGCAGTTAAAACAGTGAGCAGTGAGATCCCTCCCCCCCACCTGTTGGTTTATCCCAAATACTCAAAAAGAAGTAATGTTGGCGAAGGTTCAGAGAAATGGGAGCTGGTATGCTCTGTGGGTGGAATGAGCAATAGTGCATTTGCTATGGGAACGATACAGCAGTGCCTCAGAAAGTTCATAATGGAACTACCCTATGATCCGGTCATTCCAGCCCTGGGAATATATCTAAAAGTATTTGCATGTCCCCTAGGACACACAAAACATTCATTCAAAAGACAGATGCACATTATTGTTCATTGCAGCACTTAGTACAATAGCTAAGATATGGAACCAGCCTCAGTGTCCAAAGATAGAGACGTGGATCATAAAGACGTGGCATATATACACAGTGGAATACCACACAGCTAAGAGTAAAGATGAAGTCATGCAATTCGTTGTGATAGGGATGGAACCGGAGGATCTCATGTTAAATGAAATAGGTCATAAGAAGGACAGACAGGATGATCTCGTTTACATATGGCATATAGAATAACTAGATACTTGAAGGATGGCGGTGCCTAGGTCACTCTCGATCCTAGCGTATAGGGAGAAGGCAACAGGAAGAAAGAAGTTGAGAGGAAAGAGGAGGGAGATGGGGAACAATGAGAACCAGAGATCGGGGGATTGAGTCCATCGGTGGTGCAGAGGAGTGGGCTAGCTATATTTATTTATTTATTTGCTTTTTTGGGTCATAGCCAGGGACGCTCAGGGCTTACTCCTGGCTGTGAACTCAGGAATTACTCCTGGCCATGCTTGGGGACCAAATAGGATGCCTGGAATTTGGAATTGAACCCGGGTTGGCCACGTACTACCCACGGCAGTATAACACCGGCCCCATATACTTCTAAACCACAGAGTCAACAACATTGAAAATAAGAGATCCAAACTTTGACAACCAAAATGAAAAATGTGTCTGTGGAGGTGGCAGGCTGGATGGGTGGGAGGGAACCTCGGAACCCTGGTGGAGGGAAGAAGACACTGGTGGTGAACCAGGTGCTGGGGCATGTATGTCTAAACCCAAGTATGAATGGCTTGTGGATCATATGCTTTAAATCAATAAAAACAAATCTAAAAGTACTTGCAGGTGCCTCTTGGAGCCGTGTCTCGTTCTGCATTCCAGTGACATGATTCCCAGCAGTCAAGGCCTGGTGTAGTCTGCGTCTGCCTGCATGTGTGGGACCAGAGCAAGTGTGGCGGGGATGGAGCTAGTGTGGCAGCTATGGCCATGGAATATGGTTTGGTCTTGGAAAAGGAGAGAGTTCTGCCACCTACAGCATAGGGGCCCCGGATGGCACCTAGCTGGCTGTACAGAGTCAGTTGCAGAAAGACACATGCTGGGACACAGTTGGTGTCAACAGCCCTCAGAGACATGGAGAAGGAAAGTGCTTGCTGTCCTGGAGGGAGAGAGAAATTGACAATCGCAGGTATTAATCCACGCTTATGGCAGATGAATCAGTTCTTGAGGTCTGGTGTACGGCACAGTCACTATTGTGGATGTATTGTATTAACTGTCTATTTGGGCCCCAATGCAGTGATGCTCATGGGATATTCATGGTTCTGTGTTCAGGTGCCGAGGAGTGACCCCCCAGTGCTTGGGGGCCATGTGCAGTGCTTGGTAATGGAACTGGGACCCACCCTGTGCAGGGTTAGACTCACTCTCCTGGACTATCTCTTGGTGCCCGCATTGCTTGCACAGGTAGATGCAGATGCATCTCATGTGCTTCTTGCCACAATGGGAACAAGATGCCTCCTCATTTATCCCCAGGATATGGTGGTGCCTCTCTACATGATGCCCTCTAGGTGCTTTGCTGACCTGTGTCCATCAGTGACTGCAGGACCAGGCCCCGCCCACTGCAGATCCTTAGTGGAGTTACATTGGGAAGGAGGTCTTGACTGGGCCCCTTCAGAATTCTCAGAGTCATCTGAAGGTTCTGGTCTCTGAGGCTGATTATTGGCTGAATTTGCTGCCCTTCATGGATACCCCATAGACTCTGGGGTGTTGGCTCACTGACTTTCCAGCATACCACCAGCCTCTGAACTGGGAAAGGCATTTGCAGCCTGCCTCTGAGTTTCATCTGTAGGACGGGACCTCACAATTGTCTTAGGAGAGAAAGAAGCGGTGCCGTCTGGTGCCCCTGCATTGCCCAACACTCAGTCATGCCCCGTGGATATCAGTGCCTGTTCTCTTACACCCCTCTCCAAAACCCTGGCCCCCGCATGCCCTCCGTGCCACCTCCATTTCTCCGAAGCTCCACACCACTGCCGGAAGAGGCTCAATCCAGCTCCCCCATCCCCGCCTGCTCCTCTGCTTCCTGAAATGGCTTTTACATTTGAAGCAAAACCCCACTCAGAGATATTTCAGTTTCTTTCTCTCTGGCTTCCCTCCCACCACTTCCAGAAATAATGTAGAACTGATGAGCCCACCTTGTGGCATTGCCACTCAAGTCTTGTGGAGTTGTTAACACACTTCCAGCTTCACACTCAGTCCTGGGCTGCTATAGCCATGCCCGTTTGCAGCCCTGACATTTTCATTTTGCCCAATCACTCCTTGGAGTATATTTCACGTTTCTTCCATCTTCACCCCTGGGGCCTCTTCCCATGTGTATATACACACATGTATACATATATATTTTAAATTTATATATTTTAAAGGGGGCTGGAGCGATAGCACAGTGGGTAGGGCGTTCGCCTTACAAGCGGCCAACATGGCCAACCCGAGTTCGATTCCTCCGCCCCTCTCGGAGAGCCCGGCAAGCTACCGAGAGTATTCGATATGCCAAACACAGTAACAACGAAGTCTCCAATGGAGACGTTACTGGGCCCGCTCGAGCAAATCGATGATCAACGGGAGGGCCTTTACCTTACCTTTACCTTATATTTTAAAGGGGTGGAGCGATAGCAAAGCGGGTAGGGCATTTGCCTTGCATGTGACCAACCTGGGTTCAATTCCTCCATCCCTCTTTGGAGAGCCCAGCAAGCTACCGAGAGTATCCCGCCTGCATGGCAAAGCCTGGCAAGGTCCCCGTGGCATACTCAATATACCAAAAACAGTAACAAGAAGTCTCACAATGGAGACATTACTGGTGCCCGCTTGAGCAAATCGATGAACAACAGGAGGACGGTGCTACAGTGCTACCCATCACAATGCTCTCGAAGCACTCCCATTTCTTCAGTATTCATCTTTAACTTCTCTGTTCTCTGCTTTCTCTATCTGTTAATCACTCATTTCCCCTAAGTAGTGCCTGTGACTTGCAAAATCAAATTCTTTAGAGATCTCTGGTTTTGTATCTGTAAGTGAAATATTGCTTTTCTCTTTTCTTTATGTCCTTTGCATAGTTTATTTTAGAGCAATGCCCTTTTTGTATAGACACAGGAAGACAGTTAACGGCTATGCTTCTATAACTTGGAAATTAATTGACTCTGAATAATATTTACTCCTGGGCATCTGTCTTATTTTCTCGACTTAGCCTCAGTTGCCCTTAGTTCCTAGCACCCCAGAAGTAGGTCCAGACAAAAGGACTGGATGGATCCAGGGCAAGTGGCAGGCTACCCTGGCATTGAAATGGGACAGGTCAAGTGCCATAAAACTTATAAGTTAAGAGCATGGTAATGTACAAATTTTGTCATGACCCAAGGAGAAGTGACTGAACAAGTACGCTGCTAGGGTTAGGAAGGACTAATCTGGCCTGCAGACTATGATCTGTGGTCCATACCAAGATGTCCCTAGGAGGGCTACCCTATAAGTTTAATATTTCTCTTACTGTGTCCATATAAAATCACTAGAAAGATTATTAAGAAGTAAACTTAAGGTGAGTGTTTAAATAGTTATGGACTAAGAAAAGGAGATATATGTCCTTAGATAAAATTCTACCCTTGAGCGATTCTCTTAGCAGGAGAAGATCTTTGTCTTATCTTAGAAGAGCTTCCCCCCACTCCCAGCCCCAAAGAAGGGTTTTCATATGTGGATTGTGCTATCTGACCTTTGGAGGTGGAGGTCTAGGCGAAGGCTTCGAGACTGGGCTCAGGGAGACCGGCATGGGTTTACAAGAGGAATACGGGAGTGGGTGAGACTGGAAGGAGGCAGAGGGAGACGAGACTGAAATAAACGACAAATGATCACCAACCATCTTGGCCCTCATTTTCTCCTTCGACCACTGTTGCCATCAGCTCTCCCAGTGAGGGAAAGTGCCTCCAGACTACTGAACGCAGACAGGGAGAGAGTGCCGTGCCTCTCATTTATTTTGTGATCACACGCACATACTATATATATATATATATATATATATATATATATATATTAAGTTAAAGGCCCTCCCGTTGATCGTCGATTTGCTCGAGCAGGCCCAGTAACGTCTCCATTGGAGACTTTGTTGTTACTGTGTCTGGCATATCGAATACTCTCAGTAGCTTGCCGGGCTCTCCGAGAGGGGCGGAGGAATCGAACTCGGGTCGGCCATGTTGGCCACTTGTAAGGCGAACGCCCTACCGCTGTGCTATCGCTGTGCTATTTATATTTAATATATGTATTAAATATAAATACATATATTTATATGTATACATATTTTAAATTTGGGGGTTACACCTTGTAATGCTCAGGGATTCTACTCTTGAGAATTACTGTTGGTGATGCTCAGGAGACCATCTGAGGAGCTGAGGATTGAACTGGGTCAACTGCGTGCATGGCCAAGAGCCCTCCTTGTCATACTATCACTCTAGTCCCTCCCATGTATTAGTTTTTCCAAAGTGTTGCCAAGTTTGCTCCATGACCCCGTTGCAGCTCTGTGCTCAGTGTGTGTCGGGGGTGTGCCTGCAGGAACCCAGAGTGGCAGTTTCCTGCAAACTCCGCTGGTGAGGGACCTCCTTGGCCCCGCCTCTGTCCTGTCCCCGCCTTCAGCCTCCTCCTGTCCAGTGCAAATCTGCACTCTCAGGTCCCGAGGAGAAAAGGCGCCCTAGCCCCAGCTTCATTTCCTTTTCTGGATCTCCCTGGGTTCCTCCCAGCGAGTGTCAACCCCCGGCTGCTCAGGGCCAGGGACCTCGGGTGCGGAGCTGCTGGGCCCTGCGTTTCCAGAGATCTCAGGACCATCCCAGCGGTTCTGGGGGACGGCATTGTGCTAGATGGAAGTAGAGTCACCCGCTTGCCAAGCCTCATGCGGCAGAATGTCTGCAGTTCCCCTGCTCCCTCCTGGAGGGTGTCAGGATCTGCCACCTGCAAGTCCAGGGCCTCAACCTGTGTGGTCTCTGGCCAGAGTTTCTCAGGTCTTTATTTACTTATTTTGGAGGGTCAGGGATCAAACCCAGGACCTCACACATGTGAGGAGAAGCTCCACCGACTCCCACCCGTCCTGGTGCTGCTGAGTCCGGCAGCTACCACGAGCCTGATGGCTGTCTGCATGTAGATTTTGTGGACATACATTCTTCACTGCTTTTCACAGTACCAAGAAGTGCTGTCACCCTTCCACGCTGCTCTGACTCTCTGTTATGGATTGATCCACAGGAAAAGAAGTCATTTTCTATTCATTTATAAAATGCAATTGACCTATTAATTAATAACTATTCATCACTACTTCAGATTGAGTTATTGATTCTGAGTGAGCAAGAGCCTCATTTGCTTCTTAACTCAGCAGATTTTTGTAAAGTTTCTCATCAGACACTGGAGCAGGGATGAAGGGAAAAGGCTGAGCTTGACGTTTGTCCTGGGATGGCCGGGAAGCGAACAGGGAGCAGAGGGGTGAGCTTGCAGCTCCTGCAGGGCTATGCGGGGCACAGACAAGGAAGCAGTTCTTGTGGTCTTAGGAAGGAATTTTGGAGGAGGCCAGAGGGGGGCCATCTCACCACTACTGTCCCCACCCCGTTTCCCTACCCAGGTGGGCTGTGAACTCCTCCACAAGGTCCATGTGGGTCAAATTCTGGGCAGCAGAATGGTTACCAGGAGCAGGGGAAGTGGGTCGAGGGTCCCCTGAGGAATCTGCACTTATCACTAAGTTTATGGTGGGTGCCATGGTGAAGGAGGAACGAGGCTGGTCTGAGGGTGGCCTGGACCCATGGAGGCCTGTGGGGGGACATGTAGGGTTCACACATAGACCTGCCGCTTCAGCATTGATGTGAGGTGGTGTTGGGGGCAGCCAGGGGTTGTACTTGCAGCAGAACTGGGTTTGCTCCCTTGGTAGTGGTGCCGGAGTCATGCTCAGTCATGCCAGGACCACACTTGGCACGTGAGGTAGTTCTGAGCATCAGCTCACAGCCTCAGACCCACAGGACAGCGGTCCACTAACCAGCCCCAGGCCTACTGCTCCCATTGAGCCACCCAGACCCTCCCTCCTCACTGACTACCCCTGACAGGCATCCTAATCATGTCCTACAGCGCTCACTGGCCATCCCTTACAGCCCCACTGACCACCCCTACATCTCACTGACCATCCCTTACGGTCCTCATGACCATCCCCAGCATAACCACTAACTCCCCCTTACATAAAGGTGTGGGACAGCTGTAAGGAGAGCAGGGTGTGTGCGGTGGGGCACGGGAAGGTGGACATCAGAATGTGGGGTCAGGCAGGAGAGGGGCTTGGATGAAGGTGGTGGGGCATCTGCTGTCCTGCTACAGCACACTCTGAGTGATGTCCCTGAGTGATGGACATTTTTCCAGAGTCTCTTCCTAGAACCGTCTCCCCAGCTACCTTCTGTTGGAACCCAGAGACCGGAGCCAGCCCAGGGGTGCAGCCCTAAGTCCCGTCCAGTGAACAGCAGTCAGCATAGACCTAGGCAGACCACACCAGCGGGCCAGGGAGGGCCTGTGAATTCTGGTATGTGGATGCCAGTCCACTTCTTCTCTGCACTTCTACCAGTGTCCTCCCTGGCACCCCGGAACGCTGGGTCTCTGGGGGCCCCTCCAACTTCACCTGTGTCACCCACTCAGGGTCTGGGACATGGAAGGACTCCACGTGCTCAGTGAGGGGACACTGAAGCAACTGTGCTCTCTGGGGACATGAAAAAGAGGTGTCCACTGACCTTAACAGGCCATTCTGTTTTAATAAGTTTTGTTTTGAGGCCACACCGGCAAAGCTCAGGGTTTACTCCTGGCTCTGCACTCAGGCATCATTCCTGGTGCTACTCTGGAGACCATATGGGGTGCCGGGGATTGAACCCAGGTCCAACTCGCACAAGGCAAGTGCCCTCCCCATTTTCCTATTTTTCCGGCCCTACCTTACCTGACCGTTCATGCTCAGTGTCCATGCAGAGGAGAATCCGGCCTGAGCATTGAGCACAGTCACGGAGCCCCACAGTCTCTGCCACCACCTCAGCCCCTGCCCCCTCTCCATGGCACCAGAGGGCCCGGATCCCAAACACAGCATCTCACCCGGAAGCACTTCACCACCCAGGCCTCCATTGAATCATGTTCCGAGAAAGGGTCAGAGCAGAGATGGGCCTGTTTCCTCTGGCCACATTTCTGCCAAGCTCCTGTCACATTCCTGTCACATTCCCGCCCCATTTCTGCCACATTCCAGCTATATTCCAGACACGTTACTGCCATGTTCCTGCTCTGTTCCTGCCACATTATTACCATGTTCCTGCCGTATTGCTGCCACATTACCGCGATGTTCTTGCCTCATCCCTGCCATTTTCCTGTCACATCTCCACTGCAGAGAGGGACTGGGCCCCTCCTGGCTGCGGAGGGCTGGGCACGGCCTGCCGGGCATATTCTTGGTGCTGTGTTCTTCTGCACTTTCCCCCGTAGTAAACAAGGGTGGGAAGCAATGAGGGCCTGGCGGTCACCCTCGCCAGACTCTCTTGCTGGGGTCATAGTTACATCATGATCTGGCCCCTCTTTTGACAGGATCAGGCCCAGGAGGGTGGAACTCAGTCCTATCTATGAAGTCTCTACAGAACAACGGCAAGCAGCAAAGTAATCAAGCTTCTATTTAAGCTTCCAGGTTACATTTAAGCACACACTACCCCGAGTTAAATATAGAATGCAGGCCTGCAAATCACCGAGTCCTCCTGCACCCCAGGGCAGGCAGCAGAAGGACAGGCTCCAAGTCAACAGCTGTGACCCTCCAGGGGAGCCTCACTGATTTAGATGCGGCTGTGAGAGCTCTTTTGGGTGCAGAAAATCAAGGAATTTGAATAGAAGAATTAGTCGGTAGTGAAGAATCAGACATTTGATTAGATGCTCCAGGATCCCAGCCCAGTCTACACATGTTTACTGACTAGGAATAGCAGCGGAGCAGTTTCAGGTAAAATGGCAGTGTTGGGGGTTTGCATTAAATTTTTGGGGTGTGGGCGGGCATCTGTAGTGAGGGGGTTATAATCAGTGACTTGGATGCCAGGAGATGTGGAAACAGAATGGGCCAGGTTCTTCCTACTCCAGACTTTCAGGCCCAGGATAGGGTTTGTGATGGATTGTGATCAAAGCTCCCAATGTCTCCTAGTGTGGCCCAGTTGCACCCTCTAGGGAACCTTTTCAAGACCTCGAGATTCAAGGGCACCAGCCCTCCATACCTACCTGCTCATAGACCTTGCTCAGACACTCCCTCCACTGTCTCAGCTCAGCCTCCATCAGGGGGGGTCCAGCAGTCTCTAACTTCTGTAAGTCTAGGAGTCTCATCTAAAAACTGGGGAGGTGCCATCAACCCCCGAAATGTGTTGCATTCACCTGTCCTTCCCCAGGCTACTGGGGTCCCTAGCGGCTCAGGGAACCACCAGAGGTTATGACTCACATGGGATCAGAAGCCAGAATGGGGAACCTGAGATGGGAGGGGGAGAGTCTGGAGTGGGAGGTTCAGGGAGGGAAGAGGAGGAGACTGGAATGGAGGTGCAGGGAGGGAGAAGGAGGAGACTGGAGTGGGGGTGCAGGGAATAAGAAGGAGGAGGGGTCTGGAAGGATTGGGGAGTCTGGCATGGGGAAGGGGGTTGGAAGGCCAGGGCTGGTCATCTTGCTAGATAGACAGTGCTGGGATGAGTATCCCTCCTTCAGTTTCTGTGGACCCCTGGGTGCTTTTTTACCCTCCCATGTTCATTTTACAAGTTCTCAGAGTTACACCTTTGTCAACCTGGCCTGGTAATGGGAGACACGGGTCAGCTTCCTACAGGCTTGGAAGCTGAGTGGGCTATGTCCAGGAATTGTGGGACTCTGAGAAGTGCACCCAGAAATCCTCGGGGCCCTCTGCAGACAGAATCAGGGTCCTGTTCTCCACAGAAGGTCCTACATGACCAAGCAGGGGCTGGGCTGTGCGACCTGGGGTTTGGGTCCAGGCAGAGGAAGAAATCTGAGGTGTTGGCAATGGATGAGGTCATGTCTCATCTGGGAGGTACCATGGCTGGGCCACTACTTTGTGTGCACACACCCCCGGCCAGCACGAAATGGCAAAGTTACCCAAGCTCGGGGTCCAGGAATGCTTTGGAAGGAGCTTGCTTCTGGGGTCACACCACTGAGACCAGGCCAGCCTGCCCCTCCACAGCACCTCTAAGACAGAGGCCCCACTGGACACGAGGCCCCAGGCTGCAGTTTAGTGTTCCACCTCCTTCCTGCACGTGATGGGGAGACACTCAGCACCTTTGTGTGCTCAGAATGGGGGACAAGTCCACTTCTTCCCCTGGGTAAACCCCAGAGGTCTAGGTTAGAGATCCTATGGCAGCTCGCAGAATCCTGCTCCATGTCCCAAGACATGGGGCCCTTCTGTCGAGGCTGAGGGACATTTGGGCCGGGCTCAGGCCTCTGACATGCTCAGGTCAGGGGCTGGCATGTTTCATCGGTTCTTCACCTGTTATGTGTATGAGTCCCTTCAGTGTGACCATAGGTCTCAGAGTCCATGTCAGCAAACACCTTTGTCAGACATACTCTTCCATGTTTGACATTGCGTGGTTGTGAAGAGGGTTGGGCCATGAACTCAGGTGTTCTTCACCTTACTGTGAGTATGTAGAAAATGTCATTTTGTTATGGTGGTTTGCTTCTATTCCTTGACGTTCTGATAATGCTGTTGCTGCTGCTGCTGCTGATGACACTGATGAAGTGATGATAGGAATAGACATTCTTTTTACTGAGGCAATATTGTTTTATGAGACTACATGTTTAAGGGCATAGTTTCACACCTTTTATTAATTCAGCTGCCCAGTCCAGGGGACCGTCTCTCGACTTTGACCCTTCTGGGGAAGGGAACTCTTCTTTTGTAAATACCACAGGAAAACAATTTTTCTGTTATCATTACACATAATGTTAGGTAATAAAGTTTTTTGATTTTTTAAAACAAATTCAAGAAAGTTAGGCCTATTATTAGCTTCCGGTTATTGAAAAACTAATTTTAGTAATGTTCATTAGAGAATAAGTTAAAAACCTTGATGATATCCGTTTTGTCTCTTCTTCTAGTCATGTGTGCTTAGGCGTGCTTAGGTGTTACACTCAAGCAGACATTTCTTAGTGTCATGACTTAAAGATGTACTGTTTCCTTCAAAGATATTTATTTTAGTTCCAACTCTACATTTAGGGTTTTTGTGTTTTATTTTTTTGCAGTTTTCATTTTGAGTTAAGTGTAGAGCTAGGGTCCTAATTCCCCCCCTTCTATGTGAATATCTGTTTGAAAAACTATCTTTCCAACTGAGTTGTCTTAGTGTTCTTGTTGAAAATGATGTATGAGGTAGGGCTTTAATTTCATCACATATGAATATCTATTTGAAATACTTTTTTTCTCCATTGAATTGTCTGGCAGTTCTTGTTGAAGACTCTTCAGTGTAGGGGCTTCAGATATTTTTCATATAAGCATATAGGTGTATGTGTGGGCTGTCCCACTGGCCAAAGTGCCGATCCTTATGGCAAGATCACACAATCTTGGTTGCTGCAATTTTAATAAGTTTTGAAACTGGTATGTTTCAGTTCCCTAACTTAGTTTTTATCTTTATAAATTGAACAGCTATAAGTCCCTAAAATCAACCTGCGCATTTATGGATCAGTTTTTCTCTTTCAGCAAACTAGCTGGTGTTTTGGTAGCATAGATGTGTTGAATCTATTGATCACATGGGAGAATCCTGCCGTCTTCACAGTATTGCATCTTTGAATCTGTGAACTCAGTCATTGTGCTATGGATTTAGTCTGGAAATTCCTTCAATAATTTTTCATAGTTCTGTACTGTAGCACTATCCTCCCGTTGTTCATCAATTTGCTTGAGCAGGCACCAGTAATGTCTCCATTGTGAAACTTGTTGTTACTGTTTTTGGCATATCAAAAACGCCACAGGGAACTTGCCAGGCTCTGCCATGTGGGTGGAATACTCTCGGTAGCTTGCTGAGCTCTCAGAGAGGAATGGAGGAATTGAACCCGGGTCCGCCACGTGCAAGGCAAACGTCCTACCCGCTGTGCTATCGCTCCAGCCCTATTAATAGTTCTAAGTATAAAAATCTTGTATCTTGTCCTTTGGAATTTTAAACATTATGAAAGACATTTGGAATTAAAGGAATTTAAAATATCTTCATTTCTTATCTTCATTCCCACGGTCTGGATGTCTCTAATGTCTAACACTCCTGGTGCTGCCAGAGAGGGGGTGATCCCTGAAGCACTGCAACCTGGTATGTGGGAGCACTGAGGCCAGGAGAGTGCTTTGGGGAGTACCTGTGTGAGCCCCAATGCCCGGTGCCTCGGGAACACTGCCACTGGAGCATTCTGTGAAAGGAGCAGAGCATGAGCCCCGTGATCAGGTGCGGGTGTGGCCCTGGTCCTCACAAAGTCCGAGGGAATGGAAGGAAAGGGGAGGAGGAAAATGAACACATCTGCCCTTCCCATTGAAAATCACGATGTCTAGTTTTCATAAGTCTGACATTTATGTGTCCTGCAGGGATGCCCAAAGTGATCTTTGGGATTAGGTCTGCTTCTCAAAACTTCATGTTCAAATCTTTGAACAAATTTAATTTTCAGAGAATTTTTTTGGCCCCAACATCTCCTCCCAGGAATCCGAAGACACACATTTGCAATTTTGCAGTCACTCAAACCCTTGAGTCCGTTGGTTCTCCCTTCCATCCATTTTTTCCTGCTGCTGAGAAAGGGTGTTTTCTGTGTGAAATATCAAATTCACAGAGTATTTCTTTGGTCCTCTCCGTCCTGATGGTGGCATGGCTCATGATACTCCTGGTCTCCGAGGAGAGCCCCTCGTCTCTGTCAGCCTGTATTTGGGTGTCATGGAACAAGCCTGACTCTTTCCAAGCTTCTCTTTTCACTAGCTCATCACTGAGTGCAAAAACCCGGGTCTGGGGATGGTGGTGGTGCTCGCCCCAGAAGTTAGTTCTCTGCCCACTGCTGGCACTTGCAGCAGGTTGGGGTGCTTTTAGGAGGTCAGGGGTGCCCAGACCCTCTGGGCTTCAGCCTTCTCCCCTCCCTCGGCTCCCAGAAAGTGTTGTTTGATATCAGACCCTCCAGGGGAGGTGGCTACTACCCTCCCTCTGGTGTGGCAGCTGAAACTTCAGGAAACAACGTGCCTGAGTCACAGACCGCGAGAGGTAGGAGGAGGGGGAAGGGTGGAGAGATTGGATATGTGGGCGGGCAGTGATGTAATAACTGAGGGAGGAACCATGCCTGAGGGAGGTGACGTCATCACTGAGGGAGGAATCCCCACCTGTAAGGGCGAGGGAGTCATTGCTGATGGGGGGAAGTCACACTACTGAGGGCGGTGATGTCAGCACCTCTGATAGGACAATTGACATCTCGCAAATGGGAAGCTGAGACCCCTATCAGCCCCATGCCCAAACCTGCCAGTCGCTTCCTTGGATATACCGCCTGTTTAGCTGTGGGCTCGGCACCCGGCTCCCCACCTGCAGGAGAACCAGTGTGTGTGTAGCCAGCCCGTCCAGCGCTTCCTGGGAGCTCTGTGCCCTCCTTGCTGCCTGGGAACGCATCCCAGACCCAGAGGTCCCTGCACACGGTGTCCAGGGGGACTTTCTCCCCCAGACCCGACGGAGCCAGAACCCCTCCCGGTTGGGAGTAGGGCTGTGTTTCACAACCCGCAAAGTAGGCACACCCATGGGGAGGTCAAGATGAAGAAGCTTCCAGAAGGAGTGTGCATGCAGGCAGGGCTGGCGGCAGGGCGCACCGTCCGCTTAGCCAGTTTTCTGATGCCTGCATGTTTGTGTGAGACATGAGCTGCCTGGATGCTCCAGCAGCCCATTAGGCAATTCTGGGCAGGCATGGAAGATGAATCGCAGTCAGTATTGGACACGACAGCCCAAACTGAGCGGCGTACAGGGCCCTGTGTCTGCGCAGCACCACTGGGGCAGGAGTTGACATAGGTGAGGCTCAGACCTGCTCCAAATACCACACAGACCACACCCCAGGCCACTGACTGCTCTGTACAATCACGATCACGATCACGATCATCCTGTTGTTCATTGATTGCCTCGAGCAGGCACCAGTAATGTCTCCTTCGCCCTACCCCTGAGATTCTAAAAAGTGCCACATTCAAGGCTCTTTCAGGGTTAGGAGAATGAGACCCATCATTGATACTGGTATTTGGGATATTGGGTACACCACGGGGAGTTTGCCAGACTCTGCCGTGTGGGCAGGTTACATTCGGTAGCTTGCCAGGTTGTCCAAAGCAAGAATGAAATAATAAGATGTCACGTGGCCGCAAATGTGGCCGCACACTTCCGGGAGCTGGGTTTTATAGGATCTGGGTCTTGGCCGTTGATGGGATTATACGGCGCTGGGGGACAGTTGGTGGGTGTGACCCCCGCCTACTAGAAGATGGAGGATCTGGGTGGAGGATGCTCAGCCCCGATCTGGGCAGGCTTGGAGATCTCAGCCCTGGGACCGCATGCCTTTGTTCCTCTGCTGGTACCCTCATGTGTGTGGAAAGTGGTCTCAGCATGGTTGTGGCTGGTTCTGGAGGTCTTTGGCTCTGTACAACAATAGAATTAATTGGCTTGTACTTTTTTTTGGGGGGGGGTTGGGTCACACATGACTGTGCTTAGCGCTCACTCCTGGCTAGGTTTTAGGTGCTGAGTGCAGGGTGCTGGCCCAGCACTTGCTGCTTGAGGATGGAGACAATGAGTGTCCTTGCCCCCCCCCCCCATCAAGTCTGTCAGTCCTGAAAAAACACCCACCCCAGGAGCATCTCCTCCCACCAGTGCTTGTGTCCAGTGACCCACAAACCACACAGAGTCTGACAGGCAAAATCAGGTTCAAGGCCCGTCCAGCTGGTGGCACTAAGCCTGTGTTTACCCTCTCCAGAGCCAGCACTTAGCACCTAATGCCCAGTACCCAGAGGACTGACTTGTGATGTGTCAGCTCCCAGGGGACCCCGAATTCTGATGTATCAACTCACCATTCCAGGATACCCTAACTCATCAGTCCCCCCAAAAAAGGGAACAGAACTGGGGTACTACATGCAGACATGTACCCATGACCCTAGCTCCAAGAGTGCTGATTTTTATAGGATTGTTCCAACCTGATAATCTATTCAGTTATCATATTTCTTATAATGTGCCATTCAAATTATTTTTCCATTTGATAAAAAACACTTTAAAGGATTCTTGTCTTTCATGCAGATTTTAACTTTATGGTATGAGGTTGTTGATAGTATTTTTCTTTTGAAAATTTCATGTCTGTAAGATCTTCAAGGTATTTTTTTTTGCATTTCTGATATCGAAAATTTGATTGTGGCTTTGATATCACATCTATTTTGTACATTTAATTTTTACTCTTACCTCATTTCCTCTCTACCTCCTTGATTTGCTTTATTATACTTTACTGTATCTATTGGCGATGGCGGATTAAATCACTGATTTTTTCTCTTAAAATATAATTATGCAATTACAGTCATAAAGTTCATTTTAAGCATTGATTCGCTATGTTCTATAACTTTGTTACATCATATTCTATCTCTGTTGGGGTTCTTCCTGGTGCAGCTTCCCGACCATCTTGGCTTCAGGGCTTGTGCTGGGGGAAATGCCCAGTCCCAGCCTTGAGGAGGGTGAGCTGTTGCTGGGGGAATTGGCATTCCCTGGAGATTAGCATGGCTCAATGACCCTGCCAGTGTCTGTGGCTGGGGTTTGAGATTAGGGACAACTGTCACCTGTAGTGCCTGTGTAAAGCACATAGCTTTAGCTTATAAAGATCCTGTGACAGCTCACGACATCCCATTTCATCTAGCCCATGTAACCATAGGATTCACCTCCTTCCTGTCTCAGGGTCTGCATATAATGCGCCCCTCTCTGCCTCTATAAAATCATTATCCTCCCCAATAAACTTTGTCATATGACTACGAGTCTATGGCCTGAGAGGTTGGCTTTGTGTTGGTCACACTAAGCATGAGAGCCTTTGAGCATTTGTTGCCCTAGGTGCTGAAAATTGTCTCACATTCCCAGGGTTCAGTCGCCGCTGGCTGACTACAAATCCCATTGAGCCAGACTATTTTCGGGGATATGATACTTCCCAATCTTCCCTGGTAGACTGATCCTGGCTGAGAACCCTGGATAGGGGTGGCAAATGCCCCTTTCTGCCTGAAGGCACAACAGCCCCCAGTCATGTCTGACACCTCCAACAGAAATACAGAAACAGCCCAACTCCACGACTGAACTTTATCAAACTGCCAAGCCACCAAGTGGTTCCGTATCTACAACTTCTGGACCTTATCACAACAAATCTAACGGGACATTGCATCAAAGCCCCCGCACGGAATGAGCCCAAACAACAACACAGAAGCCCAACTAGCACCAACCAGCACAGCAGATCCTCAGACAATGGCTATAGTAGCACCACTGTGAGAGATAACAATGATCACAAATTGACTCTTATTGATCGAAGTTTAGATAATTTTGTTTGCCATTGTGTTGTATCCAACAATACAAAGTAATATTTTGTTCCTGCAAGGGGGCAGACAAGATTGGCGGGTAGGAAACTGGGAATGTTGTGTGGGAAACTGGAAAAACTGTGGAGGGAAGGTCACACTGGTGATAGGATTGGTGTTGGAGCATTTAATGTCTGAAACAACTGCATTGTGAACACCCTGAAAAATCATGGTATTATAATAAAAATTTAAAAATATTTTCAAAGTTCTATTTTGATTTTTTTAAATATGGGGTGCTGGGGGTTGAACCCAGGGCTGCACTTTACCTGCTATACTATCTCTTTCTTGTTTTCACTTTTCTTTTCTTTATCATGTGTCATTTGAAAGTATCCAAATTTCAAAATATCCAGGTACTTGAGGATTTTCTAGATACAATTTTTATTATTGAATTTCAATTTACTAGCATTAGAAACAAAGAGTGTGTGAAGAACTATTTCTATTTTTTTTTTTAAAAAGTGGAAAGGCTTCTATATGAGACCAATAAAGAAAATATAATAAAATTTTATGTCTAATAAAGTAGAATTTTATATGCATTTGGGAAAAATAAATTTTGTAACTTTTGAGTGTATTGTTCATATCAAAATTTTGCGAAGATTAGAAATGAGGCTGGTGGAGCAGATTCTGCCATGTCTTTTGCTGCTGGTCAGACAGGCCATCTCGAGTATTGACTTATCACAGGCATGTTCACATGCTAGAACCTGGTGCTGCTGCCAAGCACGATTAGTCAGATCTTGGAGCTCCGTGCTCTTACCACTGGGTTACCCTTGAGTGGTCCCACACACAACTTCTCTCTATGGGGGAAAACAGGAAGGGCTTATACACGTGACCACCTGCTGCCACAGACCTCAACCCTCACCAGTACGGACCCTGTAGCTTCTCATAGGACCGCGCCGTTCTGGTGCTACCGTCCCATCCAGAAGCACAGCCTGCCCAAGGCCTTTACAGCACATGGTGGCCAACAAGACTCCTCACTAAGGTCTGGAATGGTGACTGTCCTTCCAAAGCATAGGCACCAAGGAAAGCCTGAAAGGAACAGGGCAAATCAAGAAGTGAGGCTGCCACCAGGGGACCACAGCCCAGTCCCTTTAACTGACCTCAAAGAAGCAGGAGGATTTATTCGTTGACTATCCAATAATTCAAATTCTTTTAAAGAAGCTCAGTAAGGCACAGGAGAATAAAATGTGAAGCCTAAAAGAAATAGATGCCAGAGAAGGACCAAAGAGACATCATGGAGGGCACAAGGTGTGCGGTGAATGAACTGGGAGACACAACAGAGAACTTTTTTTTTTGGATTTGTGGGTCACACCTGAGAAAGCTCAGGGGTTACTCCTGGCTCTGCACTCAGGAATTATTCCTGGCGGTGCTCGGGGGACCATATGGGATGCTGGGAATCTAAGCCTGGTTGGCTGCATGCAAGGCAAACGCCCTACCTGCTATGTTGTTGCTCCAGTCCCAACACCAGAGAACTTCTACAACAAAGACCCAGTGGAAGAAAGTCTCAGCGTACGTCAGGCAAAGTTACCCAGCTATAGGGGATATAATCAAAAGGAGTGAAAAAGAATAAATATGTGAGATTCATAGCATTTTATATACAAGCTAACCTATAGTATTCTACACATGCTAACCTCTATGGCAGGTGATTCCAAGGAGGAGAGAAAGAAAAGGAGCAGAAAGAAGTCATAACTGAATACTTTCTAAATACTGAGTTCCAAAACTAAAAGAATTCCGGATAACATCAAGCTAAGGGAGTGGATACTAAGATGCATTATAATCAAATTGTTAAAAGGCACAGAGAGAATTTGGAAAGCAGCAATGATCAAACAGTGGCCTGCCGCAAAACATTTACAGCTCAGGTGAGAGTGAAATGATGTATTTAATCTTTTGGCACAGGTGTTTTCCACCAGTACCAGACACTCAGATGTGGCTTAATTCATTCAAATTGCAGCACTGGTTTCAGTGTGCTCAAGTATTGAAAGAGAGCCCAACCTTCGTTCATCCCCACATCACAGAGAGTGTCCCGAGCACTGCCAAGAGTAGGCCCTAAACACAGAGGCAGGGGCAGGCCTGAGCAACATCAGGTGTGACCCAGATACCACACACACAGACATACACACACACACACACACACACACACACACACACACCCAAAGCAAAAACATAAAATACCAGAAGAAAAGCTCCTCCCAACCGTTAAAAATGGACAGATAAATCTCCCTGAGGTAACCCAAACTACAGTATTAGCTAACTTCAACTGGTCTCACAGGCACGGCATTGGGTGAATGACGGCATTGGGTGAATGCTTCAGTTAGGGACTCAGATGTGCAGAGCAGCAACTCGAGTGCATAAATATTAGCAGTAAATGCGAATATATAAAACGTTTTCTTATTATTACTTTTTAATGAATTAAAACATTTTTTTGTGTTTGCTTTTTGTTTTTTTGGTTTGTTTTATGCACACCTGGCTGTGCATAGGGCTTACTCAGGGATGATGCTTTGTGATAGAAGCTGGGTCAGCTATGTGAATGTTTAGTGTCTTATAAGCTCTACTTTCTCTCTAGCCCTGAAATTTTTATTTTATATGTTTAAATATATGTGGGAAAACCCCACATAAGGTAAAAGTTGCAGTTATGGTGTCTGGATTCTCGCCCTAAAAAAAAAACTCTAAAATGTCAGAACTTATTAAAGCTTATAAAAAAATCTCTGATGACAAAACCACACATGATGTGTGTGGAGAATGAAAGTGTAGTTTTAGTATATATTAAAGTTCAAGCATTATCAAATTAAAGGAAATGATTTTGGCCACAAGATATTTGACACAAATATTGAGCTAATCACAAATAAAAGAACCCATTATGGACAAACCAAAGATAAATAGAAAGGGCTTAAAGCAAATTGCAACAAAAGAAATCATGAAAAAAAAAAAACCAAAAGACAAAGGAAGACATCAACATAAGAACATAAGGACAAACAAAACAACTTCAAAACAAAAATTTACATGAGAATACAAGCCCTGATCTGTCATAATTACCTTAAGCTACCTCAAAATGTGTAGAGTGGCTAGCTAAAGTGATAAAAACAAAACAAACAAAAACAAGGTCCAGCAATATTTTGTTCGCAACAGGCTCACTTTTTCCAGACATTGGCAGTGAGGAAGGCAGATAGATAGAAAAGGACCTATGGCCAAGGAATTCCTGGGAGGTAAGGGTGCATGTGCGGCAGAAGTGGTGGTGGTGGTGGGTTTCTGTTCTCAACTCCCAGGTTCTTCAATATTTTCAGGAATAAAAATATTGAATAATAACAATGCTCAGACTCAGACTTGGAAAGTAGAGAAGTTTGTTGGAAAGAAGAAGAGAACAGAAAAGGATCTTTCCAAATGGGGAGGAAATCAGTGTAGGACTAAGTTAAAAGTAAGGGTTTCAGGTATGAGCTGGTCGTGACGGGGGCGACTGAAACCTCACGGGAAGGGGGGCGTTCCGGGCTCGTCCTTCACGCCCTACTGAGGTCACGAGTTATCCCCCACGAGCGGCTCTCCGGTACGTCCATGGCTCTAGACCCCAGTCTCATAATTATCTGACTCTTGGAAGAAATACTTCCAGGCTTAATAAGTAAAATATCAGAAATCCAAAATCATTTGATTCTTGTAACCAGCTATAGAAACGAATTATTTCAGAATGTCTTTTCAACAGGTCTGATTTGGGGGTATAAACTCTACATAATAATAATGCATCTTTTGTCGAAACAATGAATCTAATTAAAGTAGATAGAGTGTTAAAAAAAAAGTAAGGGTTTGTGTGGACCTTTTAAAAGACACTTTGCATTTCTTACCAATTCATAAGTATTACAAAGAATGCAGGGAATCTACAGAGTGGTCAGGCTGGTTTGAGTCTTTCTAACCACCTTCCTCAGGTATTGTTCATTGTCTTAGTTTTTCTGTGAGCCTAAGCGCTGGGACAGAATTTTATGATGAAGCATTGTTAACACCCTGTTTATCAGAAAAAGCTCAGGAATTTGCAGGGAGCCAGAAATGTAGAATGGGCCACCAAAGGGGGCAAGCTAAAAGCGGGTCTGTTCACAGCAGCTGGCAAGGGTAAACTGAGGCTTCATCTTTCAATAATAAAACCAATAGCCCTGAAGTCACAAAATGCTTGCCTGTGAGCACAGGAATTAAGGCCTGAGAAGACCTTCCTGTCACATATAAACTGATAAAAAAAACAAAAAGAAACCCAAAACAAGGTCCACCAATATTTTGTTTGCAAGAGACTCACTTTATCCAGACATTAGCAAAAAGTGAAGAGACGGTGTAAATGATCACTTGATCACTTGACATCTCGTTACTCATAGATTTGCTCGAGTGGGCGCCAGCAACGTCTCCATTCATCCCTGTCACGTGCTAGTGTAGCCCAATGGTGTCTGCTCATTCTAGGAACACAAACAGCCTCAAGCCGATCGTTTAGGGTCTTGACGAAGAAGTCTGACCATCTTGTAGGTGGGAAGCCACACGCACGATCTTTTGACGTCCCGTGGAATACAGTTGGTCATGGCTCTACTCCAGCAGTCATCTCCAAATCACATTACGTGTCCAGCCCATCTGATTTCAGACTCCTTGGCAAACGAGACAGTGTCCCTGATTCTTGATTGTTGATGGAAGTTGGAACTCCGGATTCTTTCTCTCACTTGAGTGAAGCGTGATACTCCAAGCATAGCTCTCTTTGGGAGACCTGAATAGCGTTCTCATCCTTTTTCCATAGGGCCCAGGTCTCTGAAACATATGTCAATGCAGGAAGAATAGTGGAATCAAACAGATGTGCCCAGAGCCGGAGGTTCTTTGTCCTCTTAGCTATTTCTTCAACGCTCTTGAAGGTGTTCCAAGCTGCTCTCTTCCTCCTGCGCAACTGAGGTGACAGGTTATTCATCATGTTTACTTCTTGACCTAGGTACATATAACTGTTGCATTCGGAGATGTTCGTTCCACTGAGAGAGAATGGAGCGTCAGGAATGAATCCATTTCTCATAAACATTGTCTTGGTAAGATTCCACTGCAGTCCGACCTTTCCTCACTCATGGTCGATTTTGAACGCCCTGTTTGGCTAGGGCTTCGATGATCGCTTCAGTCTCAACTGAATCAAAGGACTTCTTTAAATCAATGAATGTTAGACAGAGTGGCATCTTGAACTCCCGAGAAACCTCAATGAGCTTGGTTACTGTGTGATATGGTCGATCCTGCTGAATCCTCTTTTGGAACCTGGCTGCTCTCATGGTTGTCCTTCATCTAGTGTTCTGCTAATCCTATTCAGAATGACTCAAGTGAACAGCTTGTAGATGACAGACAACAGGCAGATCAGGCCATAGTTGCCAATGTCATTGATGTCTCCCTTTTTGTACAGTAGAACAGTCCTGCTGGTTTTCCATTGGGATGGGACCTTGCATTCAGACAGGTAGCATGTGAAGAGCTGAGCCAGTATATTGATGAGTACTGACGGCAGGTTCTTCAGATGTTTGGGTCTGACCTTGTCTGGGCCAGGTGCTGTTCGCTTCTTTACTGATGAAATGGCATGTCAGATTTTGGAAGGGAGAATGTTGGAAATGACATATCCATCCTGCGGAATTTGGGATGTGGGAAGGTGGACATGACTATTGAAGAGATCCGAGTAGAAGTCATGGATAATCTTCTCCATTGTCCTTCTGGAAGATGTGATAGATCCATCAGGACCTCAGAGGGCAGTCATCTTGGTCTTGTAGTTGGCGAAGGACAGCGGGCATTGTGAATGCTTTTCCCAGCTTCTGCTGCATTGGCTAGCACTGCTGTTCTTCTCTCTTTGAGGTCTCCCTTTATCGCTTCTCTGCACTGCTTTTCGAGCTAGGACATTCGCTTGCGGTTTCCTGAGGATTGCACCAAGCCACGTTGGCAAATGAGCTCGAGAGTTTTGGAAGACAGGCATCTTTTTGTGGTTATCTCTCACCTGGCGTTTCTTGCATGGAGTGCTGAACCAGTTGATTGTATTCTTTGTCAGTGTTGTCAACGACGGCATCTTCCCATGTAGCCATAATAGTGCCAAAGAGCCCCCAGTTGGTGGTTGTTCTGGGAGTTCTCTTCTTAAACTTTGCAGCCCTTTCTTCCTGCCCCGGGAAGTAGAATTTTGCATGAAGGAGATGGTGGTCCGATCCTGTTTGGAATTTTGGGACAACAGCGACATCGGTCAGGCAAAACTGTTGGTTGAATATGATGTGGTCAATTTCATTGTGGAACTGTTCACCGGGAGACTCCCATGTCCAACGTTCAGATTTGACCTTCTGGAACTGTGAGTTACCATGGATAGTCTTGATCAACACGATGAAGTTAGACAGTCTCTCACCCTGTTCATTTCATTCTAGGCCATGGGTCCTGATGTGGAGTTCTTAGGCTGATCTTCTCGGTCCTATTTTGGCATTAAAATCAATGACAATGATCTTGTAGAAGTTGTGGTCTTCTTTATAGAACTTCTCCAGCTCCATGTAGAACTTCTCAATTTCTTCTTCATCGTAATTGGATGTTGGTGCCTAGACAATGAAGATAGAAACTGCCAACAATGAACCACATCTATTCAAGTGTAATTGTCTGATTCGGGTTGTTAGACATTTGAACTTATCAATGCTCATGGCCAAGTTCATGTTGACAAGGACACCGACACCACCAAAGCCTCTTTTGTCACATGTTTTGAGGAACAGTTCTTCTCCAGTGTCAAAAATGGCGTGATGTGGTTTATGCCATGTTGTCTTGGTCATACCAATGATGTCGTACTTGATCATTGAGCTTGCACCATCAGGTCCTTGATGGGTGCATCCAATGCCAGCGTAAGTGCATTGAAAATAAAGACAGTCATCTTAGTCTTTCTTCGTGTTGGCAGCCTAGTTAGGCCTTGGGATTTTATCAGCCTTCTCTTCCTCATCTTCTTAATGCTGCCGTATTGGTGGCTCTTTCAGGATCAGGGGAATTAGACACATTGTATTTACTGCTTTTGACATATCAAATACGCCAGGAATAGCTTACCAGGCTCTGCCATGCAGGCAGGATACTCTTGGTAGCTTGCTGGGCTCCCAAAGAGGGATAGAGGCTTTTAGGGAAGCCTCTAATTGCCTTTGCAGGTGTTCCCATGGCTCAAACCATATTTCAGCCCCATCAAATATGGTGCAGTAATCTTGTAATGTAAATGATAACTGAAAGAAAAACTGTAGCACTGAAAAAACTGTAGCACTGTAGCACTGTCCTCCCATTGTTCATCGATTTGCTCGAGCAGGCCCAGTAACGTCTCCATTGTGAGACTTATTGTTACTGTGTTTGGCATATCGAATATGTCATAGGTAGCATGCCAGGCTTTGCCATGCGTGCAAGATACTCTCGGTAGCTTGCCGGGCTCTCCAAGAGGGGCGGAAAAATCGAACCTGAGTCGCGTGCAAGGCAAATGCCCTACAGCTGTGCTATAACTTTGTCCTATACAAATGTATTAATTTGAACTATGTAATTAGTGAATTGTATGATTTGTGAATTATGTTTCAACAGTTTTAAAAAAGAAGTAAATATTCAATGAAAACTTCTCAGATGCTATTCCATTCTTGTGTATGTGTAAATAATTGTTATTAATTCATTTTTATTTCATTTGCTCCTCCTTTATTACCCCTTAGAAATTAGGATAATTGGGACTGGATCAATAATACAGCAAGTAAGTATTTGCTTTGAACACAACTGACCTGGGCTCTATCCCTGGCATCCCATATGATCCCACCAAGCCTCCCAAGAGTAATTCCTGAGTACAGAACAAGGAATAATCCATGACCATGTTGGGTGTTGCCCAAAAGTCAAAGCAAAACAAAACAAAAATTAAGGTGATTCATCAATTTCAGTTCTACTATTAAAATAATACTTGTATTTTGTATCACTTGGTGGTTTTCTTTACATACTCCAATTAACCTAAAATAGTCATTTACCCTTGAGAAACCACTTGAAACTTCTTGATAATTTTACTATTTTCACCTTCATTCTTCAGAGCAACAAATGCTTTTGCTCTGATGTGAGACCTCTTTAATATGGAGTAAGATTTTCTGAATATATACTTTAAATTTCTTTTTTATTTTATAAGGTGGTTTACAGTATTTGGTTACATTTAATATTCAAACACCAATCTAACCACCATTACACCTTCCAACCTCCATATTTGGGATGTTTCCATCCCAAGCCCCAATCCCTGTCCCAAAGTACAACTGAAATAATATATTGAGTGATAGCACAGAGGGTAGGGCGTTTGCCTTGAATGTGGCCAACCTGGTCAACCCAGATTCGAGTCCCCGACCTGTCTCAGAGAGCCGTTGCAAGCTACTGAGAGTATCTTGCCCACATGGCAAAGCCTGGCAAGCTACCCGTGATGTATTTGATATGCCAAACACAGTAGCAAGTGTCACAATGGAGACGTTACAATTTGCTGGAGCAAATTGATGAACAATGGGAGGGCAGTGACAGTGACAGTATTGTCTGTTATGAAAAACCTTTAATAATGCTATAAAAAGTATCCATAGAGGGAATAGTGTGAAGATTGTAAGACATTCTTTACGATATCACTAATATGTTTTTAAAGGTTGAGTGATGTGAGCTTTCGTATATACATCTGAAAATATGTATATATACATATATAAATATATATATTTCCCTCTATGATTTTTTGCCTAGTATTTGAACCGCACGAAATGTGGTGTGGTACTCTTGGAGATTGTGTAGGGCGTGTTTTATGATGTGTAGCATGCGGTTCAGGAATATGATCATTCGTACATAAGGCTCGGCTGGAGTGTGTGGGGAGTGGCCTTGAGGATGGTGGCGGTTGGATTCTGGAGGTTTTCAGCTGCCAAGGCTGGGTCCCATGGGGCGGGGAGGGCTATCACCTGCCCCCTTCTGGGGTGCCCCAAGTGAAACAGCCTGGCATGGATTCTGGTGGCATGGCTACGGTGGGTGCCATGTTGCTCCCTTCCAGGAGAAAAAGCTGTGAGATCTGGATGGTGGCTGATGAGATTGTTTTCTGAACATATTAAAATGGTGGGACCCTAAGACTATGAATTTGTCAAAGCCCGAGAGCTTTATAGTGTACTTCAATGTAGTCATGTTTCAAAATATATAAATAAATGAGGTAGAAAACAAAGCTCCCTGCAGAGGAAGTTCCCGTGACTTATGTAGCTATTATACCCTCACAGAGGCATAACTTTGCTTCTTAAATGTGAGCTGTGTGGATGGAGCCAGAGTGACAGGTATAGCCAGAAAGGTGCTTGCCTTGTACATAGCCAACCCAGGTTTGATCCCTGGTATGATATATGTGCCCTGAGTGTAGGGCCAGGAGTAAGGCCTGAGCACCACCTGCTGTGGCCCAAAAGCAAACAAACAAACAAAAAATGAGCTGCTGTAGTATCACTGCCTGCCAAACAGTTCAGTTCAGAAAGCGGGGACATAATATCATTCAGCTGTAGTCCGACGTTTCCACACTCACTGTCAAAGTCAGCCAGCATTTGTGCCGCTTGGCTAATGTTTGGTGTTATTAGAATGATGTCATCAGTGAAGTGGAGGTGGTGTAGTCTATCTTCACTCCTATTCCTTCCCATTCTAGTCATCGTATGATGTTCTCTCAGGTGGCACTGAAAAATTTCGGTGAATTTTTCACCGAATCCCTCTCTTGACATGATGATTACTTCCTTGTAGAATGGTGAGATCCTGGCAGTGAATCCATATTACAGCTCACGGAGGATCCTGATGTATTGAGTGTGAATGCCTTGTTTGGCTAGGGCTTCGATGACCGCTTCAGTCTCAACAGGGTTTCAGGACAAATACTAACAAATGTGGGAATATAAAAGCCAGATCATTTAGCCAAACAGGGGGCAACTTTGTGGTTCTTCCTTCCTCAGTGGTTCCCCCAAGGCTGCTGTGGGTCCTGCAATGCAGCTCAGACACTCAGTCTGTGTGGTTCTCCCTTTCCCTCTTTCCATGATCTTGACGATGCTTCCTGCCCAAAACCAATTTAGGATTACGTTCTATAGAAATCCAACCTTGCTTCTAACTTGACAGAGTCATGGCAAGCATTGGTGACACAGTACATAGCCACACACTTGCAGGACAATGTTCTTTACATCTCCCCCTTGAAACAGCACCATTGGTTAGATCTACTGTAGGACTCTCATAAACTCTAGGCCTGATATGTGGCTTCCATCACTAATTCAAATAAGAACAAGTTTAGTGGGTTACATCTTCTTACTTCTATCCCCCCCAAAATTAGGTGCCTTGAAGTTCAGGTGGAAATCATGTCTCTTTGATTAATGTCTGTTTCATACATCACAGATGAAACCTCTGCTTTCCTAGTCTAGTCTTCACATCCTCCAGACTGGGAACACAAGTTTGTCCATGTTTCCAGTGGTTGTATAGGAACCATGCTTCACTTGATCACTTGACTTCCCATTAATCGTCAATTTGCTCAAGTGGGCACCAGTAACGTCTCCATTTGTACCTGTTGTGTGCTAGTGTAGCCCAATGGCGTCTGTTTGCTCTAGGAACACAAAGAGCCTCAAACCGATCATTCATGATCTTGATGAAGAAGTCTGACCAGCTGGTAGGTGGGAGGCCACACGGTCTTTTGATATCCTGTGGAATCCAGTCGGTAACAGCTCTAGTCCAGTGGTCGTCTCTAAATCTCATTACGTGACCAGCCCATCTGATTTTTGACACCTTGGCAAACGAGACAGCGTCCCTGATTCTTGATCGTCGACGGAGGTCGGAACTCTGGATTCTTTCTCTCATTTGATATTCCAAGCATAGCTCTTTCAATTCCTCTTTGGAAGACCTGAATAGCGTTCTCATCCTGTTTGCATAGAGCCCAGGTCTCTGAGGCGTATGTTAATGCAGGAAGAACAGTGGAATCAAAGAGATGTGCCCAGAGCTGGAGGTTATTCATCCTCTTAGCTATTTCTTCGATGCTCTTGAAGGCGTTCCAAGCTGCTCTCTTCCTCCTGCGCAGCTCGGGTGCCAGGTCATTTGTCATGTTGACTTCTCGACCTAGGTACACATAGCTGTTGCATTCGGAGATGATTGTTCCGTTGAGAGCGAATGGGGAGTCAGGAATGAGGCTGTTTCTCATAAACATTGTCTTCGTAAGATTCAGCTGTAGTCCGACCTTTCCACACTCACGGTCGAAGTCGGCCAGCATTTGTGCCGCTTGGCTAATGTTTGGTGTTATTAAAACAATGTCATCAGCAAAGCGGAGGTGGTGTAGTTGCCGACCATCTATCTTCACTCCCATTCCTTCCCATTCCAGCCGTCGCATGATGTTCTCGAGGGTGGCACTGAAGAGTTTCAGTGAAATGGTATCACCCTGCCGAACCCCTCTCTTGACATCGATGATTACTTCTTTGTAGAATGGTGAGATCCTAGTAGTGAATCCTTAATACAGCTCACGGAGGATCTTGATGTATTGCCTGCACGGCAGAGCCTCACAAGCTATCCATTGTGTATTCGATATGCCAAAACCAGTAATTACAGGAACCATGCTAAATGGCATTAAAAACATACAGATTTGCATAGAGACCGTCAAGGTACTTTACAGAGCAAAGAAATGCACATTGTCAGACAGTCACAATAACATTGACCACAACCATGAAAACAATGTTACAGCAGATTAAGCACACTTAGTCAAAGACGCTCAGCTCAGAAGCCATCTCAGCACTGGATTTACCCAGAAGGCAGCTGTGAGCTGGACCGGCGATGATTTCCTCCCATCTGCCCTTACAGGGCTGTTTTTCTGTGGGTTAGTCAGAGATTCTCTGTGTTGGTTAAGATGCCTTACAAGCTTCAACAGGGGAGAAGCGGTTGGAGAAAAGAGAGAGGATTCTTACAAATGATGAGCAGCTTGGCGTCAGACAAGTAGAACAGAGCAGTCACCCACGATTGTCATAGGTCTGGGTTGTCCTTGGTCTGAAAGCACCGCACCATTTAGCATTTTCATTCTCAGCTACCCAAACAACCACAAGCCCTTGTAGTCGTTGTCCAGTGCTGAAGTGTCTGTCTATTCAATCAGGCTATTTCCTGGGAAAGTCTCAGCCAGTGACTCTTCTACTAAACTTCTTTTGCACTTAATTTTTTTGTGGTAAAAATATCCAGAGACATTTGGGCACTTACAAGTAATAAATAATAAAAAAATGACATTGGAAAGTACAAGGCCGTCAGCATCATTTAAAATCTCCCCACTGTGGATTGACTAGTAATCTCTTGTCCTAGACTCAAAAGTATGTCTTTGAGAGGGACAAATGAGTATATTTTGATGTTGATACATTGCCACAAACACCAAAAAGATAATTAATTTTTTTTGCTTGAGGAATGGTCTTCAGAGAGCACATGACCCTGTTATGTCTTGTAATTTATTAACCATCTAAGAAGCCCTGGCTTCTCTAGATTAACCAATTTCTACTTACAGGCAAATACTCATTGGGGAAAGAAAATTATAATCACATTAATCTTAAGCCTAAAAACAGGAGTAACAAGGAGAAAGGTAAAATTGTGTCATCTATCTGAGAGTAAGTCTCTTTTGATTGATTATGAGGCTGAAATAATAAAGCAAGGGATATACAGTAATTCATTAGGGCTGATTTAGGTTGAATGATACCCTTACAAAGAATATATAATTATGCACCAAACCCCAATTCTATCATAACTGACTCATTGTAGATACTCTTTTCCCATTGAAACAAGCTAAGATGAAGTCACCAAGTGAACACTAATCCAAAGTGGCTTGCACCCTTATGAAAGAGGATAATATGCTTTAAAACAGATAGATTCAGGTGGTTTCAGAGATTGTACAATGGTTCAGGCACTTACCTTGCACATGGCTGACTCTGGTTGGTCCCATACATCCCATATGGAACCTCAAGCCCGACCAGGTGTGATCCCTGAGCTCAGAGCCAGGAGCAAGCTCTGAGCACTATTGGGTGTGGCACAAAAACAAAAGATAATTAAAATAGACAGATACAGAGAAGGGACAACTTAGAGAGATAATGGTGGAAGGATTAAATGATGCAGTGAAAAGCTATAACAAGTAGAAGAGCATAGGACAACTCTCTCTATGCGATCTTCAGAGAGAGAGAGAGAGAGAGAGAGAGATCCCTTTAACACTGGAGTGAGAAAAGAAAGGTATTATTGGACAGTGTCCCATCAGTGGTTCCTGGCTGCATTGTCCAAGCAGACTGACTGGGGGCTTCTAGGCAACAGCCCCATTCAATAGCACACTTGCTTCTAGATGACTTGCTTCTAGAGAGAAAGCCCATATCTTAGTCATTCTTCCACTTAGCATTAGATCTTAGTGGGAACCTTGGATTGGAACCTATCCTGGCAATATAGAGGTCCTGGTTTTGCCATGAGAATGGTTGGGTTCATAGGTAGGAGGAGGAGGAGAGGATTGGTGGGGATGACACAAAGGTAGCAGTTGGAGGAGGATAAAGAGCTGTGTCAAGGGAGTCAGCTTCTCCTTCCCTTTCACATGCCCTTCAGTGCATTATTCTCAAACTCATGAGTTCAACCATCACTGATGGCTTTTCTGGGAGGAGGGAAGTTTGGACCTCATCCAGCAGTGTTTAGGACTTACTCATAGCTCTGTGCTATGGGGTCGCTCTTAGCGGTGCTCAGGGGACCATATACATTGCTGAGATTAAACCGCGGTCAGCTGTGTGTAAGGCAAGTGCCCCTATGCTCTCTCTCTCTCTGCAATCACTTACACTAACCACTGCTCAGGGAAATGAAGAGTGGGCTCCATTTCCAGTCAATGTGATGATTTATAAGATCACAGGGCATTTGCTTACATGAAAACTAAAAGAAAATCAAGTGTTGCCTAAGGTGTCTTAGTAGCCTAAGACAAATGAAGCTCAATTATTTATTCTAATGTGAGCAAGCTGGATGCAGGACTCTGGGCATCGATCCCAATGCTCCCCAGACACAGCCCTGTGATTTGATGAGACTTGGTTCATATCCTGGGAGAGCAGCTGTAGCATAACATCCCATGTCTACGTAGAAGGAGGTGATAGCAGCGACCACTTGGGTGGTTTACTTTATTATTATTTATTTTGTCTTAAAATTTTATTTTACCAAGTTTCCAGCTTATTTTATTTAGAGTAAATCAGGATGGGTATGAGTATCACTTCTAAAGTCTTACTACAATATACCGATATGTTTCTTTGGATGATCACTTGAACACTTGACATCCCGTTACTCATCAATTTGCTCGAGCGGGCGCCAGTAATGTCTCCATTCATCCCTGTCGCGTGCTAGTGTAGCTCAATGGCGTCTGCTCATTCTAGGAACACAAACTGCCTCAAACCGATCGTTCAGGGTCTTGACAAAGAAGTCTGGCCATATTGTAGGTGGGAAGCCATGCGATCTTTTGACGTCCTGTGGAATTCAGTCGGTAATGGCTCTAGTCCAGCGGTCATCTCCAAATCTCTTTACGTGTCCATCCCATCTGATTTTCTACGCCTTGGCAAACGAGACAGCATCCCTCATTCTGGACCATCAACAGAGGTCGGAACTTCGATTCTTTCTCTCATTTGAGTGAAAGGTGAAAATCCAAGCATAGCTCTTTTGATTCCTCTTTGGGAGACATGAATAACGTTCTCATCCTGTTTTCATAGGACCCAGGTCTCTGAAGTGTATGTTAATGCAGGAAGAACAGTGGAATCGAAGAGATGTGCCTGGAGCCAGAGGTTCTTCGTCCTCTTAACTATTTCTTCAATGCTCTTGAAGGCGTTCCAAGCCGCTTTCTTCCTCTTGCGCAACTCAGGTTCCAGGTCATTCATCATGTTGACTTCTCGACCTAGATACACATAACTGAAGCATTTGGAGATGTTTGTTCTGTTGAGAGTGAATGGAGCGTCAGGAACAAGGCTGTTTCTCATGTACATTGTATTCATGAGATTCAGCGTAGTCCTACCTTTCCACACTCAGGTGGAAGTTAGCCAGAATTTGTGCCGCTTGGCTAATGTTTGGTGTTATTAGAACAATGTCATCAGCAAAGCGGAGGGGGTGTAGTTGCCGACCATCTATCGTCACTCCCATTTCTTCCCATTCCAGTTGTCGCATGATGTTCTCGAGGGTGGCACTGAAGAGTTTCAGTGAAATGGCATCACCCTGCCAAACCCCTCTCTTTATGTGGATGATCACTTCATTGTAGAATGGTGAGATCCTGATAGTGAATCTGTAATAGACCCACAGAGGATCCTGATGTATTGAGTTTGAATGCCCTGTTTAGCGAGGGCTTCAGTGACTGCTTCCATCTCAACAGAATCAAAGGCCTTCTTTAAATCAATGAATGTTAGACAGGGCGGCATCTTGAACTCCCGAGAAACCTTAATGAGCTTGGTTATCATGTGAATATGGTCGATGGTGCTGAATCTGTTGCGGGACATCGCTTGCTCACATGGTTGTCCTTCATCTAGTGTTCTGCCAATCTTATTCAGGATGACTTGAGTGAACAGCTGTAGAACACACAATAGGCAGATCGGGCGATAGTTGCCAATGTTGTGGATGTCTCTCTTCTTGTACAGTAGTACAGTCCTGCTGGTTTTCCACTGGGACAAAATTTTGTATTCGACAGGTAGCGTGTGAAGAGCCGAGCCAGTGTATTGATGAGTACTGACGGCAGGTTCTTCAGGTGTTCAGGTATGACCTTGTCTGGGCTGGGTCTTGTTTGCTTCTTTACCGATGAAATGGTGTCAGGTTTCAGAAGGGAGAACGTTGGGAATGGCATATCCATCCTGCGGAATTTGGTATGAGGGCAGGTGAACATGGCTATTGAAGAGATCCGAGTAGAAGTCATGGATAATCTTCTCCATTGCCCTTCTGGAAGATGTGAGAGATTCATCAGGACGTTGGAGAGCAGTCATCTTGGTCTTGTAGTTGGTGAAGGACAGGTGGGCGTTGTGAATGCTTTTACTGGCTTCTGCCTCATCTGCCAGCACTGCTGCTCTTCTCTCTTTGAGGTCTTCTTTTATCGCTTCTCTGCACTGCTTTGCGAGCTCAGACATTCGCTTGTGGTTACCTGAGGCTTGCGCCAAGCCACGCTGGCGAATAAGCTTAAGAGTTTTCGAAGACAGGCAGTTTTCTTGTGGCTATCTCTCTCTTGGTGTTCCTTGCACAGTCATGGTGGTGCTAAACCAGTCGATCGTATTCCTAGTCAATGTTGTCAACGACGGCATCTTCCCATGTTGCCGCAATAGTGGGGAGAGTTCTAGGTAAGCGGAACTCTGAGACCTTGGACTCCAGGCTCAATGGACCCAGTAACAGAGATCCTCTGCCTGCTACCACCAACCAGAGGTGACCAAGGGATTAAAACCAGAAGCCCCATCCTACTCTGCCCTGATTGCTTCCACCAACTGCCAGCAACCCAGGGATTCCACACAGAAGACCCACCCTACCAGTACCAGATAAATACCTCACCTCCTCTACCTCCACTACCTCCACTACCCAGCCACCACAATGTTCCAGAAAGCTTTCTGGACTGCACAGCCGCAAAGAGACACATCAAAGGACATTTAATCCCCATCTTCCTGGATTGCTGCACAATATTTGATAGGGTTCAAATATGGTTTGAACCATGGGAACACCTGTAATGGCGATTAGAGGCTGCTCTAAAAGCCTCTATCCCTCTCGGAGAGCCTGGCAAGCTACCAAGAATATCCTGCCCACACAGCAGAGCCTGGCAAGCTACCTGTGGCATATTCGATATGCCAAAACCAGTAAATACAATGGGTCTCATTCCCCTGACCCTGAAAGAGCCACCAATATGGCAGCATTAAGAAACTTTGGTACATCTACACAATGGAGTACTATGTAGCTGTTAGAAAAGATGAAGTCAAGAAATTTACATACAAGTGGTACAATATGGAAAGTATCATGCTAAGCGAAATGAGTCAGAAAGAGAGGGATAGACATAGAAAGGTTGCATTCATCTGGGGGATATAAAGTAACAATGTATGAGATTAATACCCAAGAATGGCTGAGATCAGCACCAGGAGGATTACTCCATAACTTAGAGGCCAGCCGGGTATCCTAGAGGAAAGGGCAGTTCAGATAGAGAAGGGAGCACCAAATAAAGGATGTTTGGAGGATCCTCCCAGGAGGGGAGATGCATGTCGAAAGTAGACTATGGACTGAACATGTTTGCCACTCAATGCCTCTTTTGCAGACCACAACACCCAAAAGGAGAGAGAGAACACAGGGGATTGCCCTGCCACAGAGACAGGGGGGATGGGGGGATGGGGGTGGGAGGGATATTATCCATGGTGGTGGAAGATGGGCACTGGTGGAGGGATGGGTATCTGATCATTGTATGATTGAAACCAAAGCACAAAAAATTGTAAATCTACAACTGTAAAAAAAATAAAATAAAATAAAGGGAAAAAAAAAGAAAGATGAGGAAGGAGAGGCTGATAAAATCTCAAGGCCAAACTAGGATTCCAAAACGAGGAAAGACAAAAATGACTGTCTGTACTTTCAATGCATGTATGCTGGCAACGGATGCATCCATTGAGGTCCTGATGGTACAAGCGTGAAAGTTCAAGTACGACATCCTTGGTATGGCCGATACCAGAAGGCATCAATCATAATACGCCGTTCTCGACACTGAAGAACTGTTCCTCGGAACATGCAACAAAAGAGGCATTGGTTGTATCGGTGTCTTTGTCAACACGAACTTGGCCATGAGCATTGATTCATTCGAATGCCTAACAACCCTAATCAGATGATTACACTTGAATAGATGTGGCTTACTGTTGGCAGTTTCTATCTTTGTTGTCTATGCACCAAGATCTAATTACGATGAAGGAGAAATTGAGAAGTTCTACATGGAGCTGGAGAAGTTCTATAAAGAAGACCACACCTTCTATAAGATCATTGTCAGTGATTTTAACCAAGGTAGAACTGAGAAGATCAGCTGAAGAACTCCACATCAGGACCCATGGCCTAGAATGGAACGAACAGGGTGAGAGACTGTCTGAGTTCATCATGTCAACCAAGACCATCTATAGTAACTCACAGTTCAGGAGGTTCAGACAGAGTGTTTATCATTATCATTATTATTATTTTTTGGTTTAAGGCTCCACCTAGACTCAGATGATACCCTGGGGTTAATGGAGTTCCTCAGATCCTGCTGGGTTAGGGCTTCTGTTTCTTCTGGGAAGGAGGGGAGCCCTAATGGATAGCTCTGTGCTTTGAAGTTCTCTGGAAAGTTACATCAGCAAGGGATGGCAGGCTGGGAGGGATGGAGGAGGTGAGTTGAGGAGCTCCCCACCCAGCATGGCTACCCATAATGGGTGCATCCTTCCTTGGTGCTGGGAACTCCATTGCCTGCTCACAGGACCATCCAGCTATCTGCATGCACACAGCTGTCTGCAGATAGCTCCATTCTGGACTGGTCACTGCCCACAGGAATTCACACATCTCCATGAGATCTTCTCACTCCATGGAGTGATTTGAATTATCACTCAGGAGGAAGTGCATTCCCCCAGGTGGCAGTGCCACTCTTCCACCCTGTGTTTTCAGCAATACTGAAAAAAAATATCATGTAATATTTCACACTTCACTCTCTTGCCAAAGGTATGAAGCTTGTGACAATTTTGTAAAATATAGTCTCTGAGAATATTCTTCTGGAAGGATCAGCTCTTCCTGCACACCTGCAAGAAAGAATATTCTGATGAGAGGGTAGTCCCAGAGCACCGGGGGGTAATGGGAAGAGGTAACTGGCTGCAATGATGGTGGTGAGAGGCGTCCCTGAGAGTCCCTCCACTGAGGCAGGAGGAGAAAAACTCTGGACTTGCTGGCATGGCTTTGGCTGTCACCGTACATGTGCCAGGCCCACCCTGTCATTTCATGTGGCATGGATAGGAAGAGGTTCCTCATAGGTGATCCACCACCATGTGGCAAGAACAGGACTCAGATCTCTCCCATGTGATGTGAACAGAGCTCGAATCTCTCCCACATGACAAAAATAGGACTCGGATCTCTTCCATGTGGTGTGAACAGACCCTGGTTCTCTTCCATGTGGTGAAACAGAAGGGGGTAGCTTGTGGGAAGCTGTTCCTAGAACCTTGGAGACACAGGCAGTGAGAAAGGATCCAGTAAGCTTTGTCTGGAAAATTATCTCTGCACTTTCTTTCTACATTCTCCCCCAGTTTCCTTTCCTGAGACTTTCAAGACCGGATTGATAAAATTTGTATAGGACAAAGAAGGGTTTTTTTTCTTGTCCAAAACCATTTTTATAGGCTTCCCCAGAAGTGCTACCATATGGGGTTATCTAAATCACATCCCATTGGACAGGAGAGAATATTTGCACACAGACATCCATCATCCATCACCTGGGCACTTAGAAATGATGCTTAAACAGAAAAACAGACTTTGTTTGCATTATTAAAGGCTTTGGAAAAAAGCCAACTACAAATATGATTTGGGGACAGGAAGGTACAGGGGCTAGCGAACTTGTTTTGCATGCTGCCGTTTCGTCTATTCCAATCGTTGACACTGTATATTGCCCCCGCAGTCACACCAGGAGTCATCCCTGAATGCAGAGTGAGGAGTAAGCCCTGAACACAGAGTTAGGAGCAGGCTCTGAGCACTACTGACGTGCCTCCCTCCAAATCAAGTGAATAAACAATTAAAACTATTCCCCCCAAAAGGATTTGGATAAATGAGTCTTCTGTGAAACACAGCATCCCGCAATTCAATGAAAAAATTAAAATTAGCTAAAAGAGAAGGCTTCCTACTCTTGCTCCAGATGGCTACAAAAATAATATGCTAAGGAAATAGTAAGAAACAGGTCTCCAGATGCCATCGCAAAGATTTTGAAAGAAAAAAAAAATCACAGGTTCCAGGATTATTAATTATATATGGAATGGCTTCAAACCACAGCTTGGGGAAATGTCTCAGAGAATGAAACTAATGCCGAGGGCATTCTAATATAAAATGGGCTGATATGTGTGTGTGTGGGGGGGGGGCGGGTGAGATGTTTTTCTTTCATGACTTAACTCACCGCACTTCCTGTTACAGAAACCCAGTTGGAAATGCAGATTTTCAGGTGAAAATAAGGCATTCATTTTTATCTGAAGTAAGTTTTTGTCTCTGCCCTTCTTCGCCTTTCCTCCACCCCCTTCCCTCCTGGTTGTCCTCCTTTGGCTCCTGACCTTGTCTGTCCTTTCTGTCCTCCCTCTCACTCAGCTTCACGCGCTAGAGTGTCATCTTTATAGAACAGAGCTGGCCCCTGCTTGCATTTCTCAACTATGCTAAAGCTCTAGATTGGAGGAGAGTGACAAGAATTGCTGTTGTCATTATTCAAGGTGAAAGATAAAAATAAAAAGGTTGATTCCACCCAGGCCTTTTGGGACCTCCGGGCATGGCAGTCTGGTTCTTTGGTTGACGGGAATGGCTGTGTGTGGGAAGTGGGAGAGAATGGTTTCACTCCTGCTGCTCTCCCGTGGGCAGGCAGCATCCTCAGAGGGAATGACATGCCTGCGCTCAACATCCAGCTTCCCCTTTGATCTGGGTAAGATCAGAAAAGACCTTAACAGATGGCATTAGGTGACAATTTTTTAAATAAAGAAACATAATTTCCCCTCTGCCTCAACTTTTAAGTAAGACGTATTTGGTGATTGTGAATACCCACAGAACCGCTTGCATTATGGGGCACACATTATTTCAATTGGCCCACAAAGTGTATGTGTTCTTTTATAAAATCCTTCTCCTGCCAACACGGATCTAGCGTGTGGCATGCTCACACTGCAGACGAGTTTGGCTGACACACAATGTGCTGTCTTGTGCCTGGCTTATTTCCCATGGAGTAAAGTTTCTGAGACCCCAAACTGCCAGTCCATGTTTCAGTAGTTTATTTTTTATTACTATGGAGGGTCCAGAATCTCCTGCCCGCACACCAGGCTGTCTTCACCGGGGCTCCTAGGAGGGGAGGGGGGCGGGTTGAGTTTCCCTCCCCACCCTGAACAGCCGAAGACCTCCAGTGCCCAGCCACAGCCATGCTCAAGGCCACTCTCCACATTCTCAGATGAGCCTCACATATGAAGGAACCGGCAGAGGAACCCAAGTGCACGGATCCTGGGGCTGGGATCTCCAAGCCTGCTTGGATTGGGACTGTGCCTCCTCCATCCAGATCGCCCATTTTCCAGTAGCTGGGCAGTCACACCCACAAACTGCCTCTGGCACCGTGAAATCCCATCAATGGCTAAGATCCAGAGATGATAAAACAAAGTTCCTGGAAGCGCTTGGCCGCATATGCAGCCGCACAACCTCTTATAGTCTAGTTCTCCTTCTCAAAGAACCTGGCAAGCTACCGAGAGTATCCTGCCCGCACTGCAAAGTCTGGCAAGCTCCAGTGGCATATTCGATATGCCCAAAACAGTAACAATGATGTATCTCATTCCCCTGACCCTGAAAGAGCCTCTAGTGTGGTACCATTGGGAAGGATGAGTAAGGAGAGGCTGCTAAAATCTCAGGGCTCGGACAAATGCAGACATTACTGGCGCCCGCTTGAGCAAATCGATGAATAACGGGATGACAGCGACAGTGACATGGACAGTCCACAATTTGGTTATTTATTCTTCAGTTTTCAGCTCTTCTTTTGCAAGATTCATTTTTTTTTTTTATTTTTTTTTATTTTTTTTTATTTTTTTTTTTTTATTGAATCACTGTGGGAAAAGTTACAGAGCTTTCGGGTTTAGGTCTCAGTCATGTAGATACCGAACACATTTCCCTTTACCAATACTCATTTTTAACCCCGAACCCCAATAGACCCCCACCTCCCACCCCTCCCAATTCTTATGAGGCAGATGAGTTCTAGTTAATACTCTATCTACTTTGACTAGATAGATTATTTCGATAGAAGATGCACAATTATTGTTTAGAGTTTACGACCCACCCCCCCCCCCCCCCAATCAGACATGCTGAAACAGCGTTGTGAAATGATTTGCTTTCTACAGCTTGGTTTAAGAATAAAATGATGTCGCGCGGCCGCGATAGCGGCCGCGCGGTTTTGAGTTTCTGCTATTTTACTTATTGACCCTGGAAGAATTTCGATTAAAAGTTAGCTAGTTAAGAGATTGTTTTCTGTGCCCTGGAGTCGTGGCCGTGCCGGAGAGCCGCTCGTGGGGGGCAGCTGGCGACCTCGGTGGGGCGTGGGGGACGGCCCACAAAGCCCCCCTTCCCATGAGGTCCCCGCCGCTTCCCCAAGCCCGGCTCAAACCCGCTTTCCACAAGGCTCCCGTGCGGCCGCCATCTTTCTTTCCAGAGAGGAGCGGGCGGGCTGGTCAACGCCCGTCCCCCTCCGGGCAGCTTGGTGGCGCGGATCAACACAAGTCCATTTGCTTTTCTGCTCCAAGCGGCTGGGCAAGATTCATTTTTAAAAACTTAAAATTTGTTTTGATGTAGACAAAAGCCACAACATTGATGCAATTCTAGAATTGGGATTGATTAGATGACAAAGCTCCAATATTAAAATCAATAAGTATAAAACAAATCATTTTATGTTAAAATTGTTATGTCTGTTCGCAGATTGTTAAATCATTGTCTAAGTTTTATTAAGCTCTTTGTTGCTAGTTGAGGCATCTGTGTTATTGTTTTTTTGTTGTTCAGTTGGCTTCTATGTTACTTTTACTTCTAATTTGGTATGTTCCTACTGGGATTTCAGTATTAAGGAATTAGGAGATAACCCAGGGCTGCATATGGAGCTGTGGGGTCCAGAGAATTTAGGACCTATGGTCTGGGCCAATGAATTGGCTGGGGTACTTGAAATTATTCACAGTTTGGCATCCCTGCAGAGAATAGTTGTGAAGCAGTGGAGTTGAGCCCTTGATGTAGTGGCAACAGTGGGATATGGGTGGGCTACCGGGGCAGACTATCTATCTCCGGGAGGGTGCTCCAGAGTTTTCAGCCTTGAGGACTGGTGTTTCCATAAGTCTTTCTGCTTGACTTGCATCTCCTCGGAGATATAGTCATGAATTGCTAAAGTAGGGCTGGTAGGTGAGTCGACATAACAGCAGCTGTGGGAGGGGTTCTGCAAGACTCATTTTGTAAGTACATGCTTTAAAATCACTGTGGTAAGTAGTTAGGAGTGCCATTATATTGGTTAGGGCTGGAGCGATAGCACAGCTGTAGGACTTTTGCCTTGCGAAGAGCCGGCCCGGTCGAGCTGGCTTGGACTCCTCCGCCCCTCTCAGAGAGCCCGGCAAGCTACCGAGAGTATTTCACCCGCATGGCAAAGCCTGGCAAGCTCCCCGTGACATATTCGATATGCCAAACACAGTAACAACAAGTCTCACGATGGAGACGTTACTGGGCCCGCTCGAGCAAATTGATGAACAATGGGAGGACAGTGACAGTGACAGTTCAATTGGGTTCTTTGACCTGAAGACAAAGAATGATTCTCTACTTTTTACCTGTGTATCTAGATCTGTATATGTATGTAACCTCTTTCCTAGTTTCCTATTTATTTTTAATAATATATAAGCCAATCAATTTAATAAAAATAAAGTCTTTTTTCTTTATTGTGTGTGTGGTCTACCCACCTCCTGCATTTTCTACGGAAAAGAGATCTTTTGTTGTTATTTTGTTTGGGGGCCACATCCAACTGTGCTTAGGGCTTACTCCTGGTTCTCTGCTCAAGGGTCACTCTTGGCAGGGCTCAGGAGTTCATATATGATGCTGGGGATTGAACCTGTGTCAGCTGCATGGAAGGCAAGCTGCTGTTTTTGGATCCAAGGATGATTTTTTTCTTTAATTAAAGAACTGTGATTTGCAATGTTATTGATAGTTGAGTTCTAGGCATATAATATTTCAACAACAATTCCACCGCCATGTCAACTTCCCTTTATCAGTATATCCATATTCCATCCCCACTCCAATCTCCACCCAACCCCCTGCCTGTCAATTTGACAGACACATTATAAAATTCCACTGGTTGCAGCTTAGATCTCTTGTTTTTTTAATGTTGATGAGTCTGTGTTTTGACTATGTGCTGACACCACTCTCCCACATCACTGGTATAACTGAAACCCTGATGCCTGTTCACAGAGTATTTTCTGTCCTCTTTTTACCCCCTTGATTTCTTTTCCTTTCTGTCCTTTTCCTCTCTAAAAACTGGGGTCAAGGGTTTTATATTTTTTTTATCTAGTATTTTATATACCACAGATAAGCAAGATCATTTTATATTTGTCTTTTTTCTTTTGATTTACCACTCTACATGACATGTTTGGTTGCAACCAGGTTGCAGCAAACTGCACGACTTCATTGTTCCTGGCAGCTGCATAGCATTCCGTTGTGCATATATTCCACACTTCTTAATACATCTATCTATAGTTGGACACATTCGTTGACTCCATCCCTTAGTTATTTTACTGAGCGAAGCCATGAATAATGGTGTGCAAATGCCCTTGTGAGAGTGTTTTTATGTCCTGGGGGAAGATGCTTCAAAGTGGAATTGCTGGGTCTTATGGCAGTTCAACTCTGAGTTTACTGAGAACTCTCCATACTGTTTTCCACAGGGGTTGTAGTAGACAACTTCCCCACAAGCAGTGAATAAGATTTCCTTTTCCGCTATGTCCCTGACAACACAGATTGTTCCTACTATTTTTGATATGTGCCATTCTCACTTTTGTAAGATGGTACCTTATTGTGGTCTTGATTTGGATTTCTCTCATGGCAAGTGATGCTGAGCATCTTTTTCATGTGCCCACTGGCCAACAACCTGTCTTTCTCTGAGAAGTGTCTATTTATTTCCGGTCCCCATTTTTTTTGACAAGCTTTTGATTTATTTTTTTTGCTTATCTTTCTGAGTACTTTATATATCAAGGATTTTTTTTTATAAAAGTAGTTATCACTCTGCAGTGGTTTAGGGACAGGATAGAGAACACAGTGCTGGGCATTCAACTCAGGGCCTCTTATCTGCTCTACCACCAGAGCTATCTTTTTAGCCTCCTTTCCTTTTGTTGTATGGTTAATATCTGCCAACTATCTTCTGATAAATGAAAGGCTCTCTGATGTTTTGTACACCCTCAGTAGCAATGTTAAAATAGTTTACCCACTATGGTAAACTACGTGAAAATTTCTCAACAAATTAAAAATTGAATTATGAGGTCAAGCAGCAATTTTACTTCTGTGTAAAGGGAATTGAAATCACCATCTCAAAGAGATATTTGCATTTCCCCATGTATTGTTATATCATTCACAATAGTCCCAAATGTTGAAACAACCTAAATGTCTACCAACAGATCACTTAATCACTTAATCACTTAATCCCCGTTATTCATCGATTTACTTGAGCGGGTGCCGGTAACATCTCCATTCATCCCGGTTGCGTGCTAGCATAGCCCAATGGTATCTGTTCATTCTAGGAACATGCAGAGCCTCAAACCGATCATTCAAGGTCTTGACGAAGAAGTCTGACCATCTTGTAGGTGGGCGTCCACGCGATCTTTTGATGTCCCGTGGAATCCAATCAGTAATGGCTCTAGTCCAGCGGTTGTCTGTAAACCTCATTACGTGTCCAGCCCATCTGATTTTTGATGTCTTGGCAAATGAGACAGCGTCCCTGATTCTTGAGCGTTGTCGGAGATCGGAACTCCGGATTCTATCTCTCATTTGAGTGAAGCGTGATACTCCAAGCATAGCTCTTTCGATTTCTCTTTGAGAGACCCGAATAGCGTTCTCATCCTGTTTTCATAGGGTCCAGGTCTCTGAGGCATATGTTAATGCAGGAAGAACAGTGGAATCAAAGAGATGTGCTCGTAGCTGGAGGTTCTTTGTCCTTTTAGTTATTTCTTCAACGTTCTTGAAGGCATTCCAAGCCGCTCTCTTCCTCCTGCGCAACTCAGGTGCCAGGTCATTTATCATGTTGATTTCTCGACCTAGGTATATATAACTGTTGCATTCGGAGATGGTGGTTCCGTTGAGAGCAAATGGAGCATCAGGAACAAGGCTGTTTCTCATAAACATTGTCTTCGTAAGATTCAGCTGTAGTCCAACCTTTCCACATTCACGGTCAAAGTCGTTCAGCATTTGTGCCGCTTGGCTAATGTTTGGTGTTATTAGAACGATGTCATCAGCAAAGCGGAGGTGGTGTAGTTGCCGACCATCTATCTTCACTCCCATGCTTTCCCATTCCAGTCGTCGCATGATGTTCTCGAGGGTGGCACTGAAGAGTTTCAGTGAAATGGTATCACCCTGCCGAACCCCTCTCTTGATATGGATGATTACTTCTTTGTAGAATGGTGAGATCTTGGTAGTGAATCCGCAATAGAGCTCACGAAGGATCCTGATGTATTGAATTTGTACGCCCTGATTGGCTAGAGCTTCCATAACCGCTTCCGTTTCAACAGAATCAAAGGCCTTCTTTAAATCAATGAATGTTAGACAGAGCAGCATCTTGAACTCCCGAGAAACCTCAATGAGCTTAGTAATCGTGTGGATATGGTCGATGGTACTGAATTCTTTTCGGAATCCGGCTTGTTCACATGGTTGTCCTTCATCTAGTGTTCTGCTAATCCTATTCAGGATGACTCGAGTGAACAGTTTGTAGATGACAGACAATAGGCAGATTGGGCGATAGTTGCCAATGTTGTGGATGTCTCCCTTCTTGTATAGTAGTACAGTCCTGCTGGTTTTCCATTGGGATGGAACCTTGCATTCAGACAGGTAGCGTGTGAAGAGCCGAGCCAATGTATTGATGAGTACTGATGCTAAGTTCTTCAGGTGTTCTGGTCTGATCTTGTCTGGGCCAGGTGCTCTTTGTTTCTTTACCGACAAGATGGCATGTTGGATTTCGGAAGGGAGTACATTGGGAACGACATATCCATCATGTGGTATGTGGTATGTGGGCAAGTGGACGTGGCTATTAAAGAGATCTGAGTAGAAGTCATGAATAATCTTCTCCATTGCCCTTCTGGAAGATGTGATAGATCCATCATGATGTCGGAGGGCAGTCATCTTGGTTTTGTAGTTGGTGAAGGACAGGCGGGCATTACGAATGCTTTTCCCAGCTTCTGCCGCATCTATCAGTACTGCTGCTCTCTTGTTTTTGAGGTCATCCTTGATGGCTTCTCTGCACTGCTTTGCCAGTTCGGATGTTCGCTTGTGGTTGCCTGAGGCATGTGCCAAGCCACGTTGGCGAATAAGTTCAAGAGTGTTTGAAGAAAGGCGGTTTTTTGTGGTTATCTCTCTCTTGGCATTCCTTGCACAATCATGGAGGTGCTGAATCATTCGATCATATTCCTCATCAATGTTGTCAATGACGGCATCTTCCCATGTTGCCGCAACAGAGCCAAAGAGCTCCCAGTTGGTGGTCGTTCTGGGAGTCCTCTTCTTAAACCTTGCATTCTTTTCTCCTCGTTCTGTGAGGTAGAATTTTGCACGAGGAAGACAGTGGTCTGATCCCGTTTGGAATTTTGGGACAACAGCAACATCGGTTAGGCAAAACCGTTGATTGAATATGATGTGGTCTATTTCATTGTGGAACCGTCCATCGGGAGACTCCCATGTCCAATGTTTAGATTCAGCCTTTTGAAACTGTGAGTTACCATGGAAGGTTTTGGTTGACATGATGAACTCAGACAGTCTGTCACCCTGTTCGTTCCATTCCAGGCCATGGGTCCCAACAGATAGGGAACAGAAATATGGTGCATATGAAAATGAAATATTCTCCATCTGTTCAGATGAACAACATGGGAGGACCTTGGGGTCTTTAAGCTAATTAATATAAGTCAGACACTATAGGATAAAAATTAATGGTTTTGGGGCTGGAGCAATAGTACAGCGGGTAGGGCGTTTGCCTTGCACGTGGCCGACCCAGGTTCGATTCCCAGCATCACATATGGTCTCCCGAGCACCGCCAGGAGTGATTCACGACTTGCAGCTGCAAGGAACAATGAAGAATGATGAGTACATGAACCAGAGTAACTCCTGTGCATCGCCAGGTGTGACCCCAAAAAGCAAAAAAAAATTCATGGTTTCACCATTTTGGGGGGCTGGGGAGGGCGCAGTCTGTGGTGCTTAAGGGACCATTGGGGATGCTAGGAACTGAAATGTCTGCAAGTGGTTTACTTCATGTACTGTCACTTCCACCCTGGTTTTACATGTCTGAAGACTCTAAGAAAGTCAAACACATAAAAACAAAGATTATATAAACAATGGAGGGTCCACGGGGTGGGAAGATGGGGGGAAAAGAGTAGTTTCTAATTAACAGGTATAACGTTTCAGTTAGGAAAGAGTCTAGAAATATGTTGTATAGTATTATGAATTAATTTTTTTGAGATTAGAAATCATATTAAGTGTTATTATCAGAGTAAAAATCAATTACATAGATCTTTTAGATTCCTTTGTTATATTGTCTATTTTTATACAAATACCTCATTTTGGTCTTTATAGTAAGGCTTAAAACCATAACATACAACGCTTCTGAATTTGCTTTTTTTAATGTTCAAATTGTTGTGACACTTCTATATCCTCTATACATTCACATGCAGTTTAGAATCTGATTTTCAACCCCCTCTCTCCCAACACATGGATCGTCATTCTTAGCCATAGTGTTTTGTCATTGGCCTTTTCTTTATGTATCTGGAGACCTTTTCCATCTCAAACTTCTGATCTTTGTGAGGAGAAGAAGGTGGGCAGAATTATTGATTTTTATGATAGAGATGCTTGCGTAACTGTTACAGTCACTTTGACAAAATCATATGCAGGGCACCAGGGCACTTGGATGCATTACTTACAATGGTCTGTGATGGTCCATTTTAGATTGTGTGAATCTGGTAGCTCAAATCTATATTAATTGTTTGAAAGTTGTTTACTGGACATACATGCATGTAAGTAACTTCCATTTTCTTGCTACAAACACACTGTTCAGATCCTGTCTCTGATCAGAATGCGAGAAGTCAAGGTCATCATTATTTGGGGCAGCCTTTGAGATTTAGCCTTTACTTCGGCCATGATCCTCCATCATCTGTCAAAGCGTTTCACTTTCAGTGCTTGCTGACATCGTGTAGTGCCACCAAACTGGAACAAATGCCACATCTTTATTCTCTGACATGTCAAGATATCTCTGTAAGCAGTCAGGGCCTTTGCTTCTTCCGTCTCTTCCATCTCTGCCCTCCTACCCCCAATCTTCTCCTTAGCCTTCTTTGCTGGGGCTGGAAACTAAAAGGTAAAGGCCCTCCCGTTGATCGTCGATTTGCTCGAGCGGGCCCAGTAACGTCTCCATTGGAGACTTTGTTGTTACTGTGTCTGGCATATCGAATACTCTCGGTAGCTTGCCGGGCTCTCCGAGAGGGGCGGAGGAATCGAACTCGGGTTGGCCATGTTGGCCGCGTGTAAGGCGAACGCCCTACCCGCTGTGCTATCGCTCCAGCCCTAGTTTCAGAATTTATCCACGCATGGCTCCCTACACAACCCTCCACTCCTGACTTCTTGTTGTGATTCAACAGAAAAGTAAATACGTTCCTTAAGAATATAATTTACACTGGCATTTGGTTAGGCAAGATGATTGGATATATAATGAGATTACTAAATGCTAGGACTTCATTATTGATGGGTTGTTATGGACCATGACAAGTGAACTTTCCAATAGACATGTTTGATGTTCTCATTTCTTTCTATGAGATTAGCTCAGAGCCAGGGACACTACAAACAATGAATATACCAGGTAGTTCAAACAACAGGTAACACCTGTGAGATATTTGGCCACGTCATTGTCAACAAGGTATAATGGATGGAATGCAAGGCTGAATCTGACTTGTATCTCTGTTTCATTCTATAGTTGTTCTTGGTTTTTTCAGTTTCTTTCTTCAAGCTCAAAGATGGACTGCCATGTAATATTTTAAAAGCCAGAGGTTTCTGTCTCTTTCACATAATAAAAGGGGCTATTTATGACCTTGGGAAACTCAATTTTCTCCTCCACTTGATCACTTGACATGACATTACTCATTGATTTGCTCGAGCTGGTGCCGGTAACGTCTCTATTCGTCCCTGTCGCTTGCTAGTGTAACTCAATGGCGTCTGCTCACTCCAGGAAAATGAAGAGCCTCAAACCGATCGTTCAGGGTCATGATGAAGAAATCTGACCATCTCGTAGGAGGGCGGCACAAAATCTTTTGACGTCCCATGGAATACAGTCAGTAACGGCTCTAATCCAGTGGTCATCTCCAAATAGCATTACCTGCCCATCTGATTTTTGACGCCTTGGCAAATGAGACAGTGTCCCCGATTCTTGATCATTAACAGAGGTCAGAACTATCTCACTTGAGTGAAGCGTGATACTCTTTTGATTCCTCTTTGGGAGACCCGAATAGCGTTCTCATCTTGTTTTTGTAGGGCCTGGGTCTCTGAGGCGTATGTTAATGCAGGAAGAACAGTGGAATTGAAGAGATGTGCCCGAGCCGGAGGTTCTTCGTCCTCTTAGATATTTCTTTGATGATCTTGAAGGCATTCCAAGCCACTCTCTTCCTCCTGCGAAACTGAGGTGCCAGGTCATTCATCATGTTGACTTCTCAACCTAGATACACATAACTTGCATTCAGAGATGTTTGTTCTGTTGAGAGCTAATGAGACATTAGGATACCATTTCTCATAAACATTGTCTTTGTGAGATTCAGCGTAGTCCAACCTTTCCACACTCATGGTCGAAGTCGGCCAGCATTTGTGCCGCTTGGCTAATATTTGGTGTTATTAGAACGATGTCATCAGCATAGCGGAGGTGGTGTAGTTGCCGACTGTCTATCTTCACTCCCATTCCTTCCCATTCTAGTCGTCGCATGTCATTCTTGAGGGTGGCACTGAAGAGTTTCAGTGAAATGGCATCACCCTGCCGAACCCCTCTCTTGATGCCAATGATCACCTCCCTGTAGAATGGTGAGATCCTGGCAGCGAATTCATATTACAGCTCATGGAGGATCCTGATGTATTGAGTTTGAACGCCTTGTTTGGCTAGGGTTTCAATGACTGCTTCCGTCTCAACAGAATCAAATGCCTTTCTTTAAATCAATGAATGTTAGACAGAGCGGCATCTTGAACTCTCAAGAACCTCAATGAGCTTGGTTATCGTGTGGATATGGTCGATGGTGCTGAATTTTTTTCAGAACCCTACTTGCTCGCATGGTTGTCCTTCATCTAGTGTTCTGCCAATCCTATTCAGGATGACTTGAGTGAACAGCTTATAGACAACAGGCAGATTGGGCAATAGTTGCCAATGTCGTGGATGTCTCCCTTCTTGTACAGTAGCACAGTCCTGCTGGTTTTCCATTGAGACGGAACTTTGCATTCAGCCAGGTAGTGTGTGAAGAGCCGAGTCAGTGTATTGATGAGTACTGACTGCAGGTTCTTCAGGTATTCAGGTCTGACCTTGTCTGGGTTGGGTGCTATTCACTTCTTTACTGATGAAATGGCATGTCATTTTTTTTTTTTTGATATTTTGCCTGACCTTGTCACTGTTGTCCCAAAATTCCAAACAGGATTGGACCACTGTCTCCTTTGTGCAAAATTCTACTTCACAGAGCAGGGAGAAATGACTGCAAAGTTTAAGAAGAGAACTCCCAGAATGACCACCAACTGGGAGCTCTTTGGCACTATTGTGGCAACATGGGAAGATGCTGTCATTGACAACATTGACGAAGAATACGATCGACTGGTTTTATACCTCCACGATTGTGCAAGGAATGCCGAGAGAGAGATAGCCACAAAAAGACGCCTGTCTTCGAAAACTCTCGAGCCCATTTGCCAACATGGCTTCATGGGAGCCTTAGGCAACTGTAAGCGAATGTCTGAGCTTGCAAAGCAGTGCAGAAAAGTGATAAAGGAAGACCTCAAAGAGAGAAGAGCAGCAGTGCTGGCAGATGCGGCAGAAGCCGGGAAAAGCATTTGCAGTGCCCGCCTGTGTGCCAACTACAAGACCAAGATGACTACCCTCAAATGTCCTGATGGACCTATCACATTTTCCAGAAGGGCAATCGAGAAGATTATCCATGACTTCTACTCGGATCTCTTTGATAGCCACGTCCACCTGCCCACACACCAAATTCTGCAGGTTGGATATGTCATTCCCAACGTTCTCCCTTCCGAAATCTGACACACCATTTCTCCTCCACACTGCAGTTTATTTCTCAAAAAACAGTTTTCCTTGGGCCAGAAATAGTCTAGATATTAAGGTCTCAAAACCTTTAGGCTTTATTCCCATCACTGAGAGGAGTAGACCCTGTGCACCAAGCAAGCATGGCCCAAGCTTTACCTCAAACCAAATCAAGATGGAGACTGAATTACTCAATATAAAGCATTCTTACTCTTTACCACAGGCTGGAGCGATAGCACAGTGGTAGGGCGTTCGCCTTACAAGCGGCCAACATGGCCGACCTGAGTTCGATTCCTCCGCCCCTCTCGGAGAGCCCGGCAAGCTACCGAGAGTATCTCGCCCGCACGGCAGGGCCTGGCAAGCTCCCCGTGACGTATTCGATATGCCAAACACAGTAACAACAAAGTCTCCAATGGAGACGTTACTGGGCCCACTCGAGCAAAGGTAAAGGAGGGCCTTTACCTTTTACTCTTTACCAGCGGGGAAGTCAGGCCCTTAACTCTTACCAGAAGACAACAGTTGAAGGAACTAAACAATAAGACGATATTTGAGAAGTTTCAAGGGAAGCACATAAAGTAAGAAAGAAAATAAGAACCCAGGAAGAAACCTTAGACACTTAAGAAAAAAGGCAACACTGACCTGGGCAAAGCTCCTAGTAAAAAGTCTAAACCTTCACAAAAAAGGTCTGTTGATTTCAGTGATGATAGCCTAAAACATCTTATCCAGCTTAAAACGCTTTACAAGACATGCCAAATGCAAAAAAAAAGAATCACAGGATGGTGAAGAAAGCACCAGAACTAACCTCAGATATGGCAAAATAATTGGAATGATCAGACCAGGAATTTTAAATACATATGATGAATATGTTCATCATATTTAACTTCATCATGTTTAACTTCAGAGTTAATGACTTTGAAGGGAGAAATGGTAAACATGCCAGATCAGTTGCGAATGTGAAGCATTCTCTCATGGAATGCTATGCTCAAGCTCAAGCGGGCCCAGTAACGTCTCCATTGGAGACTTTGTTGTTACTGTGTCTGGCATATCAAATACTCTCAGTAGCTTGCCAGGCACTCCGAGAGGGGCGGAGGAATCGAACTCGGGTCAGCCATGTTGGCCGCTTGTAAGGCGAACGCCCTACCCGCTGTGCTATCGCTCCAGCCTTTTGGCTAAGATCAAGTGTAGTATCTGTTCTTATCAGTTTAATATCTGATACGTCCTCTATGGAATGCTATGAGAGAATTAAAATGAAACGCCAGTGATCAGAAACCAGTAGACTGTTGACTAGGCTGATGTGGGAGTCAATAATACCAAAGTTATAGCCAGAAAAATAGTCCAGACTAAAATACAGTCATAAAAATAATGGGAAAGGGGAATAGAGTCTCTAAGAACAGTGGGATACTGACAAAAGGTATAGATCACATGTCTGGTAGGGAACCGGGTGATATATGCTGGGAAAAACAGTGAAACCTAAACCAGTCCAGAGGCATGGGTGTACGCTGGTTTGTCTTTTTTTATTTTGTTTTTATATTCTTATATTGTATACATGTGACATATTTGAATATACTTCTCTTTTTCTTTCTGACTTATTTAACTTCATATAATTCCCTTGAGCTCTCTCTTTCTGTTGCAAACGAAAGCATTTATCTTTTCAGAGTTATTTTACTACTAATAATAAGGTATTCTACGGGGTAAATGTACTATAAATATATCTTTATTCAATAATATATTGATAGATATTTTTGTTCATTCCATATTTTAGTTATTATAAAGAAGACTGCAATAAAATAAAATCATTTATATCTTTTTATCTTAGAATTTTCATGTTCCCAGGATAGATAACCAAAGGTAGTATTGTGGGATTTTATGGTTGGTCCTATGTCTAGCTTCTTGAGGAAAATCCATAGAATATTTTAAAAATTGTTGTGCCCACTATAGCACAGCGGGGAGGGCGTTTGCCTTGCAAGCGGCCAACATGGCCCACCCGAGTTCGATTCCTCTGCCCCTCTCAGAGAGCCTGGCAAGCTACTGAGAGCATCTCGCCCTCACGACAAAGCCTGGCAAGCTACCCGTGATGTATTCGATAAAAGCTTTACAAACGCAGTAACAAGTGTCACAATAGAGACGTTACTGGGCCTGCTCGAGCAAAATCGATGAACAATGGGAGGATAGTGACAGTGACAGTGTGCCCACTATGTACATTCCAAAGCACAGCAGTAGGGCGTTTGCCTTGCACGCGGCTGACTCAGCCGACTGGAGTTCGATTTCTCCACCCCTGTCAGAGTGCCCGGCTAGCTACCAAGAGTAGCTTGCCCTCACAGCAAAGCCTGGCAAGCTACCCTTGATGTATTCGATATGCCAAATACAGTAACAACAAGTCTCACAATGGAGATGTTACTGGTCCCGCTCAAGCAAATCTATGAACCACGGGAGGACAATTCTACAATGCAACAGTAAATGATCTAGTAGAGGATTTATCAAAACCACTATAGTAACTTTCAATGTATTATAAGTTTATAACTTATAGATAAGTGAACTACAAAACAGCAACTAGAATAGGAGAAATTAGAATAGGAGGAAGGAATTTTATAAGTACCTGCACTTGTCCATGAAACTGCATGATACCTCTGTTTGAGAGTGCACTTAAAATTAACTGTAATTATGAACTGAAAACTTGACGACATCACTAAAAAACATAAAAATAAGTATAAATAATTAGTGAGAGATGAAAGTCATAATCAGTAAACTAAGCTTTCCCCATAGAAACCTAGAAAAAAGAAAAATATTAACTTAAGGCAAGTGTAAGAGAAATAGTAAATATTATAGCCTAAATATTAAAATATTAAATCACTAAGCCTGAATACATGAAAATAATAGAGAAATAAACAAATCCAAAAAGATTCTTTGATAAATTTATAAATTCTGGGCCAGAGAGATAGCTCAATGGGCCCACTGCACGCTTTGCACTTAGGAGGACTGGATTTAATTCTTGGCACTGTATGTTTCCCAGAGCAGTGCTAGGAATGACCCGCAAACACTGAGTCAGGAATAGACCTTGGAAACTACAAGGTGTGACCCCAAAAACAAAAAATAAAAGCTAAACATTAAAATGGATAAATTCCTAGTCAGGATAACCTAGAAAAAGAGAGAATATATTACAACTTTCAGAAACAAACCATCACTCCTAGCACCACTGACATTTAAAGGACAGGAAAGGTTTTCTATGAATTGCTTCATACTCACAAGTCTGATCACCGAGATGAAGTGGATTAATGGACTGATTCCTTGAGAATATAATTTACAGCAAGTTATAAAAGAATAATAGATCATTAAATAGACCTCTAACCTGAACAAATTGAGTCAGTTATGAATATTCTTACGGACCTAACTAGATCCACTAATAACTACGAGCTATTCCAATTCTCTACAATCTCTTTTAGAAAACGGAGTCAGAGAAAACAATCCTTAACTTATTTGTTGAGCCAAAACCACTTTAATACCAAAGTTGAATAAAAACATGACAAGGAGAAAAAACGACTATAGAGCAACAGTTCTCAACTGTGTGTTAATAAATTGAACCCAACAGTATAAAGAAATTAACCCCATGACAAAATTGTATTTTGATTACATTTGTGAGGTTGGTTCAAAATTTGAAATCAATGTTATTGACCATGACATAAAAAGTCAAAGAAGAAAGATATCATATCAATGGATTCAGGAAAAGTAATGAAATTCAACATTCACTCATAATTAAAAACTTGAAGCAAACTAGTAATAGAAGTAGAAATTAATCAACTGATAAAGAACATTCTGCAAAAAGTAAACTTAATGGTAAAAAACTGTTTTTATTCCTATGCACCCTCTCATTGCACACCTTCAACATTGTACAGTATATCTTGCTTTACACAAAAAGACAAAAAGGGACACAATAAGTCAACAGACTTGAAAGGAATAATTAGAACTGTTTTTGAAGATTGTACGGTTGTATGTGAAGAAAACCACCATGAACTGATAGGAAATCACACACACACACACGGTCCTCCCGTTGTTCATCGATTTGCTCGAGCGGGCCCAGTAACGTCTCCATTGGAGACTTTGTTGTTACTGTGTTTGGCATATCGAATACGTCATGGGGAGCTTGCCAGGCTCTGCCATGCGGGCGAGATACTCTCGGTAGCTTGCCGGGCTCTCCGAGAGGGGCGGAGGAATCGAACTCGAGTCGGCCATGTTGGCTGCGTGCAAGGCAAACGCCCTACCGCTGATAGGACAGTATCAAATTTAAACTAAGAAGTGATTGCAGCAATATTGCAGATGGCACGGTCAAGGTATTTGCTGTATCTAGGGGCCGGAGAGACAGTACAGTTGACAGGGTGCTTGCCTTGTATGTGGCATACCCGGGTTCCATTCTCAAAACTATATATGGTCTCTGAACACCATCAGAAGTAATTCCTAACAACGGAGTCAGGAGTAATCCTTAAGAACTATATGGCTCCAAACCAAACAAGAAATTATTTTTTCTATCCAAAAATAAGCCACTGGAATCTGAAGTTAAAAACACAATGCTGGGTTCTGAGAGATAGCATCTGTACTCGGAGGGGTGGGCATTTGCCTTGCATACAACTCATGTTTGACCCATGTTCAATCCCCAGCATCCCATATGGACCCTCAGCATCACCAGGAGTAATTCCTGAGTACAGAAACAGGAGTGACCCCTGAAAGCCCCTAGTGTGACCCCCAAACAAACAAAAATCCACCCCCAAACACAATGGCATTTTTATTATTTCCCCCTCAAAAAGCACATATGAATAAAAATGATTTAATGTAACAAAATAACTATGTGAAGAAAGCTTGAAGTAAAAATAAAGATCTAAATTGATAGAGATGTATTCCATGTTCATGGATAGGAAGACAACAGCATTTAATGCTAGTCCTTCCCCATTTGATCTATAGATTTAGTGCAACAAAAGTAAAAACTGAGCCAGCTGTTTTGTGGTTATTAACAAAGTGATTTTAAAGTTTTATAATGATTAAAAGACCCAGAAAAGCCAACACAATATTGAAGAACTTTTGCGATAGCACAGCGGTAGGGCGTTTGCCTTGCACGCAGCCAATATGGCCAACCCGAGTTTGATTCCTCCGCCCCTCTCGGAGAGCCCGGCAAGCTACCGAGAGTATCTTGCCCGCACGGCAGAGCCTGGCAAGCTCCCCGTGACGTATTCGATATGCCAGACACAGTAACAACAAGTCTTATGATGGAGACGTTACTGGGCCCGCTCGAGCAAATCGATGAACAATGGGAAGGCCTTTACCTTTTTACCTTTAACAGAAAGTTACTCTATGCTATAAAGTTAAAGCAATAAATATAGTGTTTTGATGATGATGAAGGAAAATACAACTTGGTGAAGCAGGATGGGTGGGCATCAAATAGGTAAATCCCTTCCACCCTAACTACCCACACACAGGAGGGAGAAAACTGTCCAACAGATAAAGATCGGTCTTTTCAGCAAATGGTGTCGAAAGAAATGTAAAACAAAAGGAAATCAGACACTGACTTTTGACAAAAAAAGTAACTCAAAGTTGATATTAGAGCTAAGCGTGAGTTGCAAACCTATAAAACTCCTGGAAGATGAGATAAGATAACACAGAAGAAAACCGAGCTGACTTTGGTTTTGGAAATGAATTTTTAGACAGAACAACCAAGCTTGAAGGAATAAATTTACGAGATGGAATTCATTAAAATTAAAACGTCTGCTCTGTGAAAACTACTGGTAAGAGAATGAAAAGTCAGCCCACACTCTGTGAAAAAACTCTTTGAAAACTATATCTGATCAAATGTTTTTATTCAAAATATACAAAAAATGAAAACTGAAAAAGGAAAGCAATCAAAGAAGATTTGAGCAATCACACCCCCGTAGAAGAGACATAGCTGGTAAACAGGATATGGAGAGGTGTCCAAAGTCCTTGGTCACTGGGGCCATAGACAGGACAGTGAACCAATGCTGCACACCTGCTAGTTCAATGCTCAATGAAGATAAACAGGCAGTGGTGATATTGGTCAGGAAGAGCAGAAACAGGAATCCTGACACATCAATGGTGGAAAACAAAAGTGGTGGGCAGTTTGGCAATTTCCTACAAGGGAAGTATGGCCTTTTACCCAGCTATTGACCCAAATGAGTTGAAAATTTAGATTCACAAAAAACCTGCCCATGAATATTTATAGCAGGGTTTTCCTAATTGCCATAATTGGAAGCATCCAGAGTGTCCTTCAATAGGTGAATGAACGAGAAAACGGCTGCACTTTTACATAATGGCGTATTGCTCAGCAATAATAAAAAGATCTATTGCAAAGGAAATGAAAGAACATTAAGTGCATAATTCTAACTGAAGGAAGATAGTCTGAAAAGGCTACGTACAGTGTAATTCTATCTCTCTGACACTCTGGAGAAGCCATAACTATTAAGACAGGTTTTATGTCAGTATTTTCCAGTGGTTTGGGGGGAGGGGTGTATTATGGGGATTTTTAGGGCAAAGAAACCATTTGTTATGGAAATATATTTGGTGGATGGTGAGATGCATTTATGAAACACACAGAATAGATGAGGCCATGGGAGTATGGAATGTGATGTGAACCATGACTTCAGTTAACGACAGAGGTTGCAAAATTGCTCCTGAATTATCACGTGTGCCACATTAATGCAAGATGTCAACAGAAAAATTATGATGGAAATTAGGTTGTCTATGGGAGCGCTCTGTACTCTGCTTAATTTAATTATAGAAGAAGCCTGAAACTGTTCCACAAATGGTCTGATCATTTAAAAAGTTGATTTCAAAGGCACATTTGGAATTATTTTTGCATTTAATTGTTTTGCATTTAGTGTCTCTTTTTGTGGTTTTGGTTTATCTTTTGTTTTAAAGAGGATATGAAGCAGCCTACTGTTGGTGCCTATGGACCCAGGTGGGACCCACTGGGACCCACTGTGGAGATTAAGGGAAAGGGATTACTGGGGACAGTGCAAAGTTCACTGGAGTCTAACAAACAGGGACTTGGAATGAGAATCCCTTCCCTGGGCTGTACACCTTCAGTACAGCACAGGAGTGGACTTGACTGTACTACCTTAGTCCACGTCATCAGTGGGGATAGTGGCATCCTGGATCTAACTGCCATGTCCTTCACCAAGATTGTTATTGCACAAGATAGTACAGAGTTGAAGGCATTTGCCTTTCACACAACGGACCTGGTTCAATGCACAGCACTGCATACGGCCCCTGAAAGTCCTGAGCTATGCCATATGTGGATGGTGAGATGCATTTATTTAAGAATTTCACATTCACCCCACCCTCTCCCTGCCTGCTCCCAGAAACTCTAGGGTCTTCACTGAGATTAATGGTTTTGATTCTTACCAGTTTGCTTCTACTGTATTGACATTGCACATGTGAAGGAAGGAAGGAAGGAAGGAAGGAAGGAAGGAAGGAAGGAAGGAAGGAAGGAAGGAAGGAAGGAAGGAAGGAAGACCCTAAGGGACTGTGGCCTGTTGAAACTCCTCCAGAAGAACAGCGACTGCTGTATGGTTCTCATCGCTAGTCTTCAGCATAGCATTTTGTTTTGTTTCCTCTTTTTTTCTTTACTCAAATCTTATTTAAAATCCCAGCCAGATCTCAGGACCTTAGACCAGATTCTGACCACTAGAGAATCACATTCTGTGACGCAGATTAGGGCCAGACACAGCTGCTGATTATTGCTATTCCAGGATGCTAGCTTCCTACTTTCACATGTGAGTAATTGCCTTGGTTGTCTCTCCCAAGGTCCCGGTGGCATTCCACAACTTAAAGAATTTCTCATTCACCCCACCCTCTCCCTGCCTGCTCCCAGAACCTCTAGGGTTTTCACTGAGATTAATGGTTTTAATTCTTACCAGTTTGCTTCTACCGTATTGACATTGCACATGTAAGTGAAATCATCTGGCAATTGTCCCTCTATTTCTTAATTTATTTAACTACACAAACACTTCAAGTTTCAGCCATTTACTCCCCCATCAAGTCAAAGTTTATCTTTATTTAAATTAAAAAAATTTTTTTTTAGGTCTTGGGCCATACCCTGTGATTTTCAGGACTTACCTGGACACTGCTCAGGGGTCACTACTGGCAGGTCTTGGGAGAACAGATGTAGTATTGGGGATTGATCCCAAGTTGGCCATATACAAGGCAAACTCAATCCATGCACTATCTCTCTAGCCTCATGGCTCATCTTTTTAATCATTTAGTCATTTTCATAATTAATGACTGTAATCATTTAATCATTTAGTCATTTGTTGATGGACATTTGTGTTGGTTTTATGGTGGCAGCTACTGTGGATTGGTGCTTTGCACATAGAGGTTCAAATACCATCTCAACTTAGTGTTTTTCATTCAGGTTCATGCCTGGGAGAGGCATTACTGGGTCAAATGGAGCTTCCAGTTTCACTTGAAAAAATCTCCAAACTATTTTTCATCCTCCCATTAGCACACCAGAGTTCCTTTTCTCCCACATTTTCACCAGCACTGTTATTTCAAATATTTTTGAGATGGGCCATTCTTGTGGGGACAACAAGACAGCTCCACGAGGTTTTTATTCACATTGTCCTAACCATAATGTGCATTTTCCCTCATCAGGCAGAGTAATTAATGAGCCCAGTGACAGGAACCACCAAAGAGAGAGGGAGCAGATGTGGTCCTATCTTTGTGAGAGATTATTCCTTCAGAGCTGACCTGGGGGATTAAGTCCCTCTCAACCCAGAGGAAGAAAGGATGGCAGAGAAGCTGGGGTCAAGCAGATCTGATACCCACGGAAAGGAAAGGTTGTGAGTCAGAGGAAGGCATTCTACACCATGGACTCTGAGCACAGTCACTCGGAGCAAGGAAAAGCCAAAAATCTCTTACCTCTTTCTGTTCCTAGGGATTCTGATTACCAGGTTAACATCAAGTGTCCTTGTCATTGTTCTCTCCAAAGCAGGAGGTTTTCCCACTCTGGGATGCAATGATGATGATTGAATTTCTTCACACAGACCCTTGAACTGAGCAATGATATTAAAACTTTCAACATACTATTAGGAGCGGAATTCCAATGCCATTTCAGTCAATATGTAGTTTTTTTTTTTTTGAGAGCTCCCAGCATACCCCTCTCCCCTCCCAGCTTTGCAAAATATAGTAACAAAATTCTTGCTACTGGATTGGCTGTCAAAGAAAATGTTGAGACACACTTATGTATTAATAAATGAACTCTGTCTTTTGCATCTCATTACGTATTCTGTAGCAAGGCAATGTTAATAGAATGGAAATGCAATCTGGATATTTGTGCAGAGAGGAAGATATTAATAAGGTGGGCTGGAGGAGGAGCTAAGAGCCCCACTAATTAGGCAGGAGATTCTAAATCTTGGGCCTTATTGTGTGAATTTGCCTTGTGACACTTCTTTAATAAAACAACCATAATCATGACTAGAACTTGATTGGCATTGTGCTGAACTCAGACCTCAATTTCAACTTCAATTTCCGAACAATATTTGCAATATTTTAGAGTATAGACTTCATACATATTTTATTAACATTTTACTATGGTTTAAGTGATTCTGGATGCTGTCCCAATGGGTCTTTTAAAAAATACAAAGCACATATTTTTTATTATCAATACATATAAATTTATTATTAAATCACTAATGCTAAAATAAAATGTTCAGTATAATTTTCCAATTGTACTAGCAATAAAAGGGGAATCAGTCATTAATTAATCATACATTGGTGATTCGTAAATATTTGATGCCCTTTTGAAAAAATTCAATGTACACCGACTTACAGATGACATGGTGCTAGATGGATTGATGTGTAAATATGCTTGCTTTCCTAATATAAATAAAGTCTCCAAAATATGAAAAACGTCTTGGGGGAGAGATAATGTTTGTGTCCACTGGAGCCAAAACCCTTCACTTATTCCTGCTCAAAGGGGGAAGATATTCCCAGCTTCACTTCTCTAGCAAATGTTCAGGGTTGCTGGCCATTTCCAAGTCTCCTGGCATCAATGAGAGCTCTGCCTCTACCTTGCAAGCTCCAGGCCTGGTGCCTGGTTGATAAGTTGATGGTCCCATGTCCATTTGTTATATTCAGTAGTTACTTAGAGGGAAACAAGGAGGAGGGGCAGAGAGGAAGAAAGAGAATACGTATCACTTAATCACTTAATCACTTAACTTCCGGTTAGTCGTCGATTTGCTCGAGCGGGCGCCAGTAACGTCTCCATTTGTCCCTGTCGCGTGCTAGTGTAGCCCAATGGCATCTCTTCGCTCCGGGAACATGGAGGGCCTCAAACCGATCGTTCATGACCTTGACAAAGAAGTCTGACCATCTGGTAGGTGGGCGGCCACGCGGTCTCTTGACATCCCGTGGAATCCAATCAGTAACAGCTCTAGTCCAACGGTCGTCTTTAAATCTCATTACGTGACCAGCCCATCTGATTTTTGACACCTTGGCAAATGAGACAGCGTCCCTGATCCTTGATCGTCGACGGATGTCAGAACTCCGGATTCGTTCTCTCATTTGAGTGAAACGTGATATTCCAAGCATAGCTCTTTCTATTCTTCTTTGGGAGACCTGAATGGCGTTCTCATCTTGTTTGCGTAGGGCCCAGGTCTCTGAGGCATATGTTAATGCAGGAAGAACAGTGGAATCAAAGAGATGTGCCCGGAGCCGGAGGTTCTTCGTCCTCTTAGCTATTTCTTCGACGTTCTTGAAGGCGTTCCAAGCCGCTCTCTTCCTCCTGCGCAGCTCGGGTGCCAGGTCATTTGTCATGTTGACCTCTCGACCTAGGTACACATAGCTGTTGCATTCGGAGATGGTCGTTCCATTGAGAGCGAATGGGGCGTCAGGAACAAGGCTGTTTCTCATAAACATTGTCTTCGTAAGATTCAGCTGTAGTCCTACCTTTCCACACTCACGGTCAAAGTCGGCCAGCATTTGTGCCGCTTGGCTGATGTTTGGTGTTATTAAAACAATGTCATCAGCAAAGCGGAGGTGGTGTAGTTGCCGACCATCTATCTTCACTCCCATTCCTTCCCATTCCAGTCGTCGCATGATGTTCTCGAGGGTGGCACTGAAGAGTTTTGGTGAAATGGTATCACCCTGCCGCACCCCTCTCTTGACATCAACGATCACTTCTTTGTAGAATGGTGAGATCCTGGTAGTGAATCCGCAATACAGCTCACGGAGGATCCTGATGTATTGGGCTTGAATGCCCTGATTGGCTAGGGCTTCAATGACCGCTTCCGTCTCAACAGAATCAAAGGCCTTCTTTAAATCAATGAACGTTAAGCAGAGCGGCATCTTGAACTCCCGAGAAACCTCAATGAGTTTGGTTATCGTGTGGATATGGTCGATGGTGCTGAATCCTTTGCGGAACCCTGCTTGCTCACATGGTTGTCCTTCATCTAGTGTTCTGCCAATCCTATTCAGGATGACTCGAGTGAACAACTTGTAGATGACAGACAATAGGCAGATCGGGCGATAGTTGCCAATGTCATGGATGTCTCCCTTCTTGAACAGTAGTACGGTCCTGCTGGTTTTCCATTGAGATGGAACCTTGCATTCAGACAGGTAGCGAGTGAAGAGCCGAGCCAGTGTATTGATGAGTACTGACGGCAGGTTCTTCAGGTGTTCAGGTCTGACCTTGTCTGGGCCGGGTGCTGTTTGCTTCTTTACTGACGAAATCGCGTGTCGGATTTCGGAAGGGAGAACGTTGGGAACGACATACCCATCCTGTGGAATTTGGTATGTCGGCAAGTGGACATGGCTATCGAAGAGATTTGAGTAGAAGTCATGGATAATCTTCTCCATTGCCGTTCTGGAGGATGTGATGGATCCATCAGGACGTCGGAGGGCAGTCATCTTGGTCTTATAGTTGGCGAAGGACAGGCGGGCTTTACGAATACTTTTCCCGGCTTCTGCCGCATCTACCAGTACTTCTGCTCTTCTCTCTTTGAGGTCTTCCTTGATCGCATCTCTGCACTGCTTTGCAAGCTCGGACGTTAGCTTGCGGTTGCCTGAGGCATGCGCCAAACCACGCTGGCGAATTAGCTCAAGAGTTTTCGAAGATAGGCGACTTTTTGTGGCTATCTCTCTCTTGGCGTTCCTCGCACATTCATGGAGGTGCTGAACCAGTCGATCGTATTCCTCGTCAATGTTGTCAACAATGGCATCTTCCCATGTTGCCGCAATAGTACCAAAGAGTTCCCAGTTGGTGGTCGTTCTGGGAGTTCTCTTTTTGAACTTTGCAGCCCTTTCTCCCTGCTCTGTGAAGTAGAATTTTGCACGAAGGAGACGGTGGTCCGATCCCGTTCGAAATTTTGGGACAACAGCGACATCAGTCAGGCAAAACCGTCGATTGAATATGATGTGGTCTATTTCGTTGTGGAATCGTCCACCGGGAGACTCCCATGTCCATCGTTTAGATTCTGCCTTCTGGAACTGTGAGTTACCATGAATGGTCTTGGTCGACATGATGAACTCAGACAGTCTCTCACCCTGTTCGTTCCATTCTAGGCCATGGGTTCCGATGTGAAGTTCTTCAGCTGATCTTCTTGGTCCTATCTTGGCATTAAAATCACCCACAATGATCTTGTAAAAGGTGTGGTCTTCTTTATAGAACTTCTCTAGCTCCATGTAGAACTTCTCGATTTCTCTTTCATCATAATGAGATGTTGGTGCGTAAACAACGAAGATAGAAACTGCAGGCAGTGAGCCACATCTATTCAAATGTAAACGTCCGATTCGGGTTGTTAGGCATTCAAATGAATCAATGCTCTTGGCCAAGTTTGTGTTGACAAGGACACCGACGCCTCCAACACCTCTTTTATCGCATGTTCCGAGGAACAATTCTTCTCCAGTGTTATATTCAGTAGTTACTTAGAGGGAAACAAGGAGGAGGGGCAGAGAGGAAGAAAGAGAATACGTATAGAAAAAAAAATACCTGGACCTTCTAATAGTTAAGACTGTGGGCTGTGGTGTAATCAGAACCCTTTGGTCCTACAGTCAGAAATACCTTGTTCTGCTGTTTTATGATGCACCTCTGGCCACATAGACACCATGAGGTGTTGCAGCTGACCATTGCACCAACTTCCGCAGGACACGAGACTGGTCTTGGAGGAACCAGACAGCTTTCCCAAGTCCAAGGCACATGCCCAGTGTTCAGGGCATGACACCATGTAGACTCCAAGGAGGACATGAACACCCCCTCAGTTCAGTTCTTAAAGCTTTCCCCCAAACTGATGGTGGCTGTCCCCTGAGAGTGCCCACGGCCATATCTCAGAAGTGCACTGTCCTTAGTAAGTCTCTGTGATATCCACCTTGTCCTTGAATTCCTTCTTGGACAGAAAATGTAGGGCCGGCACGCCCACCCCTCCCCCTTCTCTTTTCTTCCCAGGTCATGTTTAGGGTGGATAGAGCTGTCGGAGCTTTTCGGGTTCCACAGTCCTGTGCTCTGGGAAGGAAGCCACCTTCTCAGTCTGTGCTTTGAGATCTGAAATGGGGCAGGTGAAAAATCCGGATCAAGGACTGTCACGTTAGGAGGCAGCTCTACCTCTTGACACTCAGCCTTGACCGGCTCTGCTAGTGTGAGCAGAACACGAGTCTGGTCAGCAGCCATCGGGGTGAGCCCAGGGGCACCATATTCTGCTAATGATCCACACAACTCCTCATGGGTCAGTTCTCTGTCTGCTGCCTGGACATGCTAATCGCAGTCTTTACAGTAACTGCCATGCCTGCATCTGGCTGCCTGGCCTCAGCTCTCTGTGCTTATGCATTCGTACTGGGAACTACTCTGAGATGGACAGCTGCCTCGGACACCCTAGGAAGCTGGCATTCCTTTCAACAGTGCATCTTGATGACCATTGGGGTTTCCTGACTGTATTGTGAGAAATCATCATCCAGTGGTGTTCCCCCCCCCCCACTTCCTCCCTCACTCCCACCTCACTGAGCCTTTTCACCCTCTTCCTGTGTCTTCCACAGAGAACAGGGAGTTTGCCCTGGGCTCAGCATGGACTATCACTTTTTCACGCCCCTCGTGACATCCTGGAGGTGGGTTCACTGGGACCTTTGCTATGATGCAGGGGTCATCAGGGCTCCTCTGCAGGTACATGCTAGGCTTGTACCTCTGCAGGATTCCAGGATGCTGTTGGAGGTTCTGGATAGCTCTGGGGCCACACTCACAGCTTTAAGATGCTGCAGCATCCCTGGGTCCAGGACTCTCCTCTGAGGAACTTGAATGGGACAATAGTCAGGAGATACTGACCCACCTCCAGACTCAAAGGTGCCTTTTGCAAAACACCTGCCTCCATTGGCTGGAACAAATACTAGTTGATTCCAACTTGCTCTCTGTGAGTAAAACAATGTACAAATGTTTTCTTAATTAGTAAATGCATTTTTAAGAGAGATACTTGTGATGCTTTCCAATAAGAATGAAGAAAATTAGGAAACTAACTTTAAAAACACTTTTATTCTTTCTTTACTTAAATATTTAAGGATTTTTTTTGTGTTTTGGTTCTTAGGCAACACCTGGTAGTGGTTAGGGACTGCTCCCAGCTATGTGCTCAGCGATCACTCATGCTAGGGCTCAGGGAACCAACCATCTGTGGTACCCAGGACCAAACCTGGGTCAGCCACATGAATGGCAAGTGCCATAATTCCTGTACTAATTCTCCAGCCTAAACTTTAGTCTTTTTGTAGCTTATTTTTTTTTTTTTTGGTTTTTGAGCCACACCCATCAGAGCTCAGCGATTACTCCTGGTTCTGTTCTCAGGGATCACTCCTGGCCAGGTTTGGGGACCAGATGGGGTTTCTGGAGACTGAAGCCAGGTGAGCCATGTGCAAGGCAAATGTCCTATTCAATATTCACTGGGCTATCGCTCTGGCCTCTCTTTTAAATGAAAACAATTTTAAGTACTGGCTTCTTTATGTTCTTTTTTAATTTTTTGAGATGGAGCTAATGATTAATAAAAAAGTGATGTTTATTTAAAATTATAATAACGATATTTATTGATTATGATATTGTAATGGGCTGGAGCGATAGCAGGGCTGAGCGATAGCACAGAGGGTAGTGTGTTTGCCTTGCAAGAGATCTACCCGGGCAACCCAAGTTCGATTCCTCCACCCCTCTTGGAGAGCCCTGCAAGCTACTGAGAGTATCTCGCCTGCACGGCAAAGACTGGCAAGCTACCCGTGATGTATTTGATATGCCAAAACACAGTAACAAGTCTCGCAATATTACTGGGCCAGCTTGAGCAAATCGATGAACAACGGGAGGACAGTAACAGTGACAGATATTGTAATATATTAATTAGTACAATATACAATAATGATAATGACCATTTGCTAGACCAATTTGAAAATAGTTTCCTAGGAATTCATAGAATTCCTAAATTCATGCTGATGCAATGAACAAATGAAATTGGTAATTCTTTAGATAATTAATTTAAAATATTGAGATAAACTGAGGTTTAGAATTAGGGTTCAGGATTATGATTCAATTTAGGATTAGTCTTGGTTGGAACTGGGGTTCCGGGTTAGTGTTAAATTAGGGTTTTACTATTTCAAGAAATAAAAGAGGACACTAGGAAACGGAGACACATACCCTGCTCAGGGATAGGGAGGATTAACATCATCACAATGGCAATACTGCCCAAAGCACTATACAAATTCAATGCGGTCCCTATCAGGATACCCATGACATTTTTCTTTTTTATTTCCCATGAAATTTTTCAAAGAAATAGACAAAACACTCCTGAAATTCATATGGAACAATAAACTCCCACGAATAGCCAAAACAATCTTTGGGAAAAAGAAGATGGGTGGCATCACCCTCCCCAACTTCAAACTGTACTACAAAGCAGTAGTAATTAAGACAGAATGGTACTGGGCTAGAAAAAGACCTGCAGACCAATGGAACAGAGTTGAATATTCTGTCACAGACCCACAAATATATGACCACTTAATCTTTGACAAAGGAGCAAGAAATGTGAAGTGGAACAAGGAAAGTCTCTTCAACAAGTGGTGCTGAGAAAACTGGATAGCTACTTGAAAAAAAAATGAACTCTGACCTCTGTCTAATGCCAGACACAAAAGTCAGATAAAAATGAATTAAAGACCTCAATATCAGACATGAATCCATAAGGTATATAGAAGAAAATATAGGCAGAACTCTCCAAGACATTGAAGCTATAAACATCTTTAAGGATGAAACAGCACTGACCATGCAAGTGGAAGCAAACATAAACAAATAGGACTACATCAAACTAAGAAGCTCCTGCACCTCAAAAGAAACAGTGACCAAAATTCAAAAAGAGCCCACAGAATGGGAAAGAATATTGACTCAATACCCATCTGATAAGAGATTAATATCCAGGATATACAAGACACTAGTAGAATTGTACAAGAAAAAAACCTCCAACCCCATCAAAAATGGGGAGAAGAAATGAACAGAAGTTTCCTCAAAAAAGGACTACAAATGGCCAAAAGGCACATGAAAAAATGCTCCACATCACTAGCCATCAGGGAGATGCAAATCAAACAACAATGAGATACCATCTCACACCACAGACACTGGCACACATTCAAAAGAACAAAAGCAACTAGTGCTGGCGTGGATGTGGGGAAAAAGGGACACTCACTCTTGGTGAGAATGCCCACTAGTCCAGTCTTTTTGGAAAACAATATGGACAGTCCTTCAAAAACTAGAAACTGAGCTTCCATATGACCCCACAATACCACTTCTGGAAATATATCCCGTGTACGCAAAAAAGCACAGTAGAAATGACATCTGTACCTATATGTTCATTGCAGCACTGTTCACGATAGCCAAAATCTGGAAACAACCCAAGTTCCCTAGAACAGATGACTGGTTAAAGAAACTTTGGTACATCTATACAATGAAATACTATGCAGCTGTCAGGAGAGATGAAGCCATGAACTTTGCTTATAAATGGATAGACATGGAGAGTATCATGCTAAGTGAAATGAGTCAGAAAGAGAGGGATAGACAGAGAATGACTGCATTCATTTGTGGAGTATAAAACAACATAACATGATACTGACACCTAAGGATAGCAGATACACGGGACAGATAGATTGCTCCATAGCGGGAAGGCTGCCTCATGAGCAAAGGGGAGAAGGCAGCTGGAATAGAGAAGAGATCACTAAAAAAAAGATGGTTGGAGGAATCGGCCAAGACGGGAGATGTGTGCAGAAAGTAGATAAAGGACCAAACGTGATAATCTCTCGGGGTATGTATTGCAAACCATAATGCCCAAAAGTAGAGAGAGATTATGGGGAATCATGTCTTCCATGGAGCAGGGGGAGGGGTATACCAGGGATATTGGTGGTGGGGAATGTGCACTGGTGGAGGGATGGGTGTTTGATCATTGTGTGATTGTAACCCACACACGAGAGCTTGTAACTATCTCACGGTGATTCAATAAAATTTTTTTTAAAAATTAGGGTTTTAGGATTAGGATTAGAGTTAGGGTTAGTGTATTAATTAAGATTAGTTGCAGTTAGGGATTGGGTTAGGGTTTAAGTTAATATTATAGTGTTAATTCTAGATTTCTGTTAAGATTTAGATTAGTCTCCTGGTTTAGTGGTTAGGGTTCTGGTCAGGATTCTGGTATAGGGTTCTGGTTCTGTTTAGGGTTAGATTTTGAATCAGCATCAGTGTATATGAAATTTTTGGTATTAGTAAAGTTGCAAATTGCCCTCATTTTCTGCTTCTTTTCACTGGTGATAGCAGAGCACACAATCTTGGATGTTCCATTTCCTTCCTTTAAGTTTCCGACTTTACTCTTGTCCTGAATTTGCCACTGTCTACAGAGAACTGTCCCGTCTCTTGTCTCTTTATCTCATTCTACTAAGTGTCCCTGTGGCTTGTGCCTCTGTTTGCTAAGGAGTGGCTGTAGAAGGGATTCTGGGAATTCCTGCGTGACAAAGAAGGGCTCGGGGAAGAAGGAGCAGACAGTGCCTCTCCAGAATGTGCAGGAGAGGATGGAGCAGACACTTAATCCCCAGCCCTTGAATTTTGGTTTCCAGTGGCCGTGAGTCATGGCTATGCTGCACTCAAGTCTATTATGAAGTGTGCAACAGTGAAATGTTTAAAATGATGCTCAGTATGTCATTAAATGTGACATAGAGACCCAAAGTGAAGGCACACGGCTGGGCAAAAGACACTTACTGCACCCAGGGCAGCCCTGGAGCTTGGTATGTGAAGAGGGAATCTGCAGGAAGGCAAAGTGGATCTGAGTGAAAGACGTGTCTGCTGTGTGATGACGTAGAAACAGAAGCAAACTAGGCCTCATCTCCTTACAGGCAAAATAACTACAGCCCATGCCAGGCAGAGTGAGAGAGCTTGTACAAGAGGAAGAACTGGAATTTCAGGGGCTACTTCTTTCTGTGGAGGTTGGGCACACCTGGTGGTGCTTAGGGCTTACTCCTGGCTCTGCACTCAGGGCTCACTCCTGGTGGGCTCAGGGAACCACACGGAATGTTAAGGATCAAACTCGGGTCTGCGGTGTTTGAGGCAAATGCTCTCCCTGTAGTATTATGGCTCTGTCTGTCCAGGTGCTACTTCTAAGGTCTGGCTTGTTCTTCCCCTCGTGCCTCCAGCTCTTTCTCTGTCTTCATCAGATCAGCTACTTGTTCCATCTATGGTATGTAACTCTATTCTGTGACTTGTTAGAACAAAATCCATTAAAAGCCCTCTATGGAGGCTGGAAAGCAGGGAAGGGCACAGAGCTCACACATAGGGCTCTTCCGGCTTCCAGCCCTGAAGGAAGGACCCATCAGGGTGTGGGATTCTCAGTTAACTTGGCTTGAAATAGAAGCCACAAGCACCTGTGAACACACACTGTCCTGTGTGTGTTCATTACATCACTAAGATCCATTACTTAAGTAGGGCCAGTGAACGACGTGCAATGCGCTTAGACTAAAAATAAAGCCTCCCAAACAGAGCACCCTTGGGCTAGACAGAGCACAGCAGTTAAGGCCCTTGCCTCGCACGTCGCTGACCTGGGTTTGTTCCCCCAGCATCTCCAAAATAATTACCCGACTGCAGAGCCAGGGCTAATTCTGGAACATCACCAGGTGTGGTCGCAAAACCAAAATAAACAAATAAAACAAAGCCCTTATTCCTCTGAAATCCACAGGGTCGAGGGGGCATCTGGTGTTTTCCCCAGGTCTCACCTCGAAGGATCGTTAGTGACCCACACAGAGGGGTGATGTCCTGTCTTCTTCTGCTTCTGATCTGGAACAGGACTGATGACTGAAGTGTCCGGGTCCCCCAAGCACAGCTCAGATGGCCGGGGACCACGCCCACAGATACTACGCCAGAGACAGGGTGAGCTTGGGGAGTGCTGGGGGCCGCCCAGAGACCACTAGCAGGGGCTTGATTCAGGATCTGGAGCACAGGCAGCGGCCTGCGGGCATGCGCTCTGGCCCAGGGCTCTCTGCCCCTCCTCCAAGGCAAATCTTCATGCAAACCTCGGTATGAGTGGTTTGGGAAAGGCCTTTCAGATTCATTCCTTAAGTAGGGCCAGAAATGAATTCAGCTCCTCATCTAAATCCAGGCCTTATAACGTTTTGCATCTGCAGCTCAAGGGCAGGAGGAAAAAAGGGGAGGAGCACTTAGAGCACAACCAGCTGTCAGCTGATGAGACGGGCACAGAGAGAAGTGAGAGGAGCAGTGAGGAAGGGGCACAGGGCATAGTTTTCTGATGCGGGTACGAGTAGAGCACAACCTCTGGTGAGAATTTTCAGACCCACTGACAACGGTCGTGTGACCCTGCCACATGGGCCTCTGCTGGGTTGGCAGCAACCACCCCCACTGGACAGAGGAGCCCCCAACCCTTTAGGTGGTGAGGGGAACTGGTAGACAGGGGCTGGATACTTGCAGAACCACTAAGTCCAGCCACCGGCAAGCAACACTCCTCTCAGACGGAGAGGGGCCTTGTGGGGCCCTGTCTACCGCTGCTCCAGCTCCTGGGCCTGCCTGGGAGCAGAGTTCTGGAACGACAGACTTCCTGTTCCCGAATCTTCCATGCAAGCAAAATGCTGTGGGTTTACATTGCAAATTTGTTTTTCCAGATCCTTGAAATGACTTGGGCTAACGTAATCACAGTGATCCAAGAACACAGCAGAAGGAATGAGAGCCAAGCCATCCAAGAGATGGTGATTCCTGCAGCAAATATGTCTGAATAATGGAGCTTGGCATTGATGTCTTTAGTTCTCAAGGAACTTTCACTGACAATAAACTAGGGGTCAATACAAAGTTTCTCTTAATCATCTATCTAGACATTGCACACAGTTTTTCACTGGGCATTACTACCATATCTGAGAAAACATCCCCACTAACTAGAGTTCACTGTGGAGCAATTTGAAACATTGATTGCTGAAGTGTGAGAGAATATTTAAGATCAATGTACAGAAATATTGAGCAAAATCGTTAAGCAATTTACCTGTGTCACACTGTGGAAAATTGTAAATGGGAGTCTGGTAAATTGGTTCAAAAGTACATTTTTTTCCTGATCATTCTCCACCTCTCTTCTCTCCAGAAATAGCAGTTGCTGTTGTTAGATCACAGAAATATGAAGGAATTGCTGATCAATCATCATTATTGTTTTTGCTGTGATGATTATTAATTATTGCATACCCAGGAAGTGACGGAATGAACATATGGAAATATCCAGTGCCAAATTACAGAAGGCTTGCGTAAATGATAGATGAAAGCAGAAGATTGATACACACACATACAAACACACGTTCACAGACATACGCACATAAACACACACACATGCATGCACACACACGCCATGCACACATGCACACACATCACACCCATGCACACACACCCGCACACACATCACATACACATGCACACAGGTGCACACACCTACATAAAGTGGAATAAGTCAGAAGTTCTGGAGAAGCAGATGCCAGAATCTCTTTTCTTTAGCTTCTTTGGTGATAAAGCTGTTTCTCCCCCTTTCCCTCCCTTCTTCCCTCTCTCCCTCATTTCCTTCCCTCCTTCATTCCTTCCTTCCACACCCTACCTCTGTCTCTAGGTCATGTGAACATTGTTTCCTATTTTGAGGTAATTACAATGTTATTTTGAGGTAATTTTCAGGTAATTACAATGTTAATAACAATACCTCATTATTATAAAAGACACAGGGTCTTGCATATAGACCCTATGTAGGGTTATAAAATAAATATCAAATGATTAAAACAATTAATGTCTTAAAGAATATGTTCTACAATCATAATAGAATTGCATAAGACATTGATAATAAGATAACCAGAAAATTACCTCCAAATATGTAAAAATCATAAGGCATACCACAACATGAATCATAGCTCAAACAATCACTATTAGAAGGGAAATAAAATATTTTGGACCTCATGATAAAGGAATGTGACACATATCAAAATTTATGGTATGTTTCTAAATATGTATATGATAATAACTATGACTTTAAAAACTTATATTACAAAATGAGAATGATTTAAGAGTAGTTTAATTCTTTTTAATCTACAAAGATAAAAAGTTAACCCAAGATAGCAAGCAAATAATAAACTATCAAAAAATCAATAAAATACAGGACAAAGAAGAATAACTTTTAAAATCCTTTGAAAGTAAAAAAGTCAGTACTTGAATTTAAATGGGATTGCAAGAGCCCCTGAAAAGACAAAAGAGTATCAAAAAAGGAAAAAAAATGGAGGATTCACACTTTCCAATTACAAGACTTAACCATGAAACTAAAGTTACCTAGAGGGTAGAGTTCTGGCACATGGATCTCTGCTGTACAGATCAATGAATTATAATTTTGAGAGCAAAAAGCAAAACATCCTTGGAAAATTGATTTTTTGGGCAAGGGTGCCAAGACTGTTCAATAAGAATAGACTCGTCAACAAATGTTGCTAGGAAACTGGAGAGAGACAGTAAAGAGGAAGAAATTGGATCTCTGCTCCTTTCCATGGGAAAAAAAATCAACCCAGAATGTATTGATGGCCTACAAAGAAGTGCTCAGAAGAGCGTGGGTTCAGGCCCTCTGTTTTGGCAGTGCGTCCACAGGTTTGACGTCAATGCATGACAATGAGGGATTGGCAGAGCTGGCATGTGGGTGGACCGTGACACTCAGTGCTGGAGCCTCTGGCTTCTGTGGGTCTGTATTTTGAGAAAGACATTGAAGGGAGTAACTAAGGTTGGACCCTTGAGCTCGTAAGATTAGTGTTCTCATGAGAAGAGATGTCATAGCACCGCCCTCCCCTTCCCCTCACCCTCCACCCCCATCTGTCTCTGTTTCTCTCTCTGCCACCTCTTCTCATGAACACTCATTCAGGGCCATCTCCTTAATCGCAAAGGACTGCGCCCTGCTTTGTTTCTAGCAAGTGTCATGGCCTCTGCCTAGCGCTTTGCAGAGCTGTGGGCATGTGGTTACCTGGCAGAGTTTAGGGGGAGGAGTTACCCACAGTACTGCCAGGAGAACAGAGCTATAGGGTCATCACGGCCACCGAAGTGACTCAGAAATGGGGTAGGGGGTCTAAGTGGATCATTCCCAATCTCAAGCTCTGATGGACTTTGCCGGGAATGTAGGGTTGAGTAGTTTTCCTTTCATTAATCCTGCTTGGATGGGGACTGGGCCTCCTCCACCCAGATCCCCCATCTTCCAGTAGCTAGACAGTTACAACCACCAACTGCCATGTAACCCCACCAACGGCCAAGATCCAGAGACTATAAAACAAAACTCCTGGAGGAGAACAACACAGAGTCTCCTGCCCCCACACCTGGCTGTCCTAACCGGGGTCCCTTGGAAGGGGGTGGGTTAAGTTTCCCATTCCACCCTGAGCAGAGCCGCAGCAGCTGAAGATCTCTGGGACCCAGCCAAAGCCATGCTGAGACCACTCTTCACATGCTAGGACGAACCTCATGCATGAAGAAACTGGCAGAGGAACCCAGGTGTGTGGGACCCGGGTCTGAGATCTCCAAGCCTGCTTGGATTGGGACTGGGCCTCCTCCACCCAGGTCTCCCATATTCCAGTAGCTAGACAGTTACACCCACCAACTGCCATGTAACCCCATCAACGGCCAAGACCCAGAGACTAAAACCAAGCTCTTGGAAGCGAATGCAGCCGCGCAACCGCTTATTGTCTAGTTCGCTCTCAGAGAACCCGAAAGGCTACCGAGAGTATCTTGCCTGCATATATGCCTAACTGGGAACACCTGTAAAGTTGAATTGAGGCTTCCCCAAATACCTCTATCCCTCTTGGAGAGCCTCCTGGTAAGCTACCGACAGTATCCTGCCCATACAGCAGAGCCTGGCAAGCTACCCGTGGCATACTCGATATGTCAAAAACAATAACAATGATGGTCCTCATTCCCTGACCCTGAAAGAGCCCCCACTATGCCATTGGGCTACACTAGAACGTGACAGGGATGAATAGAGACGTTACTGGTGCCCGCTCGAGCAAATCAATGAACAACAGGGTGATAGTGATAGTGAATCCTGCCTTCTCCTTTAGCAATTAAAATGTTTGCCCCATGGTATCACAGTGTCTGGAAGCATATAATCCATCTGACTTCATGGATCCACATCTAGTGAGCAGTTTTGCCCCAGACACCCCTCACCCATACTGGATATAGATGTCATTTATAGGAACTGAAACAACTTTGGAATAGTTGGAGGGCGAGTGGATGGATTTTGAATGCAAAATGAGGATAACATTGAGGGGGACAAGGGTGGAATGCTTTTGACTGAATGTTTATGTCTTTCCAAGGTTCCTGTGGAAACCCTTTGCCCTAATGTGCCTGTATTTGGAGGCAAGTCTCCGAGGACGCAAAGCAGGTGTCATGAGTCATAAAGAGGGGCTGACCTCTGAGGATTGTGTCCTGATGAGAAGCGACAGCAGAGAGCTCAGTTCTGACCTCTATGTTCTTCTGTAAGCACACCACCCAAGAGACGTGTGGGAGAAAAGAGTGAGGAATCTGTCAAAGGAAGTGAGCTCTCATCAGAAATTGGTGCCACTGACACTTTGATGTCATGATGCAGTTTCCAGAAGGCTTAGGAAGTAGATTTCTGTTGTTTAAGCCGTGTGATCTGTGGTTCTTTCCCCTGAGCACACCGCAGGAGTATGTTCCCACAAGGCCCAGGCTGTAGCAGGCATGTACTATTGCATGTGTCTCTGACATACCCAGACGAGGACCCTCACCCCCTTTAATAAGCCCCAGAGAAGGTGGATTAGGGGCTGCCTAGGGATGGGGGAGGGAGGAAGAAGGTTACTTAATATACCTGGCAGGTTCTTCTGGAGCTCTAAAAACATCTTGAAACCAGAGAGAAGACCAATTCTATTCAAGTGTCAACTTGAAGATGTATATTATGTGAATAATATACAAATTCACAAATAATTCACAAATTTATATTATGTGAATCTTACCCCATCAAGAAAGTGAAGTCTTTGAAAAGAGAAATTCATCTGATAAAACCCTGGTAAGACTGGTTAAGATAAAAAGTGAAGAAGAAAACAGATGATCAACTATGGAGTGGGACTAGGACTTTATGACCTTACAGCTATAAAATGACATTAGGGGAGAGCAGCAATGCCTTTACGATTATATGCTGACTTTCCAAACTGTTTCCTCGGGGAAACTCGTAATACTGCATCTAGAAAGAAATGAAATTTTTGATAAAAATGCTTCCTAGATGAAATTTTTGATTCATATGTTTTGACACGTGAACTCTATCAAAGATTTAAGAAAGAAAAAATACCAAGTTTAAAGAAATTACAGGAGAGTTGCTTTCTAACTCATCCAGTTTACATTTTCATAAAGAAAGTAAAACACAAATAACATTTATGAAACTTGAAGCAAACTCCTCAGAAACGAGTGACTGCATTCTTGACACATTCAGAGGGATCCACTCCATGATGCTGTTGGTTACTCTGGAAATGGCTTGGTTCTGATCCAAACAGCTCTGATTCTCCCACATCTCTTCAGTAGCTTAATCCCTGGTAGACGTGATTTGACATTTGTTGCCTTATAATCAGTTCTCCATTAGAGTCTAAACAGTCCTTTACAAATACTCTACTGCTGTGTAGTGCCCTCCAATGCTTTCAATTATGCCACTTAGAATCGTTCTGTGCTGACCTGGGCCTATGAGATCTGATCCCCCAAACTCTACTCCTCCTCCCCTGCCCTTCCTCCTCGCCTGACGCCACTCACCCCAATCTTTCTGCTCCTCACACAGCACGCTCATGGCATTACCAGTGGTGTTCTCTTGACTTGAAACCTTCATTCCTTGTTTTTGACAGACCTGGCTCATTCTTCTATGTCTAAATTTCAGCTCAAAACACTCCACTTGTCAAGAATCCCAGTAATATTTTCAAGTTCATGTCCATTTGCCTCTGTGGTACCTGTCCCGAGTGAAATTCTCATTTTCAATATGTTTGTTCATAGATACATTGCTCCGGAATACAATGATTGGGGAAGAATTGAAAATATTTGGGGTCCACCTTCATCCCCTTCCTTCAGCTAGAGCAAACAGACCATGCACACAAGGCACAATAAATATTTTGAGTTAAGTGAATAACGGATAATTATGAGGTTCCACAGGTGGAAGTTGAGTTGTGTCTTCAGACATCAGTGAAATTTTGGAAGAAGAGAGAGGAGAATGGAATAATGAGCTAAGGACTTGTGTTAACAAAGACATGTGGTTGGAACATGAAGGCTGGGCAAGGTGGGGTGGGGAAGTCTAGAAGCTTCCCCCTGGGGCCAGTGGTGGAAAATACACTGGGATCAAAGAGCAAAAAGAGTATTTCAGGCAAAAGGTGGAAGAGTCCTCAGAGAGTCTGCAGCCCCGGCAACGGTGGGCGTGTGGGGCTGTGAGTTCTCACAGAGCCCATGGCTGCTGGGGGGCAGCTTGATGGTCTCCCCTTTGCTCCTTGAGCTGGGTAGCTGCTGAAGCCCCACTTCTGCACCCTCCGTGGGAGCTGGGCTGCCTCTCCTGTGTGTGTCTAATCTAACAACTCGCTGAACACATGGACACACTTGTCCCACTGTGTGTGCCTGGCAGAGAGTTTGACTGTGGAATGGGCTCTAGGGCAGCCCACCTGACTGCCGGGCTGGTATGTCCAGATGGGACAAATCCTGGGGCAGCTGTATGGAGTGAAGAGGGTGTCCTCAGGTCACCCCATTGGGTTCCCTTAATTTTTTTATTTTTAAAATTTTAAATTAAATTTTTTATCTGCTTTTTGGGTCACACCCAGAAATGCTCAGGGGTTACTCCTGGCTCTGCATTCAGGAATTACTCCTGGCAGTGCTTGAGGGACCATATGGGATGCCAGGAATTGAACCTGGGTTGGCTGCTGCAAGGCGCACGCCCTACCAGCTGTACTATTGCTCTGGCCCATGAGTCCCATTTAAATGAGATGCTGAACACTGAAGAATCGTCGGACACAGAGAAGCCCCGAGGATGTCATAGTTCTTATGGTGTCTGCTTTTTCTTGGGTATATAAAGCCCTGGCTGAGAGGCCCACACAAGGCTTTGTGGGTTGGCAGGTGTAGGGGGAGGGGTAATGGTAGGGCCTGGGATGTTTCTGTAGGGAGGAGACCTGACCCTGGGGCTCAGCGAGAGTGTGATGAGACAGATATGCAAGCCCCCTCCTCTAGATGCACTCTTTGGACTATGAGATTTGGGGGCCGCCTTGTCGTGTGGAGCAGAGGAGAAGGGGGAAGAAGAGACAAAGGGGAGATAAAAAGGGGAGAGTGGAAAGAGGACAGAGGCAGGAGGAGGAGGAGGAGGAGGAAGAGAAAGGGAGACAGGAGGAAGGGGAGCAGGGGCGAAGGAGGAAGAGGACAGATTGCACATTTTCAGACAGGTGAGTACGGGGGCTGGACAGGACCTGCTCCACCTGCTCCAGGGTCAGGGTGCCCATGGTGGGGGAGTGTGTCACCTGGGGCCACGCATTGTGGGGGGCAGAGTGGGCCACTGGGGGTGCTGAGTCTGCAGGGACAAGTGACAGACACTCCCGTGTGGCCTTTTGCAGCTGAGGACAGCTGAGGTCCTGCAGACTTGTGGGAATCTCACCCCTTTTTTTACCTGGAGCAGGAGGGGCTGCCATACAAGGCCCAAGAACTCCTGGGGTCTGCCTTGGTTCATGAAGGGACAGACGGGCACACTTCTCCCTCTGCTGTGTTGCTCTGCTCCACATGGACCCAGAGCTTCCCAGTGGCCCTCCTGCCTGTGCCGGGGGGACCCACCTATATAGGGGTGATCTCTGGGATGACCCTCATAGGGAAGGGCTCACTCCACAACCACTAAGGCCCCTCCTGACATGTCCTGCTGCTGGGTTTGAGTTTCACCCACCCGGCCCCTGCAGTGTAGACAGCTTTCTTATTGGGAGATCTCTGCTGTCTCTGTCCAACAGATTCTCCACCCACATGCCGCAGTGCAGACGACTCTTTCCACCCAAACTCTGCTATGTAGAAAACTCTCTCCCTGGGAAGATCTTCTCTGTCTCCAGCTGATTCTCCACCCATGTGTAATCCAATGGGGGCCAGAGCTTCTTGCATCCCACTGGTGGCAGGAAGAATGATGGGGCCAAGAGAAATATAGGATCCAGGCATTGGGGCCCTGCCATGGGTGCCTTGCACAGTGCTCCTCAGTCATCCCCACCCCATGGGCCGCCCAGAGTCTGTCTGATGCTAGGGGACATCAGAGTATGAGTGGAATCTGATTAAGGAAGTCCGTGGATTATTAGGGGTGATGGACAGGCTCAGTCTCTGAGTCAGCCTCAGTGTCCAGCTGGCAGAGATACTCCCTATCCCGTGCTCAGCCCCAGTGGGGCTGGTGGGAGCCAGGGTGGGCGCATGGACACATCTTGGAGTTTCTGGAGCTGCACAGTTGAGTTCAAGCTCAGGATCCTTCCCTTCGAGGGTCAGATGTCGGGGTTTGGTCCTGCATCTGCCCCTCAGCTAGCTGTGTGCTCTGAACTGAATCGTTTTCATTTTGCTTCAGGTTTCTGATCTCCTGAGAGAAGGCAATGATAACACCTCATTGTTAGTGGGACAGGTCAGAGGGGTGATAAGGCCTTGAGGAACTCAGAAGAGGTCTTGCACAAGTTAATCTGGAGTGGTCCCCAGCACCCCACACAAATGATGGGGAGCGATGGAGGGGGATTAAAATTGTACTTTGGTAGTGGAAAAGTTTGCTTTACCTTGTAAATAAAGTATAAACATCAAGACTATTCTAAAAAATCATATATATCATACTTTTTAAATCGTGGTGGGTGCTGGAGAGATAATACTGTGGGTAGGGCATGTGTCTTGCATTTGGCCCACCTGGGTGAAATCTCCAGGACCCCATTTGGTCTCCTGCAACATACCAGGGGTGATCCCTGAGCGCAGAGCCAGGAGTGAGCCCTAAGCACTGCCAGGTATGGCCTCCAAACGCCCCCTTTCAAAAATATATAGAGATGTCTTTCTATCTCTGTAAGATGTATACCTCTGCATCTGTTTATCATCAATATCTATTATTGATGTAGCTATGTAGCTACTGTTATCTACATGTATCATCTCTCCATCTCATCTATCAGGTATGAGATGCGAATGCCTGTGAAGGTAATCATGCATGTGTTTATGTACACATATGTGCACATTTTTACATGTTGCCTCATGCATGAAATGATTGCAAATTGTAAATATCTTTGTTCTAATGATTCTTATTGGCAAACTTGTGGTTCAAAAAGAAAGTACTAAGATGCTCCTTTCACTTCAGGGGGTCTATCTTTTTTAGGGGCGGGAGAGGGACCCTCCCAAGTGGTGAGATGAGATGCTTGGGGACCCCATTTGGTGCCGCAGGTTCAAGACAAGTGTCTGACCCCTGGACTAAGCCTTGGGCCATTGGACACGGTCATTTAAAGCCTCTGAGACAGGTCTCAAGAGGACCAAGATGAATGGCAAAGTGAGGGCTGGTGTCCAGCATTAGACTGACAGACAGGAAAACTGAGTTCAGATTGCAGAATCCCCTAGTGGAGAAAAGGCTGCCAGAGCTTGCCAGGACCCAGGACCTTCTGCCTTCCTCCTGCCTCTTCAGGGCAAGTTCGAGCTAGATCCTTTGATAACTGGAAGTTTGCTTTCAAAACAATAAATAAAAAATGTGATAAAACTCAAATCAATTCAGAAAATTAATTGGCGATACATAATTTAATAACAAATGTTCAAAAGATGATTCCCTTTTAACCTTGTGAAAATTTTAAGGCAATTAAACATCAATGGGAAAATTATATTTGTAAAATGAGACAGCAAGCAGAATGCATTTACATGTTATTAATTGAGAATGTTTCCTAGAGTGATCATGAAACTTGCTTATTAAATGCGGCAAGTACAAAGCACAGAGGAGGCTTGGGTGGAAAAGGCAGAGTCTGGGGGCAGGAATGTGACAGCCCGGGGAGAGGCACCCTCGCCCAGACACACACGCATGCGTGCACACGTAAACACGCATACAACACACAAGCACACACACACGCACTCACACACGTACACACATTCATGTATATGCACACGCACATGAACACACACATCACACACATACACACGCTTGCACGCACACATGCACATGCACGCACACATGCACATGCACACACACATGCACATGCACAAACACAATTGCGTGCACAGAAACACATGCACGCACATGCACACCCTGCATCGTTTTGCATTCCATTGGTCTTCCTGAGGGAGCAGAAGCAAAGAAAAGAGAAACGCCTTGCTGCCTGCGAAGAACTACCAGTAGACACGCTGTTCCTGGGCCTGGGGCTGCACGTGGACCCAGCAGTGCCCCGCTCCCCCTCCCCCGACCCCTGCCCCGCCCCAGAGGGCCTTAGAGGAGGGGCTGAGGCTGAGTCCCCTCATGGGATCATGCACGCAGCAGGTGCTGGGCTCCACACGGTGCTGATCCTGAGCCTGGGTTGCTGGGTCCCTGACCTGGGGTCTCGGGTCCACAACACCCGGGCTTTAGCAGAGCTGTCACGCACCCTTGCAGGTGCTCGGAGAGTCCAGCTCCACTTGTCCAGGGGCTTTCTGACCTCTGCCCTGTCTTTCTTCATTTTCGTGTGTCTCAGACTTCAACAAGCTGCTCCAACTAAAAGTCAACCGGGATCCATGCTAATAGCCGAGATGGCGACCAATCAGCTTTCACATATGTATGCTGTAGCTGAGATGGCGACCAATCAGCTTTGGTATCCCTCACAGTCCATGCTAATAGCTGAGATGGTGACCAATCAGCTCTCGCGTTCCTTGCAGTCCAAGCTAATAGCCGAAATGGCGACCAATCAGCTTTCGCATCCCTCACAGTCCATGCTAATAGCCGAGATGGCGACCAATCAGCTCTCACATCCATCAGTTCATGTTAATAACCGAAATGGCGACCAATCAGCTCTCACATCCCTCTCAGTCCATGCTAATAGCCGAGATGGCGACCAATCAGGTCTCGTGTCCCTCACAGTCCATTCTAATAACCGAGAGTGACCAATCAGCTTTCGCATATCTATGCTGTAGCTGAGATGGCGACCAATCAGCTCTCGCGTTCCTCACAGTCTATGCTAATAGCCGAGATGTCGACCAATCAGCTCTCACATCCATCAGTCCATGCTAATAACCGAGATGGCGACCAATCAGCTCTCGCATCCCTCACAGTCCATGCTAATAGCTGAGATGGCGACCAATCAGCTCTCGGTTCCTCACAGTCCATGCTAATAGCCGAGATGGCGACCAATCAGCTTTGGTATCCCTCAGTCCATGCTAATAACCGAGATGGCGACCAATCAGCTCTCGAGTTCCTCACAGTCCATGCTAAGAGTTGAGATGGCGACCAATCAGCTCTCGTGTCCCTCACAGTCCATGCTAGTAGCCGAGATCAAGACCAATCAGCTTTCCCATATGTATGCTATAGCTGAGGTGGCGACCAATCAGCTCTCGCGTTCCTGCTAATAGCTGAGAAGGCAACCAATCAGCTTTCGCATCCCTCAGTCCATGCTAATATCCGAGATGTCAACCAATCAACTTTCGCATATCTATGCTATTAGCAGAGATGGCGACCAGTCAGCTCTCGCTTCCTCACAGTCCATGCTAATAGCTGAGATGGTGACCAATCAGCTCTTGCATCCCTCACAGTTCATGCTAATAACCGAGATGGTGACCAATCAGCTTTTGCATATCTATGCTGTAGCTGAGATGGCGACCAATCAGCTCTCGCATTCCTCACAGTCTATGCTAATAATAGCCGAGATGTCGACCAATCAGCTCTCACATCCATCAGTCCATGCTAATAGCTGAGATGTCGACCAATCAGCTCTCGGGTCCCTCACAGTCTATGCTAATAGCCGAGATGGTGACCAATCAGCTTTCCCATATGTATGCTGTAGCTGAGATGACGACCAATCAGCTCTTGCGTTCCTCACAGTCCATGTTAGTAGCCCAGATGGTGACCAATCAGCTCTCGCGTCCCTCACAGTCCATGCTAATAGCCGAGATGGCGACCAATCAGCTCTCGCCTTCAGCACAGTCCATGCTAATAGCCGAGATGGCGACCAATCAGCTCTCGGTTCGGTTCCTCACAGTCCATGCTAATAGCCGAGATGGCGACCAATCAGCTCTCACATCCATCAGTTCATGTTAATAACCGAGATGGCGACCAATCAGCTCTCACGTCCCTCACAGTCCATGCTAATAGCTGAGATGGCGACCAATCAGCTCTCGCGTTCCTCACAGTTCATGCTAATAGCTGAGATGGCGACCAATCAGGTCTCGTGTCCCTCACAGTCCATTCTAATAACCGAGAGTGACCAATCAGCTTTCGCATATCTATGCTGTAGCTGAGATGGCAACCAATCAGCTTCCGGTGTCTGCCACCGTTCCACGGTCAGGCTACAGTGGTGGCCTCACCCACCAGCCAGGATTCTGCCCATGACTTTGGCCTGATCTGGGGCCACAAATCGCACCTTGACATTGGAGAGGCCCACCGGAACATTTCCTCACTCCACTGGGCTGTCGCACAAACAAAGAAAAAAAAATCGCAGGAGAAAATCAGGTGCAATGAATGACATTTCCACTGGAACGTGCACGTGGCATAAGTTTTAGACAGTGGAACACAGGCCTGTGTGCCACACTGAGGAGAGGGGAGGGACCTGGGCATCCTGGAGAGAGGAGGGGGCTTGGGTCACATTGGGAACGACTCATGTGACAGAAGCCTTCCCGAAAAAGTCTCTAATAGGCAATTTCTAGAGATGACCCTAAATAGGGGTGATCTGTGGTCGTTAAGGCCCTGGTGACATTTCCCATTAAATCAGCGGGGTGTTGTTAGCCTCAGCCCCTCATTGGCAAAGCCTGTCAGAACATTCTGGAAGGTCTGCTCTGTGAGCCCAGGCATGCATTCCTCTTCACTGCTGATTTCCTGGGGTCTGCCCATCTTCTTGACTGTACCCCCACCGTTGACATGACTCAACTTGGGAGCCACGGGGACTTCTCTTTTATTTTACTTGCTCTATTGCTTTATTTTCCTTCAAATAGGGACCAGATGCTACAGATTTTAAACAAGGGGTGAAGAAGAGTGAGGCAAAGCTGTCACTCCACTTTCAGCGCAAGACCCGGCTCTGCTCCAGAGTCTCAGTGTCTGGCTGCACTGACAGCCTCCCAGAGCACAGAGGCGCGGGGGAGGCATCAGAGCTGCATAAATCCATACCCGATGCCGCAAACAGCCTAAAATAGCACATCCCAGTCAAGGGCAAAGCTTCTGCGCTCGCCATCAATGTGGGGCATCAAAAGGAAGAGGCGAATGAGAAATGATACACTTTGTCATATCTGTTGGCAGAAAATAAAAATTGCTTCTTGACTTACAATGATTTCTGCCGAACTCCCAACTCCTAGCACAGTTTCCATTTTTTCTGCCCAGAGATAAGGATTGGATTGAGAACCGTCTGCTCAGGCTGGAGAAATGACAATCATTGACATTTGCTGATAAAACCAGGCTTGTCTAAGGCCACCTTTCTGTGGAATATAAGGTCAGCACTTCTTTCCGAAGAAAGCCAGACAAAGGTCCTCAACCGGGTCTTCCCTGATTCTGCTCAACTCACTCTGGCATCTTTATTCACTGTGAAAAAAAAAGCATCTACAGGGAGGAAGGGGTGCATTAAAGGGAAGAGAAACTAATGCCGGGAGAATTAGCTAGCTAACAGGGTGGCTGGGGCGCTCGACACACACCCTGCATTCATTTGTTCTCTTCCTCTTGCACTTTTAATGCCATTGAAGTGCACCATCAAGGCAAAGAAGAGCGTGCACCACCGTATCCATGGCTCACTCTGCTGTGTAATTGCATGCACCCCTGTAATCAGCAGATTAAGAACCAAGATGCCCGTGCCCCGGAGACCCTGCAGACCATACCCTGCTAACCCACACCACCCTGCACCTTGAAAGTCTCAGCTCAGCCTTGGAGCTTTCCCCTTTGAGCTGGTTTGAACTGAATAACAGGACACAGGTTTCTGAGCCCGCCTACTCCCCAAACAGTATATCTGTGAGATTCCTTCATCTCCTGCCATTTTCCCCGTTGGAGAAGGCATCGCGTTTTCCTGTTGCGCTTTTGGAGGCTGTCTCTTTCAGAAACAACATAGATGCCCCCTTAGTTGTGTTCAGGGCCTCAGGGCCACCTCCAGCGATTCTCAGCCAGTCCAGAAGCACTTGCTGGTCCATGGCTTGGCCCCAGCACCGCTGCCGAAGGGTGAGGCCTCAGATGTGTCTGCATGAGCTTCTTGTTGCTTGAGCTTCTCCTGGCCTCACCACTTGGTTTTTCACCTTTGCTGGGATGGAATTCTGGCAGGTTGCAGGGTTATCTGCAGCTTCCTGGCAGGACACCTCGAGCAAGGCCCCCTGCTACTCATGACTTCCCACCAGGGGTGCTGCCTTGCCTACAACTTTGTTTGTTTTTGCATTTTTGCATGATCTACCACGACACCTGCCACATTCTCTTCGGACATGATGGAAATCAGACTGGCCCTTGTGCAGAGAGAAGCTTTCATTTCATTTCATTTCATCATCCTGTTATTCGTCAATTGCCTCGAGCAGGCCCCAGTAACGTCTCCTTCATCCTAGCCCTGAGATTATATTCAAGGCTCTTTAGGAGAATGAGACCCGTCATTGTTACTGGTATTTGGCATATTGGGTACGCCACGGGGAGTTTGCCAGACTCTGCCGTGTGGGCAGGTTACATTCGGTAGCCTGCCAGTTTGTCCAAAGTAGGAATGAGACAATAAGATGTCATAAAAAATAAAGTTCTGGGATCTGGATTTTATAGTCTCTGAGTCTTGGCCGCTGATGGGATTACACGGCGCCAGGGGGCCAGGTGGTGGGTGTGACCCCCGCCTACTGGAATTTGGAGGATCTGGGTGGAAGACGCTCGACTCCAATCCGAGTAGGCTTGGAGGTCTCGGCCCCGGAACCCGCGTGGCTTTGTCCCTCTGCCAGTACCTTCAGTGGCCAAGACTCAGAGACTATAAAATCCAGATCCCGGACGAGAACAGTGCAGTCTTCTGCCCCCATGCCTGGGTGTTCTTTCCCGGGGCCCCTTGCAGGGGAGCGGGTTGAGCTTTCCTCCCCGCCCCGACCAGGGCTCCAGCAGCCGAAGACCTCCAGGACCAGCCACCACCATGCTGAGAGAGAAGCTTATAGCAGTCAATTCTATTGACAGATTTCTCTGCAGAGAAAGTCCCAGTAACAAAGCTGGTTGTATGGACAGGCACATGGGAGCAGGCGCCAGGTGATATTTCATCTGCTCTCTCTGTCAGGGTTTCTGGGCGTTTACCTTCACAGGGATTCTGGAAGAGCAGGTAAACAAATTCTCCAAGAGGCAGATAAATTTGAATTTTTGCAGGAGGTCCCTGAGGGAAGAATGGAGAGTTCTCTCTCCTGTTACTTGCCAGGATGGATCAGGGACTGGAGGCTGAGCTTGTGTCAAGCAAGAGTGCTAGAGCAGGGAGCAGAGGCCGGATGCAGTATGCAGGACGCTGTCCCCCCTTCTCTTCTGCTCCCCACCAGTCCTGCCAAAGCATCACCATCACCCATCATTGAGGAGCTAGTGATTCCTGAGGAAAGGGCAAGGGCCCAGTGGACCCCTGCTCTCCTGCTGGGCATCCTGTTCCTTACTCTGTGACAGATGTATCTCTCTCCCCTCTGCTAGGGTCAGGTTAATCTCTATTGTAGCCACATTAGTGGATTTGTGGCAGGTGGCTTGTTTGTTGTTGTTGTTGTTTTTCTTTTTGGGTCACACCTGGCGATGCACAGGGCTTACTCGTGGCTCTGCACTCAGGAATTACTCCTGGCAGTGCTCAGGGGACCATATGGGATGCTGGGAATCGAACCTGGGTTGGCCGCATGCAAGGCACATGCCCTACCTGCTGTTCTATTGCTCCATCCCCGGCAGGTGGCTTCTTACTGTTTCCAATGGAGAGAAAAAGTGGCCCGAGTCAGTCCGTTATCATCTCTCATTGTCCGAGCTGCCTGGACTTGAGGGACAGATGGCTAGTCTCCAGCCTTGGTCAGCTCTCGGGACCCTCTCAGGCATCAAAGGCACCCTGTGGGATCTCACAGTTACTTCTGACATCCGAGGTTACTTTCTCTGATGGTGGACGTGGGTATTCAGAGGGGGCAGCCATGTGAGAGCTGCCTCATGTCCATAGCATTCACAGTGGGTGTGTGCTCATGACCTTCTATATGGTTCCATGTAAGGATAAAATGAATTAAAGGCTCGCCTGGGCCACAGAACTCTCTCTGCCTGTTTTGGACACTGCACATGCTCTCCCCTAAGGGACCCTCTGCCCTCCCTCCTGTCACACCTATCATCTTTTAAGGCCCTTCTCTCTTGCAAATCTTTCCTGCATCCCCTAACTGGGTCAGTTCCCACCATGCTAGGCATCAGCCTGTAATTTTCCCCTGTCTGCTCCTGTCTTGTCCCTGACACACTGTGACCGGGGCTCAGACTGGCAGCTGGAGATGCCCACATTCTCATATAGAATTAGAGAAACAGCTAAAAAGCATTTGTGGATGAACTGACGTGAGGACCACAGCTGGATATGCCCACGTTCCAAAACAGAATTAGAGAAACAGCTTAAAAGCATTTGTAGATGAACTGACTCAAGGACCACACCTCCATTCAGTCCCTGATTTCCCCATGAAGGTATTGCTGGAGCACCAGAAACCCCACTGAGTGCTGGAAGGGTTGACAGCCACGATGGAACAGCAATTGTGCTCTTGACAAAACTTTGTGTTTCTAGGAATTTATCTATTTAATACAGGCTATCTATCATGTTCTCAGATTTTTCATTTCTGCAAATTTAGTAGCAGTGGCCCATGTATGAATTTAGTTACTGACTATTCTCTCTAATAAATCTAGCTAAAAGCTTTGTCAGTTTTATTGATATTTTGATTAGCAGTGGATTGATTATCTCTTGCTATTTTGCACTTAGTTTTGCTTGTTTCTGATCTTTACTTTTCTGGATTTCAGTGTGGTCTGCTCTTTTCCTAGTTCTGTCTGATGGAAATAAAGGCTGCAGATTTAATGATAACTTTCTTTTTTCTGATTTTTCAGACCTGGGTTTGAACTCAGGGACTCATTCATGCACAGTCTGTGCTCTCTTGCTGATCCACAACAATGACCCCTCATTCATCTTCTATTTATTTTTAAAAATTTTGTTAATTAGTTCACAAAGTTTGATTACAATTAATATTCAGACACCAATCCCCTCGGATTTACACCTCCCAACCACCAAATTCAGGATGTTTCTATCCCAAACCCCAATCCCTGTCTCAAAACACAATCGAAAGAATATATTTTGTATTGTCTGTTATGAAGAATGCCTTTAAGAGCGTCGAAGAAATAACTAAGAGGACGAAGAACCTCTAGCTCCAAGCACATCTCTTCGATTCCACTGTTCTTCCTGCATTAACATATGCCTCAGAGACCTGGGCCCTACGCAAACAGGATGAGAACGCTATTCGGGTCTCTCAAAGAGGAATCGAAAGAGCTATGCTTGGAGTTATCATGCTTCACTCAAATGAGAGAAAGAATCCAGAGTTCCAACTTCCGTCAATGCTCAAGAATCAGGTACCCTGTCTCGTTTGCCAAGGCATCGAAAATCAGATGGGCTGGACATGTAATGAGATTTAGAGACGACCGCTGGACTAGAGCCGTTGCCGACTGGATTCCACAGGACGTCAAAAGATCGTGTGGCCACCCACCTACCAGATAGTCAGACTTCTTTGTCAATACCCTGAATGATCAGTTTGAGGCTCTTCATGTTCCTAGAATGAACAGATGCCATTGGGCTATGCTAGCATGCAACAGGGATGAATGGAGACATTACTGGCGCCCGCTCGAGCAAATCGATGAGTAACAGGATATCAAGTGATCAAGTGATCAAGTTATGAAGAACATACTTACAAAAAAGTGTTCATATAGGAAACAGTGTGAAGATTGTTCTGTTTTGGCAGGAGCCATTAAGACATTCTATAGGATATCACTAACATGTTGTTAAAGTTTGGGTGATGTGAGCTTTGGTATATATATCTGAAAATAGCGATAGCACAGCATTAGGGCATTTGCCTTGCACGCGGTGGGCCCGGCTGACCTGGGTTCAATTCCTCTGCCCCTCTTGGAGAGCCCGGCAAGCTACCGAGAGTCTCTCGCCTGTACGGCAAAGCCTGGCAAGCTACTGTCCTCCCGTTATTCATCGATTTGCTCGAGCGGGTCCAGTAATGTCTCATTGTGAGACTTGTTGTTACTGTGTTTGGCATATCGAATACATCACGGCTTTGCCAGGCTTTGCCGTGCGGGTGAGAGACTCTTGGTAGCTTGCGGGGCTCTCCAAGAGGGGTGGAGGAATCGAACCCGGCTCAGCCAACCAATTGCGAACAAGGTAAACACCCTATGGCTGTGCTATTGTTCCAGCCCACAGTGCTATGTATATATATATATATATTTAATATCTATATATATATTTCCCTCTATGATACGTTGCCTACTGTTTGAACCCCATCAAGTATGGTAATTATGGAGAATGGGTAGGGAGTGTCTTATGTTGTGTCCAAGAATATGTTCCACTCATATGTGATGCTTTGCCTGAGCGTGTGGAGAGCTGCCTTGAGCGTGGTGGTGGTTGGGTTGTGGAGATCAGCTGCTGGGGCTGGGTCCCTTGGGGCAGGAAGGGCTCTCACCCACCCCCTTCTGGGGCACCCCGAGTGGAACAGCCTGGTGCGGAGTCCAGTGGCATGTCTATGGAAGCCTCATGTTATGCTCCCTTCCGGGAGAAGCAGCCATGTGATCTGCTCATTCATCTTTTAAAAATAAAATCATAGCAATGAATTTCCCTCCCAACTCTGCTTTTGCTGTGTCTACAAACTTGGTTAAAACTTAGTGTATTGTAGTTTTATTTTGATGTGTTGCCTTCCCTGCTCCTTTCTTGAGATTTTGCCATTTTGTTTTCTTTTTCATTTTTAGCCCCGAATTCCATCTAGTGATCTAAAATCATTTGGATCACTTTGTTGATTTTCTCATTTGTTCATAAAGCATCTGCTTGTTTTCTTTGCTTCCTTGTCAGACATCCCTTTCATCTGTTCATTCCACTGTAGAGCTTTAAAATGATTGCCTGGCATCTCTGTTTTCTCAGACAGTCACTGGAGTTGATTTATTCCTCTCCCTGACCTATGCTTTCCTATTTCTTTGAATGTCTTGCGGACTTTTGCTGAAAACTGCTGGATAGGCTCCATGTGGGGGAAGAACTTTGCTGGTTCTCAGGACTTGCTCTGCGCCTCAGATTAACCTGAGCACAGAATTGTCCTCACCCGTCTTTTCTGAGTGTGGATCCTCACTAGGTTTGTACATGTGATTTTTTTCTTATTTCCCCAGATAGATAACCGATTTTTAATGTCTCACACCCCTCAGAATCTCACCCTGCTCCTTCTTGAGATAGCAGCAGCTCACGCTTTCCACTCGGTCCAGGCTCTCTTCCTCAGCTCACTACTGGCCGGTGGTTCTAGGGCATTTCTGACCCATGCCTAGTGCTCTCTGCAGATTTGTTAAACCTGAGATCTGAGCTGGGTCACCTTTGTCTAGCTATAGCAGCTCCAACTTCGGTGACAGGAACTGACTCCTCTGACAGCTGCCAAACAGAGTAGAAAGATACCAGTTATGTCCCTTCTGCTCTCCCACACAGAGAAGAGTTCAGAGCTGGGCCACTGCTCTCCCCAGCCTGGCCAGACTGCGGGCAAGTCAAATACCAGGGACTGTCCTGTTTCAAGTGTGTCTTCCTAGATTACATGGCCACTTGGTGACTGTGGATCTGATTGGTTTCCAGAACTCTTCTACTCTCTGGGTATTCACTGACTCTTTCTTTGGCGGAAAACAATGACTTGCTGTTTCTTTGACTGTTTTTTTTCCTGAATCACTCTCTTGTTTTTATGTTGATATGATTTCCCAATAACATTGATTTATTGTTTTTTTTAAAACCTTTTAATTGAATCATCCTGAGATAGACCCTTACAAAGATGTTCATGATTGGATTTCAGTCATACAGTGTTCCAACATCCATCTCTCCACCAGTGTACATTTCCATTTCCCAGCACCAGAGTCCCCAGGTTCCTTCCCATCACCTCCACCCCCCACCCCTGCCTGCCTCTATGGCAGGCGCTTTTCTTTTTCTCTTCTCTTCTCTTCTCTTCTCTTCTCTTCTCTTCTCTTCTCTTCTCTTCTCTTCTCTTCTCTTTTCCTCTCCTTTCCTCTCCTCTCCTCTCCTCTCCTCTCCTCTCCTCTCCTCTCCCCTCCCCTCCCCTCCCCAGCCCTCCTTCCCCTTCCCTTCCCTTCCCTTCCCTTCCCTCCCCTTCCCTTCCCTTCCCTTCCCTTCCCTTCCCTTCCCTTCCCTTCCCTTCCCTTCCCTTCCCTTCCCTTCCCTTCTCTCTCTCCTCTCTCTCCTTTTGGGCATTGTGGTTCCAATTGTGGTTTGATACTGAAAGGTTATCAAGAATGTCCCTTTATCTACTTTTAAGCCTCAGATTTTTTTTTGCTTTTGCTTTTTGGGTCACACCTGGCTATGCACAGGGGTTACTCCTGGCTCTGAACTCAGGAGTTACTCCTGGCGGTGCTCAGGGGACCATATGGGATGCTGGAAATCAAACCCGGGTAAGCCGCGTGCAAGGCAAATGCCTTATCTGCTGTGCTATCTCTCCAGCCGCCCCCAACCCCCAGATCTTGTACAGCATGATCATTCCCAGCTATTATTGTCATACTGGTCTCTTGTGATCAGACCCATACATAGTGATCAGATCCACACTTGTGACCAAACCCATGCATCGTAGTCAGTTCCATGTTTGTGGTCAGATCCATGCACAGCGACCAGATTAGCTGTGATTAGATCCATGTTTGTGATCAGACCCATGCAGTGAGCAGATCCACACTTGTGATCAGATCCACGCATCATGGTCAGATCTGTGCAACATCGTCAGTTCCTTGCTTTTGGTCAGATCCATGCATGGTAATCATATTCATGCATCATAGTGCAGAGGCCGGGCTGGAGCGATAACACAGCAGGTAGAGTGTTTGCTTTGCATGCGGCTGGCCTGAATTTGATTCCTCTGTCCCTCTCGGAAAACTTGGCAAGCTACTGAGAGTATCCTGTTCGCACGGCAGAGCCTGGAAAGCTCCTCATGGCATATTTAATTTGCCAAAAACAGTAATAACAAGTCTCACAATGGAGACGTTAGTGGTGCCCGCTTGAGAAAATCGATGAACAACGGGAGGACAGTGCTACAGTGCTACCTCAGCTCCACACACACTTGTGGGTGGTTAGTTCCAACCAATGACCAGTCCTACTTACCCCTGTTTTCCCTGGCTATGGATATTAGTCTTCTACTATATATTTTTTATATATCCCCAATGAATGCAGTCATTCTGTATCTGTTCCTCTCCTTCTGATTCATTTCAAAATTATAAAAGAATGAAATTTAAAAAAGATACTCAAAAAGCATATGTAACTTCTATTAGAATATCAATTCATTCTGTCAGATTTACTTTGTAATTATATTTTAGCAACTTTTTATGCCGACCCGAGTTCGATTCCTCCGCCCCTCTCGGAGAACCCAGCAAGCTACCGAGAGTATTGGATATGCCAGACACAGTAACAACAAAGTCTCCAATGGAGACGTTACTGGGCCCGCTCAAGCAAATCGACGATCAATGGGAGGGCCTTTACCTTTTACCTTTACCTTTTATGACATTAAAATCTTGCATGATATCATGATTTTCAGAATATAATCTGTCGTGACTCTTTTCCCATGCCATTAAGCCTTCTCCTACAGCTACAGCATGTCTCATTGTATGAAGGAACCATGCACTATTATAAGAAAAAATCCTATGGTTGAAAGCACATTGTTTTTAATTTGTCCTCACTATAAATAGTTTTGAGTGGAGTGTAACTGTATGGAATGGGCCTAACAGCTTTCTAACTCTACATTGTTCTCATACTGGATTTTAAGCAATAGGCTGGTATAAACAAGGAATAAAAACTAGGTATTTTTTTCTAAAAAAAATTGACTTATTGTAATGGATGTTTGTACACCGAGACCATCTATGGCAGGAGAAAAAGGGGGTCTTTATAACACCAGCTGATTGGACTGGTGGGTTTAGAGCAGGAAAACACCTAAATCTTAGATAAGGCTCAGGGGTCCCAGGGTCTGTCTTTATAGGGTATTACTGCAAACGCATCATTACTTTGCTTCATACTCAAACAATGTGGGGGCGTATGCACATGATGGCACCTTATCAGTATGACTATAGGGAGTTTCCTAAAATCAGCATTTTCTTAGCTTGGAACAGGGAAATTCATCTTAAGTGCAACAGAGTGGGCATCTTTGAAAATTTTCCACCCACATGCAAAATCATCTCTAGAGTACGTGTTATAAATCTATTATAAAACCAAAGATTCAGATAATGAATTTCCATCATAACATTTTGAGTCAAGTTATTCTCATGTTTCTCAGTATTTCTTTTTTTCCCCCTTCCCCATACTCATGCCACTGAGTGTTCACGGAGTCCATCAGACCTGCCTGCTATGGTTTCTCAAAGTGCAGCTGCCACATTTTACCCTGTGTTTCCTTTAACCACGCAGATCTTGTTTTCAACTCTTCCTCATAGTCAGCATTGACTGAATGTCCTTATTTATCTAGAATCCAGAAGGACATTGACACTGGGCATGATCCTGAGGAATTGTTTGACTTCCCTGACCTGTTGACTTGGCTAGGCATCCTGAGAAGAACATGCAATGCTGATTAAAACGGTCAGACAAATCACTCCTGACCCGAATTCTCACTCCAAGAGAGGTGTGATGTTGACTTCCTCTCACAGAATGTTTGCTGTAGAAAGGACAGTGTTTTAGCTTTATTTCAAGGCCAGCACACATCCACACTGTGTGTGTTATTTGTGTCCTGTTGGTGCCCATTGCGTGCCAGGATCTGGGCAGATGTGGAAGATTCAATCTGTGATGATTAATTTGTTCTTCACTGTTGACAGGTTTCCCAGACAAAAAATATCCTGGGTCTGCCCACGAGGTTATTTACAAAAGACAAAACCATTTACATTTGCTTATTTTGGTTTGGGGCTATAACTAGTGGTGCTGATAACTGGTTCTGCCCCCTGGATCACTCCCAGAAGTTTTGGGGGGACCATGTGGTTCCGGGAATTGAACCTGGGCGTTCCGCATGCAAAACCTGCATTCAGCCTGCTGAACTTCCTTTCTGACCCGTGAAAGATAGAAACATTTGAGCTGTCAGAGCAAATAGAGAAAAACTCCCTATGCCTATGAGGTGGGTACCGCTCAATCAGCTCCAGGCCCAGTGAGGGTGGGAACTCTCCAAATGAGAGAAAACTTCTGCTTGACTCTCTTGAGCTTGTTTTCTTCCTTTCTGTAGATGTAAGTGGGGGCACAGTTCTTGCCAAGTTTTGAACTTCCAGCCTTCATGCTGACTCTACTGTCAAATGAAATTCTGGCCTCTAGCCTCAGTCTGGATGGACCACCTGTACCCCCACCCCCTCTGACTGCAGGTCTTGGATTCTCAGCCTCCAACTTCCAAGCCGATTCCTCACCCCTTTCACTGTATCTATCTACATCTACTCCATAGGCTTTGAGTTTTTGGGGAAACATTATTATTTTTATTTTTATTTTATTGAATAACTGTGAGATATAATTACAAGCTTTCATATTTAAATTACAATCACACAGTGATCAAACACCTATCCCCCCCACCAGTGCACATTCCCCACCACCAATGTCCCCAGTATAACCCCCCCGCACTTTCCCATCCTTCCCCTGGAAGACAAGATTTGCCGTACACTCTCTCTACTTTGGAGCATTATGGCTTGCAGTACAGATACTGAGAGAGTATTATGTTTGGTCCTTTATCTACTTTCAGCACACGTCTCCCACCCTGACCGATTCCTCCAAATTTTCTGGGGAATCTTGACCGATACCCTCTTTAGCCCATATTGTGTCTCTCAGGACTTGGACTTGGGACTATAGCTGAATCTTACGAAGACAATGTTTATGAGAAACAGCCTCGTTCCTGACGCCCCATTCGCTCTCAACGGAACGACCATCTCTGAATGCAACAGCTATGTGTACCTAGGTCGAGAAGTCAACATGACAAATGACCTGGCACCCGAGCTGCGCAGGAGGAAGAGACCGGCTTGGAACGCCTTTAAGAGTGTCAAAAAAATAGCTAAGAGGGCGAAGAACCTCCGGCTCCGGGCACATCTCTTTGATTCCACTGTTCTTCCTGCGTTAACATATGCCTCAGAGACTTGGGCCCTACGTAAACAGGATGAGAACGCTATTCAGGTCTCCCAAAGAGGAATTGAAAGAGCTATGCTTGGAATACCATGTTTCACTCAAATGAGAGAAAGAATCCGGAGTTCTGACATCCGTCGACGATCAAGAATCAGGGACGCTGTCTCATTTGCCAAGGTGTCAAAAATCAGATGGGCTGGTCACGTAATGAGATTTAAAGACGACCGCTGGACTAGAGCTGTTACCGACTGGATTCCACGGGATGTCAAAAGACCGCGTGGCCGCCCACCTTCCAGATGGTCAGACTTCTTCGTCAAGATCATGAACGATCGGTTTGAGGCCCTTCATGTTCCCAGAGCGAACAGATGCCATTGGGCTACACTAGCACGCGACAGGGACAAATGGAGACGTTACTGGCACCCGCTCGAGCAAACCTATGATTAACGGGAAGTCAAGTGATCAAGTGATCAAGTGTCTCTTAGGGTGCCCCCACCAGCTCAGGATCCCTGCTGAGTTCTCATCACATAGATCCCATCCCTCCTCTCCACAGAACTTAGCACAGGAAGGAACAATGGAACCCATAACCTGGGACTTGTTATAGTTTCCTTCATCCACTGAGCATCTAATAGTGAAGGCAGATGCCCTGCTCCTGCCTGACATGGTGGGACACAGACCAGAGTGGCCAGAGCATGTCTGTGAAGACAGACCCTCCAGAAAGGGGCCATGACATGGGGCACTTGTGTTAAGGCTCCCAGAGCTCTTACATGACTCAGCTGCGGCTTCTCCAGGCTGCGGGGTTCTGGGACACAGCCTGTGGGTTTGCTTTGGGGATCTGGCTTTGAGGGTAGTGTCTCTTGCATGTCGCTGTTTTCTGGCAGGCTTTTCCATCTATAGGCAAACCCAGAGGCTCAGAGGACCCCAGCTTGTGGGACCTCAGGCGTTTCCCTGCCACTCATCATCACTCTGAGTGATTGTTGCCCTTGTGTGGAAGCCATGATGTGGCAGTGGTGTGGGATAGGCTGCGTGCTCCTCTGAGGGTGCCCAGCGTCAGGTGCAAGGCAGGTGGCACGATCCAACCTTTTGCTCCCCCGTTGTGAAGCTCAAATCTCTGTAAAGATTTTAGTATTTTTAGTTTGAACCCTGGATATATCCCACACAGATGGTTTTAGGGGCCAGGGGGATAAGACAGGGTTCAAGCACTTGCTTTGCTTGTGGTCAATCCCAGTTTAATTTCTGGGACTGCACAGAGGCCCCCTCCCCCCAGCACCACCTGGAGTGAACTCTGGGCACAGAACCAGAAAAAAAGCCATGAGTATCACCACAGGAGGCCCCAAACCAAATGCAGAAAACAGTGGGCACATACGGGCTGGTACCCAAACCATCCCCAGTCTTGTCTGAAAGTGTTGTAGGAACTCCTCTTCCTTGCTCTGCTCTGCAGGAGGATGCAACCCCTCCCCCCCGCACAGTCAGGAGCCACTGTCAGAGCTGTGGCCTCTCTTTCCTCGCGGACAACTCCTTCTGTCTGCCTAGGCCCAGCCATCAGCCAAGAAACGATCTTGACTTTCTGCTTCTTGCAGTAGCATTTGTTAAAAAACACAACAAAACCCTGCCAAGGGCCGGAGATGGTGTCAAGGGCTGGGGCTTATGCTTGCATGAGGGAGCCCTGTTTCAATCCTGGGAACCTCGTGACCTGGAGCACTGCTAGGAGCTTCCCCAAGCACTGTGCTTGTCCTGCTGGTGGGGCCCGTCAAGGTAAACAGACACAAACAGAAAGAACGTGCAGAGAGAGGCAACACTTGCACACTGGCAGGGCCTGGCACTGCTTCCTGCTTCTAAGGAGCATGTTGTGCTCTTCCCAGAGGCCCACCAGGTCCTAGGATGCTGCGAGCTCACCCAGGGACAGGGACAAGCATGATGGTAAGGATGCTGATGCCTGATTGAAGAAACATTTGTGATTGCAAAGGTCAGGTTATTCAACAATCACGATCACGACCATCCTGTTGTTAGTTGATTGCCTTGAGCAGGCCCCAGTAACGTCTCCTTTGTCCTAGCCCTGAGATTTTTTTTAAAAAGTGCCATATTCAAGGCTCTTTCAGGGTTAGGAGAATGAGTCCTATCATTGTTACTGGTATTTGGCATATTGGGTACGCCACGGGGAGTTTGCCAGACTCTGCCGTGTGGGCAGGTTATATTCAGTAGCCTGCCAGTTTGTCCAAAGTAAAAATGAGATAATAAGATGTTGCGTGGCCGCGAATGCGGCCATGCACTTCCGGGAGCTGGGTTTTATAGTCTCTGGGTCTTGGCCGTTGATGGGATTACACAGCACCAGGGGGCCAGTTGGTGGGTGTGACCCCTGCCTACTGGAATTTGGAGGATCTGGGTGGAGGATGCTCAGCCCTGATCTGAGCAGGCTTGGAGATCTCAGCCCCGGGATCCGCATGCCTTTGTTCCTCTGCCTGTTCCTTCATGCGTGTGGAGAGTGGTCTCAGCATGGTGGTGGCTGGTTCTGGAGGTCTTCGGCTGCTGGAGCCCTGGTCGGGTTGGGAAGGGAAACTCAACCCACTCCCTTCCAAGGGTCCCCAGCGAGGACAGCCAGGCGCGGGGGCAGTAGACTCTGCACTGTTCTCTTCTGGGAGCTGGGTTTTATAGTCTCTGGGTCTTGGCCGTTGATGGGATTACACAGCGCCAGGGGGCAAGTTGGTGGGTGTGACCCCTGCCTACTGGAATATGGAGGATCTGGGTGGAGGATGCACAGCCCCCGATCCGATCCGAGCAGGTTGTTCAAATGCCAGGGTTTTTACTGCTCCTGTCAACATCTTATACCCCAACATACCTAACACTGCCTTTACAATTTTGGGGTAGCCTATGGGTTGCTACCACAAGGTGGTTTCTACTGAATGAAATTTATTTAGAAAGCTTTACCGAAGGAGAAAGAAAGGAAGTGAGTGTTCAAGAGAGAACATGGGCTTCTTCAGAATGGAGAAAACAAGAAAAAGAACTACTTGGGGCAGGGGAAGAAGGGAGGGAGGGTGCCCTCTGTCACCCACTTTCTCGAGGTCCCCCAGAGTATGAGGAGCTGTTCCCACTCAACCATTTGGAAAGAGAACCAAGGCCTCTTGCCTCCATCTCTGACTGAGACAGACAGACAGACATGCAGACAGACAGAAACACACACTAACACATACACTCGCACTCACACATCTCTCACACACATACACACTCTCTCCCACACACATGTCTAATTATCTGGCATAGCTGACCCTGCAGAGCTGGTTGCAGGCACAGACAGGAACGCAGAGAACATGAGGCCACTCTCTGGGTTTGTGGCTCCTGGCCCAGTCATCAGGCTGACCCAGGGCCGAGTTGGTGACGGAGGCTCAGAGGCAAAATCGGAAATGATGGTTTCTGGGGAAATTACAAGTCCATCACATCGGAAAGAAACACACTCAGAGCTCCAGCATTGTCTTCTGGCCCTGATGCATTTACCCTGAGCCGTGCTGAGCCTCGTGCTTCAGTGAGTGCTTGAAGAGAAGCAGATGAAGAAGAGAGGTTCATGCTGCAGAGTGGAGATGCCCACCAGCCGCAGAACTACTCCATCTCCCTCCCAGGGCAATTCCTCGTTTTTGTTTTATTTTGGGCACATATTTGGTTAGTGTAGCTCTGTAACCCTGTTAACAATAGGGATTCATGCTGAATGCTTCCTAGCACCTCGCCCTTCACCAAAGTGTCTGCATTATCCGAGTGTCCATCCCCACTTCCGTCCTATCCCACCTCTCCCCTGTCCAATTTTCATTTCCTGCCTATGGCAGGCACGATATCGAGCAGTTTTCTTTCTGTTTTCTATGTGTCCCACCTGCCTCTGGGATAGTTTTCAACCACCAACCAAGTCAAGCCAGGAGGAGACAGTCCCCACAGATGAGTGTTTAGGAAATGAGCAGTTCAAATACTGAAAATCTTCGGGGAATGATTATCCTAATTGGCCGTGGGGGCCACTCTAAGTGGAGCTGGGCGTTGCTGATAGACCTGGGCCTCCTGCAGGTGAGGCATGTTCCCCAGCCACAATGTTAGCTCTCTGGCCTGGGAGTGAAGTTCTGAAGGAGCGCCAGCCGTAGGTAGCTGTGATGTGACTGGTTTTCATGGACTTTCTCGGATGGCTGAATTTTGAAGCATCTGCAGAGCTAGAAAGAGAGTGTGGGAATAGAGAAGATTTAAACAGAACTGAGACAGCTGTTCTTACCAAGATTCAGCTGTTTTCCTAAAAAAATATTTTTTCCCCAAGACTTCTTTAAGCCTTTTTTTTCAATTTCCAGCCTGGAGGGGAAAAAAGTATTCTGACAATTTTTACCAATTTCCCATTGCTTTTATGGAGGAGAGAATTTCAGAGTTCTTTAGACTGTCATTTTTGCTGAGTTCATGATCTCTTTCCATTCTAAGGATGACTTTGCTTGATATAGACTTTTTGTTTGGGGGTTTGGGGCCAGAGGGGCTTATATGGAACTGTGCTCATGGTTTCCTCCTGGTTCTGTGCTCATGGATCTTTTCTGATCATATGGGGTGCCGGGGCTTGAACCCAGATCAGTAAGGCAAGCACCCTACCTGCTATACTATCGCTACGACCCTGGAGATCAACTCGATTAATAGTCTTTTTCTTGGAGATTTAACATTGGCTCTACCACTGCCTTTTGGTCTCTTTGCTTTTGGAAAAGTCAGCCGTTCATCTCTCAGTGTTCCTTGAGTCACTCCGAGAGTTTCTATCCGAACTGGCTTCTCAGCAATTGCACTTTGATGCCTCTCAGTATATGGATAGATTTAAGTTTATTCTAAAGACAACTCATTTGGGAGTGGGAGTAGGTAGGACGCTTGCCTTGCTCGAAGTTGACACAGGTTTGGCCGCTCGCATCCCATAAGATCCCCCAAGCCAGGAATGATCCCTGAGCACTGATGGGTGTGGCCCCCCAAAACAAAACCAACCAACCAAACAAACAAACACCCAGCTCATTTTGCTGTCATAATGTGTGGATTAATTGATCTCATAAAATTTACAAAGATTTTGGTCAATCTTCCTTCAATTGTGCTTTCTGCCCCTTTCTCTCTCCGCTCTCTGTCTAGGACCCAGGCAAGATTTTCATGATCTAGAGACCGGGGTTCTTTTCGCTTCTCTTCATTCTCTTTTTCCTTTGGTTCCTCAAACTAGTCTCGATGTAAAAAATCTAATAAATAAAAATAAATAAAAACTCTGTCCCTGAGTTCTTTCTCTGGCCAACTGAAGTTGGCTTTGGAAGTTTTCATGTCAGCCATTAGACTTTTCAACTCTAGAAATACCACTTTAAAAATGAAATTCTGAGTGTATGACTGAATCATACAAGGTATGACCAAAACCCAATCATGAACAACTGTGTAACTGTGATTCTCACTATGATTTAATAAAATAAATCACTGTCACTGTCACTGTCCTCCCGTTGTTCATTGATTTGCTCGAGCGGGCCCAGTAACGTCTTCATTGTGAGACTTGCCGTTACATTTTTTGGCATATCGAATACGACACAGGTAGCTTGCCAGGCTTTGCCATGTGGGCAAAATCCTCTTGGTAGTTTGCCAGGCTCTTGGAGAGGGGCGGAGGAATCGAACCCAGGTTGGCCGCATGCAAGGAAAATGCCCTACCTGTGATGCTGTCGCTCCAGTCCAAATAAAATAAATAAAAAAATAAAGTAACTACCACTTAAAAAATGCACAAAGACACTTGCAAATGCCTTTAGCCCTGACATGGAAACCTGAGGCACCATTGTAAAACTTCTAATTCCCCAATGGCCAAAAATACAAATAAACAAAAGATTTGGAATCCTGCCTGCCTGTTGCTGGCAGCTTCTCTCTGACAGCACCTTGCTTTGATATATTCTTTATATTCCATACACAGTTTCTTTGAATTTTGACAAGTTTATGCACAATGGTTTCAAGCCTTTTGTGGTTTACCCAGCATCTGGAATGTTTCAGGAACAGGATCTCCCCGTTGTTACTTTTCCTGTGAATATCTTTTACTATTCTATTTCCATTTTTTTAATTAAAAGGCTTTTTGAGGCCCAGAGTGATAGGACAGTGAAAGGGGTATTTGCCTTGCATACGGTTGACCTCGGGTCTATGCCCAGCATCCCTACAGTCTGTGCTCCCCAACAAGAGTGAAACTTGAACAGCCAGGAATAAGCCCTGAGCACCACTGGGTATAACCCCCAAACAAAGCAACCCCCACTCCTGCCCCCCTCCCTCGCCAAAAACGGTCTTTTTGTTGATCTGCAATATTTTGTTTAAAGCCTATCTGAAAATGAGAGTATGGAAACTCTGACACTAGACCTCCCTCTCCCCTAGAATTTATTGTTTTTGATCATTCTGCTTTTTTGTTTGTTCAGTGATTTTTCCTTCTTTTTGTTTTTGTGCTACACCAACAATGCTCACGGCTTATTCCTGGCCGATTCAGGGATCACTCCTGGTGGTGCTTGGGGGACCCTACGTGGTGCCAGAAATCAGACCCATTTGGACTGCGAGGGAGGTAAGCTCCCTACCCACACTATACTGTTGCTCAGGCCACTCGGTGCTTTTCTGGAAGAAGGCTGGGCTTGTCTTGTTTAGTGCCAAAATCTACCCGTTACCTTTATAGTCAGCTAGCTCCTGGATGCCATCTCCCAGTCTCAGGATGGGTGATCCCAAGCAGTGCTCAGGGGCTCAGGAGCCACTTCCCAAGATACTGGGGCAAGTAATTCATGATGGGGCAGCCGGGACGCAGGGTGCTGGGCACACAGGTACCTGGGCACGTGCCTAGACCCCAGACTGTCTCGGCCTCTTCTCATCTTTCCTTATACTGCTAGTTTGTGGACGCCCTCAGCACTCGGCTACCCCATACTCCAGCTGGGCTAATTCCTGCTTACACTGGAGGGGGGAGACGTTGCTCAGAGCTGTTTCGCTCAGCCCTGTCCGAGTGCATGAACTCAGGGGCTTGGGAAATACATTGCAATATCTTGGAGCCTGCTCCGGAACGTGAATTGCGAGCCCAGCCTTGGACTTTGTTTGTGTGTGGAGTGAGTGGGGCTTCCTTCTTGCTTGTTCCTCCTTCACTGGAAGCTGTGCTGTGAACACACGATCCTAATTGTCTTACAGACACACTGGGGTAAGAATTTTCCCACTGAGCCAGCTCCCGGGTCAGAAACCAGACAATGCTACCAAGGACACCTTGTCAGGGCACTGCGGGTCAGGCCACAGACACGCGTATCTTCAGGGACCCCAAGTCTGGAAAGCACGCGTGTCCGTGACTCGTGGACTCATGTCTCACGGCTACCAGAGATTCAGAGATGCTTGTGCGCAGGCTGCCACAGAGCAGGAGAGGAGGCTGGACGGGAGCAAGCAAAACGCTGTGAGCTCTGACCATTCTTACAGAGATCCAGCTCCGTTTCTTGAATGAACGTGGCTTAAAGTATCTCTAGCCTTGTGGCACTTGCCAGATTCCGACTGAGCTGACCTTGGCCGCACTTCTGTGCAAACTCTTCGTGCTTTTATGAAAAGCAGAACCTTGGGAGCATTCGCTCTGCCATTCTGGAAGTGAAGAATATGCATTTAATTTTTCCTATGTAGTTTTTTATTGGATGCAAATAATATGATACTGATTACTTTAGCCATTTGTAAGTGTCCAGTCAAGTGGCAGTAAGGACATCGCCAATGCTGAGGAGCAATCATCACTACATGTAAAAAGGTTTGGGCATTTTTTTTTCATCCTCAACAGAAACTCTCGATATGCAGCAGTGACCCAGCCCTTCCTCCCCACACCATTATTCTCTGCCCCATGTGTCCCGGGAATGAGCCTCTCCTATGTGGTCTGGGCCCCCGAAGGTAGCCGCACCCCTCCTTGGAGAGGATGAGAGGTCGGGGCTGGACCAATATGAGGCTGTGGGAACCTGAAGGAACAGGCCAGCCTGAGGGACAGTCCCCTCCAGCAGGGTCTGGTCACCTGTGCCCAACACCTGAGACACCTTCAGGAAGTTGCATCTCCTCAGCTTTCCCCACCTGTGAAATGGGGATCAGACAAGCAGGCAGATGCATGCAGAACTGGCCCTGGACTCTAGCAGATGCCTGAAGGGATGGGGGGTGTCCTGAGTGACCGCAGCGAGGCCCCAGGGTATCATTTTCCCACGTGTCCTCCTGCCTGCCACCGGCTTGGTCCCAGGGGCTCTCACAGTCCCCAGAACTGTCTTGCTCAGCCACAGATGCTGAGAGTCAGGACATGTAACTGCACTCAAGGGGATGCTTCTTACCTCTGGAGTAGTTATGTTCAGGGAACACTCCTGACTCTGTGCTCAGGGGTCACCCCTGGATCTGTGCTCAGGAATGACTCCTGGATCTGTGCTCAAGTATCACACCTAGCTCTGTGCTCAGGGGTCGCTCCTGGTGGGGCTCAGGGAACCAGATGTGGTGACTGAACTGGGATCAGCTGGGCACAAGGCAAGCCACTGCATCTGTGATCTGCTTGCCGCACTGTCTGGTCAGCTCAGTCACCGAGCTTTACAGATGGGAACCGTTAACTCAGCGCCACAGTCACGCGGTAACAGGAGAGACCCCTGAGCAGAGGGAAGCGGGGTTCCAGCTGGTGGGATGTGCGGACCCAGGAGCCAAGCTCTCCTCCGCACAGCAGGATGGGCCGTGTCGAGGCCCTGCCTCCCGGGGCGGGTTCCAAAAGCAGCCCCCGGGTCTGATCTGCTCCTGGTCTGCCATCCCCCCAGACCCTGTGGGAGAGGCACATGTGGCCCCCAAGGGTGAGCTTCTGAGTCCACTTGGGCTGAGGAACTGCCGCCTGCAGGCTGCGAGCTGGATGCACTGGGATGTGAAAAAGCCCGGGAGCAGAAAAGGGGCGTGGGTTCCTACACAGCTTCTGGGAAGATGCCACCGGCTGGAGGGGGACAGGCCGCAGGAAGGGAGTGGGGGGGGGGGGGCGCCAGGCTTCATGCCCAGCAGGAACGCGGTGCTTGCCAAGCAAGTCGTGCATGTGCTGGTGGCTTCCCAGGAACGCACTCAGGTGAGGAACGTGCCATGAATGTATGTTGCACGTGCAGAAATGGCAGAGGCTTGTGGCCGTGTTTGCAGGCTGGTGATGAAGAGGGAGGGTCTGGAGGAGGGGAGGGTCCCAGTGCCCAGCCTCTGCTCATGGCTCTGTCCTGCCTGCGCCAGGCCAGAACCGAAGTCCTTAAGGTTCTGCCTGGGCCCCCTCAGAGCTGAGGACAGGGAACAGGGTGGCTTCTTCCGGAGACGGGGTCACGTCAGAAAGCTGCAGTCTCCTCCCTCTCAGGCCCCTGGAGAGCAGGAGGCAGGTCTTGGGGTGCTGCCTTCATTCCCCGGGGGGACAGAAGGGGGGTCATCCCGGCCCTGCAGACCACCTTCTCTGGCACCGCAGCGATCTGCACCCACCTGCTCCCCATCTCTGCAGCAGGCTGCACCTCGCCTTCTTCTCCGGAAACCTTTTCCCCACAGCTCAGGCCTCAGAGGTGTGACTCTGAGGAGTGTGGTGAGAGAAGACAATCAGAGCAGCTTCAGTGCAGCCCCCTCCTGGCCAGCTCCTCCCCTCTGGCTTCCTCGGGACCCTGCAGGGCGTGATGCCACCACAGGAGCACCTGACCCCCGGGCCATTCCCCGTGACCCACCACGGGGGCTCGAGGACCACCTGAGTTAGCTGGGCTGATGATTCCGGGGAGGGTCCAACCTTTGTGGCTCACTGACCTGGGACCCATGCTCTGTAGGAGGACAGGCACGGGGTCGGGGACACCCATGGGTGTAGTGTCCCCCTGAACAGTTCCTCGGCACACCCAACACTGCCCAGACCTTGATTGCCTGGCCCCAGATGGAGCACCCATTTCCTGGCACTTGGGGGGGGGGAGTTTAACGGCAACCCCCTTTCTGTTGCAGGTCAAGTGCTCCCCAGCCTCACTAGGGGGTTTTGCTGTGAGTCACAAAGGCCTCGATCACCGAATGGCCAACTGATCTGCTGCCGTCTAGCCCACCTGATGTCCTACAGGGTCCTGCCCCCTCCTCGTCCCCCTCCAGTGTCCCGGGTGCAAATGTATAAAGTTGGGGGCTTCGGGGGTGGGCATAGACACTCTGCCAGGAGGTTTAAAAATGTTTCATGAGGCTGAAGAGACAGGACACTGGGGATGGCACTGCCCTTGCACATAGTGATCTGGGCTTGATCCACACCACCAGGAGTGAACCCTGAACACAGAGTCAGGAGTGAGCCCTGAGCACAGAGCCAGGAGTGCTCCCCGAGCACAGAGCCAGGAGTGCGCCCTGAGCACAGTGCTAGGAGTCAGCTCTGAGCGCAGAGCCAAGAGTTAATCCTGAGCACCAAACAAGTCCTGTGGCCTCCAAACAAGCAAGTGAAAGTTTGGTAAGAGGCAACACCCGAGTGCTATGGATACCGGGGTTCTTCCCTGCAGACCTTGGCTCAGTGAGGCCCCAGACCTACCTTGGTGGTGCTGGGGGCCATGTGTGAGGGCCTTGAAGGTGCCCCAGGCATCACACATGATGCCCCCGTCACCTCCCAGCTGCCCTGGGCCGCCCCACTAACACCTTCCCCTGAGCCCAGTGCTGCCATTGACTTGGCTGTGGGAGCCTGAAGCTGGGGCTGAGCAAATGCTCTGGGAGCAGGAGATTTTCAGAGACACAGAAATAAATCACAGCGCAGATGGTGGAGCCAGGCGTGGCATGGTCGAGTCCTATCCCTGGCATCCTTGGAGAATCTGTGTATAGTCATCATTACACTTGGGTGCTGGAGAGATAGTATGGGGTGGGGGGAGGCATGTTTGCCTTGTACATGGCTGACCTGGGTTCAATACCAGTAGTGATCCCTGAGCGCAGAGCTAGGAATAACCCCTGAGTACTACTGGGTGTGGCCCCAAACCAATCAAATCACCGCATGTGTGTCTGCTCTGCACGTCGGTTTGGCCTGTGTCGTCTGCACGTATCCTGCTGGCCTGCTCCCGGGAGCTGAGTCTCCCCGCTCTCCCATCCTGGTGACCTTCTCCCTCCTGGTCTGGCTCCTCGAGCTCACAGTGTGTGCAGGCGCAGTGCCAGCTGTTTATCATCCTGGACGCCGTCCCTCCTGGCTGCTCTCCACCCCGGACCTCTTTATCTGATTTTGCTAAACAAGATGAGTTTCTGTCACTGTAGAAGATAATTGACTCGCTCGGTAACATACATCAGGGCCCAGGACCAGGAGGGGACCCGGCAATGGTGTTTATTCTAGTGTGAAATTGTTTTCCAGTCATGATTAATCCTGCCACGTGCCGGGGCTCTGCCCTGGCTGGGGAATCTGCTGTCCGGGGGAGGGGACGCTGACACGGGCCTGCCCGGGGCTGCCGTGACAGGTGTTTCAGATGTCAGCCTCCAGCAGCCTCTGTCACTCCACCTGGCCCCTATGTGGGGGCCGTCTCTTGGGTTTCATTTCTCTGGAGGCTGATGGATGCTGGGTCCTCTGGGCTGGGAAGGGGGGCGGGTCACGGTCTCCTCAGCCTGGGTTTCTGTGGCCAGGTCTGTAGCCAGAGCCTGGGGTGGCCCTGGAAGCTTTGCATGGTCACTGCTGCACTTGATGGCCATGTAGGCTGAGACCCCACTGGGGAGCCCTGGGGGTGAAGACAGAAGTCTGGCTCCTCTAGCCCCCGGACACGTGATTGAGTGCCACTCAGCAGGACTGACTGCTGGAGGGCACAGGAGTGGGACCCCTGGGAAGCAGGAGAGTGAGTAGACCAGGTGTCCTGGAGGCCAGTCTGGAGGTGGTGCAGTGCCAGGAACCTCTTCCACCTCCCACCTGGACCCTCAGGATTCCACGGGCAGCTGGTCTGTGCGGGGGTCCTTAGCAGCAGGCCTCTGCCCGAAGGTCTCAGAACACTCAGGAAACTGCCCTGTGCTCAGTGGGTGTGAGTACCCTGGACACCAGCAGGTGGCCCACCCTGAGGGAGCCCCAGGGGCACCCTGCTGCCTGCTGCTCGATGAGGAAGAGCCTCAATACCCCTATGAGAGGCAATGCCTGGGGTCTGGGGCCTCCCTGTGGGCAAGGAAGGGCAAGATGGGGGAAAGAGACCTGTGAGTACCCGTCCCCTAGAGGGACCTGGGGATACCCACTCACTGGGCCTTGGAAGGACAGACTAAACAGGGATGGACAGACCTGTCACCTGGGACCATGCAGGACAGGCCCTGTCACCTGGGGACCATGAGGGGTAGACCCTGTCACCTGGGACCATGAGGGGCAGACCCTGTCACCTGGGGACTGCGAAGGACAGGCCCTGTCACTGGAGGGCCATGAGGGACAGGCCCTGTTACCGGGGGACTGTGAGAGACAGGCCCTGTCACCGGGGAACTGTGAGGGACAGACCTTGTCACCCGGGTACTGTGAGGGACAGGCCCTGTCGCCTGGCCCTTTCACCATCCTGCCCACTGTATCCTGCCAACATTGGGCCTGTCTCAGGTAGCTTGACCTGCTTGACCTTCCTTGTCCCCACTTGCCCCACTTGGACTTCAGGAGAGGGACACCTCTGCTGTGTGTACTGTCACCTTTCCCCTCCTTGTTGTGCTCCTTGTTGTGTCCTCCACCCCCAGAGGATTCAGTGTGTACCTGAACCCCAGCCTTCTGACCACGTGTCCCTGAGTTGAGAATCGCACCTGGATCACCCCATGAGCTCGTCCCTTCTGGGCCCTGAGCTGCTCGGGCGCAGTGTATGTACCCCACAGTCTCAGCGTCTGTGCTCCCTCCATCCCTGTCTGCTTCCCCACACCTGTCCCCACACCTGTCCCCCACGTCTGTCCCCATGTATGTCCCGTCCCCATTCTCAGTCCCTGTGGCACATCTCTGCCCCCTCCCGGGTCTCCACCGCTTTTGCTACAAGGAGCCACTGGGCAGCAGCCTGAGCCAGGCTTCTCCAGAGACCCCCCCAGCCCCTGCAGCTCTGCTCTGTGGGGTCCCTTCGTCTGGCATTGATCTCGCTCACATGCTTTCTCCAGAAGATGCAACACCCAAGGTTAATCCACTGCAGAGGGACATGCGGGATCCGGTCACTGGCCAACTTTCCCCAGGGCTCCCAGCACCAGGTGAGCTGAGCTGTGGAGAGTCCTTCTGGGGACACCGCGGGCTGCCTGCTCAGGGCACTCCCCCGGGGCCAAGGAACAGACCCAGCGACCCCATGGCTTGGCTCTGATGCAACCTCACCCCAGGACTGGAGAAAGAACCCTCTGCTCCCGCTGATCCAAGAGTCAGTAGCCAGGGTCAGTCCCTGCTTAGTGGGCCAGAGCTCAGGCTTCCTGCAGGAGGGCAGCGTTATCCCGGGACACTCATGTTCCAAGCCAGGAGCCCCAGCACCACTGGGGGGCAGACAGTGGGACAGACGGGGGGAAGACGGGGGACAGATGGGGGCAGGCAGACGTGGGGGCTGGTGCTCCTGCTTCCCTCCTCCTCAGCCCCGGAGAAGCTCCTTTGTCCATCTGTCCACTCCTGTTAGAGGCCCGTGTTCAGCTTTCCTGTGTCGGTTCTAGTTTCCTGGTGCTGTTGGTGGTGGCTGTGTGTTGGTTGAGATGGTTGAGCAGTAAGGCAGTCCTGGGCAGTGACATCTACACCAACAGCAAGCTAGAGAAGAACATCAAGAAAATAATTCCAGTTACAAAATGCACGGGAAAAGAAATTATACCTAGGAATCAGCAAAGGAAGTAAAAAATTCATACATTGAAAACTACAATAAAAAGGTAAAGGTAAAAGCCCTCCCGTTGATCGTCGATTTGCTCGAGCGGGCCCAGTAACGTCTGCATTGGAGACTTTGTTGTTTCTGTGTCTGGCATATCGAATACTCTCGGTAGCTTGCCGGGCTCTCCGAGAGGGGTGGAGGAATCGAACTCGGGTCGGCAATGTTGGCCGCTTGTAAGGCGAACGCCCTACCGCTGTGCTGAAAATCGGAAATAAAAATTCCTCATGTTTCTGAATTGGCATTGTTAAAATACCTATCCTGACCATTACATATATCTACTGTGATCCTACTGCAATTCCAATATTGTCCATGAAAGATAAGCACAAAGGCTGGATTAAAAACAAACAAAAGAACCATTAAAACACCCAAATAGCTAAAGCAATCCAGAGAAAAAGAAGTTGGCACCACATTCCCTGATTTTGAACCATACTATCAAACTGGGCTGGAGCGATAGCACAGCGGTAGGGCATTTGCCTTGCACACTGCCGTCCTGGCCAACCAGGGTTCGATTCCTCCGCCCTCTTGGAAAGCTCGGCAAGCTACCAAGAGTATCTCGCCCGCATGGCAAAGCCTGGCAAGCTCCCCGTGACGTATTCGATATGCCAAACACAGTAACAACAAGTCTCACAATGGAGACGTTACTGGGCCCGTTCGAGCAAATCAATGAGCAACGGGAGGACTATCAAACTGTAGTAATCAAAATCATTTGCTATAGAATCCAATGCAATGGAAATGGAGAGCTCAGAAATGAACCCTCAGGTATATAGTTGTAACTGCACACTCCGTGTATGGCTGGAGAATAAGGAAGGGTTTATTCACACCATTTGGCCGGACAGCTGGGATGAAGCTGGAGAGACTCCTAGAATCTTGGACCCCGCCGTGCTCTCAGGAGCACTGACAGGAGGTATCTGTGTAGGATTGTAGTTTCTCAACCCTCATGAGACAGGCAGTCTAGCCTGACCCTAGAGTTACAATGTGACAGTATAAAAAGTCAAGGACATTCAGAGCAATAAAGAGTTCCCTGAAACCAGGGATTTTTACAAATTGTAGTTAAGAGCGTGTCTAAAAATATTCATTAGTACAAGCAAGTATACACTAATTCAAAGGATACATAGGGTAAAAAAAATGAACCAAACTGAAACTACAAAGTTAAAATTTGCACCTCAGTGTAGGTAGCTAATTTCCAACAATGGAGCCAAGAGGGATTGCACAGGGGATGAGGAGTTTCCTTTGCACATAGCTGACTTTCTGCTCAACCCCCGGGACCCCATGTGGTCCCCAGCACTGTCAGGAGTGATCTCTGAACACAGAGCTAGAAGCTGCTCCTGAGTTTCACTGGGTGTGACCCCCAAAACAAAACAAAAAGGAGCATGAGACAGAGAAACAAGCATTTCATCAGCAAATGGTACTGGAGAAAGTCGGAAGCTGTGTGTCCAAGAGGGAGATTCATCTCCTGTATCACATCACGGGCTTAGACGTTAGTCTCAGTCCATAGAATACATCAGAGGAAACACAAAATAGTCCAAGTTATTAACTTCAGGGGGTTCTTAGTCATTCAAGTCCATTTTCAAGGGAAATAAAAACAGAAGTAAGCAGTAGAATCATACCAACTGCAAAACAGAACTAGGAAAGAAACTATAGCTGAAATAAAAAGATTTCTTACTGAATATGAGAAAATATTTACACAACAGAATCTGACAAAACACCAATATCCAAAATACATAAAGCACTCCCAAAACTCAGTGGAAAACCCCCATTCTCACCAATAAGAGAGGGAGAAGATGGTAGGAGCTGGTACGGTGCTAGTCTTGTATGCAGCCAACCCAGGTTTGATCCCTGGCACCCCATATTGTCACCCCAAGCCCCACCAGGAGTGATCCTTGAGCACAGAGGCTGGAGTAAGCCCTTAGCATAGCCAGGTGTGGCCCAAATCACCAAACAAATGGGGAGAAGAGCTGACCCAACAGTTCTGCAAAGCCGACATCAGGATTGCCAAAGAAGGGCAAAAGTGCTCTTCATAAGTGCGGTCACGGTCATGGTCCTATTCATCGATTTGCTCGAGCGGGCCCAGTAACGTCTCCATCGTGAGACTTGTTGTTACTGTGTCTGGCATATCGAATACGTCACGGGGAACTTGCCAGGCTTTGCCGTGCGGGCGAGATTCTCTCGGTAGCTTGCCGGGCTCTCCGAGAGGGGCGGAGGAATCGAACTCGGGTCGGCCATGTTGGCTGCGTGCAAGGCAAATGCCCTACCGCTGTGCTATCACTCCAGCCCATAAGTGCGGTGTATCAGGGAAATGCAAGTGAAAACAACATGGAGATCATTGCCTCACACCTGTGAACATGACCTGGAATAAAAAGTTCAGAAGCAAAGTGTTGGCAGGGAAGTGGCAAGAGAGAATTCTTTGGACCCTGCTGGTTGGAAAGTGAACTGGTTCAGTTTTCTGTGGAAAGCAGTGCGGGAATTTCTCAGGAAGTATGCCTAACTACCATCTGGTCAGCAGTTCCAGTCCTGGGCATTTATTCAAAAAGTCCTGATCTAGAAAGGTCTGTGCACACCTGTGTTCGTGGCAGCACTGTTCACAACAGCCCAGATCCGAAAACAATCCAAGTGCCCAGCAACCGCTTCGTGGATGGGCCAGCCATGGTCTGAGTCCGCCACGGGATACTACCCAGCTGCAGGGAAAGTGAACTCTTGCAATTGTCTGCACCATGGATGGAACTAGAGGGATTATCTAAGCAAAATAAACCAGGAGAGACTCACCCCAGAGACACACCTGAGTGATGCCTAAAGAAAGAAAACAAGGCAGGTGACAATGGCCATGAAAGCCTGCTTCGGAGAACAGAGTGAGGAGAGGCTACGAAGGGAGTGAAGGGCCTGGGCACCCTAGCAGCTGGTGGGGTGCCACTGTCCCCCTGAAACGTGAACGGTTACATTCTTGAAACCCAAAGTCAGTTTGATTGAAACAGACAGAGGGTATTACTGGGGGCACCCTCACACATGAGCTGTGGGGGTTTTCCTGGCCCCGGGCACCTACGGAGGGTCTGTGGGAAACACCCAGAAATGACCACCAAGGTTTGCTCCCTTGGTTGAGTGGGATAATGAACGAACACACTTTAATTCCCAGATGCACTTCCTGGTTTGTTTGCTTTGATTTTTGTGCCACGCTTAGGGATGCTCAGGGTTCAACTGGCTCTATGCTCAAGGATCACCCTGCTTGGGGCTAGAAATACGTGATGCAGCAGATCAAATCCGGGTCGGGTGCTGCAACGCCAGCACACACCCTGCCCCTAGTACCATGGCCCCAGCTGCGTGTCTATTCTCTTCACCAGTGTTACAGAGGAGGTGGCCATGGGCCTCTGACAACCCATCTACCGATTTCACAGTGACGTGAAGTGATCTGCCAAGGTCGTGCATTCCGAAACCTGACTTTTCTCCACTTTCTCCACAATCAACTTAGTTTCTCCCCAAGGGTGAGGTAGGTCCCAGGGCAGTATGGCACGGTCTGTGTGAAGGGCAGTGTGGCATGCTCTGTGTGAAGGCTGAGCGTTCTGGTGGGAAAATGTATCAGGTTGATCATCCTGAGATGCGGTGCTTTGGCCTAATTCTAGATTCAGTTTGTCATTGGTCTGTCTTTCCACGGTAACTGTGGCTGCATCACTATTAAATTAGTTTACATTTCTTAAGCATGCAATAGCAAAGGTGTGTGTACACGTGTGTGGGCTTACATGTGTGTGCAAATGTATGTATGTGCTGTGCACAGCTGTGTTTGTTCCCAGCTGGGTGAGGTGCATTGGTGGGAGGAAATGAATATTGAGCAGGAGGCAGGTCAGGGCAAAGGGCACTGCAGGACTGGGCAGGGCAGGGCAGGGTGGGCATCTTGTTCTGGCACTCAGCAACCTCCCCCAGGCCCACATTTGGGAAGATGAGTGGGGTCCTTTCGAGCCTCGTGATAAGGCCCAGCAAAAGGGCAGTCTCTTCCCCCTAGCTGATTTCTACAGTAGCAGGTGGTGTGTGTGCACATGTGTGTTTGTGTGCATGCATATTCATGTGTGTTTATGTATCTCTGAGTGTACACGTGTCTTGCATGTTTGTACAGGTGTCTGTGATTCTGTATGTGTGTCTTTTTTAAAATTTTTATTAGTGAGACACAATGAGGTACAGTTGTAGACTTACAAATTTTGTGCTTGGGTTTCAATCATACAATGATCAAATACCCATGCCTCCACCAGTGCCCATTTTCCACCACCACGGATCCCAGTATCCCTCCCACTCCCCATCTCCCCCATCCCATCCTGCCTCTGTGACAGGGCATTCCTCTCTGTTCTCTCTCTCCTTTTGGGTGTTGTGGTTTGCAAAAGAGGCATTGAGTGGCAATCATGTTTGGTCTATAGTCTACTTTCAGCATGCATCTCCCAGTCTGGGAGGATCCTCCCAACACCTTTTATTTGGTGTTCCCTTCTCTATCTGAGCTGCCTTTTCCCCTAGCATGTGCGGCTGGCCTCCAAGCCATGGAGTAAAATTCCTGGTACTAATCTCGGCCATTCTTGGGTGTTAGTCTCCTATTTTTTTACTTTATGTTCCCCAGATGAATGCAATCTTTCTATGTCTGTTCCTCTCTTTCTGACTCATTTCGCTTAGCATGATACTTTCCATGTAGTACCACTTGTATGTAAATTTCATGACTTCATCTTTTCTAACAGCTACATAGTACCCCATTGTGTAAATGTAACAAAGTTTCTTTAACCAGTCATCTGTCTCGGGCACTCAGTTTTTTTTCCAGATTCTGGCTACTGTGAAGAGTGCTGCAATGAACAAACAAGTGCAGATGTCACTTAGACTATACTTTTTTGCTTCTCTGGGATATATTCCCAGGAGTGGTATTGCTGGGTCAAATGGGAGCTCAATTTCTGATTTTTTGAGAATCGTCCTTACTGTTTTCCAAAAGGGCTGAACCAGTCGGCATTCCCACCAGCAGTGAAGAAAGGTCCCTTTCTCGCCACATCCACACCAGCATCGGTTGTTTTTGTTCTTTTGGATGTGGGCCAGTCTCTGTGGTGTGAAATGATATGTCATTGTGGTTTTGATCTGCAGCTCTCTGATAATTAATGATGTGGAGCATTTTCTCATGTGTCTTTTAGCCATTTGGATTTCTTCTTTGAGAACATTTCTGTTCATTTCATTGCCCCATTTTTTGATGGGGTTTGATGTTTTCTTCTTGTGGAGTTCAACCAGTACCTTGTATATCCTTGATATCAACCCCTTGTCGGATGTGTATTCGGTGAATATCCCTTCCCATTCTGTAGACTGTCTTTGTATTTTGGTCAATGTTTCTTTTGAGGTGCAGAAGTTTCTCAGTTTAAGATAGTCCCATTTGTCTATCTCTTTTTCACTTGCTTGGCCAGTGGAGTGACATCTTTGAAGACACAGTTAGCTTCAATGTCATGGAGGGTTTTGCCAACTTTTTCTTCAATGTACCTTATGGATTCTAGTCTGATGTTGAGGTTTTTAATCCACTTTGATCTTACTTTTGTACATGGTGTTAGGCAGAGATCTGAGCCCACTTTTTCTGCATGTAGCCGTCCAGTTTTGCAGCACAATTTGTTAAAGAGGCTTTCCTTGCTCCACTTCATTTTTCTTGCCCCCTTATTGAAGATTAGATGATCATATGCTTGGAAGGAGATGTCAGTATATTCAACCCCGTTCCATTGGTCTACAGCTCTGCCTTTGTTCCAGTACCATGCTATTTTAATTATTACTGCTTTGTGGTGGAGTTTGAAGTTAGAGAGGTTGATTCCTCCCATTTTCATTTTCCCAAGAATTGCTTTAGTTATTCGTGGGGGCTTATATAAATTGCAGGAGTTTTGCTCCATTTCTTTGAAGAATGTCATGGGTATCCTAATAGGGACTGTGTTGAATTTGTACAGTGCTTTGGGAATCATTGCCATTTTGACAATGTTAATTCTCCCGATCCATGAACAGGGGATATTTTTCCATTTCCTCATGTCCTCTTTTACTTCCTGAAGTAGCGATTTGTAGTTTTCTTTGCACAGGTCCTTTACTTCCTTAGTTAAGCTGATTCCTAGGTACTTGATTTTCTGGGGCACAATTGTGAACGGGATTGTTTTCTTCATGTCACTTTCTTCTCTTTCAGTATTTGCATATGGAAAAGCCATGGACTTTTGGGTATTGATTTTATAGCTTACAACTTTACTATACAAGTCTATTGTTTCTAGGCATTTCTTGGTAGAGGTTTTAGGGTTCTCTAAGTATAGTACCATATCATCTGCGAATAGTGAGAGCTTGATTTCTTCCTTTCCTACCTGGATGCCCTTAATATTTTTTTCTTGCCTAATCTCTATTGCAAATACTTCCAGTACTATATTGAACAGCAGTGGAGAGAGTGGACATCCTTGTCTCATCCCTGATCTTAGAGGGAAGGCTCTCAGTTTTTCCCCATTGAGGATGTTGCTTGCTGTAGGCTTGTGGTAGATGGTTTTAACTATATTGAGGAAAGTCCCCTCTATTCCCATTTTGGCGAGGGTTTTCATCATAAACGGGTGTTGGATCTTGTCAAATGCTTTCTCTGCATCTATTGATATGATCATATGATTTTTATCTTTTCCTTTGTTGATATGATGGATTATGTTGATTGAGTTCCGATTGTTGAACCATCCTTGCATCCCTGGGATGAATCCCATTTGGTCGTGGTGTGTGATCTTTTTGATGAGTAGTTGAATTCTATTTGCTAGTATTTTGTTGAGAATCTTCGCATCTGTGTTCATCAGGGATATCGGCCTGTAGTATTCTTTTCTTGTGGTGCCTTTGTTTCCTTTTGGTATTAGAGAGATATGGACTTCATAGAAACTGTTTGGGAGAGTTTCTGTTTTTTAAATTTCCTGGAAAAGCTTGAGAAGAACTGGCAGTAGGTCCTCTTTAAATGTTTGGAAAAATTCACTAGTGAATCCATCTGAACCTGGGCTTTAGTTTTTGGGAAGACTTTTGATTACAGTTTCAATTTCCTTGATGTGAATAGTTCTATTCAGGTACTCTAGATCTTCTTGATTCAGCTTCGGGAGATGATAGAAATCCAGGAATTTATCCATTTCTCCTAGGTTCTCTTGTTTTGTGGCATACGGACTTTCAAAGTAGCCTCTTATGATCTTTTGAATTTCTTTGGTTTCTCTTGTGATATCCCCCTTCTCATTTCTGATTCGGTTTATTAGGGTTCTCTCTCTGTGTTTCTTTGTGAATGTTGCTAGTGGTTTATCTATTTTGTTTATTTTCTCGAATAAACAAGCTCTTGGTTTCATTGATCTTTCGGATTGTTTCTTTGGTTTCCATGTAATTGATTTCTGCTCTAAGTTTTATGATCTCTTTCCTTCAGCCCGATTTGGGCTCTTTCTGTTGGTCTTTTTCTAAGGTTTTGAGCTGTGAAGTGAAGTTGTTTATCTGCATCCTTTCTTCCGTCCTGAGATATGCATGCAGAGCTATAAATTCTCCCTTTAATACGGCTTTTGTTGCATCCCATAAGTTCTGGTAGCTCGTGTCTTCATTCTCATTTGTTTCAGGTATCTTTTGAGTTCGTCCTTGACTTCCTTCCTGACCCACTCGTTGTTCAGCATTGAGTTGTTTAATTTCCAGGTGTTTTATTTGGTTCTCCGTGTCTGTGTGTGATTCACTTCTATCCTCAGTGAATCGTGGTCTGAAAAGATGGTTGATACTATTTCTATCTTCCTGATTCTACTGAGGTATGTTTTGTGGCCTAGCACATGGTATAATTTGGAAAATATTCTGTGTGCACTGGAGAAGAATGCGTATTATTTATTTTTTGGGGTGTAAAACCCTGTATAGGTCTATAAGCCCTTTCTCTTATATTTCTGCTTTCAAAGCCAATGATTCCTTGTCGAGTTTTGTTCTTGTTGATCTATCCAGAAGTGATAAGGCGATGTTGAAGTCTCCAGCTACTATTGTGTTGCTAGCAATGTCCTCCTTAAGATCTGTTAGCAGTTGTTTTAAATATTTAGCTGTTCTCTCATTAGGTGTGTATACATTTCCATTAAAGGTGTCCATTAAAGGCCCTCCCGTTGATCGTCGATTTGCTCGAGCGGGCCCAGTAACGTCTCCATTGGAGACTTTGTTGTTACTGTGTCTGGCATATCGAATACTCTCGGTAGCTTGCCGGGCTCTCTGAGAGGGGCGGAGGAATCGAACTCGGGTCGACCATGTTGGCCGCTTGTAAGGCGAACGCCCTACCCGCTGTGCTATTGTGTATACATTTAAGAGTGTGATTTCTTCCTGTTGTACGTATCCCTTGATGAAGAGAAAATAACCTTCACTGTCCCTTCTAATCTTTTTCAACGTGAAATTAATGTTGTTGGATACTAGTATGGCCACCCCAGCTTTTTTAAATTTATTTTTTATTTTTTTTGCTTTTGGGGTCACACCCAGCGATGCACAAGGGCTACTCTTGGCTCTGCAATCAGGAGTTACTCCTGGTGGTGCTCAGGGGACCATATGGGATGCTGGGAGTCGAACCCGGGTCAGCCACGTGCAAGGCAAACGCCCTACCCCCTGTGCTATCTCTCCAGCCCCCACCCCAGCTTTTCTGAGGGAGCTGTTTGCTTGCAAGATTGTTTTCCATCCTTTGACTTTGAGTCTGTGTTTGCTCTGACTGTTGAGATGTGTTTCTTGTAAGCAGCAGAATGTTGGGTTCTGTCTCTGAATCCATTTTGCCACTCTGTGTCTCTTAAATGGTGAATTTAGACCATTGACATTGAGAGAGACTACTGTTATGGGGTTTTGTGTCATCTTTTTGTAAGGGTCTGCTGTGGTTGTAGGGTTTGTCTTGTCTTATAGTAGCCCCTTTAGCCCTTGTTTTAGGTTTGGTTTTGAGTCTATGAAATTCCTGAGCTGCTGTTTATCTAGAAAATAGTGTACCATTCCTTCAAGTTTGAGTGAGAGTTTAGCCGGATAGAGTATTCTTGGTAAAGCATTCATTTCAGTGAGTTTTTTCTCTATATCTTGCCACTGCCTTTGGGCTTGGAGGGTTTCCTCTGATAGATCTGCTGTGAATCTAAGGGGTACTTCTTTGTATGCAATTTCCATCTTTGACCTTGCAGCTTGCAGTATTGTGTCTCTGTTGGCAGCATCGATCATTCTAACTATGATATGTCTTGGAGTGTTTTTGTTAGGGTCTCTTTTAGCTGGCACCCTTCGGGCTCCTTGAATCTGAATGGCTACATTGTGGAGCTCTGGGAATTTCTCAGCGATGATTTGTTTAACCATGGTTTTTTCATTGGGATTCTTTCCCTGAGGTTCTGGTAGTCCAATGATTCTAATGTTGTTCCTCTTGGAATCATCTCCTAGGACTCTGATTCTCTCTAGACCTATTTTGAGGTCCCTTGCCATTGTTTGTTGTTGCCTGTTGGCTTGGTGCAGCTGATCTTCCAGCTCACTGATTCTGTCCTCAGCTATGGTCATTCTACTTTTGAGGGCACAGACTGAGTTTTTTTTATTTCATCTATGGAATCTTTCATTCGTGACATTTCTGTGTGTAGCTTTCCGATTTCTGCTCTCATTTCTTCCTGTATTTTCTCGATTGTGTGATCCATTGTTTCTTTCATGTTCTCTTTCAATTTACTGCATATCTGTCTGACTGTTTCATTGAGTTTATTGAACATCTTCATGACTTCATATCTGAATTCTTTCTCAGAGAGGTCCCTTAGGTGAATAGAACCTACTGAGGCTTCTGGACTCTTTTCATCGTCCTCTCCATGTGGTAGGGATTTTTGTTGTTTCTTCATGTTGGTGTGTAGGTGTGGGGAGAAGATTTCTCGGTATGACTAAACTACCTGCGGCCGCGTGAGCGTTGGACCACTGAAAATTAGGCCACACCCACTTCTAAAGCGGCCACACCCCATGGGAACCTGGTGTGTGTGTGGGGAGTAAAGACTGGATGGGGGAGCAGGCCAGCTCAAGTTGGGGGACGAAGAGGAAGAGGCAGAGGTTTAGAACTGCTTTGTCTCCCAAGGTCCGAGAGGATGCCTAGGGGGCTTGCAGGGAGAAATCCAAGTCCCGGGTTTGAGAAGCAGCAGATAAACTGACCTGGGTGGGGAGGAGAAGACCAGGTCAGGTTGGGGGATGAAGAGGAAGAGGCTGTATGTGTGTCTTACATGGATACACACATGCCTTGTGCATGTTGCAATGTATATGTGTGTTTGGTGCATGTGTGTATTTTGTGTGTGCATGTCTTTCTTGTATATGCACATGTGTACACATGAAAGTCTATGTATATTTGTATCTATGTGTCTGTGTGTCTTGTATGCATGTACATATGCACCTCTGTGTACACATGCATTGTATGTGTGCATGTGTCTATGTGTATCTTGATTGTGTGCATGTGTGTACATTTGTCCTACACATGTGTGTACGTGTGTAGGTAAAGTATATGTGTGTGCATGTGCTTGTGTGTGTGGATATGTGAATGGGCACATATTTAGAACAAGCCTTGGGCATATGGCAGGGCCCCTGTGCAGGGGAACCAGGACTCAGCCACTGACATCTTTCCATTCTGTTTCGTGCTGGCATGCCATGTGCCTGATAGGGTCCTGCAGGTGAGGGGTGAGGGGGTGAGAGGGGCGAGCACTTCCTTTGGCATCTTTCTCCCCTGTGCCAGCCAACCACCACTCCTTCCTCCCTGCTGCTGCCTCCAACTCTGTTGCTTTTGAACATAAGAGCTCTTTGGGAGGTTCAGAGAAGAGTGGCCACCAGCTGGACACACCGGCTCCCTGGTGGCCATATTGGCTGCTCCTCAGGGTTCGGGAAGGAAGCATCCAGGCCCAGCAGGCCTGTGCTAGACTCAGGTCATTCAGAGACTCTTCTCAACACTGACATGGTCTTTCTTGTTCAAATCAGAAAAGTCAGTTCCTCGGGACTGGGGTCCTAGTTGCAGGTCTGGGAGGGGGAACTGATCTGCTGGACAGTTCGGGTGTACGGAGGGAAGACACAGCTGTTGCCTGAAGGCCACGTGTACCAGGACCCTGCGTGTGTCCTACCTGAGGGTCGCCATCTCTGCCAGTTACCCAGCAGAGAACGGGAAGCACATCTAGAGCCCTGGAACTGGTTGGTTGCCATCTGCAGAGAGCCACCCTGTTCTTGAAGCAGGCCTGGGAGGCCGGAAGTGACAGCAGAGCAGCCTCCTGGTGGATTCGTAGCTTCTTGGAAGCTGTGGTGCTGACCTAAAAACTCCTCGTGTGAGCTCAAGGCTGCATGAAGGGGGTGACTGCATGAAGCTCTGTCCAGGCACCACGACTCCTTCTCTCTCTCTCATTCTCTCTCTCTCTCTCTCTCTCTGGCACTTGGGTGTTCCTTCGCATAGCACTTTGCTTCTCCTGAGACTGATGCAGCGACTAAGTAAGTGACTCCTGTTCTCTGTGGAGCTGGAGGCAGAAAGGGCCATGCAAGAAGTGCTCTGGAGTTGGGGTGCTCATTTCCTTACACACAGGTGAGCTCAGACGCCCACAATGGCAGGTGAACTTTGGGTTCCAGAGGTCTGTCACGGGGCTTTGGTGAGAGCCAGTCATGCTTGTACTGAACTATGTTAGATTGGGCCAGAGTGATTGGACAGTGGGGAGGGCATTGGCCTTGCACACAGACAACTGGGGTTTGATCCCTAGTACCACATGGGTCCCACCAGGACTGAGCTCTGTGCACAGAGCAAGGAGTTAACCCTGAGCACCTCTGGGTGCGGCCCCCAAACAAAAACAAAAACAAACAATACTTAAAAAAATATGTGTCAAATTATTCCTGCATGACAGGTGCCATGAACACACACACACACACACACACACACACACACACACACACACACACACACGCTTACCTGTCTCCTTCTCTGTGTCAGTCTGTAGGTATTCCTCGAGAAAGCTCTAGGCCAGGCACTGTGAGTTTCAAAAGTCACAAAACAAAGTTATGGAGATGGCCTCAGTTCCCAAGCTTCCATGAGGGAGATTAGTGTCATCATTCAACCTGCCCCTGACTCCTTGCCCCCACCCCTGCCTCACCACTTCCACCCCTACCTCCACCCTTGCCTCCCCTACCTCTCCCTGACTCTCCTGCCTCCAACCCTGCCCTTCCTGCCTCTATTTCTGCCTTCTTCCCTGCTTCTAGTCCTGCCCTCCTCCTCTACCCCTGCCTCCATCCCTGTCTCCCCTACCTACAATCCCTCCTCTCCTCCACCCCTCACTCCCTTGTCTCCCCTGCCCTTGGTCCTCCAAACTTGCTCCCCCCCCACGCCAGCATCTGCTTCCTTCCTGTGCCTCTACCCCTCCCCCTGCCTGCACCTGGGCCCTCCTCTCCTCTCCCTCTCCTTACCCATCTCTCTGTCTCATGGGTAAGGAGACCTCACCACCACCACCTCACATTACTCCGTGTGAATCATACACTCTCCTCACTTCCTACCTTGTGACGCTTTAGACAAACAGAATGTGCTTGGCTCAGCAAAATTAGAAACACGATACATTTCCCTTCCTCTGGTCCCTTGAGGTCTAATTAAGGCAGCTGGGGATCTGTGGTGGACTGATTCTCTGTGAGCCGCAGTGGGCCCCCTCCTTCCCTCAAACTGACACTCGGTTCCTCCACTGCCAACTGTCAGTGACGGACAGGGACAGGGGGAGGATCAAACATCCCTCTGGCCACTGCTTCCTCTCCCATCACTGTCCCTTCCTTCTATTCTCCCCTCCCCAGATCCTGCAGTTCCCTGTGGGCACATCCCGGCATCCAAGCACTGGTGACTGAGTAGAGTCACTGAGCCCCTTGAGCTTTACACAAGGCTGTTCAGACGCACTGACATGTAATCCCAGGAGCAATGCTGGAGACCTACCAGGTAGAGCACGCTGTTCCACAGCACTCACTGGGCAGGTCCTGTGGCCTCATGCAAATGCCGTGGAGTCCCTGAGGTCATTTCCTGCTACGTCTGGTGTCTGATTTTCCACACGCTCTCAGCAAATGTGTCTGGAGTGCTCAGGATCTTGCATGGGTAACGTTTGCCTGGAACGTGTCACTGTTCTTAGGGTCACTGGCCACAATGACCTGAGTGTCCCTTGGTGCATTAGGGGCTGATAACTGTCTCCCAGCAGGCCAATGGTGAATGAAGGAATAGGGACCACAGGCTTGTTGGTAATCAAGTCTATTCAAGTCTCATAGCATTAGTTATAGAGAAATCATGAAGGATTGGGGGTAGCAATTATACATCAGTGTGGTTGAATATTATCAGAAACAATGAACAAATGTAAAGCCCTTCCTTCAGGGGAAGGTATTCTAGGAGACCCACTCAAGGACAGAGTCTCATCTAAGGGTTCCAGCACTCTAGATTTCTACTATGAGATCTGCCCAAGGGCGGGAATTCCATCTAGGGTGTACTGCTTTCTCCTTTCCTTTGCTAGTAATCAATTTAAATAATCATATTAAACTTACTTCTTAATAATATTTCTAGTCATTTTGCATGAACACAATAAGAAATACTTTAAACTTAAAGGGTAGTTCTTCCTGCATCTTGCTGTATCTCTTAGACCACAGTCTCAGGCCAGGTTAGTTTTTCATAACCCCATGGGTCCTTATTCAGTTACATCTCTTTGGGTCATGTCAGTTTGTTCCTTGACCGTTCTCTTCACTCATACTTCTTATAATGCTTAGCCTCTCCCTTTTTGATGCCAGGGTAGCTTAAAGTTTGTCCTGGGTCCATCCTTGTCACTTGGTGGGACTCCCCCACACCTTTCTAAGGGAAACTGAGGCTTAAGTCAAGTAAATATGACAGGAGTAAATATATTTTGGATTCAATTAACTCTCAAATTACAAAAGCGTAACATCAACTGTCTTTCTGTGTCTAAAAAAAGGAAGGACATTGCTCTAAAATAAAATATGCAAAGGACATAAAGTATAGAGTTAAAAAAGCAATATTTCATTTATATACATAAAATCCAGAACTCTCAGAAGATTTGACCTAGAGGTTATAGTCTCTGATTTGGGGATATTTGTAGTAACAGAGAGGGGACGAAGAGCACGAAGGAGAGACTAAAGATAAACACAGAGGACTGGGAGTGCTCTGATGAAATTGAGTGTGACTTGGGAGCACTGTGGGGGGTGTAACTCAATAAATCTAAGATTCCCACAGGAGGTGGGAGCTGTAGAGGGAGAAAGGATAAACCAATGTTATTTTTAAAATAATTTGAGACTCTAACAATAGCTTGAGGCTCTTCGTGTTCCTAGAACGAACAGACGTCATTGGGCTACACTAGCACGTGATAGGGACGAATGGAGACGTTACTGGCGCCCGCTCGAGCAAATCGATGAGTAACGGGATGTCAAGTGATTTTTAAAAAATGCTTAGAACTATAATCCAACAGGAATGGACAGAGTTTCCCTCACTTCTAATTGACCTTTCCATGTCCATCTCTCATTAGCTCTTTATCTCTGTAGAAGACCATGAACCCAGTCCAGGTGGCCTCTGACTCCTCGAGCTGCCCCTGAAGGCTCTCCTCTGTCCCAGCCCACCCAGTACTGAGCTGGGGAATTACAGGATTCCAAGAGACTTGCTGATCCTCCCACCCTCCCCAACACCAACAAAGCAAGAGCACATGGAGACTAGAACTTGCTCTGTGGGAGATGGAGGAAGAGTGAGAGCAGAGGACAGAAAAGGGGGCTGAGAAATGATTAGCTCAGAGGAGAAATCTGGAAACCTAGAAACTGGATGAAGGCTATGCGGGGGGAAAAGAGGAGGGTGGAGGAACAGAGACAGGGTGGGACAGAGGAGGAGAGAGAGGGTGGATAGAAAGAGAGGGACGGTGGGAGGGAGACAGAGAGAGGGAGAATGGGAGAGAGGGAGAGAGAGGGGAAGAGAGAGGGAGAGGGAGAAAAGAAAAATGGGAGAGAGAACAAGAAACTGGAAAAAAGTAAGGGAGAGAGAGAAGGGGAAAGGGAGGGAGGGAAAGAGGGAGAGAATATAGAAAATAACTATGCAAAAGAATAGCAATGCACACACACACACACACAACCCAGTAGTAAGAAAAAAATAATAACCATGGAATAAAATGTGACAGTTGGATGAAATTACTGTTGTTTTCAATATGCATCATATGCTGGTATTAGTAAGAAAACCAGAGCATTCTTTTATCATGACTTTATATAATTTCACACATAGTGAGACATAGAAAATCAACTTAATGCAGCTCAATCATTCACTATCCCCCACTGAATTGTTTAAAAATAAACCATTCATTTGTCATGAACATACCATTCCGTATCACCTAGCCAAGACATCCAATTTTAAGATGTTTTCATTCTTTGTCTTCTCATTTTTATTGAAATGATTTATTTATGTGTATTTAATTCTTTTTATTTATTACATGTTGTCAAGCTTGTTTGGGCTGGAGTGATAGCATAGCGGGTAGGGCGTTCGCCTTACACGCGGCCAACATGGCCAACCCGAGTTCGATTCCTCTGCCCCTCTCGGAGAGCCCGGCAAGCTACCGAGAGTATTCGATATGCCAGACACAGTAACAACAAAGTCTCCAATGGAGACGTTACTGGGCCCGCTCGAGCAAATCGACGATCAACGGGAGGGCCTTTACCTTTACCTTTACCTGTCAAGCTTGTTGCATGTTCTGGATGAAAAACAACTGGACTGTGTGGTCTGGAAGCATTTCAAGAGGGACAGAACTCCTTTGCTCTCAATTCTGCTGTGCAGGAATCTGCCAGGAGGGGTGGGGGAGCAAAGACAAGAGAAGGGAGGACTCCAACTACTGGGGTGCTGTCAACTATTGTCAGTATGGATGAATGCCAGCGAGCTGGCAACTACAACCCAACCAACCGCCCTTCCCAGTGATCTTGAGCTGCAGCTGTCCTGGATCCTACTGTGTCTGTGGGGCCCCAAACACTTCCCCAGCCCTTACTGATCTCAAACAAACAACCAAGTAATAGTCATTGCCAACAAAATAAATTTATTCAGAAACAACAAAGATAGCCCTTTGGGAAGCATCGCTCATGTTGCTACTCAGATCATCACCGGATGCTCCAATGTGCAGAGCCCACTGTGTCCTCCAGCTGCCACACAGAAGCAGTATTCCTGCCCCTGTGGCAGTTAAGGCATGGGCTGGAGTGATAGCACAGCCGTTAGGGCGTTTGCCTTGCACGCAGCCAACATGGCCGACTGGAGTTTGATTCCTCCACCCCTCTTGGAGAGCCTGGCAAGCTACCAAGAGTATCTCGCCCACATGGCAAAGCCTGGCAAGCTACCCGTGACATATTGGATATGCCAAACACAGTAACAAGTCTCACAATGTTACTGGGCCCGCTCGAGCAAATCGAAGAACAACGGGAGGACAGTGACAGTGACAGTGGCAGTTAAGGCATGTTTGGGACCCGTTTGTTGATTTGGAGTGCAGGAGCCTTTGCTGAACCACCTCATTGACCCTGGGCTCTGTCTATTAACTTTCACATTTCCCTCCATTGGTTAAGACATTTCACTCACCTCCTTTCAAAAGGATTCTGCACATTAATTTTCACATTTCCTCCGTTTGATCAAGATCTTTATCAGATTAACTCTCAGGTTTATTCCAGGTTACTCAGGGTTAAACTGTTTCAGCTGTCTGGTGGTCAGTCCAGTTCCTCAGAGACATCTTATGTCATTGTGGAGGAAAGATCTGAAGCCAGGTGACAGGATTCTAGGGAAGTGACAGTGAACATTTTTTTTTTGAGTTTGTGACTGTTATGGGATCACATCCAGTGATGCTCAAGGGGTTACTCCTGGCTTTGCATTCAGGAATCACCCCTGGTGGTGCTCGGGGGACCATATGGGATGCCAGGGATCGAATCCTGGTTAGTTGCATGCAAGGCATGCAAAGTTGTGGGATTCTCCAACTGCCTTCCCAGCTCGTCTTATTTCCACAGGTTCTGCAGACAATAGTTTGGAGTTTAGCAATGATGTAGAAGTGGAGGAATCAAAACAACACTGTTGGGCTCATGACTATGCCGGTGCTTGGCTTGAAATCACAGAAGGCAGATGACAAATTTGATTTGAAAATATGCTTGTTTATCACTTTATACAATTAAGCTCTCACTTTTCCAGAGGCACTTATTCAACTTTGGCTCTCGCAGGGACCCCAGCTTGCTCAGCCGTCAGCCCAGAGAGAATCAGATGCTTGGACTCTGCAGAGCTACTTACTGAACTTTGTTTGGACCATGGAATTGACAATTTCTCCTATGGTTAAGTAGATGTTGGCAAATTCAATAGTCAGAGGCTTTCCTCTGAGTCAGAACACTGGGAAATGTGGACAAGAGCACTGTTCCCACAGAAGAGGGTGAGAACATGAGACAAGAACCAACAGTGAGGAGAGCTTACAGACCCTGATTGGCCTTTGGAGGGGCTATTTTGGAAATGATGTCATCAGTTTCCAATTCTTGGAGTCTTCAATTTGGGGTCACCTAGTGCCATGCCAGTCCTTGGCCCTTCCTCTGAGGTGCATCACATGGACCTGAGTCTAGTCCCCTTTACAGCATTTCTCCCCAATACTTGATGGGGTCCTTTTGAGATCTCTAAAGCATTTGTAGGGAGCACCCTAGAATAATCTCCAGGTGCCTAGATGTACAGGTGAATGTCTCCATTTCTCTGGTGTGTTCTGTGGTAATTATACAACCAGTGCCTGGTTAATTTTGATAGGAATAACCAGGGACTTGAGACATTGCAGTTTATCTCCTTTAATGAACTGTCAAAGATGTAAGGACTAACTGGATGAGTGAATCTTCTTGAGCTCCAAAATGATCTAAAATTTAGGAGGACCGAAGGATTTTGGCCATAAGATTGGGCATATCTCTAGAAATGTTTCCAAGTGACTTTTAACAGTATTGTTGGTGTGCTCAAACAAATCAGATTATAGATTATATAGGCTGAGGATTATAGATATTGTGTTTTTTTTTATTGTTTGGGGGATACACTTGGCTGTGCTCAGGGTTTACTCCTGGATCTGTGCTCAGAGATCACTCCTAGAAGGGATTGAGGGACCATATGGGATGCTGAGGATCGAACCCAGGTCAGCCATATGCAAGCAAGCACCTTCTCACTGTACTATCTCTTTAGTCCCTAGTCCCATGAAATTTTTGCAAAACCGGAAAAACAGCACAAGATTGTCTGGAAATCTAGTTAGCAGAGTGGGACTCATGATGGCCAAAAAGTTCATGGTGGCCTTGGTAGAAGCAATCTTTCTCAAGTGGGCATAAAAGAGGAGAAGTGTGTTTATCAGACTAGGAAAAATCTCAGACTTGTGAGAAAACACAGACCATGTCTAAAACACTTTTATATTCATTAACGGGGGTTAGCTGTATGAAATCTAATTGCCAGACCATGAATGGCCCCCTGGTTAATTTCAAACATCCAGGAACTGTGCTGATAGACTTCCCTGGCTTCTATTATGGACAGGTGGGATAAACAAAGCAGGCACATTTTTGTGACCTTATTAATATTCTGTCATGAATATTGATTTATTAATAATTTCATTAGAGGACCGATGGTTTAATGAATACACAGAAATTAGGAGTGGAAATTTTATAGTATCTTTATTCACTTTTATAGTATTTATATATATATTTATATATTTATTTATATATAGCACGACATCTTATCATCTCATTCCTAATTTGGTCAAACTGGCAGGCTACCAAATGTAACATGCCTACACGGCAGAGTCTGGCAAACTCCCCGTGGTATACCCAATATGCCAAATACCAGTAACAATGATGGGTCTCATTCTCCTAACCCTGAAAAAGCCTTGAATATGGCACTTTAAAAAAAAAATCTCAGGGCTAGGATGAAGAAGACGTTACTGGCACCTGCTTGAGGCAATCGACGAACAACAGGGTGGTCGTGATCGTGATCGTGATAGTATTTTAATTTAATCTAAGCCATATCTTTCTCTTGTAATACAGTTATTGAACTCCTAAGTCTGTTTTCTTTCTTTTAGGGAGGGCATTGCTGTTAGATCTTTCTCTTTGCTTCTGATTCATTTCAGAAATCATTCAAAATCATCAGCTACTCTAGAGAATGTCTGACCACCAGCATAAACGTCTTCGGTTTTGAATTTTGACCATGTACAGACTCTCTGGGTATGTATTACTGTTTTCTGGTGGCCAGAATCAAAAGTGCCACTAACAGCATAACAAGGTGTGGGTGTCATATATCCAGCACAAACTTGCCATTTCATTTTCCAAATCGGAGCTATTAGGAAACCAGGATACAGTGGCCTCACCCAGAGAATGTTCTTGCAGCTCAATGGAAGGGATCAGGAGAGGGAGCATTAATGTTCACCAGTTGTGAGAGACAGTAGTAGAAATTGGTCAGTAGGTAAGGAACTGGCAAAGGCTATTACAGTGGGAGCTACTTGCATGGAGATCAACCAGAAAATGTTATTAGCTGTTCACTGAAAAAAAAAAAAACTGAGAGGTAAGAAGTTGGGAGACGGGCCAGTGAGCTAGTACACGGGTTAGGGCCCATGTCATGTGAATTTAATCCCCACTATAACCTGAGAACTGCTGGTTTCTGGCACTGCAGAGCCTGAGAAGCATAGGATCCTAGGGTCCCACTTTGGCTGCCAGCCCGGTTTTCTAAGTATCGCAGGGAGTATGGCTGTATAGATATGGGACCCCCGGTATGGCCAAGTACTCTTGGGCCTCCTTGGGAGACCCCCCTTCTCCACCAAAAACATTAGCAGGACTTCTCCCAAATAAGCTAGAAAAAGGTTGAAGCGGAATCCCCAGTGATTTCCTTTGTGATCTTAATCAGAAGGGCATTGGTAACTCAGGAGTGGTCCTGGTTGCTTGTGACTATAATGGCAGGTGGTGCTTGTGACTACAATGGAAGGTGGTGTATGCTGGCTTCCATGGTTTGGGGTGAATGCCCCAAGAACACCCCCTTCCATTTTATATATGGAAATGGAGAAGAGGCCTAATCACTGGAAACCCAAGGACATGTGTGTTGATTCCACTCTCCTTACAGACCCAGGGAACACATATTTCTGCTCATTCCATGCAGTCTGGTCAAAGTTCTTGTCCAATAAATGCCACAGCAGTTATACCACCAGAGGGAAACCAGGAATCTAAATTCCTGCCATCATAGCCATTCTTAGTGGACTGACACTGGAGCTTATGTCCTGGTTTTGAGAAATGTCGACCCCTAGGAAGTCTCTCTGGGTGCAAGTGGGGCTCCTCAATGAAATGAGATGCCCAGAAGATCAACACTGGATTTGTAGCCTCCTTGGTGAGCCTGTGTCTGATCTGAGGCTGAACTAGCTAACAACTGGATTTAAATATGGATTTAACTATTTAACTCTTCACCTCCTGTGAAGAGGTGTTGTGGGGAGAACAAGGAAGCCAGCCCTGCACCAATGCACAAATGAACACGGGTTGGTCTCTGGGAAAATGTGACATGACTTGACATTAGGATGTGTGAGGGAAGAGAAGGGCTTTCAATCAAATACTGAGACTTTACTATCCAAGAAAATAGTCTTTCTGCCCAGGTGAAGTCCCCTGAATGCTGACTAGCTCCTTTGTGGGAATGCTGAAATACATACCAAGGAAGTCAATCGAAGTGGAGAGTTTGCTTTAATGGGGATAAATATTAATAATATCTGAGTTCTGGGCCCACCTCCTTGTTGAGGATCACAGTGCTGTTGATTGCTCAAAAGTCCTAGACAAGACATTTGGCCTTTAGGTTTCTTTACAGATAAAACTGGAGTCTTGGAAGAGATAGTTCATGTAGAAAAGAGACCTTTAATCTTGCAAACTTCTAATATAGGCTTCTGCCTTGTAAAGCTCATTGTAGGGTATTAACTAAATTCTGGAGAGAGGCTTAGAGAGCTCTCTCTGAACCCTGATGGGGAATACACAGTGAACTTTGCCAGAATCGATAGAAGAATTGGTCACATGAAAGATGCTATCTGATCAATAGGACAAATGATCAATGTCTCTAGAATCCCTCAAGCACTTCAGGAATAAAGCAAATGAAACAGGCTAAGAGTATGTGTAATTCCTCTGGTTCACTATTTTTATGATCACTGTCTACAGAATTACTTATTCCCTTGGGGAGAATGATAATCCAGGATGACACTTTTCTGAGCAGTCTTGACTTGATAAATGAAAAGATACAGAAGAGAGAAGAATAGGGATGTCATAAGGGGCTTAAACATAGGGGCTTCCTGGGGCCAAATCAAAGAGGAGGTGTTGGGGGCCATTGGGGGATGCCCACTGTTTGAATTCTTTTGGTGCTTTGAAGCAAACACTGTTTTAAGGACATAGGGTCAGGGATCGGAAAAGTCTGGGTTCTCCCCAATGGGCCAGTTTTGTCTCTAGATGAGGAAGGGGAAATCCCCCATGGATTCTGGAAGCTTCATCATAGGAAATTAGAATTTTGTAAGATGAAATAGAAGTAGGCAGATGTTTTAAATGCTCAAGTTTGTGAGATTCTCTTTTTCAATATCTCAGCTTTCTACACTAATGAAAACAACTAGATTTTTACTACCCTGACACATAAAGATAGTTTGCAATCCTCTCCTATGGCAAGGCTGGAGGTGAGGAGTCTTGACAAATTTTCATCCAAGGTGCAAGCTAGCTGTTTAGTCCAAGTTACTAGGTCAAAAGCTACCTTCTTTTCTTCACCACGAACAAACATGGAGCTGAAGGAGACCCTATTAAATATAGAAAGCTACACCTTTCCTGTTATTGCAGCTGAGAAGTTCCAAATGGCTATTCCTTGCCTGCAGACTCCCTCTCCAGAAATGCTGGCTTGGGGACAATCTGTGCACTCCTGTAACATCTCCATTTCTGTGGAATAGCCTGTCCCAGAACCATCAGCAGAGGTGCAGCTGGCACCGAGCCAGTGCCTCAGTCCCTCAGAATATGGGCCTGGGCGTGACGTTAGAGCCCACGGCAGATGTGGTGATAGCACAGGAACAATTAGAAAGGACCAGCCTGTTCCTGAAATCAGACTGGAGGCCAAAAGTGCGGTAGTGACAATCCCTTGAACTCAAAGACTGCCAAGGTGTCAGCTAGATGGTCCCAAATCTAAAAAGGCATAGCCCATGTGCCAGGGTGGTACCCCCAGAATAAATAAGGGCATTGACCAAATGAAGCATTTTCAAAGGAGCCTGGGAAAGGTCTGAAGATCTTAACTCAGGAGAAGCCTGACTTATTCTGTGACTCAAAGACTTGAGGTCAGTGAGAAGGCTGTCAGCTGCCCCGATGCCAGCGCTGACACTGCTCTGACTCCTATGAGGACCAGCAAATATGCTGACCTCAAAGAAAGAAGTCAGCTATTTCCCCAAATGTTTATTTGGAAACCTCAGTAATAAAGGACATTTTATAAGAGCACCTCCTAGTGACACTAACATAGATTCCACAGATCAAGGGTTAATAACACCTATAGAACCGTAAAGGGCTTCCTCCTTTGTGGGAACTAGATAGATAAAGGAGACCACAGGATGCATGATTTAGGGAGCTTTTAAACCCTGCACGCTGGATCCTGGAGGTGGAATGCTGCTGGGAGAGGGCCTTGTGGCTTCTCTACCCCGCTCCTTCTCCTGGAAGACTCTCCCTTTGAGAAAACCCTTCACGAAGATGTTTGTCCTGAGGGTCCAGTGACAGTATAGTGGTAAGGCCCTTTCCTTGCACATAGCCAACTTATATTTAATCCCTGGCACCCCGGCTGGCCTCCTGAGCCCTCCAGAAGTGATCCCTGAGTGAAGAGCTAGGAGTAAGCCCTAACCACCACTAGGTGTGGCCCAAGAAACAAAAGAAGGATCTTTGTAGGCCCTCCAAGGTCTAAAAGTGTATACCTCAAATAGATTAAGATAGGTGTTTGACCAAAGAAGGCTATTCTTCTGGTGATGACAGGATCTAAGTACATGGAGAACAGGCTGGGCTCTCAGTCTGCGAGGCCCAGACCCCGTGTTTCTTCTCTCTTATGTCTATCTCTTTGTAGTCCTCAGCATGCCTACTTGAGACCTGTTGACTAGGGCCTGTCCTGGTATCCCTTTCTCCTTTCTTCTTTGCCATTCCTTATTCCTCCTTTCTTTTTTCTCCTTCTCATCCTCTTCCTCCTTACTTCTTCCTTCTTCCTTCATCCTTCTTCCTCTTACCTTCTTTCTCTTTTCTTCTTCCCTCTTCCTTCTTCCTCCTTTCTCTTTCTTTCTCTTTTCTCCTCTTTCTTTCTGCTTCCTTCTTTCTTTTCACATCCTCCTTTTTTCTTTGTCCTTCCTCCTTCATTCTTTATTCTTCCTTTTTCCTTCTCCTTCATTGTCTTTCCTTCTTCCCTCTTGTTTATACTTCCTCCTTCCTTCTACCTTCTTCCTCCTACCTTCTAGCATCTTCCTCCTTCCTTCTTCTTTCTCTTTCTTTCTCCTTCCCTCTCTCTGTGAAGGCAGAGGAAGAAATGCCTCCTCCCAACAGAGAGGCAGAGCACTTTGACCTCTGTGGCTTGCTGGTTCCACCCACTGGGCACTCTCTCAGCCTGATGAGCTCAGTTGCACATGCCTCTGTATATTCATTTTCACATGCTCAATGGACAAACATACTAGAATTCCTTGTGCAGTGCCTCCCCTTACTTAGGGAATTTTCACCCTCTCGCTTCTCATTTCTGCATGATGACAGTATGGCAAACCTAGGTGTGTATTGCTTCTCCAACTGGGCCTCTAGGGTACAGCAGGAACTCGATGTGTGATGGCAACTTACTAATGAGGGTGAATGCTGCAAGAGATTGTGAGAAGACGAGAGGTCAAACCTGGGAGATACTCTTATTGGTACTGTGGTGGTGCCTGGCACCCACCCACACCTCTTGGTTTCTCTTCCCCATGAGGAGAATAGTCTAAATCCCACCTGTGGCTGTGGGTTCCTTGCACTGTCCACAGGATGCAGAGAGGTGCCTTCATCCCACAGAGTTAGCAGGCACAGCTTCTGAGTGACAGATGTCCTGAAATTTCTGAACCTACTTCCAGTGTTCAGTATACAGCCAACATCCAGTTTTCTCATTAATAGATGAGATCATAAGGGACTAGTACAGACCTGGCCAACGATGCAACTCACACATTTCTTGCCAAAAAATTCCATGATCTGATCTTAACCCAGTGCAGAGATCCTCAAGTTTTCTCTTTTTCCTCTTACCCCTAACCCTGAATTATGCAACACTCCATCTTCTTCACTACTTCCAGGAACTGTGGTGGGGTTAAGAGTTTTAACTATACAAGTTTAACAAGGTCATTTCTCCCAGATTCAGGACAGAGATAGAAGATTGGGATTTCACTGTCAGAGACATGAGAATGGCTTCAGCACACAACGATGGCAGCTGCCAGAATATGGTCTCTTCTGGCTGGTGCTCCTTGCCATCCCCCGAAGCCCCTGTCCCTCTGGGAGATGTGAAAAGGGGTGGAGGAGGACATCTTCACATGCTCTAGTTTGTATGATGGAGCATGACATGATCTGGAGAACTTGGCTCTTCCCTATGGGAACCCCTGGGGTTCCTGAGACCTTATCTCCACTCATATGGACAATAAACACCCAACCCCTGGATGATGTTTCAGACATATCATTTAAGACAGCTGCTGCATGCATGCCGTTAAAACCTTTGTCTTGGACAAATGTGAGCCAGAGCTTGCTCAGAATATGGCCTGGGAGGCTGCAGAACCATGAGAAATGCCTCCCAGCAGATTCAGTCCTCCACTCCCAGGAAAACCTTCGGTTTTTTCTTGAGCTACCAATGAGAACTACTGTGCTCACCCCTTCAAAAGTGGCCCTTGGGGAAAACTGAACCAGTGGTTGTCCAACACAGTTTAGTTCCTGCCCCAGTGTGTGTGCTAGAGCTGTGGGTTTTGGGCAGGGTGATGAGTCTGACACAGATTTTTCTGCTGTTACAGGAATCTTTCTGACTCATTTTTCAACTTTCTCTCTTTTATGGTTAGTCCCATTCAAGAAATGTGCCTATGTCATGAAAATATCTACTGTTACCACTGCAACCTATGCGGGGCTGACTTCTATGGATTGTTATGGTGTAAATCTCACACACAGACACAGACACACACATAGACACACACACACACACATACACACACACCCCTATTAACTCAAGGACCATCTTTTCACAGCTGCGTTTCTCTGTGATCTTTCCCATAAAGGAGATTCTTTGTACAAAGATTTGTGTCTAAATTTTATTTAAGATTCAACTGGATAGTTTGCTCACTCATGAGTCAATGACATGTTATATGCATTAACACAACCTTCTTCATGGTTTGAAAGCTGGCAGTTTAAGTCTTTGAATTTTGTTTGTGTTCTGAATTATTTTGGCTAGTCTCAGTCCTTAGCATTTCTATAAGAATTCTAGAGCAGTTCATTGATCTGGGAAAATAATACTGGTGCTTTGGTTGGGTGTGCATCAAATCTCTGCATTCATGTGGCTTTGCTATTCCTCTCTCTTCTCATAAGCACCAGTTATGAAAAAGAGAAATTTATTGACCTGCATTTATATACATATTTGGAGAAGAGAGGATTATAGGTCAGTGTCTCAGATATCATGGATAAGAACACTCTAATGAAAAAAAACCTCAAATCTATGAGACTCTGGGCTGGCCTTTGCAGGGTGTCCAAACTCCCCAAGATTTTATCCTTTTCCTCATTCCTGTGATTGTGTGTGTGTATTGGGGGGGACTTCAGGGAACCTGGGGGCAAGTCCTAGTAGCACTGGGTCAGCCTAGTTGGACAGTTAAATGTGCTGACCTGGTGGTGTGGTGCTGATAAGGTCCTACAGTTCTGGAGTCACCCGTGGTGCTTGAGAGTCCATGTGGTGCCAGGAATCAAACTTGGGTCCTTGCACATGTAAGAAGCATACCTGAGATACCCCTGTCCTTGACACTTTCTTTGGAAATACAGGATAGTTGCTTGCTGTTCATTCCTCACGTGGTTCAGATGAGCAAAACCAAAAAAGCAAAACCTGGTAGTATTGAAGATGAAGTAGTGGTGATGATTGGAGCGATAGCACAGTGGGTAGGGCGTTTGCCTTGCACGCAGCCAACATGGCCGACCCGAGTTCGATTCCTCCGCCCCTCTCGGAGAGCCCAGCAAGCTACTGAATCTCGCTTCCACAGCAGAGCCTGGCAAGCCGCCCATGATGTATTCGATATGCCAAACACAGTAACAACAAAATCTCCAATGGAGACGTTACTGGGCCCGCTCGAGCAAATCGATGAACAATGGGAGGGCCTTTACCTTTACCTTTGCCAAGAAGGATTGCAAAGGGAGACTGAGCCCCTCACCTCCCCCTCCAAGTCAGGAGTTGGAGTGCTCAGCAGCTTTGGGTTTACTCTTTTCCCACACAAGCTTCCTTGCGGTGAACTGGGAGATGCTCCTCTATCCCTGGGACTCCTGGACTGCAAACAAAGCCATGGCTAGAGGGAACAGAGACGGAGACGGCTGACAGGATGGAGATGGAGGAGACTGGGGGGATGGAGATGGGGAGGCTGAGGGGGTGGGGATGGGCAAAGCTGAGGGGATGGTGATGGGGGAGGTTGAAGGGATGGAGAAAGAGAAGAGGCAGAGATGGAAGAGGCTGAGGAGATGGAGATGGAAGAGGCTGAGGGAATGGGGATAGAGGAGAAAGGACGGGGGTAGAGATGGAGGAGGCTGAGAGGCTGGAGATGGGGAGGCTGGGGGGATGGAGATGGGGAGGATGGGGGGATGATATGGGGAGGCTGAGGGGATGGAGATGGGGTAGACTGGGGGGATGGAGATGGGGGAGGAAGAAACCTCACAGGAGTGACAGAAGTCAGTCTCTGTTCTCATGTCACATGGAATTCTTAAGTGTGGGCCTTTTATGAGGGTCACCATGGTCTGTGCATCATGGGAGCTTCCTGGCCACCCCAAAGCTAGAGGACACGCTGATTGTTCTTGATTGCTCAGTGCTCAGACCAGCTTCCTGAGGACACTGTTGTCCTGTGTTCTGACCCATTTCCTAAAGACCCTGTCTGATTTTCTAATCACATCCCTTGTGACCTAGACAGACTCCTTATTTTGTCTTAAGTTAGACCCCCTCCATGGGAGCACCCTTGGGTGATGATACCTCTTGTGGGCCCTAGATCCCCCCTCAGATGAGCTGTTCCCAGGAAGGTTGGTGTGTTAACAAGCTTTGAGCCCCTGTGGAGCTGGCTTCTGCCCTGGAAGCTGTGGACGTGTGTAGAGAACAAGTGGGAACCAGCCCCTTGGGTGGTGTTTTCTCCCCTCACGGTGTGTGTGCCTCTTTCCGGACACTCAGCTTCAGGTTCTCTTCTTTACTCCTACATTGTTCAACTATTTTTTTATTTTCCCTAGCTTGTGCTGTTGAACTTTCTGGACACATCCCTGATCTGATGCTCTTTGACCTAGAAATAGTTGTTCAGAATGGTTGACAGTGTCACAGGGTTACCTAGAGTCACAGGGACACTCGGAGAGCAGTGAGTGGCCAAGGTTGGACTCCAGAGCGACCTGGTGTTGCCTTGTGTGGAAGCATGTGGCACCTGAGCAATAGACAGGAGCTGCTATGCTGGTGTTACTGCCGCTATGGTTCTGGGTGTGGTTATGGTGTGACTGTGGCTGTGACTGTGTCTGTTTCTGTGATTGTGACTGTGGCTGTGACTGTGACTGGCTGTGACTGTGTCTGTGACTATGACTGTGGCTGTGACTGTGTCTGTTTCTGTGATTGTGACTGTGGCTGTGACTGTGACTGGCTGTGACTGTGTCTGTGACTATGATTGTGGCTGTGACTGTGTCTGTTTCTGTGATTGTGACTGTGGCTGTGACAGTGACTGGCTGTGACTGTGTCTGTGACTATGATTGTGGCTGTGACTATGACTGGCTGTGACTGTGTCTGTGACTGTGACTGGCTGTGACTGTGTCTGTTTCTGTGACTGTGACTGTGGCTGTGACTGTGACTGTGGCTGTGACTGTGACTGTTGCTATGACTGTGACTGTGAAAGTGGCCGTGACCTTGGCTATGTCTATGTTTGTGGCTGTGACTGTGGTTGTCATGCTGTCAAAAGGTAACAAGCCAGAGGTGGGTCAATGCCACTCAAGGTCCTTGCCTTTTATCCTGAACTTGCCTCTTTGAACTTGCTTCCTTAGGATAGGATTCCAAAGAAAGTGCTCCTGAGAGTGAAATAAGGAGCTGAGAGGCTGCAGTGCAGCTGCTCAGCCTGTGTGGTGCTCAGAAAGCTGCTTTCCCTAAGTCCCCTTGGAGCGAGAAATTCATTCTTATTCCAGAAGGACACAGCACATATCAGCAAGTGTCAGGGGAACCAACCGCACAGGTTCCTTTGACTATGGACATATCTGAGTGCTGTCATCGTTCGGTAGAAGTATCGCTCTGGGCTGAGGGCAGCTGTGCCTGTCTCTGCAGAATCAGAGCTGGGTCTGTCCAGGTGACATGTCTGCCTGGATTTGATATGAATTCAGAGTAACAGCTGGAGTGACATTTGCACCAACTTGTGAGACAGCCCAGTGCTTGGTGTTTGAGGAGCCTGTCCTGGCATCCACCCTTCCCCAATGCCACCAGTCCAGTGGCGAGGCTCGGCCACGTGTCTTGGGTTTCCTCATGATTCAGGGGTTTCTCTGCAAACATGGGAACATGGGAATTGAACTTGGGAACTAATAAGCCGGTGATTGCCTGAGGCTGTGTGATGGGAGGTGGGTGGAACCTGATCCTCATTTCTCAGTATCTTGAACTGGAGCTCTCTTCTCAGTATCTGTCTATGTTGTCCGGGATTTTAAAATGCTTTCCTGGTCAGGATGGGGTGAAGGGTGCTGCTGTGTGTCCCCTGTCTTCCAGGGCTTGGCAGAGCTGAGAGTGCACTGACAGAAGTCGGGGTCCATGCACGTAAGGAGTGTGTGTGTGTGTGTGTGTGTGTGTGTGTGTGTGTGTAGTAGGTGTGTGCATGGCATGTGTGCGACGTGTGTGCTATGTGATGTGTTGTGTTGTATGTGTGGAAACATAATGTGATTCAAGTGATTGTGTTGTGTGTTTGTGTGTGGAATGTCATGTGACCATCCACCTAGTGTATGGTAATTGTGTGTGGTGCAGTGTGCATGTATAGTGTGTGTATCTCCTGTGCTGTTTGTTGGATGGAGAATGAATGAATATGTGTGTTATGTGCTCTGTGTGATGTTTGGTGTACTGAGGTGTGTGGAGTGATGAACGTGGTGTGTGGGCAGGATTTTTAGTGTGTGTGTTCAAGCCCCCCCAACCCTCAGGTTTAATATCTATGATTGCAGTTCAGGCTCTCCCCCAAAGTACCATCTTGCTGCTGCCAACCAGGAGCTCCCTGGTGAAAACCAGGAGTTGTCTCCCCAGGAAAATGCTGCACATCAACTCATGTCTCCACCCCAGTGGCCTTGTTCACCCACTTCCTGACTCCATGGGCTGCCGACTGTGCAGGCCTTGACCATCCTTTCTGCTCACCGAGCAGGGGGCTGCCAGGTCCCGCGTTGTTCCCCTGAGCCAGTTAGTTCCCTAAATGAACAGATTCTGCTTCTGACAGCAGTGCAGGAAGAGGGACTGGAGAGATGCAGTTGTTTCCATGGAAACGCTATGACACACTTGGCAGAACCAGCCAGATCTGGGCAGGACAACGATGGGCACAGTTGTCTGAGGCTCCTCCAGAACCACCTCATTGCCAGCCTCTGGGGATGCAGGCCCCGACCTCAGACTTCTTCCCCTGGCTCCTGGCAGAGCCCGGACCTCACACTGCACACTCGGACTGTGGATCTTCATGTCTCTCTGTGCCACAGGCTTGGGACAAGGGCTGCTTGCACCATCTGCCTGGGGCCAGGATGGGAGTTTGATGAGTGAACTCCCATGAGGACTGTGGGAATAGGGCAGGTGTCACTAGTCCCTCTGGTGTCAGTGGAAGATACTCAGACCTCAGACCCCAGAGCCTTGGAGAGCTGTTCAGAGACCTGAGATGAATGGGTGCGTGGACGCATGTGGGAAGGAATGGATGGGGAGAGGACCCCTACGTATGCTGGGTTCTTAGCACAGATGAACTCATCAAGGGATGTGCCTTTGACCCTTGAACTGGACGCTCTTTTTCTCTGCTGCTCTTGTCTGTTGAACCCATCCAGTTCGGATATTGAGTTGTCACTAGAGAAACTTCCTCATGTGACTTTTTTCCTAGAAGTTTCTTTCAGCTCAAGAGCACTGCTCTCAGCAGTCAGCCTGCTTGAACTTGGCCACCAGCCCTGGTCTTTTCTGAGCCCTTTTCATTTTTCATTTCATCATCCTGTTAATCGTCAATTGCCTCGAGCAGGCCCCAGTAACGTCTCTTCCATCCTAGCCCTGAGATTATATTCAAGGCTCTTTAGGAGAATGAGACCCATCATTGTTACTGGTATTTGGCATATTTGGTACGCCACGGGGAGTTTGCCAGACTCTGCCCTGTGGGCAGGCTACATTCGATAGCCTGCAAGTTTGTCCAAAGTAGTAATGAGACAATAAGATGTCATAAAAAAAAGTTCTGATAAGATGCATTCGCGGCCGCGCGGTTCCGGGATCTGGATTTTATAGTCTCTGAGTCTTGGCCGCTGATGGGATTACACGGCGCCAGGGGGCCAGGTGGTGGGTGTGACCCCCGCCTACTGGAATTTGGAGGATCTGGGTGGAAGATGCTCGACTCCAATTCGAGTAGGCTTGGAGGTCTCGGCCCCGGAACCCGCGTGGCTTTGTCCCTCTGCCAGTACCTTCATGTGTGCGGAGAGTGGTCTCAGCATGGTGGTGGCTGGTCCTGGAGGTCTTCGGCTGCCGTAGCCCTGGTCGGGGCGGGGAGGAAAGCTCAACCCGCTCCCCTCCAAGGGACTCCGGGAAGGAACACCCAGGCGCGGGGGCAGAGACTGCACTGTTCTCGTCCGGGCCCTAGTCCAGAATAAAATGGCCAAAATACCGCTGGGTCCTAGGAGGGTAAGCCTGCCATTATGGTGATCGGAGCTCAGGCCCAGGTGGGGAGACGTTTCTGAAACTCTAGAAAACTGTCTGTTCTCCAAGGAGAGAGAAAGGCAGGAAATAAAGGAGATTATGGAAGGTCTGTTTTCCAAGGGCTCTTGAAAACCACAGCACCCGCTTCGGGAGAGACGATCTTGAGGCAAGAGCAGTAGGATCACATGGTGAGACTGCAGCCTTTTCCTTTGCCCCGACGGGCTTGGCTGATTGCCATCCTGTAAACCTGAAGCCCGTGAGACATGCTGGTGTTGGGGGTCAAGGGAGCATCACCTCTTCCCCTGGGCTCTTCCAGGACAGGATGAACAAATGAGCTCTGTCAGATCAGAGGAGACAGAGGCTGAGTTTAATAACATCCACAGAGAACTCACATGGCTGTAAATTCCAAAGGCATGGCAGGAGCTGGGGTGCAGACCCTGAGCTGCGGGATGGATTTATCTGAGGCCTCATTTTCCCCCACACAACAGGGCTGGGAAAGGCCTATTCCAGGTCTCCTGAAGTGGTAGGTGACATTAACCCCTGGAAGTAATCAAGTTCTTGTCCTGAGCACTGTGACCGGGGGGGGGGGGAGGGAGGGGGTGGAAGGGACTGAACTCGCCATGAGTGGAGCAGCTGTTTCATGTAGATTTAAGCTTTATTCCTCTAATAGCACCAAGGCTGGTGGAACCGTCTCTGGACTCTGGCTTCCAAATTTTCACATGAACCCCATAAAGCTGGAGGACAGAGTCTGCTGAATGCACTCACTTGCCGGCCTCTTTGGAACATCTTCAACTCACATGTGCTTGCTCCAGTGGTATCTGGGGAATCGTCTAGCCAGCAGTGTCCTCTACTCTCACTCACTCTGGGCCCCGGGGTCTTGGCAGGGCCCTCCCCAGAGTCTGAGCAGAGTGAGAAGACCTGGGTGATGCATCTATCCTGATGCCTGGGGCACAGCCGCCCATGGATCCTAGAGTCCAGAGAAAAAGGGTTAAAGGTGGGTCCCTGTGCAGGGTCCCCCTTCCTCTGCAGGGCCTGACTCCAGCATTGGCATTAGGGACCCCAGGCCTCAATTTGATAACAGAGGGACATAGGGACTAGGACATCCCAGCTCCCTGCTAGGCAGTGCTCATGGCTTCTGCAGATGGTGGGAGGAGATCCCTGAAGTGACCTGGTCAGCTGGAGAAAACATTCATCCTCCTTCTTCAGGTCGAGCCTCTCTGCCTGGCAGTGCAGAGCAAGGGTTGAACTATTCAGCCTTCCAGACCCCAACTTATGACTAGCCCCCAAATGTCCTCTGTGTCCTCCTCCCCAAAGATCACAGACTTGGCTGCAGCTGCAGAGGCAGAGGGGACCAGGGGCTGACCTGCATTCCAGTGGCAGGTGCTGTTCAAAAGGCTTGAGGCACTTGGCAAGGACTGGTGTCCCTGGATGCTGTGTCCCATGTTCAGAAGAGAGGGGTGCTTCCCTCAACCCCTCTCGGCCATGGTCTCTTCCAGAAAGACTCAGGACATGGAGCAATGTGGGTCCTTTCTGTCCAAGAAGGAGACCTAGGAGTGGGAGGAGGGGAGCTGCAGAGTCCTGGATCTTGGCAGAGCCTGGGGGCTGGGATGGGTGATCAGGCTACCCCCTTGTGCTTGCGCTCTTTGGACACTCAAGCTGTTTCTCTGTTCTTCAGGGCTGGCAATAAGTGGGATCTGGTGATCTCTCTCTATTGCTTTGACAGAGGAAACCAGACAAGACCCAGGCCTCCCACCCTGACAAGACGACTGAGATGGACCCCTGAGAGCACCCCAAGAGAAAGGCGCTTGTTTGAATGACTGGGTAGCTGGTACCTGGGTATCCATTCATGGCAGAACCTGATGCAGCCCAAGCTGGTGCCAACACTGGACTCACGAGTGGATCTGGGATGGTTGATGCCTGCTGTGTGCTTGGGACCAAAAGTAGGTCAGACCACTATGCCCTTGAGTGGCCTAGTTTGAACTGACAAAAGTGGGGCCAGGGCAATAGTGCGGAGGGGAAGATGTTTGCCTTGCACATAGAGCCGACAAAGATTTGATCCCCAGCTCTCCATAAGATCCCCTGAGCCTGCTAGGAATTATCCCCGAGTGCAGAGACAAGAGTAAGCCCTGAGCATCACTGGTTGTGGCCCCCAAACCAATATAGAAATAAAACCAAAAGAGGTACCTTATCCACGTACTGTCTCTTTGGGTCCAAGACTTTTTTTTGTGTGTGTGTGTCTTTCTTTATTTGGTCCCCCAAACAAGACATCTCTGGACTCTGGAATGGGAGACAGCCAGGAAGGATCTGCATGGTTTGCTTTAGATGCACATGGATGCAAAGTTCTTGGCTCTTGTTTCCTCTCCTAACACATGGTCAACGACATCATGAATTCACTTATTGCCAGACAATGGTTTTATTCTGTGCTTGGACTCCCCTGCAAATGAAATGAAAGTTTGTGTTTTCTCTTGCTAATCTCTCTGGCGTCAATTTTATTATTTTCCTGCTCAGGGACCTAGAGGACTAAAGGAATATTGATTTTCTCACCAACCATGTCAGAAAAATGGTGGGAGTCCTTGGTTGTGCCTGGGTGATTTCTCACACACAGTCTCTGCTCCTGATCTCACTGGCTCTCGTGGCGTGTACTTCACGGGGACTCTATGTTCTCGCCAGGAAGAACACCGGGGCACAATGAGTTTAAGTATCTTGGCCAGGAACCCTGGGGAAAGTGAAGCTAACCCTGACCAGCACTGGCTTTCGTGCTGGAGTGACCAGCAGATTGCCCCTCCCTCAGGGATATGCACTGCAACATAAGCGAAGGTTGACCTGGCAAAGACAAAAGGCATTCTGTCCTCCTCATCCTGTCCTTGCAGATGCCTGCAGGAGGAAAGGGGAAAACAGACTGCAATAAAGGGCAATTCCATCGGCAAAACTGGGAGGGCGTGGGGACAATTGTGAGAGCCGTCACCATAAGCGCCTTGGACAGTGCAGGGCCAGGTCTGGCAATCTGAAGGTAAGAGATAGAGAAGACCTATACTCAGCTAATGTCCTTGGTCTCCCAGGGAACCAAAAGAGTACATACCCCATCTAAAACTTAGCTGCTTCTTTTATCTGTGTGCATGGCGGGGGCGGGAGGAGGCACCCAGCTGTGCTCAGAGATCATTCCTGACTCTGCACTCAGGAATTGCTCGTGGTGGGGTTTGGGGGACTGTATGCGGTGCCAGGGATCTAACCCAGGTCAGCTGCATGCAAGGCAAATGCCTCCCTCCTACACTATTGCTCTGACCCAGCCAATGCTTCTCTTTTCTCTTCATATGCTTCCTGTGACCATGCAGGCGGGATGGTTCTCCAGAATCATGGTTCCTCATCCTACTGGCTGGTTTCTAACACACTCTTCCTTCCCTATCATTCTTCCGAATGGCCCTAATGCATGGCACTGGAACTGGACCTTTGCGGGTAGAGAAGAAGAGGGGATTTGTGGGCAAATAGTGCCCTGGGCACTCCCAGGTATACCCCACTTCCTGAGGGGATACAGTATGACAGGTGCTCAGGAACTGCTCTCTGGATTTCAGTAGGGATCACTGTAGTTTGTGGTTAGTGGACAGTTAAGAGCTGCACATTTCATTCTAATGGTTAAAAAACAACCTTACTGGAACTAGAGCAGTGGTACAGTGGAACAGTCTTGCATGAGGCCAACCCTGATTCAGTTCCTGGCATCGCATACGGTAGGCTCAGCACTGCAAGGAGTAATTCCTGAGTACAGAATCAGGTATGGACCCAAAACACAAAAAACAAACAAAAACAACCTTGGTTTATGTGATAATTTGCTTAATAGAGAGGCATTGGGAGGGGGAGTATAAATATCTTTGGACCTGGTTTCAAGTATCATTATAAACAAAGATAACATTGAGGAGTTCTATTGCTCAGGGTTTTCCATGGCAAGCTGGTTGGTTGTTTCACCACATGAAGTGTAACTGCAGCAATTCCTCTCATTTGACAGCCTTTCTACAGAAATTCTAGCAATGACAACTTCATTACATTTTCCAAATAAATAAATACAGCAGCGATAGAGCAAGAACTGAACAATCTTCCTGTCCTTGTTATAGATGAGTATTGCCATAAAACCACTCACCAGCTGGTATCTGGATAACCCCTCTCCGTGGGTAGCCAGAAAGGAATTATATAACTTGTCAGACATTTGAGTATGAAGGACAGACAGCACAAGAGCTCCTGTTAATGTGTTAGTAACTGATCTAGATGGGACAACATCAGAACCCTTGCCTGGCCTGGATAAATGTTCCCTTGTGCAGGTCTTGTAAAGTTTAGCAACTCCAACCCTTTGTGATTCCTTCCCACACACACTAGCAACTCTTGAACCCAATCTTTTAGCATGTCAGTTTCACTGTCCTCCACTCCCACCCCATCCATATTGGATAAGTTCCCATCTTTGGTCAAGATTTTCTTGAAAACCTACACACAAAGACTTAACATGCTAATTCTGCCAACATCATTAATGCACTGTGGATTCTGAACATCTAACATCTAAAAGTTTGCAAGGAGACCCATTGAACCCAAAGATCACCTGGAACCAAGAAAGCCCAGGTGATGTGAGGATAGCTTCCAGCTTCACTACACACTCCTTGTAATGCAGTTAGAGGATGAAAACCACACCCATCCCTCACCAGGGCAGCTGACAGTTTCCATGGCAACTCACGAAGGGACAAAATGTGGTGAGAATCTGGGTGGCACCTTGACTCTGGGAAATAAAACCCCCATGCTCTTTAGGAAATAGCATGAAGCTTCCTCTTCATTTCCCTCGAGTCCAGACCTAGAAATCCAGAGATTGGTATAGAGGGTGCTGCCCTCTGGGTGAAAGCCAGCACTGAATCCTTCTCTAAGCAAACCGCTCATCTAAGAAGTAGTGTGCCCATCTGTCTTAGCACGCTACACTCACTGTTCTCTAGGGAAGAGCATGCACTGCCAATGCACCATTTTCTCTCTTCATTTTTATGACTCACCTTTGAATTCTTTCTAGTGCAGGTCAAACAGAAACATTAGGGTTCTGGTTTAGGGCTGACGGGGTGTAGCCCTAACCACGCCTCTCCCTGAAACTTCCCTGACCAGGCACTTTTTTGAGTAGTCACTGGGAAGAGAGCAGAAATATCCCACCCACCCCTGACAAAACAGCCAACAATTATGTAAGATGTGAACTGGTTAGCCAAGGTAGTTAATTTCTGTTTCTCCCAACAAGGGACTTCGAATCTGTTTGGAGTCATTTGCTATTGGGATTAATAAATATTTTGAAACCAAATCTAGACCCCAATATGTGAGAGGACACTAGAAAAATATTACAGGGGTTATGACACATACTTTGCATATGGTTGATGCCAGGTTTGATTTCTGGTAACACGTGGTCATTTGTGCAGCCCTGAAGGCCTCTGTGTACTATGAGGTAGGCCTGGGAACATCACAGAGCCTAAGCAGCACCACATCCTATAGCTTTTGTGTTGGACTGCTTGTCTGATAGATGGAAAGTTGCTGGGCAGGACCTCTTTGTCTCATGAGCACCGTTTCAGAGACTCCCAAAATAGATATGAGGAACAGAAGTATACCAGTAACTCATTTAACATTCCATTTCATTATCTATTTCCATCCTCACTGTGCTGTCATTTGCTATGAAACTTGACTAAAAAGAATAGAGAGAGATTGGACCAGAAAGATAGCACAGTGGGTTAAACTCTGACGTTGCAAGTGGCAGATGTGTGCTCAATATCCAGCACTAGAAATGGATTCCTGAGCCCCACCAGTAGTGATTCCTGACTATGAAGCAGGAACTAAGCCCAAAGCACTGCCAGTTGTTCCCCAACCCAAAGCAAGAGGTTCTGTGATTTGTTGAACTGTATTCATTCCTAAAAGAGGGTGAAACAGGGCGCATATGCTGCCCGAGCCCATGTGCTGCTTGCGCCCACGCGGCCAAGCACAAGTGTCGCCTGCATCTCCCCTCTTGAGATGTGTACTTTCATGCTTCCGTGTCTAATGCTAGGATGTGTGTAGGTTCTCTCTCTCTCTGCCCTTGGAGAAGCCTGTGTTCTCTCTTGAGTATGTTTCTCTCTCTCTCTCTCTCTCTCTCTCTCTCTCTCTCTCTCTCCCTCTGCACCTAAAAATCCTCCAAATAAAATCTGTTTCACTGCTTCTCTACTCCTGAAATTCCTTTCTGCGAGGCGAGACAAGAACCCAGTAACCCTGGGTCCTGGGTGGCAGAGGCAGGTGGGGAGAAAGTGACCGTCTTTCTCCTCCCCACTTCACATAAGTCACCGTGGGGCCCACCGACATCAGTTTCTTTATCCATTCATCTGTTCTCGGCCACTTGGGTTGTATCCAGTCTTGGCTATTGTGAAGAGAACTGCAGTGAACATAGGAGAGTAGATGGCTTTTCTGAATCATGTTTTTGGGCCACTAGTGTATATTCCCAGGAGCGGTATTACTGGGTCATATGGTGTTGGAATACAAGGAGCTTAGGTTTATCAGGTTGCACCCATCTCAGTGCTCCCGAGTTACTCCCATTACTTTATTTATCTGTAACCACTTCTATGCTCTCCACACCCTCCCCCCCAAAAAAAAGGGTGAAACAGGTTCTACTGCATGTCTCTGCTGGTGTCTGGCCAGGCCGGGACCCTCTTAGCACATAGTGTTCCTAGGATCCTGTTTTGGCCAGATCAGAGTCAATCGAAGCAAACAGACACACGGGGACAACTTTTTCTCAGAGAGTGGGGTCACACCCTCCAGACTACAAGCCTAAACCTATTCTGTTTTACTTTTCCTAACCACACAGTCCTTCTAAGTTTGCGGAGGGAGAAGGGGCAAAATTGGAAAAAAAAATTACAACACAAACTACCCCAAAATGGCTAGAAGCAGGATCGTGCAGGTTAGTTAGATGGGTTCTCACTTTGATCTCTTTCCTTTTCTTCTCCCTCTCTGCCACTACCTGCCACCTAGTTTTACCTGTGGCTTCCTCATGGGGCTATCTGTGATCTTCTTGCTAGATTTCGGGTTATCTAGCTGTATGAAAATTACTGCTGTATATTTCTATCCCCCCAGTCAGACTGAATTTCTTAAGGAATAGCAACTGTGTCTTGCTCAAGGCTCTGTTTGCAGAACATAGCCTGGTTCTTAGCACCAACTAGGCAAGTCATCAGTGTGAATCACTTTTATCAAAATTGGTTCCAGGGGCACTGGTGGAGGGATGGGTATTTGATCATTGTATAATTGAAACCCAAGCGCAAAAATTTGTAAGTCTACAACTGTACCTCATGATGTCTCACTAATAAAAAATAAATAAATAAATAAATAAATAATTGGTTCCAGGGAGGGGTCGGGAGTAACAGAAGACTGATCCACTTTAGACCCTCGCAAAACTTTAACCAAGGAAAACAAAGTCCTGAGAATTCCTCCTCTGAAGACACTGAGAACCCTGAACCACAGCAGGGGAGACCAGTTGCCTAGTAAATGTAGCGTCCCCTCCCCCAACTCTTCATCAACACTCTTCATCTTTCAGACACAAAGCAAGACGGCATCCCCTCCTCCCAGTAGTTATGTGACTGCTTCTTGATCAACAGAATCTGAAGAGAAAAGAAATTGGTTCCCAACTGTAGGGATCTGTGAGTTCAGAATCGGATGCTGGAGGCTGCCAGAAAGAACTAAGGTTGTAATTAAAGTGCAGCTGAGTTCTTTTCTGCTCAGACCTCAGTGTTTGCTCCGTTCAGGCTGTCAGGAATGGGAAAGTCTCACCCTCATGATGGATAACAATGTGCTTATTTAAGTATATGGATTCAAATGTTCATCTCAGCCAGAAATCCCCCTCCAGGGATGGTGATATGACTCGGCGGTGGGACATGTGCCTCCCCTGTTGGAAGCCCCAGGTTCAGTCTTTCCACTCTCTTCCCACCAGCACAGCAAAAACTGCCTTCACAGCAATGGGCGGAGTAATGTTTCACCAAATACGTTGGCCCAGCCAGTTGACACAAAACGAACCATCCCAAGGCTTGTCAGTTCAGTGCCCCTGTGCATGTCTTCAAATAGTCTTCCTGCCAAGAGTGGTCCTTAAGCACAGAGCCAGGAGCAAACCCTGAACACAGCTGGCGTAGCCTCCAAACAAAACCAAACAAACTACAACACAATCTCCAACATGATGGGCTCTTAGTGAACAGAATAGCAAGATCAGGACCTCATCTGACAGGACACAGCTGGCTTTGAACAACCTGTTCCCCAAAGAACAGTGTCTCTGGGTGTTTGCGCGTCTCCTGATTATCTTCTTAATAAAACACCATTAAATGAAATCAATAGTAAAATACTATGAAAGGAGGCAACCCCCCCTGATGCCAACTGGCAAATGGATGAAGAAGTAGACTTTAAAGGCCTTCCCCACTTATTTAAAACAATGAAGACAGGAGTGTGACCATGACAACCACTGTTTCTATTTCAGGTTTGGGGTTGGGCGTGTTGACTACCCTTCTACCCCTCCCATTCTGTTCCCCTTCATCTCCAGCAAGCCCCTGAGCTGCTGAGGCTCTGTGTTAGGGGGTGACCTAAACCTTAGTTTCCAAAGGGTCCGGACCACAAGGAGCACAGCTTGGAGGGGGCTGTTGACTTTCCACAGCTCACTCAAAGGACAAGGGGACCAGAGAGACAGTTTAGGCATCTCTGGACATTCGGTATCCCCCCTCTCACTCCCCCTGCCTCGTTCCATTATCCGGCCAGCCTGCAGAACAGCTCCCTGGTTGGCCTCTAGGCTCTGAGGCATGAGGAGCCCAAAGGGGCTGAATTCAACTCTATGTCTTCCAGCAGGAGCATGGCTTTCAGGTCAGGGGAACAGAAAATGATGGACACAGAGCAAAAATGTATGTAATGATCACTAGGGTGAGAGTGATTGATGACATGGCCACAGTGCCCTTAGATCCTTAGTATATTAAAAATGTACTTATACATGGTTGCTGCAGACCCCAGGCCCACAGAAGGCACATACAGACCCCAGCCCCACGGAGGCTCACACAGACCTCAGCTCACAGGAGGAATTCAAGATTTCAGGATGCCTGGTCTGCATTTTAAGTCCTCAACGCTAGGTTTTGTGTCTTTGAGAAGGCAACGTACTAGTGTCCATGAGCTCAGTGACTTCCTGGGCTCTTCAGAGGAGGTTTGTCATCTCCTGGGGATGTTTCACAGCAGGTAAAACCTGGCTCTGTGCCTCCCCTACTCCTGACAAGAATCAACTAATCCACCCAGGACGGAGGTGCCCAGAAACGATCTCTGAAGGATGTAACTTCGTGACCCCCAGAGTAGGGGAGAGCCAGGCACACAGATCACCTTAGGCAGGCCCCTGCTCAGTTCAACTGTCTGTCTGGCGGAACTAGGTAGTCTTCAGTGAACAGTCTAGAGCAAGTCTCCATGGCAGCATGACACAAAGCCAGGAAGGGGCCTGCGTCCTGCCCTCACCCAGAGCAAAGGTGAGACAGAGCTAGGCCATCAGAAACTGGGACTCTACAGAAACTTTACTGTGGTCCTGACCCGAAGCAGAGACGTCATTCATCGATCACAAAGTTTTCTTCAGACTCGCTTAAAAGCTTAATCAGACAACGCCAGCATTTCAATGGACGAGCACAATGCTCATTATCAACCATTGTGAGTGGTTGATAATGTGAGTTTTGTGAGTTTCAGTGACAACATATCAACGTCAGCAGCTTAAACACAAACTTCTCTGTGTGCAGTCAAATGGTTTTGTTTAGGAATTGTTGGGGGGTTGGGAGGAAGAGAAAGAGAGAAAGAGAGAGAGAGAGAGAGATGAGTGACTGAGACTAGGGTCAGGGTGGAAAATCCCATAAAAGGAGGAGAAACTGCATCCTCCAAGGTTTGAAGGGGGTGCTGGGTCTGAGTCGTGGTGTGGCAAAGCAAAATTTTGAAGGAATATAATACACTGTTTGACTAATGCAGTGGTGGCCTCCAAGGAGAATCTGCTTGCCATTTTTAGAGGACATAATTTATTTATTTATTTATTTTTAATTTTTTATTAGTGAGTTTGCCTTGCACGCAGCCAGCATGGCCGATTCAAGTTCGATTCCTCCGCCCCTCTCGGAGAGCCCGGCAAGCTACCGAGAGTATCTTGCCCGCACGGCAGAGCCTGGTAAGCCACCCGTGATGTATTCGATATGCCAGACACAGTAACAAAAAAGTCTCCAATGGAGACGTTACTGGGCCCGCTCGAGCAAATCGATGATCAACGGAGGGCCTTTACTTTACTTTTATTAGTGAGACACTATGAGGTACAGTTGCAAACTTACAAATTTTGTGCTCGGGTTTCAATTATACAATGATCAAATACCCATCCCTCCACCAGTGCCTATTTCCCACCATCACGGATCCCAGTAGACATAATTTATTTTAATTTATTTATTTCCTTTTACTTTTTGGATTGCACTTGGCAGTGTTTAGGTGCTATTCCTTTCTCTGCACTCAGGAATTACTCCTGGCGGTGTGTGGGTGAACCATATGAGATGCCATGGATCGAACCTAGGTCAGCTACATGCAAGGCAAACGCACTCACCACTGTGCTATCATTTCGTCCACTAGGGGATATAATTTAATTAGCATAATTTCTGGATGCTTGGGGGTAAACTTCTGCTTTAGTAGTCCTGGGAGGAAGTGAGCATGAGGTGTTTACCTAATATGGAGAGAAAGAAGTTGTACAGGAACTATTCTAAACCAACCACATATAAAAGATAAGAACTATGTTTCGCGATTTGGATTAACCATTAAATATTCTAGCTAATCACAGAGATAATAAAATGTATGTGAATTAATTTTAGCCTTTCCTGGGAAGGGAATAACGTGGGACCAAGTCTAAGAATTTGCTTGCTAAAGGCATCGAATGTGTGTCATGTTAGATAAAATCCACAAGGCTGAGGTGCGTTGGTCAGTTCTAGGCACCAGGAGGCAGAACGGATCCGTGGTGGGGCTCCTAAACCCTACTGGTCACGGATGATCATCTCAGCAAAAAGGCTCTCTGCATGCTTGGCCTTTGAAGTGAGTACCAAAGCTGGGCATCTTTGTGGAGGACTTTGACCAGACCACCTCAGGTGTTGGCGTTGTCTCACAGTGTAGTGGTGGAAAACAGCCAACCTGGTCTTGCTGCCTCTGATGCCCTGGACTTGGGTTGGGAGAGGCTGGAACTTTGTGGAAATTGGGGTGGAAAATGCTCTGAGAATCTTTGCTACTCCTTACCCCTCAAGTCTAGCCTGTCCCTAGATCATGAACAAGCATGTTCGAGGTGTTGGTTGTCCCATCCCCTAAGAAGTCCCTGGGTCTGCCTGATGAGGAGTTTCTCCTTGTGAAATCCTCTTCTTGACCCCTGACTTGATGTCAGCCAGTTTCTGCCATCTCCCGTCACTCTGTGACTGCCTTTGCACAGTGAGTCCAGCCTCCCCGTGGCACTCAGCGCTGGCTCAGCCTCTCTCCTTATCTGCATAAGGACCCCACACAGCACATGCATGTAAATACACAACAAGCACATGAACTAACTAAGCTCTGTCCCCTCCAGTCACATGGCCCAAACAGCCGGTTCTCCACACCTCTCATTCCTTCTCCGTGAGTGCTTCATCCTGTCCTCTTCAGTCCTCTTCGTTGGAAGAAGTTTTTTCTATTTTTCCCAGCAGTGCTTGGGGCTGCTCCTGGTTTGGTGCTCAGGGGCCACTCCTGGCAGTCTTCCTTGCAGTCCTGGGGGTCGATCCATCCCAGCCGGGTCTCCTGCACGCAAGCTACCTGCCCTGCTCTGTCTCTTGACAACTCAGTCTGAGAATCAGCAACTCTCCACCCCTAGAAACCAACTCAGGTCGTGAAATTCAGGTGCCCTCCATGATGTCCATTGAATAAATGACTCTGCATTTATCTCTGTAAATGTCAGCTTTATTGGCTTCAACCCATCTTTGTTGAATTATTTTTGAATCCATCATTTGTGATCCAATCTATTACTGACCTGTAACAGGCCATGCCATCCACAATTAAATCAGCATGCACTTCTCTGGATCCACCCTGTTTGTAGCTGTCTGAAAGATGTTGCAGGGAACAGCACTGATAAATGCCATCTGTCGTGTAGTTGGGGAAAACAAATGAGAGCGACCTCAGCAAAATAGAGGGCTGGGAGCTGGGACTTATCTTACAGATAAGTTTGTGTCTTTTCTTCTAGATCTTTCCTGTCTGTCCCCCATGTGGCCTATATCCTGAAAAAAAAAAAAAACAACATCCCAAATGTCACCGGCTCTGGAGTGTCTCCCTGTTCTGCCTACTGCCTGCAATCTCCTCACTCTCATCATCCCCTCATTCATCCCTGAGCACTGACCAAGCCTCACCTGGCATTGCGGGGACTTGTCTCTATCTGGGTCACAAGGAAGTGTGAGCAGTGCTTTCCTTGTCCTTGGCATATGCGTCCCCGTCGACGCCCTGTCTCCTGTGGTCTGGGTAATTTGTGAAGAGTATCTGGACTGGACCATGGTGTCCTTTTCTGTAGAAGCAGGGATGAGAGCAGTGTTTTCTGTTGCTCTGCAGGTTGGACGTTAGGAAGCACCTTGCACAGTGTTTGGTCTATGACAGGTCCTTAAAGATTTTTAAGTTCCGCATCCTTGGATGCCAGATTGCAAAACACAAGTTCTGGGCACCATGTCTGCATGGCTCACCAGTGTCCTGCTGAACAAGGAGGAGGTGGGGGTTCCACCCCAGGTGGGTTCCCGTGGTCTTCCCAGGTCAGGGCAGATTGTGGGGCTCCCCACTGCTCACCGTGAAGTAGGGGCTGATGGGGGGCATCGCCCCTGTGCCCTGAGCCCCCCCCCGGCTCTGACTGTTCTGAAGGAAAACTGCTCTGAGCTAAAAGAGGAGTGAGGGTCCTGGATTGGCCATGGTGGGGTTCATATTTCCTAGGCAGTAGCTCTGGAGAACCCACACATCTGAGGCGGGTCAGTGGGCCCCTTCCCTCTGTTCCTGCCCTTCCCTCCATTGCTGGCCTTCCTGGTTACATTCCCTTTACCCCTGCAAACTTTGTGCTGTCTTACCATGCCCCCCTCAAGTCCCTTCTCTCTCTGCCCCAGCTAGGGGCACAAGCAGGGTGCTGAAGCTTTGCTAAGTTCTCCAGATACCAAACATAAGAAACATGATAGCCTGGGTTTGGCGTCTCATTTTCCCACAAATTTCTACCCCATCTTGCCCCCAGGATGGACCAGGCCCAGCCTCTCTGCCCTCCTGCCACCCCTCCTGACCACCTCACCCCCCCACCCCCACCCCACCCCATGGTCTGTCTCTATTTTGTTCCTCCATGTCCTATCTCCCGAACGGTCATTCAGGTTCTATAAAATGAGCCTTTCTCATGTCTTACAGAACGAGCTCTCTGCTAATCTCATTGCATTTGATATAAATTCATTGAATACCAGCAAAAAAGCTATGTAATTAAATGAATTAAAATGAAATTTACAGTGAGGTCTTGAATTTCTTATCCATTATTCCAAATGAATATTAAGTTGGTTGGTGCCACCTTGTATACACACTTCTTGTCCTTTCACAGGTTTCGTGCCACATGCCCAGGAAGCTCTGAGCAGCTTGTCTTTAAGTTGCTGATGCTGTTTGTACGTTCTGTGGTGCCCACCCACCAGCAAGGACGCTGGTTTGTTGGCTTGTTCTTGGCATCATGACTTACACTGCTGTTTGTTGTTGTAGTAGTTAGTTGTTAACTTTTTTGTGTTTTTTTGGCCATTCCTGGCAGGGTTCAGGGAATCATGTGGGGCCAGGGATTGAACTTGGGCCAACCACACTTTGTGATATTTTCTCTGGACATACAACATTGTCGGTGGCAGGATTTCCTGGAGTGCTCCACACCTCGGCCTCCACGTGCATGTCTGTTTCAGATCCCCTCCAGACTCCCCACCCCATCACCCTGCCTCAGTTCTGTAGCCCAGTTCTTGGGTGTTGTTGCTTTGGGCTGTTTGTTCTTCCCTTCCTATCCCACACATGCAAGGGCACTTTGAGTCTGACCTTCTAACTTCACTCAACATGGTGCTCTCCATTTCCATCCACATAGCACCAAATTGCACGATTCTTATAGCTGAGTACTATTGCATCACCCGCACGGCAGAGCCTGGCAAGCTCCCGGTGACGTATTCGATATGCCAAACACAGTAACAACAAAGTCTCCAATGGAGACGTTACTGGGCCCGCTCGAGCAAATCGATGATCAACGGGAGGGCCTTTAGGCCTTTACCTTTACCTTTATTGCATCGTGCATACAGCCTACCGTTTCTTCATCTAGTTCCTGGACACTTGTGTCTCCTCCAGTTTTTGGCTGTGGCTAATAGAGCTGCAATGGACATCAGGGTGCGACTGTCTTTTCTGAATAGAGTTTTGGCGTCCTTGAAGTAGATGCCAAGAAATAAAATTGCTGGGACTTATGGAAGCTTGGTTCTTAATATTTCATATTCTTTTATTTCCTGCCATTATTTTGGTCACCGCATTATTACCAGAGGGGTCTATGCATATGATGCTCCAACCCCATGCTCTCTGCCCCTGTCCACTCCCTCCACTGCAAGAATCCCTTCAGCAGAGGCAGCTGACTGCTACCTGGTTACAGTGCACTTGTGCCCCGTGTTTCTGGCTCCTTTCGCCCAATTTGCAGTGTGTGTGAAATGAGAGTGGGTAAAGGCTTATGTTTCTAATCACAGGATCCAGGTGGAGCCTTTCCTGTCTGGAGTCTAGATCTAGAACTTGGGTGCAAAGGCTGTGCTTCTCTGTTTTGGGAGAGTCAGGGCGGGAAGCAGAGGGGTAGAGAGAGTTTCCCAGTTAGGAGGAAACTGCCTGGCTGCAGAGAAGCCGGAAGGACAAATGGCTCCTGCAGGATGCGGGGGTGTTGTTCTGGGAGGAGAAGCCCAAACCCCATTCTTTCAAGCCCCTCCACTCCTTGCCTCAGTAGAACCCCCACTAGCTGCCTGCTCCGTGGGAGGTACTTGTCATGTGCTGAGTTAGTTGGTGCTCTTTGTCTCAAAGATACCGGCCCTTCTACCAACCCTTCCTCCAGCCTTTCCACGGACATACCAGCAGTCTCCGTTCTCCAAGTCTCCACTCTGAAGTGCTCTCCCTGAAGTGCTAGCTGAGCCTCCCTCCCTCTCTCCTGGCAGCCTCCCTGACCTGTATGCTGCTGGGCTCCCCTGGCCAACCTGAGTGGTACCAATTCAGTCTTCTGCTTCTTGACCTCTCCTGGAACATGCCAAGGAATCAAGACAGAGCGCTGTCATGATCATCACATCTTTACAAAGACACATTTTGAGATTTGTGGTTGACCGATTTTAGAAAGCTTCAAGAAAGAAATATATATTAAAATCATCACTTGAATTTACTCGATTTAGTTATTTTGTCCATCAAGAGAAACTCGAAAAAATGTACAAGCCTCAGAGAGAAAATACTCACAATACTTACATATCCACACATGTCTGATAACTAGCATAATTATAGAACATGTTAATCATAAGAAACACAGTCCAGTAAAACCTGGGTAAAATTTAACTGACATGGCACAAACAGGACACATTAATGATCAAAAATGATGTGGGACAATCCACAGACATGGGGGGTAAAAGCTTTGTCATTGCTGTCTCAAATAATATTGGTATCTATTATGTTTCAAAACCACAGGCAGGAACTGAGGCTGTGTGCCAGCCCACAGCAAGGACCGAAGAAGCACAGCCCAGTGTTCAGCCTGGGCAGTGCGGGAGCACAGACACTGGGCAGTGTGGGGACGTGGCCGAAGGGGTGTGATTGTGGTGCAGAGATACCCCGTGGGGTCTCCCAGAGGAGATAGTTCAGTCCGCACCCTCAACCTCTTTTGCCTATTTCCAGCTATGGCTCAGGGGCAGCAGAGATCCTGATCATGAAATCTGTTCTGCCCAGTGACAGATTGCAAGGTGTTTCATTTTATTTCTTGTATTGGCCACACCCCTGCAGCGCTCAGGTCTCACTCCTGGATCTGGGCTCAGGGTTCAATCTTGGTGGGGAAACGTCTTGTGGTGTTGGGAATCAAACCAAGACAAGTGCCCTGCCTGCTGTACCGTCTCTCTGGCCCCGCACAGCATTTTAACCAGAGCTCTCTCTTGCATTGTTATGGTGTTCACACCAAAATGAAATCTCCTAGCAACATGCTTGGCTTAGAACGTGTCACTAAGTAATCCCTGGCTCAATGTGGCTATTTTCAGCATGCAGTGACACTATGAGACGTCCATCCTGATGCTCAGTAAGATTCCTCAAACAAATGAGATTTCTCTGACTTGACACTAAGTAGGGACTTCAATTTCCCATGTTCTAGAGAATAAAACAGCTTTAAAAATGTAGCATAGCTTTTTCAGGCCACATGGAGGAAGAGTCCAGAATGACCCACATGTGTAGATGCGTATGATAAATTCGGATTCATTCCTCACTCCTGGGTGCCACAATATCCAAAATGATCAACACGTCAGAGATGCTTAGAATGTGTTTATTGATAAAATAATGTGAGGCCAAGTGGAAATCTGGTGTTTCAGGAGTTTGTCTAAAGCCAATCAGATTGGCATCTTCAACCCCCTGGGTTGGTAGAAAAGAACAAGACAAACACATAAGGAGACAGATGCACATGGACTACTCAAACTTGAGGTCGACTGAGGAAGCACGAGTGCCCAGTAATACCATACCACTCCCAACCTAGGTTGACGTTGTTTAAGTTGACAGAGACATACAACAGGCATACAACAGGAAGACCAGAAGCTGGGGTATTTTACAGAGCTATCAGAAAGTACCCTTAAAAGTTGGAAGTCCTGGGGCTGGAGCGATAGTACAGCTGGTAGGGCGTTTGCCTTGTGTGCGGCCAACAAGGGTTCGATTCCCAGCATCCCATATGGTCCCCTGAGCACCACCAGGAGTAATTCCTGGGTGCATGAGCCAGGACTAACCCCTGTGCAACGCCAGGTGTGACCCAAAAAGCACAAAAAAAAGTATGAAGTCCTGACAATTTCCTATTCTGTTTTTGCCCATGTTGACCCTACATCTAAAAGACAGTCTCATTCTATGCTTGCCTGGTGTATGTTTGCAGCCAATGGATATTTGTTATTTATGTATTTCCCTTCATATTAGTCTTTCCTGGGTGCATTTTTGCAAACCTTTGCATGCCAGTACATAAACTATCTTACCTAGGGGTAGCTGCCATGCTTGTGTTTTTTTTTGCGGGGGGGGGGGGGGTGGTGACAAACTCCCACACGGGGTTAAAGAGTGACTGTGGCCTAAGCTCTGAGAACCCAGGAGCAAAAGTGAATGTTCAGGGGACCTGGGCCTCCCTCAGTGAGGCTCAACCCACTGGGGTGGATGGTCAGTGGTTGCCAGAGCACCAGGGCCAGAGGACTGGAGCAGGGAGGGTCAGGGGTGCAGGACTGAGCTCAGGCACATGAGGCCGTGAGGAGGGGGAGGTGGAGAAGGTCGATTTGCTCCCCACATCCTCCTTCCTCAGCGCAGTATTCACCCCTGGATGGCTCCCACTTGCTCTCATGCGTGACTTGCTCATTCCTTTCCCCGCCCCATAGTCTTTCCTGCACAATGCCACGCTGACTTGCCACTTCCAAAATATCCTCAACACTATTAAAAAAAATCCTCTTGAAATAGATGCAGTTGTTGTTACTATTAAGACACAAACCCTGCCAGGAGTGTTCTTCCTAGCATCCTCGGTGTCTGTCAGAGTATCAGTCAGGGCTTCCTGCTAGGTGGTGAGTGACAGGAGCAGGACGTCAGGTCAGGCTAAGGGTGTGGGCTGCCTCCTGACCCACGAGTCAAGGAGCTACACTCGGGAACCCTGACAGGAGTGAGGACTGAGGGGAGTGGATGGTCTCAGGCAGAGGATGGAACACAGGAATGATCTCTGAGCACAGAGCCAAGATAAAGCCCTGAGCACTGCTGGATGTGGGCCTCCATCCTCCCCAAAGATAAAAATAAAAACAAACCAATAAAAATGAAAAGAAAGCAGTTAAGCATAATGGGTTGAACCACCAAGGCCCTTCGGAGTCCACTCACTCCCCTATTTGAGTGTTATGTGCTCAAGGGGCACTGTAGCTGCCCCAGTCCTGATCTCTCCAGCCTAAGCTTTGCTGAATAAATCTGCTGGCTCTGTTGTTCTAAAGGGCACGTGAGTGCCATGTGTACGTGCCAGTGGACTTGCGTGCCTGGTCTTCAGTTTCTTGCTGATCCGACACAAGAACCAGAGTTTTCTCAACATGTACCTGGGTCACCAGTGACATCCTGGGGAATCCCTGTGACAGTTCCCACCTTCTTTATGATAAAACCAACTTCCTTTTTCCATGATCACATTTCTGGTTGTTGTTTTCTAATCTTCACCTCGTGCTTTCCACTTATGTCACCATGGGCTGGTTCCAGTTCCAAACATCTCCCGCCTTACAGCCTCTACGCCACCAGTACTGTGCCCTCCCCCTACTCTCCACTCCTTTCTTCTCCTGCTAACTCATTCTCCACCAGCCCTAGGCCTGGTCAGCCCTTCCCCTGACTGCCTCTTTTGACCCCTGCTGTCCCCAGTATGCATTGCTAATACAGCATTCTCTTAAACCAGCATCTATCAAGTTACTGCCCACACTGCTCTCTCCATTGCTATGCTGTTTCTTCGACCAATCGATTAAGATCTACATGAAAGTGAAAACAACAAAGAAATTCGGGACTTGGAAAATTTTTCTAAACTTATAAAGAAGAGTTATTATCAGTCTTTTCAAAATTTTACTCTCCCAAAATAAATGCAAGGAGGAAATATTTCTTGCTGCTCTCTAAGGCCATTATTACCTTGTACCACAACTAGGTGAAGTCAACAAAAGAAAATTAACTGCAGATAAAAATGGCTTATGAATAAACTTTCAACAAACCTATTCCAAAAGACTGTTCTAAGAATTATACACAATAACCAAGTGGAACTGGTCCAAGGAATGTAAACTTAATACAATGTATGACAAATATTCAATGCAAAACATTGCAGTAGTAAGAAGGAAATAAACCACATGATGGAGAGAGTTGCAGAACAAGCATTTAACAAAAGTCAAATTTTTTTTCACGGCAAAGAACAGTCAACACAATAGTTATACGATAAAATTTCTCCAATTATATGAATATTTCACATCTAACGTCATATTTTAAATGAGAAAATGAAAGTTTTACACTGTAAGATCAGGGACAAGGTCAAAGATACTCACACTTCTCACTTGTATTTCATGTAGTTCTAGCCAGAGCAATTAGGCAAGATAAAAACAAGAAAAAACTATCAGCTTGGAAAAAAGGAGTCAAAGCATTTTATTAGTAGATAACATGATTACATATGTAAAAAAACAGATGATTTTACACAAACATAAACATATAAACTTCTAGAACTAATAATGTTGAGAAAGTTGTATTACACAAAACTAACATGTGCAAAACGATTGTAGTTCCGTAATAACAATGAATAATCAGAAATTCAGGAAGCATTTTAATTATCAATAGTGGCAAACGATAAGATATTTAGAAATAAAACTAATGAAAGCCTCAGAATGAAGGTAACTAACTCCATAGGATGGCAGAGACATCAGTACTGTTTACGTGAGTGCTGGACAACTCAGTATTGTGGAGATGACCACACCACCAAAGTGATGTCCAGTTTGGGAATTAAAATCTATCTCAAGATTCGTATGGAACAAAGAGCCACCTGAACTGCCAAAACAATCTTGAGATTGAAGAACAAAGCTGAAGGACACAGACTTTCTGATTAAACTTTAGTACAAAGCTACGGTAATCAAAACAGTGTAGTTCTGGCACACATAGGAGCCAATTGGGTGGAACAGAGGACCCAGAAGTCAAATCAGCATTCAATGCTTTTTCGCCAGTGCCTATGCTGCCGACAAGTTCCCCAGGTTTGTGGAGGGCAGGGGCCTGTGGCAGGCTGGAGCAGCCGGCCGGTGCCTGGGAATCGCGGGACTGCACAGGACAGAGTGTCCGGCCCATTCTCAGGAGAGGCAGACTTTGAAGCTCTTGCAGCCAAACTCAAAGGCTCCTTCCAGTTCCCTTCCCGCCTCGCACCTGCTGATCTGCAGTGACCCACCCCAGTTCTGCACAGCACTGCAGATAGCGCCACCTAGTGAAGATCGAGGGCTGTTCGGTACTGCTACCTAGGACAGTGGTGCATAGTGCAGCTTCTGATCCTTTTTCTACTTGTATCAAGGGTCCCATGCCCAAAACACCTTAGGTTCGTCACGCGTTTGATTTTGAATTAATTTTTGGTCACTGTGCACTAAAACTTCTGCTGTTGTCATTTTCCCAAGACCACTGCGTTCAGTTATATTCCCCCTATGAGCTTGGGTCTAGGCAATGACGTCCTAATCCTGCACATGTGCTGGGCTTGGAACACTCCTGCTCTGCACTGTAGAGGCTTGTAATCAAACGTTTGATTAGTTCCCCGGAGGACTTGTGGGTTGGTGATTGTCTTGCCCTGGTGTTTCAAGCTCTCTGAGGGGTGGGGTGGGCTTCTTGGTTCAGGGTGAGGGCAGCCCTGTTCTATTTCACCCAGCTACTCAATGGCAAAGAGCTGCTTCTTCAACAACTTGTGCTTAACAAACAGGCATGATGATGACAATGTTCTGAAAGTGACGGTGGAGAGGGTGGAGCATTAGAAAATGCTCGGTGCCACTCGATGCCACAATGTATGCTTTGTAAGAATTTTTACATGACATGAATTTCACCACAATACATACTGGGAAACAGTCGTAAACAGGAGGCGATCAGTCCATAAACGGGCGAAGTGATGCCAGGAACAAGGCGGGTGGGGGATGTCTGGGATTCACAGAGAGTCAGTGCAAATGCCCAAGAGGTTCAGAGTAAATGACAAGAGAGTCTAGCAAATCCAACAGGCCTGTCGGACAGGGACCCACGGGCTCCGATCCCCAGAACTGGTGGTGGGAGGATGAATAGGGGAGGGTGTACATGGGAGTGTGGGTTCAGGAGGATTGACCTTGGGGGCAGATGGACTCGTGCCCACCACAGCATCCCCCGTCTACTGTTGAGAAGGGACCCCAGAGAAGGAGTTGAGTGAGGCGTGTGACCACAGTCTCGGCGAGGACAGCAGGTGCGGGGCTGGTTTGTTTTCTTGAACAATGGTAAATTTCCAGAGCTGAGGGTCATCAGGTGGGAGGACAGCAAGGAGGGCCAGTGTGGGGTTGAGAGGACACAAGGCAGAGGGTGGTGTGGGGGTGAAGGGACATGGGGCAGGCTGACGCAAGCTAGAGAGATGCTGGACAGTGACAGGCACAGCCATGCCACCGACTTTGCTCAGAGCTGAAGTGTCGCAGGCGGTGTTGTTAGTCAATGTGCTCGGTGCTGGAGTGAATCCCCAAATCCTCTTCAGTTTGAGTTTCCTAGCTCAGTTTCAAGCGTTTCCTCTTTGGACACATAATAAATGGATGATGGCTCAGGATTCTGACTCAGGGCCGTAGAGGCCAATCCTGCGACCTTCTTAGGAGCTGCTGAAAGTGGTTTGTTCTTCTTTTCTTGTCATGCTTGGGGTCCCTCAAGAGGTTCTACTGGGACACTCAGTGCTGGGGCAGACCCTGGGCCGGCCGATTCCAGCCCTCGGCCCTGCTTCCTCCATAAGGCTCCATGGGCTCCTTGGGCTCCTCTGTCAATGGCAATGGGGGTGGTGAGCATTCACCCACGGGGGTCTGGCCTGGAGGATATCTCCAATGGACAGGAGTGGCCTGGACACAGGAGCAGGAACAGAATGAACACAGACCAGCATCAGCTCCTTCACCTCCTCTTCCTCCCTCCTATATCCCCTCCTCTGCTGCTTCCTCACTCTTCTCCCTCCTTCCTCCCCCCTCCCTCCACTTTCTCTGGACTCCCCTCCCCCCTCTGTCTCTCTCCCCATCCCTCTCTCCCCCTCTCATTCCTCTCCTTTTCTGCGTTCCTGTCAGGAGGGGGGTAAGTTGAGGACATTTCTCCAGCCAGGATTCTCTGTCCTAACTGCTGGCTTAAGGCTCCTGGGTCAGCATTATTGGTAATGACTGTGAACTTGCTACAAATTTGGGAAATGAAGCCCAGGCCTAAAACTGCTGAGTCAGGCTTCTCAAAGGCCCCTGGGTACCACTTTGTGGAGGACAGAGAGCCTGTGGGGTCGGCTTCCCTCACTCCTGGGCTCACCACAGTCCAATCACCATGGTAACCAGCCTGAGGCATGTGCAGGAATGTCCCTCGGATCCTCATTTGACTAGAAGGTTTTCCTAAATTTCTCTTGGCTCATGGATAGGTCAAACTTAGAAAGGCAGAAAAACGAAAAGATAGGCAGAAAGGAGCAGGGTATCTCCTGGATACCCTGTGGGGTCACCTGATGTCTGACCACAGTGAGTCTAGGGTTGCTAGGCTGGCCACCGTCCAAGAAGCCCCTCCCAGGGCAGAATGTCCTGGGGTGCAGGAAGGCTTGTTCAGTGTGTGTGTGTGTGTGTGTGTGTGTGTGTGTGTGTGTGTGTGTGTGTGTCTGGGGGCTGTTGAGGTCTGTCCCGCAGCTCCTCCTGCTTAGACAGGGCTGCCCAGGTCCAGGCAGGAGGAGGGACAGACCGTGCAGCTTCCCTGCCAGGGCAGCAGGACCCCACTTATCAAGGCACTGACACTCAGTGATCAGGTAGAGATTTGTGCCCTGACTCCTGGAAAGAGATGCAAGAATGATGAGAGGCAGTCATGGAACAGAGAAATAGTGTGAGTGACCAGGGGGGCAGCTACTCCATTAGGATCAAGAGTCCCAGTCTGGGGAGAGTGATAGGAGACAGAGGGGAGGGAGAGAGTGATTGGCAGGAGGGGAGGGAGAGTGATGTGCAGGTAGGGAGAGGGCTTGCAGAACTGAGGGGAGAGCTGAAGGAAGCTGGAAGCCAGCCCGGTCTCAGGCCAGCTGTGCTCACGTGCCCCCTGCAGGAAGACCCCTGACTCCCGCCTGCTCAGTGCTGACTCTGCACTCAGATCTGAGATGGGGCACTGGCAGGTTGAACAAGGTTGGGGAGTCACCTCAGGATGAAACCTGGAGAGGAGACCCGGATCCTCCTGAAGACGTGCTGGGTTCAGGCTGTGCCAGGATGCACACAACTTTGGTTCCTTCGGGAATCACTTGTCAGAGAACTGCAGCCACATCCTGGCCAATGTACATGGGCTCTGTCTCCCTGGTGGTTTAGTGCAGCCCCTCCAGACGAAGGAGGCGCACTGTACTGCAGGGGGAAGGGGGCAGACACAATGGGTGTCAGACACAGTGGGTGTCAGACACAGTGGGGAGCAGACACAGTGGGGGTTGGACACAGTGTAGTTGTCTGCGGCTAGCAGGAATTTGGGATCTGGTTTCCGGGGTCTGACCTGGGACTGAGCCTGGACGTTGTACTGGGGAGAGTCTGGGTGTTTTCTTGTTGGGGGATAAGTGGGTAGGAATGGACAAGGCCATGTGAAGTCCTTGTTCTTCCAGGCCAGCATGTGGCTGTTTGCTACGGGGACCTGGGCACCCCTCTGGGCTGACAACGTAATAATGAACCATCTGCCTCTGCTGGGTGGGTTCCAGGAGGTACAGAGAGCCCGGCGGAGAGGAGAGGCTTGGGCTTTCTGGGGGTGGGGTGGGTGGCGACAGCAGCTCTCTGGTTGGACTCGCTTCAGCTCTTCTTCTCTGGATCTTTGCCATGGTTGGGGCTCAGGGGGTACTTGTTGGGGTGTGTTCTCGAAGGGAGATCCCCCTAGCAGCCCCCAGGTCGGGAGTGATCCGTTTGGGTTTCATTAGAGACAACCCCCTGAGTGGAATCCTCCAAAGACACACATTTTGTTTTCCCATGTAAGAGTTTGGAGATAAAAGCGCTGGAGAGAGGGTGCAGTAAGTAGGGTGTTTGCCTTCCAGCTGGCCAGGGTTTGATCTCCAGCACCACCTATGGCCTGCTGAGAGCAGAGTCAGGCCTCAGTCCTGACCACCACTGGGTGTGGCCCAAAGGAAAGCAGGGCATGAGGAGGGCGGGTCCCAGGCCACTGTCCTGGTAACCACGAGCTTGCCCATCTGGTATCATCACAGAGGTGATTGTGCCCTCCCAGAATTCTTGACTTTGCAAAATCAAGAGAAAGTGAGCTCAGAGATGGGGAGGTAGGGAGATGACTGGGAGGGGGATAAAATGGAATCGAGAAAGGGAAGGGAGATAGTAGAAACGAGGGGGGTTGGACGAAGAGAATTGCCTGTGTGGGCTAGGACTTGTGTATGTGGTGGAAGACAGAGTCAGTTGGGTCACAGGAATGACAGGCAAGTGTGTGTGTGTGTGTGTGTGTGTGTGTGTGAGAGAGAGAGAGAGAGAGAGAGAGAGAGAGATCAGGTGAGTGTGGATAGGTATGGCTGAAGTTGGCTGCACACCTTGATTTAGTGTCATGTAGGTTTGAGGTACAGAGCCTCGAAGTGCTGGTTCCAGAGATATAAGGCTGTGAGGGAGCCCCACACCCTGTGGTCCGGGCAGGGGATGGGCTGTTTGAGGTTCGGATGTTGAGGGGGGGGCAGTGTGGACAGCAAGGGGTTGCAATTTGAGCTCCTGCAGGAGGCCAAAGACAGTTTGTCACTCTGTGGGCACTGACAATGGGGTGGGGCCCCTGGGAGGTCAGAGCTGCGACTCAGGGGGGCTTCCAGAAGCAAACAGGGTGAGGGGCTGGGAAGTGCCTGTGTTTCACACTCACCTGGCAGCCGCCCTTCCTCTCCCCACCGGACAGAAAGGAATGGAGCGTGCCCAGAGCTCTCCTTCCTCCCTCAGCTTCCCCACCGCCTCCCTTCCACTTCATGTTTATTTTGCTTTGAATTTCAAGTCTTTCGGTAATTTCAGGAAACATTTTCCATTCATAAAATGCAAATCTATTCAACATGCTTTCTCACTTACTAATTCTCCCATTGATGTTTACTCTGTCTTAATATTCTTGCAAGCCTAAAAAAATCTCGTGAACATTCATTTTAATTTCTTCTAAGCAGCTCCAATGAATTCTCTAAATAGAATGGAACTTTATGATTTTTTTTATTGGTTGTTTGCAAAAAAAAAAAAAAGTCCCATTTCAGAGCAGTTAGACTGTTCCCAGCTCAAAATTCATCTCGGGGTAGATGAAACTACCTCGGGGTAGGGGAAACAAAATGTGGATTTTGTTTTGTTTTTATAATTCCAAGCAGTGTTCAGGGGACCTTGGGGTCCCTCCTGGTAAGTCTCTGCCAAATAGGTTGAGGCCCTGGGCTGCCAGCACTTGGCTGGACCTCCAGGGCTGACTGGAGTGAGGCGTGTGTACCAGGGCTTCGGGGAGGTGCTTGGGGTCAACCCTGGATTGGCTGTGTGCAGCCCCTGAGCCAGGCCCTCGTCCTTTTGTCTCCAGCAGAGTGTTTTTGAGACTTTTCTCCTTTAACACTGAAATGGTGCCTGAGTTGCACAGCAGAGTTGGCTGAGCCTTTTGAAGAGAGCATTTCCTCCAGGGAAGTTTTATTTTAATTATTATTTTGATTTTGGGGCCACACCTGTCTGCTCAGGGGTTACTCCTGGCTCTGTGCTCAGGGATCACTCCTAGTGGAGTGTGGGGGACCATATGTGGTGTTGAGGACCAAACCTGAGTTGGTCATATGTAAGACACGTGCCCTACCCACTGTGCTCTCTCTGACCTCTCTGGAAAGGTGTGGACTGGTGTGGACCAGTCTCTGGGATGCACAGCATGTGCCTCCAGGGGGCTTGGGGGTCTGCACCCTGATCAGGCAGTAAGGAAAGGCACATCTGTCAGGACCTGTTCTGAGTGCCATGGGATGTCTTTTGCAAAGCAATCAGCTCAGGACCCCAGTGGAAGGGACAGTCATTGGACTGTGGAAGGGGCAGTAGATGGAACAGTGACAGAACAGGGGAAAGGGCAGTGGAAGGGGCAGGAGAAGAGGAGTAGACGGGAGAGTAGAAGGGACAGTGCCAGGACAGTGGAAAGGACAGAGGAAGGGACAATGGATGGGACAGTGAATGGGACAGTGACCGGAGCAGTGGACTGAACAGTGGGAGGGACAGTGTTGGGCCCCTCCTCGGTCGGCCACCACCCCGGTCCCTCTGGCAATGCCAAAAGCTTGCCCAGGTGCGTGTAACTTACTTGAAGGCACCAGTCGTTTCTGTAGCTCTCCTGTCCCTCTCCAGAGAGTCCCTATCAGGCCTTTTCTATACCTACAGCTCTTGAGCGCTGCGAGCCTGACACCCACACCAGGCTCAAGGCTTGTGGTACCTGTGGTGGGCCACAGCTGTCGGGGCCCAGATGCCTGGTCTCACCAGACTCAGAGATGCCCCCTGTGCTGCAGAGGAGTTGATGGCCACGCTGGACGCGGCCGGCTGGCCAGTGGTGTCCCCTGAGAGACCGGGGCTCACCCGCTCTTTGATGTAGTTCACACTGGGGCCCTGCTGGTCGGGGGCACTGGGCACGACGAGGCTGCCACCGTCAGGGAAAGGGACCCTCTGCCCCAGAGAGTCCTCCGGGCCCCATCAGCTCAGTGCTGTTGCCAAGAAGGAGCAGATGGTGACTGCTGCCTAATGGGAAAAATGCGCAGAGTCTTCATGGCTGCTCTGCACCAGCCCCAAGCTCCTGCCTGATGAGTGGCAGCAGCGTGGACAGGCCAGTCCAGGGGCCTGCTGCCAGCATCTCCACTTCACATGCCTCAATGGCACACACGGTATGGGGACGAGCTTCCTGCAGGAGCCGGCTGGACCCTGGTGACGCTAGCAATGCGCAAGGCGACTGTTGGGGGTTGTGATGAATGGTGATGGGGAAAATGATTAATTAAAGCAATGTCATTGAGTCCAGGGACTCAGCAGAAGATAAAGAAGCAGCAGATGTAAGATTGATGAGGTCAGGTAAAACCCTGTAATTCATAAATACTTATTATTCCCCTCTTTCTGCTGAAAGGCTTAAAAACAATGGACAATTCAGTGGTGATGAAAACCCAGAGCATTCAAATTGTTGTCATTAAATATCATTTATCACTAAGAGGAGCCAAGTCTCCTTGGGAAGATGGCTGATTATAGGGCGAGGGCTGGGAATGTGCAATTTGTGGCTGGAACATTTTGTTCTCCTAGAAAGCAAGAATGTGATCAGAGAATAATAGGATCACGTCAAAAGGCCTGGGAGGTTATAGTAAGAGGCTGCAGATGGGACAGTTTGCGTTTGAATAAATTTGATAGCCGTAATAAATAAGACACATTGAATATATTGCAATCTCTGCTTTCATAGGGAAGTGTTCAGGAGTAATTACAAAACTTGTCGTTAGTGGAGAATATTCATGAACAAGACCATTACTTAGCATTTATTCTACCTTTCTTACATAAACTGTAGTATCTGATCCAGACATTATGGCCGTTATACAGAGAACATGATAGTTAACATGAGTACATGCACAGAGAGTATGTACTGTAGTTTGTATATTTGCACTATGGTTTTTTTATAGTACATGTATTTGTACAAGAATATCATAGTTGCATCAAGTATAAGATAGTTACATTTCCAATAGACAGTTATATTCAAGAGTATATGATCATTATTCTAAGGTAAATGATACAGAGAATAGATAAATTTAGTATATCAGAGTTCTACAGAGTACACACCAGTTATACAGAACATGGTAATTAGAGATTAGATGATATTTGCGTATAGTGTAAGATAGTAATACAGAGCATACTTACTTACATAGTGTAAGATGTACTTACATAATGTACATACTTACATAGTGTAAGATCAGTAAACCAAAGATAACTGGATGGAGTGTGAAAAGTTTTATGTAATTTCTAAATATATTATAGGCACTAGATTAAAAGGAAATCACCTGGTAAAACCTGACTATTTTGCAGCTGGAACCAATGAATAGATCGATTAGCAGTTTGTCTGATTCCAAATAAAGGGTGAGTGATCAGATATTCCAAGCCTCCTGATGGCAGAAGTCAGCATTGGCTGTGAAGGATGATTATCGACAAAATCATACTGATGTTCTATAAAACCTCTTGATGTATACACCTAGTGATGTAATGATGTATTGAAAATACAGAGTTGGAGAAAAACATTTGAAAAGCTGACCACAAGATACAAGCAACAAAATCTATGCGTTGGAAATGTCTATAAAACAAATCCTGAGAGAGAGTGAGAGAGAGAGAGAGAAGAGAGAGAGAGGGGAGAGAGAGAGAGATTCCTGAAAAGGAAGTAGGGAAGGAGGGAAGGAGAGGGAGTGAGGGAGAGAAAGATGATCTCGAGCTCGATAAAGGTAAAGGCCCTCCCGTTGATCGTCGATTTGCTCGAGCGGGCCCAGTAACGTCTCCATTGGAGACTTTGTTGTTACTGTGTCTGGCATATCGAATACTCTCGGTAGCTTGCCGGGCTCTCCGAGAGGGGCGGAGGAATCGAACTCGGGTCGGCCATGTTGGCCGCTTGTAAGGCGAACGCCCTACCCGCTGTGCTATCACTCCAGCCCTGACTATATATTCAATGATGTTAAAGAATCATTGTTATCTGTAGGTTGGTGCTGCATGTGGCACTGTGGGTGATACCACAGTGGTGGACTGGGCCCTGGTGGATATTTGGGGCATTGTTAGGGGCAACTGAACATGGAACCCTGCAAGGGGCAGTGCGAGGGTCCTCATGGGCTCACTGAGGGAAAGGATTATTTTGTATTTTAAGGAACAGGCTGCTTAAATATTTAGGGTTAATTGTCCTTGTAACTCACTCCCTTCCAGATGGTTCTGAGAAATAATCAATGTATGTAGCTGTTCAAGCTGCTTAACCATGACTAAGAGAGACACACTAGAATACTTTACAAGGATGTAATTTCACTTCAAAACATTGGGAAGCGTATTTCCTTGAAACTGAGAGCCGGGACCGGTTTCTCGCAGGAGTTGGGACTCTGGGACCTCAGGGATCACCTACAGCCTTGCTTGTGTTCGTATGTGGGGTGGTAGCAGACCTTGTGGGTGGTCACAGTCTCTCAGGCTCCCCATCTGACGGGCGACAAGGACCTGGGCGACACTCTCCCCCTGGACCTTGTCACAGCCTCCCCCACCATCCAGGCCTCCCCCAGATGCCCTCCCACACAGCTGTAGAAGCGTTGAGTCCTTAGCTATCTCCATCCTGACCTTGAGGAATGCTGTTTAAGGATGCTGGAAGAGAAGAAGAGGAAACTCAGGAGTAAGACATGAACCTAGATCTCCATGATGGATGGAAATGGTGTCATTCCCAGTTCTTTGCTCCTGAGCAACGTAAGCACGTGAGAAATAACTGTGATTCCAGTGATGCTGATTGCCAGCGAGGCACAGCCATGACAGGGCTGATCTAACCTGCATGCGTGACTTGACCAACTTGACCCAGGCAGACAGGGCTGAACAATACCTTATTACACCCCTGCACCTCACCTTATTACAGAGTCATGCCTGCGTCTGTGGGCTGATCCATCCATCATTCTTCTCCTGGAGTATTGCAAAGAAAAAGCCTCCACACTGGACCATTTATTCATGAATAGACCATCATCATCTCTAAGGAATAAGGCTCTTGTCTCACATGTCTGATTTCCATATGTTTCCTTACGTTATGTTCTTTATGCATACAGACCTGATTCACCCCAGGGAATGGGTGGGGCAGAATGGAGGAGGCCTTGGGGCCCCGTGCTGGTGCTGACTCTGGCAGTGGGTGGGTGGGCGTGCCCTGAGAGCACTTGTGGAAAAGTCCATCACTAGCAGTATTGGAAACTGCCTGACTTCCATCAAAACTGGAAAAAATTCTATTCTCCAGCCTAAAAATTTAATAATACTTTGTATGCCTGTTCCATATTGGAAATATACCTGATTGTCTCAGAAATGTCTTTCTGCAACTGGTTTATTAGAGCAGGACCCAGCCTGCAGATTGCATTTGGTTGCCTTGTTTCTGTGTCTTTCTCCCTGCAAACCTCACCTCCACCTCCACCATTTCTCTCCTCCTCTCTCCTCTCTTCTTGGTACTGAGAATTGAGTCTATCTGCTGAGTCACAGTTTTCTGGGAAAGCTAAGTTGTTTTTGGGTAGAAAGCACATGTCCTGAATTTGCTTTCTTGCCTGCTCTGCTAATGGGGTGATCTAGCTGATGTGGTCCTTTGAGCAGCTAACGAGAGCCTGACTGATAAACTCGGCTCCTGTTTCGAAGGAGAATGCCATCACAGCAGCGCTGGAAACTTCCGGCTTCATCACGGGTGACATGCAACATCCTTCTCCTTTCAGTGATTCTGAGTTCGGTGAGTTTAGACAGAAACAGAAGCTGCCTCTGTGCATCCCTGGGATGTGTATGGCTCTCCTTATGTGGTGGAGGGATGGGCACTCACAAAAATTTGTAAGTCTACAACTGTACCTTATGGTGTTTCACTAATAAAAATTTAAACAAAAAGAAGGGTCAACAAAATTAGTCATGCTCACATTAGTCAAAATTAGTCATGCTCACAGTCACACAATTAAGTGCTCACTTATCTCCTTGCTATGCGAGGGTAGAATATCACCAGAATAAATGTTAGCACCCTGGGTAATGTGATCGTTTTAGGGGAGAGGACAGTACAGCTGCAATCAAGGGCCTAGCTCCTATAATATTCCAAAAGTAACATCCATGGCTTTAATCCACTGCTGAACCCTGCATCACAATGCTGATGCTGTCATATATGACGATGCTGTCATGTATGCTGAAACTGTCATGTATACCGATGCTGTCATGTATGCTAATGCTGTCGTGCACGCTGACACTGTCACATATGCTGACGCTGTCCTGTCTATGCTGAGGCTTTCATGTGTGCTGACGTTGTCATGTATGCTGACGCTGTCATGTATGCTGACACTGTCAAGTATGCTGATGCTGTCATGTGTTGTTTTGTTTCCAGACTCTCTCCTTTGGAATCAGCAAGGTTGCTGAGAGAGAAGCATTCTCTGTTGACTTATCCTGGCAAAGGTAGCCACTCACCAAGCTGGACACATCAAGTCAGTTTTGCTGTGATTGTTCTGTGGGTTACATGGAAACACCTGTATGCCCTGAAATACAAGGATATAATTTTTCTGTCAGCAAATGTCTAAGTAATATGCGTTTCAAAAAACATTAGGAGGAAAATAATTATTTGGGGTCTGGGGGCCACTCCTCGCATCTCTCTGTGAACTGACCCAAGATTCAGTGTGAGGGTCTTGGGGAGATGGTGGGACCATCAAGGCCATGTTTGAGGTTCACATGGGTCTCCAGATCTGTACCCAGTGGTGCTGGGCAGACACGAGGAGTTGGGGTTGGAAGGCTGTGTATGTGCCCTCTAACCACTGTGATTATCCCCCTGGCCTGTACACAGGGGATGGAATTCCCAGAGAAGAGAGTCATGAAACAGGATTTCCAGGGTTTAGATGCTGTCACAGAACAGGATTTCCAGAGCCTAGACAATGTTTCCAGAATCTAGACACTAACTTAGGACCTAGATCAGTGTGCCACTTGTCTATCTGGCCCCGGGGACAGATATGTGACTTTCCAAGCTGTGTGGACTGTACCCTGATTTCAAATTTAGAAGCCCCAAATCTGGCAGAGGGGCTGGGGAGAGATGACCCCAAATCTGGCAGAGGGGCTGGGGAGAGATGAGTCCAGCCCTGCAGAGGGGCTGGAGAGAGTTGACTGCAGCTAGAGTTTTTAACTGGGCAGGAGTGGAGTGCGAGTCATGTCCTGGGCCCTCAGGGGCTTGAGAGGGTGTGGGTGAGAGGCCCTTTCATTGAGCTTTGTCCCAGCATGTGTTGGAGGTTGGCTGCACAGATGGGCACAGTGAGGAGACCCGGGAAGGAAGCCATTGCCTAACCAAGTCCCTGTAGTGGTCCTCTCAGAGGGAGTGATACTTTAGGGGTATGGTGAGTTTGGGGGCTCCTGTGTGAGGGAGGAGGTGCCTGGGTTCGCTGCCATCAGTTAATTGAATGGATGAGTGAGTTGGGTCCCAGGACAGTGGGACTCTGTGTGAGCAGCTCCATCTCTGTGTAAATTGGGACCTTTTTCAGGGTCCGAGTAAACAAGTGAGTGTGAGCAGTGGGCCAGGCCACTACAGGGAGGTATGGTTTTGGGGTTCTGGGAACCTAGCTCCATGCAGAGGGCAGAGATGAAACTGTTTGGGGGGCAGGTGGCTTATGGGGACTCCCCATCCATGACTGGTGACCCTCTGCTCTTCCCTAGGATAGACTGCTGTAACCCTCCACACCTTGCAAATCCTTCAAATCCCACTCTGGTGCCTGAGCAAAGGGTCCAGGTCCTCGGGCAGTACCATGACTCTGAATGTGTTTGCTGGAAAGAAAATAGGCAGAGGGGCTGGAGAGACAATGTGGGGGTTGAGTAACTTGCCCTGCACAAGGCTAGCCTGGGGTTATACCCCCAGCATCCCCTATGTCCTCTCAGCCCTTCGAGGAGTAATCCTTGAGCTAAGAGCCAGGAATCAGCCCTGAGCAGCGGGGAGTGTCGCCCCAAACAAACAAACATCCAGAGTTCATTTTTCCTAAGCTCTACATTACTTGCCATATCAAATATAGCTGTTTAAATTTAATTTGGGTGATTCCCTCCAAAGCTATCCCGGGGTCTTGAGGACACTCTGGAATACTCAGCAGCCAGGTTGGAAGCTCAGTGCTCATGCCCAGGAACACAGCAATGCTCAAACCCATGGTATTGGGTGGGGGTCGCCAGACCTCACCTGGTGGGGCTGGTGGGGACACTTCCCCAGGTGCCGGGGACCAACCTTGAAGCCTCATGCAGGTAGGCACCCACCTCACTCCAGCTCCCGAACAAGAACTAAAAACCAGCACAGGAAGACTAATGTGTTAGGAGGGCAGAGTCCCTGCTCCCGACACATCCCCTGCTCCCTGAACCCCCTACATCCCCGCATCTCCTGCTACCTAAGCTCCCTCCATCAAAGATGTTGTCCTTATTCCCCCCCCCCCCACCTCTGCAGGGAGCTTAGGTTTATTGAGACACTCACACAACAATGTCCCTGAGGCACACCCAATTCAATCAAGCACTAATAATCCTATATTGCTTTTCTCTTTCCTTTATGTCATTTGCATGGCTAATTTAGCGATGTACTTTTTGTATAGACACAGGAAGACACTTCATGCTATGCTTTGTAACATGAAAGTTAATTGACTCTAAAATAATATTTACTCCTGGGCATCCATATTTACTTGACTTAAGCCTTAGTTCAGACAGGTACCATGTGAAGAGCCGAGCCAGCCTATTGATGAGTACTGACGGTAGGTTCTTCAGGTGTTTAGGTCTGACCTTGTCTGGGCCGGGTGCTGTTTGTTTCTTTACTGACGAAATGGCATGTCGGATTTCAGAAGGGAGAACATTGGGAACGACATATCCATCCTGCGGAATTTGGTATGTGGGCAGGTGGTCGTGGTTATTAAAGAGATCTGAATAGAAGTCATGGATAATCTTCTCCATGGCCCTTCTGGAAGATGTGATAGATCCATCAGGATGTTGGAGGGCAGTCATCTTGGTCTTGTAGTTGGCGAAGGACAGGCGGGCGTTACGAATGCTTTTTTTTTTTCCCCTTTATTTTATTTTATTTTTTTTAAAGTTGTAGATTTACAATTTTTTGTGCTTTGGTTTCAATTATACAATGATCAGATACCCATCCCTCCACCAGTGCCCATTTTCCACCACCATGGATAATATCCCTCCCACCCCCATCCCCCCATCCCCCCTGTCTCTGTGGCAGGGCAATCCCCTGTGTTCTCTCTCTCCTTTTGGGTGTTGTGGTCTGCAAAAGAGGCATTGAGTGGCAAACATGTTCAGTCCATAGTCTACTTTCTACATGCATCTCCCCTCCTGGGAGGATCCTCCAAACATCCTTTATTTGGTGCTCCCTTCTCTATCTGAACAGCCTTTTCCCAGCTTCTGCCGCATCAACCAGAACTTCTGCTCTTCTCTCTTTGAGGTCTTCCTTTATCGCATCTCTGCACTGCTTTGTGAGCTTGGACGTTTGCTTGCGGTTGCCTGAGGCATGCGCCAAACCACGTTGGCGAATAAGCTCAAGAGTTTTTGAAGACAGGCATTTTTTTTTTGTGGCTATCTCTCTCTTGGCGTTCCTCGCACAGTCATGGAGGTGCTGAACCAGTCGATCGTATTCCTTGTCAATGCTGTCAATGACGGCATCTTCCCATGTTGCAGCAATAGTGCCAAAGAGCTCCCAGTTGGTGGTCATTCTGGAAGTTCTCTTCTTAAACTTTGCAGTCCTTTCTCCCCACTCTGTGAAGTATAATTTTGCACGAAGGAGATGGTGGTCCGATCCCGTTTGAAATTTTGGGACAACAGCGACATCAGTCAGGCAAAACCGTTGATTGAATATGATGTGGTCTATTTCATTGCGGAACCATCAACTGGGAGACTCCCATGTCCAACGTTTAGATTCGACCTTCTGGAACTGTGAGTTACCATTGATGGTCTTGGTCGATATGATGAACTCAGATAGTCTCTACCCTGTTCATTCCTTTCTAGGCCATGAGTCCCAATGTGGAGTTCTTCAGCTGATCTTCTTGGTCCTATCTTGGCATTAAAATCACCCAAAAATGATCTTGTAGAAGGTGTGGTCTTCTTTATAGAACTTTTCCAGCTCCATGTAGAATTTGTCTGAATGCAAGGTTCCGTCCCAATGAAAAACCAGCTGGACTGTACTACTGTACAAGAAGGGAGACATCCATGACATTGGCAACTATCGCCCAATCTGCCTATTGTCTGTCATCTACAAGCTGTTCACGCGAGTCATCCTGAATAGGATTGGCAGAACACTAGATGAAGGACAACCATGCGAGCAAGCCGGGTTCCGCAAAGGATTCAGCACCATCGACCATATCCACACAGTAACCAAGCTCATTGAGGTTTCTCAGTAGCTCAAGATGCCGCTCTGTCTAACGTTCACTGATTTAAAGAAGGCCTTTGATTCTGTTGAGACAGAAGCGGTCATTGAAGCCCTAGCCAATCAAGGCATTCAAACTCAATACATCAGGATTCTTCGTGAGCTGTATTACAGATTCACTACCAGGATCTCACCATTCTACAAAGAAGTGATCATCGATGTCAAGAGAGGGATTCGGCAGGGTGATACTATTTCACCGATACTCTTCAGTGCCACCCTCAAGAACATCATGTGATGACTGGAATGGGAAGGAATGGGAGTGAAGATAGATGGTCGGCAACTACACCATCTCCACTTTGCTGATGATATCATTCTAATAACATCAAACATTAGCCAAGCAGCACAAATGCTGGCTGATTTCGACTGTGAGTGTGGAAAGGTCAGACTACAGCTGAATCTCACAAAGACAATGTTTATGAGAAACAGCCTTGTTCCAGACGCTCCATTCGCTCTCAATGGAACGACCATCTCCGAATGCAACAGTTATGTGTACCTAGGTCGAGAAGTTGACATGATGAATGACCTGGCACCTGAGTTGCGCAGGAGAAAGAGAGTGGCTTGGAATGCCTTCAAGAGCGTCGAAGAAATAGCTAAGAGGATGAAGAACCTCTAGCTCTGGGTATATCTCTTCGATTCCACTGTTCTTCTTGCATTAACATATGCCTCAGAGACCTGGGCCCTACGAAAACAGGATGAGAATGCTATTCGGGTCTCCCAAAGAGGAATCGAAAGAGCTATGCTTGGAGTATCACGTTTCAGTCAAAAGAGAGAAAGAATTCAGAGTTCCGACCTCCATCGACGGTCAAGAATCAGGAACGCTGTCTCTTTTGCCAACGCCTTGAAAATCAGATGGGCTGGACACGTAATGAGATTTGGAGACAACCACTGGATTAGAGCCGTTACCGACTGGATTCCACGGGACATCAAAATACCATGTGGCCACTCACGTACCAGATGGTCAGACTTCTTCATCAAGACCCTGAACGATCGGTTTGAGGCTCTTCGTGTTCCTAGAATGAACAGACACCATTGGGCTACACTAGCATGCGGCAGGGACAAAGGGAGACATTACTGGCGCCTGCTCAAGCAAATTGATGATTAATGAATGAGAAGTCAAATGATCAAGTGATCAAGCCTTATTTGCCCTTAGTTCCTAGCACTCCAAACGCAGGGTCCCGACAAAGGGACTGGATGGATCCAGGTTCGGCTGTAAGCTACCCTGGCATCAAAAGGAGACAAGCTAAGTGTAATAAGCGTAATAAGATAAAAGCATGGTCATGGAACAAACTGTCATGACCCAAAAAGGAGTAACTGAATAAGGACCCTGCTGGGGTTAGGAAAGACTAACCTGGTCTGAGGACTATATAGTCTGGAATATAGTGAGATTTCCCCAGAAAGAGTCAATCTTTAAGCTTAATATATCTCTTACTGTGTTCAGACAAAATAACTAGACATATTAAAAGAAGTAAATTTACTGATTGTTTAAATAGGTAAAGGTAAAGGCCCTCCCGTTGATCGCTCGATTTGCTCGAGTGGGCCCAGTAACGTCTCCATTGGAGACTTTGTTGTTACTGTGTCTGGCATATCGAATACTCTCAGTAGCTTGCCGGGCTCTCCGAGAAGGGCAGAGGAATCGAAGTCGGGTCGGCCATGTTGGCCGCTTGTAAGGCGAACGCCCTACCCGCTGTGCTATCGCTCCAGCCAGACACAGTAACAACAAAGTCTCCAATGGAGACGTTACTGGGCCCGCTCGAGCAAATCGATGATCAACGGGAGGGCCTTTTACTTTTACTAAATAGATTACTACCTGAGGAAAGGAGAAAGAAATACACCCTGGGTGGAGGAATCCCGCCTTTGAGCATATCTCCTAGTAATCTGTAGTGCTGACCCCTAGTTTAAGTGATTCCCCCAGGAACCTTCCCAACATTCTGGTCCCCAGCCCCTTCCTGGTCTACCCAGTCACAGCGGCTGGTGGTGGGGACCTGGCTCTGCTCTTTTGAGGATTATCAGAGTGAATCAATTCACTTCCCTGGTTAGGCCTGCTGAGAGAGGCTAAAGACTATTTAAAATTGAGATTCAGAGAGCTAAAACTCATTTCACAACAAATACTATAATCATTGGCAAAACAAGCAAAGGCTTAAAATATTGTATGTAACATTTTATCCCCCCATACCTCAGAGTTTAGCTAGCTTGGAGAAAAAAGTCATACAGCTGAAGACAAATCCTTGATTTCCACAGGATTTGTCCAGTTAGTTTGAATGACATGCAGTGGGTCCATTCTGCCATGGTCATTCACTTTGCAACTAAACAAATATGTTCTGTTTATTAATAAATGTCCATTGTTTTACCGTGTGTATATCAAAAGGGTAAGAATTAGAAAAGCAATTAGTTCTGTTTAGAAAAATATCCCAGTGATATTTGTCTAAAATGAACATAATAAAATTTCAAACACAGAGTATTAAGAAAAAGCAAGAATTTCCTGTAATGAACTATTCACCTAGGAATGATTTCAAAATTAAGGAATGATTCTTTTTTCTCTTTATGCCCTATGCAGCTTATGTGAAGGAGAGAATAAAGTGCTGGGGTTGGACCCACAGCATAGAGGGTCAGCTGCTGGCCCGGTTTCTATTCTCAGCACCACTTAGGGACTTCCAAGCTCCATCAGGAGTGATCCCTGAGCCAGAACCAGGAGAAAGCCCTGAGCTCTGCAGGTGTGGCCCCAACCTCTCCTCCGACCCAGGATAAAATCCAGGGAGCGTTGTATGGAGCACCAGTGCCTCAAACCTTTCTTTTTTTTTTGCTTTTTGGGTCACTTCTGGTGATACACAGGGGTTATCCCTGGCTCTGCACTCAGGAATCACTCCTGGCGGTGCTTGGGGTACCATATGGGATGCTGGGAATAGAACCCGGGTTGGCTGTGTGCAAGGGAAACACCCTACCCAGTGCTATTGCTCTAGCCCAGTGCCTCAAACTTAAGGAGCATCTGTGGTGGCCTCTATGGCATGGAGTGGGGACACTAAGAGAGTGGGGTGCTGGCCTTCTTGCCCCAGGACAGACCAGCCCCAATGGCTATAGAAGCAGCTGAGCAGAGACTGTGAACAGTCATGAAACAGGCAGCCCAATATGAATGCCAAGCTTAAACTGTATCCATAAATAATGATGACTTTATTTCCCCCCACTGCTAATTAGAAACAATAACATACAAGGAAACAGAAGTTACTTAATTTGTAATTATTCAGTCAGCAATTTTCACATCATAAATATGGATTGCTCCGAGTTATCACGTTCAAGTCATCTAAATAGAGCACCATATGCAAATGTGCTGGAACAAAACCGGGCACCCAGCAGCTCTGAACGGTGAGGTGCTATCTTTTCATGAGCTGAGTGTTGCAACCACCCTCCAGTTATCATCCCTGCCCAGCAATGCTTCCCTGTGCTTCCTGACTCTTTCCGAGAGGGAATACAGAGTCCATGAGCCCCAAAAACTAGACGATGGGGATGGAGGAAAAGCTTAGGAATTAGGGTACTTGCTTGCACACAGTCCACCCAAGTTTGATCTCTGGCACCTCATAGGGTCTCCTGAGCTCCACCAGTACCTACCCATAAACAGAGAGCCAGGAGGAGCCCTGAACACCACCGGATGTGACCATCCCACCCATAATGAAGGCTGAAGGACAATAATTGATTGTTAAATCATTAACAAGCTACTGCTGCTGCTGATGAATAAATGGTATTTGGTTGGAGGCTCAGAGTGGGAATCAGTGGAACAGAGGGACAGCTTAGGTCTGGGGAACTTCCAGGAGGGCAGCCGTGACTCCATGCTCCACACTGCTTTGCAGTGGCATCTAGAATGGTGACTTTCAATCACTGGTCGTTGGCTCAATGCCAGTTCATGTTCAAAGTCCATTTAACTCATCTGTGGGTCAGTTCTCTGTGTGGGAGCACACTTCCCGTATAGTCCTGGAGTAGCTTCTTGGCAGCACATAGTGAAGTCTCATGAGAAAAATCTTAATCTATGTCCTCTTCCCTCATCAATCTGTTCTTGCTTGGTTTTCAGGGAGTAGGAAGCCAGGGCTGGGGCAGGGACCATGACAGGAATCTAGGGCACCTCAGTGTCCCATGCTCACCTGACGCTGACTAGAGGTCTGGGCAAAGGTCACCTTTCGCTTGTGTGAGCTTAATAGAGACGTGGTCCCTGATCTCGTCTCAAATTAAAACTTTCCTTCAAAGAACACATGGACTACACTTCGGCCTCCTACACTGAACTCGGGTAGGGATAATTTGACTACTGCCATCCATCCCATGCAAATAGTCAGATCATGCCTCCAACTACCACCTCCAAAGAATCACAAAGGCAGTGATGGTAGCAAATAAATGAAAGTCTAAAGCACCGATGGGGTAAGAGAAGGGTCCAGGGCATTTACAGCCTTCCAGAACCAGTGAAAGAAACAAGAAACTATGCACCTAGGAAGAATGGCAGGCCCGAAATGTAAGCTCCCAGGTGGGAAGCTGCTCAGCCACAGTGCCAGCACTGTTTTAGAATCTCTAATCCCTAAGTAATCCTAGTCAGCTCTGCTCTTGCATCTCCACCGAGTTCTCCATGCATAACTGCCACAACCACAGCAGAAGCTGTGAGTGGAAGCATCCTCCCCTCTACCAAGAGCGTTCTCACCTTCTGGACGACGGGGACTTTGCCTCCTGCTCTTTGATACTTCACTCACCTCTAACTCCTTCTCAGAGTCTGGAGTGGCCTCTAGAATGCCATTCCTTTCCTCTTAGGACTCATGGTGGCATCTTCACAGTCCCTGCCCACTGCTTGGATGGTCTGGGTGGATTCCCAGCAACCTCAGCCGATCCTCCACCAGCCGCCCTTGCTCCGGGGTTCCTGAAGACGCTGAGCTCCCTTACTTAGGATGTGAAGCATGCCACTCCCCTGGGCACTTCATCCTTGGTCCCTCTTTCCCCCTGATCTTGCCTTCCCCTTCTTCAGAACCCAGCTAATGAGACACCCCGTATTCAAGCAAGTCCCCTGTGTCCTCTCCTATGGCGTCAGGACACTTTTCTTTTTGCTGTTCTTATGGAGGCCAAGAGTGTTGGAGGGGGGGGGGGGGCGGTTCTAAGTACATGGTGTCAGGGATCAAGCCCGGGGTATCCCATGCCAGGATGCTCTGTCATTGGTCACATACCTGGCCCAGCACCAGGATTGTCCTTCCTGTCACATCCTACCAATCCTCACCATGTGTTTTCCCATTATTTTAAATGAGTGAATAAACACCACCACTTTTGTGGGAAGGTCTGGAATCCACCCAGTGGACTCAGGGACTAGCCTGTGCTCAGGGATGATCTTTTGGGGCACTTAGGATGCTGGAGATCACGTCAGGACCATGGCTGATTGAGCTGCATGCCTGAGCTCCTGGATCGTCTCCTACACAGTCCTGTCACTTCCCAGGAAGCCCAAGCATGCAGGTGTGGCAGGCAGAGGCTCTGCCTACACAGAAACTGTGCCTTATCACAGGGGCCCCTATGGGCTGTGGGAACTGTAGACTCCAACCAGCACTGCCTCTCACCCCCTTAGCTCTGGCCCTGACCCCCCAATCTTGACAGTAATGATCTACACTGTTTGCTGTCAAACCAGACCACTTAAGAGCAGCACCAGAGACTTCTGGAAGCTTCTAGAAGCTTTTCAGACTCCTGCTATCCAGAATTCCCTGCTATCTCACTCTTTTTTTTTTTGCTTTTTTTGGGTCACACCTGGCACACAGGGGTTACTCCTGGCTCTGCACTCAGGAATTACCCCCAGTGGTGCTCAGGGGACCATATGGGATGCTGGGAATCGAACCCGGGTTCGCGGCATGCAAGGCAAACACCCTACCCACTGTGCTATTGCTCCAGCCCCCCTGCTGTCCCACTTTATCACTAGTTTCCTATATGCCAGTAACCCAGGACTGAGGGTAGGACAGTTTGTGGGGATAATTCTGTCCCCTTTCCTGAATCAACCTACTTTCCTCACACCAGCTGTCATCTCCTCCATACTGGGCTTCAGTGAGTGGCCGGACCTGGCTTTAAGAATACCACAACCCCAGTGTGTGCCTCTGGGCAGATATTTCCTTCTCTCTGGCCTGCCTACTCTTCCTACACATGCACTCCCTGAAGGAACCATCTATATAGCTCTAAATGATGTAAGAAGCCCCACTCCAGTCCCCAGTGTTGCTCAGTGACTGAGGCCCCTAGACCTACAAGGCCTCAGTGGTATCTTTGTCTACCTTTGTCAACAGGAACTTTGAGGATTGAGAACCTAATTCTAAATTCTATTTGCACGTGGTGTCGAGATCTGGAATTGCCCATGTGCTCATGAACATCTTCGCGGAAGAACAGTAAGAGGGGAAAGAATGAGCTTCCTGTTACTTTCAACTCTTGGGAGAACAGGTGATTCATGACACGGGCAGCAGAGGCTTAAACTGTTGGACTGAGGGTAATCACCAGGGACTCAAGGGGATGTGCTGAGCTGATGCCACAGTTACTGGGAGCCTCAGCCTTCTAACTGAGCAACTGCAGATGAGAAGGAAGCTGGTACTTTCTCCACAGTTTTGATCATTGGAGCATTAGAGCAGGGTCTATGAGCATAGGAGGAGAAGTAAAGAGGAGGAGGAGGAGGAGAAGAGGAGGAGAGGACTAAAGAGGAGGGGAAGAGGAAGAGAAGAAGGAGGAGGAGGAGCAAAAGAAGGAAGAGGAAGAGGAGGAGGAGGAGGAGGAGGAGGAGGAGGAGGAGGAGGAGGAGGAGGAGGAGGTGAAGGAGAGGAAGGAGACTGTGAAGACAAAGAAATACTGTGATGCTGAAATGTTGATATACCCTTACACAGTGTTTGGCATCCTGAATGAGCTGATACTGAAATGGAACTGGAAATCGGCCTATTCTGCCAGCAGTGTCGCCTTCCTGCCTGCACTGCTGGAGTCACTGCAGGTAGGTTAGTAGGCAGGATCTAAATCATGGCCCTTTGCTTCTTCAGATACCAATTCGTTATCATTTCTTAAAGTAATGAATCTGTCAGCTTGCAGCGTCTCAGAAGCCCATGAGAGAAGCAATCTCTTGTTTCACTTGTCTCCACCCACAACCTTCTATGTCCTTGAAGCGTTTCAAAATCTTGCTAGTTCTCCCTGATCTCTGAAAAAGAAGGCTGGGGAAGAGAGGGAGAGGAACAGAATGCAATGGGAGGAGAGGCATGAGTCAGAGAGGAGAAAGAAAAGAGAAAAAAGAAAGAGGAGGTAGAGACGACGGGGTAAATAGGTTCTGAGGGCGCAGGACTATCAAGTCCTCAAAATGTGCATTGAAGCAGATGAAATCAATTAGAACAAAAATGTCACTGGAAACACCCCAGCCTGTGTATGCAGGCAAAAACACTTCATAGATGAATTTCAATCCATAAATGCACAGTGGGGTGTGTGCCTTGGGGAAATTGTTTAACCCCTCACACCCTTCTCCCCTGCCTCTCGGCCCTAAGAGACGAAGAAAGTCGTTTCCTCTCAATGAAAAGATTTGCTCAGACCCTAGTGCTCATTTGGGCTTTCAGTTTGAACCAAGTCTTCCTTTCTATTTTATAACCAAGTACTGGGTTGTAAAATGCCCTACTAATAGGACATTTCAATCACACGCAGTGCCAGCCCATTGGCCAGCTCCACAAGTCCGCGGGTGGGTGCAGCAGGCCTGTTTAGTAATCCAGCTTCTGCTATTTGGCAGTTTACTTTATTACATTCCTCTAAAGGTCCATGAGCAATGTGTGTTACACTTACTCTTCTTGTGTCTAACGCATGGGTTTAGGGCATCGGTGCCTGGGGCTTTGTTACCTGTTTGTTGTTGAATATTCCCTGCTGCAGCTTCGAGAAGGCGCTGAGGAACACTGAGGTATTCATTGTGAAATTGGAGACTCAGCCTGTGCCCGTGAGACTCTGAGTGACTCTTGGAATGTGCTCAAATTTGAAGTTATAAATTTGAAGTTATTATAGATTCAGAACAGCAAAGACAGTACAGCGCGTTTCTCTGTACTTGTAAGCAATTTTCCCCACAGGCTGTATTTTATGCAACCATACAGAATTTTGAAATCGGAAATTTACATCCAGAGCATGCTTTGAGTTCTTACAACTGATCACGTGGGTTGATGTGGATAATTACCGCTGCAATCAACATTCAGACTGTTCCATTATCACAAAGGACTCCCTTGAACTCTGTCTTTATAGATACACTCAATCCCTAGTCCCCAAATCCCTGATCTCTGTCAACCACTAATTTGTTCTATAGATCTCTAATTTTGTCATTTCAAGGGAGCTATTATATAAATGGAATCATAAAGCAGGTTGTCTTTAGAGAATGACTTTTATGGCGAATCATTTCAGTGGGTGTGTGTTTTATTTCTTTTTCTTCTTAATTCCATGGCTGGATACTGCCCAGTCTGTCACACATTCACTTATGCCAGGGTGTCTGAGTCTCTTCAGTTTGGAGCTATTACAAATATATCTGATAGAAATGATTATGAGCAAATTTTTACACAGACATATGTCTTCAGTTATTTGGGGTAAATCCCAGAAGAGCAATAGTTCTGTATAAGGCTAAGTGTATGATATATTTAAAACGATATTTTCAAACTTTTCTAGAGAGACTTGTCCCATGTTTTGATTCCACCAGCAATATAAGAGATCCAGTTTCTCCACAGTTATTAATTCAGTTTCTCCACATTTGTTATTATTTCTATTTTTAACTTCATATGCATATATATTGTAATATCTCATTGTGGTCTTAATTTGTATTTCTCTGATAGCAAAGTTAAGCTGGTCCTCTTTTCACGAGGTTAGTTTCCATCTTTTTTCCTGCCTATATGAATAGTTTCTGATCTTCTATATTTACCATTACAATTCACTATTTATTTTTGCAGATCATTTCCTTGTTAAGTTTTGAAAAGTTCTTTGTACACTTTAGCAATTGGTCATTATACATATGTTGGTTTTAAATGTTTTCTTTTAATATGAAGTTCATGTTTCTCCTCTCTTTACAGGTTTTTTTTTTTGGTCAGAAAAAAACTTTTAATTGTTGAAGCAGTCTTATTTTTTTTTCTTATTTGGTCACGCCCGGCGATGCACAGAGGTTATTCCTGGCTCTACACTCAGGAATTACTTCTGGCCTGCTTGGGGGATCATATGGGAGGCTGGGAATCAAACCCGGGTTGGCCACGTGCAAGGCAATGCCCTACCCCCTGTGCTATCGCTCCAGCCCCCATGCAGTCTTATTTTTTGATTGTTTCTTTTATAGATATAATTTTGGTGCCATATAATTTTTCACTACGTAATGGTTATCACTAATTATCACTAATTTGTAGGACTTTCAAATTTATATTTTCTTCCAAAACTTCAAAGCTTTCCATTTTATAAGTAAATCAATGATCTAGTTTCAGTTATTTTTATATGATGTTTGAGGTTTAGATTGAAATTCTTTTTATCTAATATTTAATAAAATTTTCCAGCATCATTTATTTAAAAAGACTGTTTTTCACAAATGTAAAAAAACATTACTAAAGATAACTTGCCTGTGGCTGTGTTAGTGTGGGTTGACTTGTGACTTCTATTCTGTTTCATTAATTGTTGTATCTTCCCAAGCCAATGTAACACTGTCTTGTTACTAAGAATCCAAGCTGGGTGTTAATATTGGAGATGATGACTCTTCTGGCTTAATTTTTATATCATCTTTGTATTTCCTTGCAAATTTTAGAATAACCTTATGTGTCTTCATAAAGTCTGAGACTTTGCAAAGAATGATGTTGAACTTCTGCCAGCAGATTTGGGGACTGATTTGGGGAGAACTGACATATTGCCTGCCCTCTCTTTTATTGTAGAAACACACCTTTCTCCATTTTTTAGGTTTGTGTCATTTCTTTCATCAGCATTTCATCACTTCCATTATATGTCAGATTTAAAACAAGCTAATTATAATTTTGGTGAGCTGCATATGATGTTATGTTTGTACCTGAACAGCTTAATCTCTCCCTTTCTGATATTTAGAAATTATTTTTTTTCTTTTTTTTTGTCATAGTACCTAGAAGGTCAGCAACCAACTAAACATGAGATATGAGCACATACATCATTGCCCTGTTCCTTAAAAGAGGAAGAAACTGTAAATCTCTTATTCTTTTTTGGGGGGAAGGAGTGATACACCCAGTGTTGGTGAGGAGTTAGTCCTGGCTCTATGCTTAGGAATTACTCCTGCCAGGACTCAGTGGACTCTGGGATTCTGGGGATCAAACCTAGGGCAGTTACATGCAAGACAAGAGACGTGCCAGCTATACTATCCAGTCCCAGCAAATCTCTTAACTCTTAAATGTATTGTTAGAGAAAGGAATTTTTGTTCTATGGAAGATCTTTATTAAGTTGAGAAAGCTTGTCTTTATTCTATTAATCTTTAAGTGCTGAATTTTGCAGAACTCCTGATGTGATTCTGTAATTCTTATTTTGGCTGATAAAATTTTTTTGGCCTATATTTATCTTATTTTGATATCTGGGTAATAAAGGACTAAAAAAGAATAGTATTAGAAAGTATTAGAAAAATTAGTATTAGAAAAATTAGAAAGCATTCCTCTTTTTCTAATTTTTCTGGGAAAGATTATATAGAAGTTATTAATTATCCCTTAAACATTTGGACTCTTTAGTGAAATAATTTGCATCTGCATACTTATTTGGCAGAGTTTGACATTATTACTTTAATTTCCTATGCCTCTGGAGTTGAATTTCTTGATATGTACATATGAGTCATCTGCATATCCCCTCATTAATCTTTTGATGTTTGCATTGTCTGCAATCATTATTCCCACAAGGGTTTATTTTTAAACACTTTCATTACTGAATTGGTTAAAGTTTTCCACACAAATGAGTTGTCACTTGTCTCTCCTTCATAGCGTGCCCCCATATAAATGCTGCCCTTCCACTCCACTGCCTGGGAAAGGAACAGTGGTGGATGACACTTTCTGGAAGCGACTGCCCTTCATGTCTCTTTTGGCAGATGATTTGGAATCGACTCAGGTTCAGTGAGTCTCTGCCTTTCTGTGCCCCATATGTAGTTAAGTAGTTATAGCTGCAAGTGTTCAAGGGACTTACAAAGCAGAGCAATTGACCAAGTGCTGGACAGGGCAGAGAGAACTGGGGGGAGGTTGGAGTTCAGGACAGAGAAGTCACAGTGATGCTGTCCTCAAGAGCTCCTGCTGCCCCGGGGGGCTGCGGACGAGAATAGAGGACTGTGTGCGCCTCGGACTGTTGCTACAGTGAAGTAATGATGCTTGGATATTCTTTAACTTCCAGTTCACACAGAAGATCCAGAGAGGCCAAAGATCCCCTGGGGAAAGTTACACATGCATTGAGCCAGCTTTGGCTTAAATCAGCTATAATTTTAAAGCTAATGGCTCGAGATCCAATAATGTAAAATAATTCAGCCCCAAAGAAAGAAGAAATTAGAATGGATATGCATATGAAAATGTGGACGATATCATAAGCAAATATTAAAATAAGGAATTTAACTCCTATAAGTCAGTAATTACAATAAATGTCAGTGGAAGAAAATTCCGATTAAGGCACACAAATTTCAGAATGAAGTTATCAACAGAAGGGATAACTCTTGTTATAGAGATGCTCTAAAACAGAAGGGATATTCTGGAAAGTAAAAACTACAGAAAGCAAAAACTGAACAGAAAGTGATATTAATATAATTGAAATGAAATAGACTTAAATAAGAATGAGATTGGATTTTGAGATTCCCTGCGTAGAAAAAAAAAAACATTTAAAACATGTAGACATGCAAGCAAATGTCAAATTCAGTTTATTTCAAGAAAAAAAGTGAAGCTTAACTTAGGTTGTTTATCAAGCTAGACTCTTCCTGGGCTGGAGCGATAGCACAGCAGGTAGGGCATTTGCCTTGCACACGGCCGACCCGGGTTTGATTCCTCTGTCACTCTCGAAGAGCCCGGCAAGCTACCGTGAGTATCCCACCCGCACGGCAGAGCCTGGCAAGTTCCCCATGGCGTAGTGGATATGCCAAAAACAGTAACAACAAATCTCACAATGGAGACGTTACTGGTGTCCGCTCAAGCAAATCGATGAACAATGGGAGGACAGTGACAGTGACTGCTTTAAACACTTCTTTAGTAAGCTTCACAGCTCCATTACATTTGAGCATGACCCCAATTTTTGTTTTGCCCCAGAATTTGTGAGAAATTCCCTTCGTGCAGTTTCCTTTTTCATGATATCATGAGCTGATGTGTGGAGTTTCCTCATTTGTGATCCTGCGAGCTCATGTGTGTGGAATTTCCTCATTTATAATGCGAGCTTGTGAGTGTGAAGTTTCCTGGTTTGTGATGATGAAGGCTTGTGTGTGTGTAGTTTCCTCACTTGTGAGCTCACATGTGTGGCGTTTCCTCATTTGTGAGGTAATGTATGTGCAGTTTCCTCATTTGTGAGGTCATGTGTGTGGATTTGTGTGTCTGTCTTTTGGCTCTTCTTCACTCTGCAAGAGCTGGACATGACCTAGGTAACTTGCCCGGATGCTGTGACATCTGGAGCTGTGTAGATGACATTTCTGCACTTGGAGTTCCTGTGTCCACATAGGGTAGCAGCCAGGTAGTGGAGGACATCAAGTGATGCCGCAGGAACCTCAAAGTTGCGCCTCCTGAGGGCTGGAATGCCTGAGTGAGGGGGGTCCGCAGCCTGCTCCCAAGGTTGGTTCCACAGTTGCTTCATGCCGCCCCGCCTCAGGGTGGGTCCTGATCTGTGGGTTCAGGCTGTTCCTCCTCAGGGTGGATCCTAATCTGTGGGTTCAGGCCATCCCTCCTCAGGGTGGGTCCTGATCTGTGGCTTCTCCCCCCAGTTCTGTCAGGGTATTGACAGGTGTGTGGGTATGAGTGATCTAGCAGCTTTGGTTGGATTCACCCAGTCCTGATTGTCAGAGGTGACACAGAGGATGATGTGTGACCCCAGTTCCAGTGCTGCAGGCCTTCAGGGAACTGGGTGCCTGCCTGGTTCAGATGCTGACACTGAGGGGCTGGGTACAGCCCAACTTTCCTATGAGGAGGCCACAGGGACTCAGCCACTCACCCTGGACCAGGCTGTAACCAAAAGCCCCAACAGTCTCAGGAATGGGGGACATACCCCCTCAATCCTTGTTCCTGGGGAGCTTCCAGGAGTTTGGAACACATGGGAACTGCATCCATCAGCTTGATATCAGTGGGACCCAACGGTGACTTATGTGGCGTGGGGAGGAGAAAGACGGTCACCTCCTCCCCATGTGCCTCTGCCACCAGGGACCCAGTGTTACTTGGGTCTGACAGAAAGAAATTTCAGGACTAGACGAGCAGTGAAATTGCAGTTTTTATTTGGAAGTTTTGAAGGGAAGGAGGGTGGGACAGTGGGAAAAAGTGGAGAGCAACATGCTTAAGAGAACCCTTGGGGCCTCTCCAAGAGTGGAGAGAGCCCCTACACACATCCCAGCATTAGACATGGAAGCATGAAAGTACACATCTCAAGAGGGGAGATGCGGGTGACACATGTGCTCGGGCACCACATGTGCTCAGCCAGGTGAGCACAGACAGCATATGTGTGCCCTTATTTTGTTCAAGGTGGTCTTTATAGGATTTCTTCCAACCTGCCTCCCTCTATGTGGGGCTTCTACCTAGGTAAAAGTCCGTTGCTAGGGAGGTTACCAAGAGGGGTGGGAATGGTGATGGTCTTCTTTGAAATTCCTCTCCTGACTTTTGTTTCTGCAGGAGCTTCTGTTGGGGCGGGGGGCGGGGGGCTGGTCCAGCCTCCTCAGGGTCTGTTACAGACTGGCTCCAGTTCTCCAGGCGGTCAGGGCTATTACTTCCCAGGAGATTTACTGCCATTGCCTTGGGAAGGGGCCTTCCCTATCTGTCTGCCTACATCAAGCTCTGACTGCTCCTGGACCCCAGAGAAAAGACTCTGTGGGGGTGATGGTCATCTCCCCTCCCTCTCCTCGTGGCACTGCTCCTCCAGAACCACCATTCTTGGGGTTATGTATGTGAGGTAATGTATGTATTTTTAAAAGACATAGATCAAATATTGTTAAACTTTTATGGCTAATAGCCCCCCCTTCCACCCAAATATCTAAAACAATCCTAGGAAAGAATACAATGGGAGCTTTCTCTCTTACCAACTTTGCTATATTCAGACTGTAATGGCACCTGGTTTGTTTCTGAGTTAAAATGTGAAGGAGAGAAAGAAATTATACAAACAATTCCGCGCACAAATATGTTTCAGAAAATAAAATACCTAGCGATCAGTTTAACAAAAGGGGTGAAAGACACACAAAAACACTGATAAAAATAGAAGAGGGCATGAGGAAATGGAAATATATTCCCTGTTCATGGATTGGAAGAGTCAATATTGTCAAAATGACAATCTCTTACTGTGTTTGGCATATCGAATACATCATGGGGAGCTCGCCAGGCTTTGCCGTGTGAGCGAGATACTCTCGGTAGCTTGCTGGGCTCTCCAAGAGGGCCAGAGGAATCGAACCCGGCTCAGCCGGCCACTGCGCACAATATAATTCCTATAAAAATACCTAAAATATACATTTTTTTAGGTTTTTGGACCAGACCTGGCAGTATTCAGGGTGTAATCCTAGCTCTAGACTCAGAAATTATTCCTGTCAGACTGAGTGGGCCACCTTGAGTGCTGGGGATTGAACTCAGGTCATCCATGTGCAAGGCAAGCACCCAAGCCATTATGCTATGCTTTTGCCCCAAAATACCCATGGTATTTTTTTAAAGACATAGATCAAATATTGTTAAACTTTTATGACTAATAGCCTCCCCCCCCCAAATATCTAAAAATATCTTTAGATATCCAAATATCTAAAGAATACTATGGGAGGTTTCTCTCTTACCAACTGTGCTATATTCAAACTGTAGTATAAAATTGTAGAAATCAAAAGAATGTGGTGCTAGAATAAGGACAAACTCTCAGACCAGTGGAATATAACTGAGAGTTCAAAGTATTCTTTTATCTTTGATAAAGGAGCAAAAAAAGGGAAGCCTCTTCAAACTCATTGGCTACAATAAAAATACAAATTTGAACCCCTTTTTATTTTATTTTTTATTTTTATTTATTTTTTTATTAGTGAAACACCATGAGGTACAGTTATAGACATACATTTTTGTGCTTGGGTTTCAGTTATACAATGATCAAGTACCCATCCCTCCACCAGTGCCCAACCTCCTCCACCACGGGTCCCAGCATCCCTCCCACCCCCCATCCCCCCTGTCCCACCCTGCTTCTGTGGCAGGGCATTCCATTTTGTTCTCTCTCCTTTTGGGTGTTGTGGTCTGCAAAAGAGGCATTGAGTGGCAAACATGTTCAGTCCATAGTCTACTTTCAACATGTATCTCCCCTCCTGGGAGGATCCTCTAAACACCCTTTATTTGGTGCTCCCTTTTCTATCTGAGCTGCCCTTTCCCCTAGAATGCCCGGCTGGCCTCTAAGCTATGGAGTAATCCTCCTGGTGCTGATCTCAGCTATTCTTGGGTATTAATCTCATATTTTGTTACTTTATATCCCCCAGATGAATGCGATCTTTCTATGTCTATCCCTCTCTTTCTGACTCATTTCGCTTAGCATGATACTTTCTATGTTGTACCACTTGTATGTAAATTTCATGACTTCATCTTTTCTAACAGCTACATAGTACTCCATTGTGTAGATGTAACAAAGTTTCTTTAACCAGTCATCTGTTCTCTCACTCAGTTTTTTCCAGATTCTGGCTACTGTGAAGAGTGCTGCAATGAACAAACAATTGCAGATGTCACTTCGACTATACTTTTTTGCCTCTCTGGGATATATTCCCAGGAGTGGTATTGCTGGGTCAAATGGGAGATCAAATTCTAACTTTTGAGAATCGTCCATACTGTTTTCCAAAAGGGTTGGACCAGCCGGCATTCCCACCAGCAGTGAAGAAGGGTCCCTTTCTCGCCACATCTGCTCCAGCACCGGTTGCTTTTGTTCTTGTGGATGTGGGCCAGTCTCTGTGGTGTGAAATGATATCTCATTGTTGTTTTGATCTGCATCTCTCTGATGATTAGTGATGTAGAGTATTTTCTCATGTGCCTTTTTGCCATTCGGATTTCTTCTTTGCGAAAGTTTCTGTTGAACCCCTTTTTATCACCATGAACAAAAGTCAAATCAAAATGGATTAAAGACCTTGATATAATATCTGAATTGAGAAATTACATCAGGGAAAACAGATAAAAATATTTATGGCATTGAAACTAGAAGTAACCTCAATGATTCAAGGCCAACAAACTGAAACAAATACAAACAAATGGGACTATACCAAACTAAGAAGTTTTGCACCACAAAAGAAATGATAAGCAGAATTTTTTTATTATTAGTGAAACACCATGAGGTACAGTTGTAGATTTACAATTTTTTTGTGCTTGGATTTCGATTATACAATGATCAGATACCCATCCCTCCACCAGTGCCCATTTTCCACCACCATGGATAATATCCCCCCCACCCCCATCCCCCCATCCCACCCTGCCTCTGTGGCAGGGCAATTCCCTGTGTTATCTCTCTCCTTTTGGGTGTTGTGGTCTGCAAAAGAGGCATTGAGTGGCAAACATGTTCAGTCCATAGTCTACTTTCGACATGCATCTCCCCTCCTGGGAGGATCCTCCAAACACCCTTTATTTGGTGCTCCCTTCTCTATCTGAGCTGCCCTTTCCTCTAGAATGCCCGGCTGGCCACTAAATTATGGAGTAATCCTCCTGGTGCTGATCTCAGCTATTCTTGGGTATTAATCTCATATTTTGTTACTTTATATCCCCCAGATGAATGCAGTCTTTCTATGTCTGTCCCTCTCTTTCTGACTCATTTTGGATAAGCAGAATTTTTAAAAAAAAAAACACAGAATGGGAGAGAATATTTGTCTACCATTTATTAGATATAGGATTAATATCCAAAATAAATAAAACACAGGTAGAACTTTATAGGGAAAAAATTCCTTACCGAAACATGGAGGGAAGAATGAACAGAAACCTGTCCAAAGAGGTATACAGTTGGCCAAAAGCTATATGTTAACTACTCGGCGGCATCACTTGTTATCAGGAAAGGGAAATGCAAATAAAAACAATAGTGACCAAGCAAGTGGAAGCAGAGATAAACAAACGGGACTGTCTTAAACTAAGAAGCTTCTGCACCTCAAAAGAAACAGTGACCAGAACACAAAGATAGCCTACTGTATAGTCTCCAGGCAGCTAGGGGAAGCCCCAGTGGCTCTCCCTCTCACCGCCCACATTCGGTGGACTCAGGCTGCTCCCTCTCGCAGGGCAGCTCATGCCATGGGGCGGAAAAAGGAAAAAACAACGGCCAGGCTGGTTGATGATCAGTTTCCGTTTATTCCATTCTCCCCATGCACCTGTTCCAGTCTCTCTGAGCCCCTCATTCTTCTCACACTTCCCCTCATTTCTGTCTCCTCCTGTCTCCCCCTTCCCACGGACCTAGATCATCTCTTTGTGCTCCATCTCGCAGCCGTGTCTCTTGTCTCTCCACGTGCCTCTTTCGCCTGTTCCCGCATTCTTCCCCTTACATTCTTTTCTCTCTGTCCCCCTTGCCTTGGTCTCTCTCTCTCTCTCTCTCTCTCTCTCTCTCTCTCTCTCTCTCTCTCTCTCTCTCTCCAACTCCCTGTATTGGGGGTAGTTACCACATCCTCGCAGCAAAATCTACAAAAGCCCTTCCTTTGCTCACAGGCAAAATACTACTTAAGATGTTTTTCTCCTTTTCTTAGTCCAATAACTTAATTAACATCTTAATTCTACTTCTTACTATTAGTTATTTTATATGGACACAGTAAGAGATACATTGAGCTTGCAGGGTGGCTCTCCTAGGGACATCTCACCATAGATTCAGACTACAGTGCTTAGGCCGGATTAATCATTCCTAACCCTAGCAAGGTCCAAATCTAGTTACTGCTGTTTGGATCATGACAGCATTTGTCCATGACCATGCTCTTAACTTATAGTTGGTCAGGCCCTTTTCAATGCCAGGGTAGCACATAGCTCAGAGCTTTCCCTGAGTACATCCAGACCCTCATCGGGACCCTGCTTTTGGGGTACTAGGAAGTCAGGACAATTGAGGCTTAGATTGAGAGAACAGATGCCCTGGAGGTAATATTATCTGGAGTCAATTAATTCCCATGTTACAAATGCATAGCATTAACTGACTTCTTGTGCCTATACAAAAAGGACAGTGCTCTGAATTAACTATGCAAAGAACTTAAGGAGAAGAGAAAAACAATATTTACAAGTCTTCAGAACACAAAGAAAGAAGTTACAAGTAAACACAGAGGAATGGGAGCACTGTGATGGAAGTAACCCAATAAACCTAAGCTCCCTGTGGCAAAGCAGAAAGGACAAACCAATGTTATCCTACAGCCTACAAAATGGAAAAGAATATTCACCCAACACCCTTCTGATAAGGGGTTAATACCAAGGATATGCAAGGCACTGGTTGAACTCTACAAGAAGAAAACATTCAATCCCATCAGAAAATGGGACAATGAGATGAACAGAAACTTTTGCAAAGAAGAAATTCAAGTGGCCAAAAGGCACATGAAAAAATGCTCTTCGCCACTAATCATAAAGGAGATATAGATCAAAACAACAACAAGAATCATCTCACACCACAGAGACTGGCACAGATCCAAAAGGACAAAAGCAACTGATGTTGGTGTGGATGTGAAGAGAAAGGGACTCTCCTTCATTGTTGGTGGGAATGTTGACTAGTCCAGCCTTTTTGGAAAACAATATGCACATTTCTTAAAAAAACAGAAATTGTGCTTCCATATGACCCACTTCTGGGAATATATCTCAAGGGTGCAAAAAAGCACAGTAGAAATGACACTGCACCTGTATGTTCATTGCAGCACTGCTCACAATAACTGGAATCTGGAAACAACCCGAGTGCCAAGAACAGAAGACTAGTTAAAGAAACTTCGGTACATCTATACAATGGAATACTATGCAGATGTTAGGAGAGATGAAGTCATGAAATTTGCTTATAAGTGGGTGGTCATGGAGGGTATCATGCTAAGTGAAATGAGTCGGAAATAAGGGTAGACATAGAATGACTGCACTCAGTTGTGTAATATAAAATATCATAATATGAGACTGATGGGATTACACGGCGCCAGGGGGCCAGGTGGTGGGTGTGACCCCCGCCTACTGGAATTTGGAGGATCTGGGTGGAGGATGCTCGACTCCAATCCGAGTAGGATTGGAGGTCTCGGCCCCGGAACCCGCGTGGCTTTGTCCCTCTGCCAGTACCTTCATGTGTGCGGAGAGTGGTCTCAGCATGGTGGTGGCTGGTCCTGGAGGTCTTCGGCTGCCGGAACCCTGGTCGGGGCGGGGAGGAAAGCTCAACCCGCTCCCCTCCAAGGGGCCCCAGGAAGGAACACCCAGGCGCGGGGGCAGAAGACTGCACTGTTCTCGTCCAGGATCTGGATTTTATAGTCTCTGAGTCTTGGCCGCTGATGGGATTACACGGCGCCAGGGGGCCAGGTAACACCCAAGGACAGTAGATACAGAGCCAGGAGGACTGCTCCATGCTTGGAAGCCTGACTTATGAACTGGGGGAGAAGACAGCTGTGATAGAGAAGGAATCACTAAGTCAATGGTGGTTGGAGCGATTGTTCGGGATGGGAGATGTGTGCTGAAAGTAGATATGGAACCAAACATGATGACCTCTCTGTATCTGTATTGCAAAACATAATGCCCATAGGTAGAGAGAGAGAGTAAGAAGAAAATTGTCTTCCATAGAGGGAGGGGGAGGGGTGCGGTAGGGTAGGGAAGGGATTCTAGGGACATTGGTGGTGGAAAACGTACACTGGTGCAGGGATGGGTGTTGGATCATTGCATGACTGAAACTCAAACATGAAAGTTTTGTAACTGTGAAAAAAAAGCAACATTGACATATCACATCACACAATCGAGACTTTCACAATTCACAGAGAACAAAACAGCCAGTGCTGTCATGGATGAGGGAAAAAGTGACCCTCACTCACTGTTGTTGGGAATGTTGACTGGCCCAACCTTTTGGTCAATAATAAGGACACTTCTCTCAAAACACTAGGAATTCATCTTCCTTAGGACCCAGCTACTCCACTTCTGGGCATCTATCCAAAGGCCCAAAAGCTCAATTCAGAAAACGACAATGTTCACTGCAACACTATTTATGATAAACAGAAACTGGAAACAAGTTTATAAGAATAGATAAATGGTTTTTAAAAATCGATGGTACATATACATAATGAAATACTACTCAGCTTTCAAAATAAATGGAATCACGCATTTTCCTCCTTTGTGGATGAATCTGGGAAATAGTATGCTGAGTGAAGGTAGTCATAAAGAAAGGGCCAGGCACAGAACAATTTCTCACATTCAGAAAATAAAGAAACATGGTAGAGGAATAATAAGTGCCCAAAGCAACAGAAACCAAGGACTGGTATCCAGTAGGGAGCTACCAAGGAAGAGTGTTGGGCTCTGGGACAATGGCAGAGGGAGACAGACATGTAGGGAGCGTGTGGTGCGGCAATGTTTCATGGGTGAAGTCCTACCGAAATCAGTGGTAAATCTCAGAACCCAAATAAAGTTAACATTCGAAAAAACATTAAAAACAAACAAACAGGGGCTGGAGCAATAGCACAGTGGGTAGGGCGTTTGCCTTGCACGCGGCAGACCAGGGCTCGATTCCCAGCATCCCATATGGTCCCCCGAGCACCGGCTGGGGATGATTCCTGAGTGCAGAGCCAGGAGTAATCCCTGTGCATCGACAGGTGTGACACAAAAAGCAACAGACAAACAAACAAACAAAAAGACATGGGGGTGGAGACACCAGCACCTGCCTCACTGGCCATATTGGGGAATTCCTGGAGGGGACCAATGTCTTTATCTTTCTTTTCTTCCTATTTGAGTTGGAATAGCTGTGTCCCCGACTCTCTTTGCAGTGCTTAAAGTGGGGACTATTTTCCGGGACAGGGAGGAACTCTTTGTTGGTCTCTGGAGAAGGAGCCCGGGGCTCTATTTCTGGTTAGTGGATTACAGTGACTGGCAGACCAAATGCGGAGTTTCCGGAGCAGAGGGCCTCGTTCCCAGGTGGCTCCTGCATCCAGGCTTCAGACTGCAGACCGTCCTCATGCCACAGAGCCGTGAGTCTCACTCCATGGGGCCTGCGGGACACAGCCTGGGAGATGCGGGCGACTGGCCCAGCTGCTTCCTGGTCAGCAGACAGTCCAGTGGCAGCATCCTCCCTGGGTGTGAGAGAAGGGTTTATGGCACCTTTGATGGGGGCAGAGGCATCCAGAGAGGACAAAACTCAGTCAGCTCTGAGGATGGAACCATCAGCTGAGGGAGGGGCAAAATCAGCTCATGAGTCTCTGATCCACCTCATTCCCCCGACCTCCCACGTAATAAAAGAATCAAGGAGAGGATATTTAAGGTTATCCATTCTGATGTGTGAAGACAGACTTGTCCTGTTCCCCAGAGGCAGCTGCTGGAATCTTTCCCAGTCACCCCAAAGACAATCAACTAGAAAAGTCACCACAGTCTCTGTCTGAAAACAAAACAACAGAAGAAATGCATGCCACTGTGCACCCTTCAGGCTCAGCTGGGACTCCTCAGCTCTGTGACCTCTGACCTTTCACCTCCCAAGTTTCATAGGAAAGGGAAATAATGGAACAGGGCAGTCACTGTGGGTTGTGGTTTCTGATCTCTCTCCAACCTCATCACAGAGTCCTGGATGTTAATGTTGACACCTCCAAGAACCCTAAATCTTGTTGACTCACTCATTTGCTTCTACCTGAGTGACTTCCATTCACTCAGGTAGAAGCAAAAAGAGTTTGGAAGCCAATTATTTTAATTTTTCAATCAATGTAATTAAGGCATAATTTACCCAAACTTTATACTTTTTATGTATTCAGTTCAATTACTTTGACAAGTGTATGTGACCTAGTTGGGTTGAAAATCAGATTCCGTTTCCTCAGAAATGATTCCTTTACAACTTTGTGGAAAAACACCCACCTCATTTCACCCTATATAACTACCTGATTTCTCTCACTTCAAATCATTCTTTTCATATAAACGAAACCATACTGTATGAACTCCTTAGTACTTGGAGTTTTCTATGCATTACAATGTTTGTGACATTAATCTACACTATGTATGTATATATATATATATGTATGTATGTATACACACACCAGATAGTCTTTTATTGCTTAATATCCTCCTAACATATGACTATATATTTTGTTTTTCCACCCATACTGGATGGAAAAACATTTAAGTGGCTATGAGTCAGGCATTTGCAATAGATTGAGTAATATCCCCTTCTACTCTGAGATGTCCATGTCTTTATCCCTTGAAGGCACTGCATACCTCTAATACTCACACTCTATAACTCTTCAATGATTTAGGTATAATTACTTCAAGGATTTCTTTTATGTTGTTTGTTTTGTTGTCCTTTGTTTTGGGGCATGACCAGTGGTGCTTTAGGGCTTACTCTTGGCTCTGCACTCAGGGACAATATGGGATGTCAGGGATCAAATCCAGATTTACCATGTGGGAAGCAAGTGCCTTGCCCACTAGCCTATCACACTGGCCCAATACTTCAAGGAGTTTGATGTGGAAAGATCATTCTAGATTATCCAGGTTAACCTGCATAATCACAATTGTAGTCAAAAGAAGAAAGAGGGAGGAGTAGAGGGGAAAGGTGATGTGATGACAGAAGCAGGATCAGACTGGAGTGAGGGACTGTGAAGATAAAGGAAGGGGTGTAAAGGCCAGGGTATGGAGGAGACTACCTGAAGCTAGAAAAAAAATACAGTAAAAGGGATTCACTTCAAATATTCCAGAAGAAATAAGCTCTGCGGACAAATCATGAGTACCTTGCTTCCAAAATTATAATTTGTACTGTTTGAGACCATTGAGTTTGTATAAATCATTAAAAGAGGAAAATAAAGCTGTGTTTTCAGGTTTTTTTTCCATTTCTTTTGGATAGACAGGAATATAATGACAGTGCAATGTGGCTTGGTCTTAACTTTACATGCATCTTCCGGACTGTTTTTGGAGTGTCTGCAGCATTTCACAATGGGTGAGAACTCATCTCTGGATGAGTTCTCGAGGCTCCAATCCCATGCCAGAATCTAGTGTGGCCATCTTTCCAGTTCAGCCACTGCAGCCAGTTTGTGCGTTGCTGTCTCACTGGAGAGTTCACTCCTGTTTTCCTGATAATTAGTATCGTTAGCTTTATTTCAGATTCACAATGCACATTCCTGGACTGTGACTTGTGAAATATCTGTTCAGATTCCTTGCTTCAGTTTTATTTAGACACAATCTAAGCCAGCATGCGATGGCTATTGAATGGGCCTCTATCATTTGCTTTGCATTAGCTCCTACAACACACCTTTATTCTAACCATCCGTCCTTCTTTACATTACTCTTTCTCACACATAAATTGAATTCCTTCTGAGAATATTACCCAAAGATATAGCAGCCTGATCATAGTTTTTTTTCCTTTTCTTTTCTTTTTTTTTCTTTTTTTTATTAGTGAAACACCATGAGGTACAGTTGTAGACTTACAAATTTTTGTGCTTGGGTTTCGATTATACAATGATCAAATATCCATCCCTCCACCAATGCCCATTTTCCACCACCATAGATCCCAGTATCCCTCCCACACCCATCCCCCCCATCCCACCCTGCCTTTGTGGCAGGGCATTTCCTTTCGTTCTCTCTCTCCTTTTGGGTGTTGTGGTCTTCAAAAGATGCATTGAGTGGCAAACATGTTCAGTCCATAGTCTACTTTCGACATGCATCTCCCCTCCTGGGAGGATCCTCCAAACACCCTTTATTTGTTGTTCCCTTCTCTATCTGAGCTGCCCTTTACCCTAGAATGCCCGGCTGGCCTCTAAGCTATGGAGTAATCCTCCTGGTACTGATCTTGGCTATTCTTGGGTATTAATCTCCTATTTTGTTACTTTCTGTCCCCCAGATGAATGCAATCTTTCTATGTCTATCCCTCTCTTTCTGACTCATTTCGCTTAGCATGATACTTTCCATATTGTACCACTTCTATGTAAATTTCATGACTTCATCTTTTCTAACAGCTACATAGTACTCCATTGTGTAGATGTACCAAAGTTTCTTTAACCAGTCATCTGTTCTTGGGCATTCAGGTTTCTTCCAGTTTCTGGCTATTGTAAAGAGTGCTACAATGAACAAACAAGTGCAGATATCATTTCGACTATACATTTTTGCCTCTCTGGGATATATTCCCAGGAGTGGTATTGCTGGGTCAAATGGGAGCTCAATTTCTAATTTTTTTAGAATTGTCCATACTGTTTTCCAAAAGGAACAGCCTGATCATAGTTTAGATGGATGAAGTAAACTTGTGAGTGTCAAAAAAATGGTGACAGTGTGACATTTTCAAGACAAGTCCCACCATGGTCTCTAGTTTCTTTTCCCTTATAAATTTGAGGAGGAAAGGAAATATGTCAACAGGATGCCAATATGTCAAACAGGTTGACACTAGAAAGCAGGACCTGCATGGGGCTGCTGAGTCTGGGCGACATGGCATAACCATGAAGTGCATTCTGGATGTCTTTGAGATGGTCCTAGTCTCACCTAGTCTAACCCTGGGAATGTCCTCCGAATGTGCTCATACACTTGAGATGGTCCGGACTCTGCGTTGCAAAACAGCATGTTTTGGGATTTCTGCTCTGTGTGCTCCTGCCAACTGCTTGCAAATGTCCCAACCCCCATCAAATTTATTTTTCCAAAATTTTATTTTGCTAAAGGACCAGGAGTTACAAAGTCTTCCATAGCTGTTTTTTTGACATGTGATATTGCATCACCAATCCTACCACCAGGGTTAATTTCTCTACGAGTGCCCCCAGATTCCCTCTTCTTCCTGCTGCCACACCCCAGACCCCATTTGCCATCTAAATGTCCCCCATCAGATTTTTTTCTTTTTGCTTTTTGGGTCACACTCAGTGACTCACAGGGGTTACTCCTGGCTCTGCACTCAGGAGTCACCCCTGGCGGTGCTCGGGGGACCATATGGGATGCTGGGAATCGAACCAGGGTCAGGCGCATGCAAGGCAAATGCCCTACCAGCTGTGCTATCGCTCCAGCCCCTATCAGATATTTTTAAAAATACAGCTCTTGCCCTTCTTTTGAGCGCAATCCTGGGGCAAAACTGAACTGGGTCCGCTACTATAATGAAATAGTGTTTTCCCACTTCTAAAGAGCATTGCTTGGGTTCTCGTTCAGTTTGGTCCGAGTTTCTGCAGCAATTTCCTCAGAGCTCCTGGACATCATTTTTGTTCACTTTCTGAATTTTATTCCCAAGTGACTTGGTCTCAGCTAATTTTTATGATAATGTCCCAAGGCCTATAACTCCTTCTGTGTTTACATCCAGCCAGATAATCCTGAAAATGACCAACTCCTCTAGGACATTGCATGTGGGGAAGAATATTGTGAAGCTATAATGGGAAGGGCTGCTTATTCCAGGAATTCCAGGCATGATAACATAAGGCGAGGATATATCCTAAATATGTGTGCTTAAGGGTGTCATGCATGGAGACATTGGCCACTTCTTCCAGGGTCAGAAGGAATCAGAGGTGCCACTCAGACATGAGTTTCTTTTACTCCTTATTTTATTTTATTTAAACACCAAGTTTTACAAAGTTCTCATGATGATTTGTCACAGGCATTCAATATTACAATACCAATCCCACCACCACTGTCACGTTCCTTCCACCACTGACTCCATTTTCCCAACCACCCCTCAATTCTGCCCCCAGAGTATGGCCATGATAATTTATTTTAATTATTTATTATTACCATTAAACTGGAGCGATAGCACAGCAGGTAGGGTATTTGCCTTGCACGAGGCTGACCTGGGTTGATTCCTCCAATCCTCTCGGAGAGGCTGGCAAGCTACCGAGAGTATTCGATATGCCAGACACAGTAACAACAAAGTCTCCATTGGAGACATTACTGGGCCCGCTTGAGCAAATCAACGATCAACGGGAGGGCCTTTACCTTTACCTATCCTATCCAATCTCTGCTACTACGGGGATGTCAGTGTTGCAGAGTTTGGAGGTGTCCAGAAAATCCAGAGTATTTAATTGATCAATCCAGCTGGAGGCATAACCTTTGGGGTGTGGGAGTGGCTGCCAGGACTAAGGTAGGGTTGGGAGTTGGCCCATCCGCTCCCGAGAATGCCCTGAAGATCTCAGGTATCCAAGAAATTTTTGCGGCCAGTTGACCTCTTTTGAAATTTATTTATGAATCTCTGGAACAAGGCCAGTAGATGAGCTTATGTGGTGTTGGTAGTGGAATGTGGGGTGGCCAGAGATGACTTTTTCTCCTAGAGGTGAATCTTCATCACCCTCCGAACCCAGGACATCTGTCTGTCTGTCTATATAATCCAAATCCACTGAATCCCGTAAACCCAGAACAAGGAAAAATTGATCTATTTAATTTTTTTTTGGTTTGGATGCATACCTGGTAGGGGCTCAGGGGCCCAGCTCAGGGGCTGCTTCTGGTTTGCTGCGTGGGGGTCTCTTATGGAGATGCTCGGGGGACCACTTGTGGTACTGGGGTGGAGCCCCAGCTGCAGTAGGTGCAGTATGCATTTCTGCCCAGGAAACCATCTCTAGTCCGGAACAAGAATATTTCAAATGATGGCAATTATGTTATTTTATAAAAGAAGACTATTTGAAGCTGGGTGTTCAGTTTTCTTATCTGTATATTTCAGGATATTAATAAAGTTTGGGTTAGAGCTCAGGGATAGAGAAATTTTCAGCACAGGTCAGGGGCTAATGGGGTTAAATATCCAGAACTGTGAGGGGAAGGGGCACAGGATGTGGTTGAGTGTGACTGGAGCCACAGAGGAACCGACCTATGGCCTGAGCCTCACTAAGAGCAGAGCCATAAGACTAGACCAGGGATGGTTCCAGAATTTTGAGATGATTCTTTTTTGTCTTTCCTTAGTAATTGAGAAGCAACTTGCCTTCCTTATTTTCAGGCTTGTCCCAGCTTCCTAATGAAAGAATTCCTCTAATGTCATCAGTTTTCCATTGACTTGCCTGGTTGACAAGAGAGAATCCCACGCTTTGTGCTGATATCCTGCCTTTCCTCTGCTTTGTGCTCTGAAGTACAGCTGGATGAGAAGCCCGATACCTGGCAGAATGTCCCTGAAGTGGAGAAGCCCCCCATCTCCTTTTCAGTGGCAGGAATGGGCCCGGGAGACTGTCTGGTGACCTCTGCTAGCAGCTGGCCGACTCCTAATCTACTTTCCAGATTTCATTTGCTCTGGAATCCTTTCTCTAAGCATGTTTAACAGCATGTAAAATTGTTTTTCATGGCTCCAGTTAAAGTTATTATAGATCAGCAAAACGTATTATCTTTGTTTCCCCAAAGGCCTCGGCAACCTTCAGATTGGTGTCCAGTCTGACGCCTGCCAGCTGAGTTCTAGGAAATGTAACTGGAAGAAACTTAGATGACTTTGTGGAACTTTGTACAGGGCATCAGATGCCATGGCATTTAGTTTCGCATATGTGACACCTGAGATTGAATGGGTAATTGTAATGCTTGTGCCCCCATGCGCCCACGCAATTCACAGTATGTTATGGTAATTACAAAGTAGATTTCAAGATGGCTCACCTAGTAGCCTGGGAAATAAAAAAAGCAGGAGAAAGAGAGTGAAGAACACCAGGGCATGGCCTGTCACTGCTGCCACCACTAGGTCTCTGCACTTCCTGATTGGAGTTGAGGACATAACTCCATAGAGCTAAGGAGAATAGAGCATGGCCGCCAACACCTGCTCTCTTCATCCACCAACTAAATTATGTGATAAATACAAGAGCTTTTTAAAAGTAGTAGCTGCAAAAGCAGAATCAAATCAACACCACAAGGAGGTCCAAATATATTGAATTCCTGAGAAAGAGCTCCAGAGATGTTCAACACAGACAAGAACTTCAAATTAGTAATCAATAACTCATTGCCTGAGTGATAGGAAGGCAGAAATGATTCTTTATTAAGTCTTCCCTCTTAAGTCATGGCAAGGTGAAAGATGTTTAAAAATTCATCTATTTTGCTGTTTAGAGAAGTTTTAGGTCGGCAGAGGCAGCAGGTCTAAAGAGTTCCCATTTGCCCCTCCCCCACTACCAGTCCCTGAACACATTCCCTTATGTAATCAATCTGGCCTTGACATATTACATTCATCACAGGCATGAACTGATGTTGTGAGTTATTATTAATCAGAGCCCAGACTCACGTTGGGGTCTAATCTTCGGTTGAGGTTCAGACAAATGCATGATGCCGTGGAGCCCATTATAGCATAATAGACAAAGAAATGTCCCCAAGGCCCCCTGTGCCCCACCACTCATCCCTCTTTCCTTCCCACAAAGCCTGGCTGTTTGTAATTCTGGTCTCATTACATTAATGGACCTGTTAGCATTTTTATAGTATATTTATCTTTTGGCAAATCAGTATTCACCTTCAGTTCTTATTAAAGGTATTTAGTAATATGGAGCAGCCTTAGAGTAGTATACATCTATTTTCTCTCTTTGGCTCTTACCGTGAGTTGAGAAATAAGAAAAATCATTTATTTTTAACCGTATCCATCTTCTTTACTCCTCAGTCTTGTATGTTGGGCCCGACTAACTGCCATCTGCTCTCATCTTCCTTCTGACAGAAATTCCTTTACTATTTGTTGCAGTCAAGTTCTGCTGCTAATAAATTCTTTCATGTTTTATATCTGAAAATGTCCTTCCGAAAAACACTTATCAAGAGTATAAGATTTTTTTCAGTTGACAGATCTTTAAAAAATTTTAATACTTTAAAATTGTCACCCAGCTGTCTCTAGCTTGCATCTTCTCCAACAGTAAGACAATGTATTATTATCTGTCCTTATGCTTGATACATGATGTTCATTTGTCCTCTCTGGATACTTTCAAGATGTTTCACTTCTCTCTGGTTTAATTGCTTACCAGATGCATCTCTCTGTGTCTCTCTCTGTCTCTCTCTCTCTGTCTCTGTCTCTCTCTCTTCTTCAGACTCTCTATGTGATCAAACCTTATATAATTTCTTACATATCTGGTTTCAGTTTTGTTTTCAACAAATTTGGAAGCATTTTAATGTTTATTCATTTTTCTCTGCCTTCTTCCATCTCAGCTCTACGTGTTCCTTTTGAACTACTATATACCTATTAGACCACTTGAAATTACACTTAAGCTTGTTTTTTTAACCAAAACTTACCGAAAAGAAAATTTTTTTCTTTTATGTATTTTTTATTTCAATTGTTTTGAACTCAATTTTGCTGATTTTGTAGTAGTAAATCTTCCATTCCCCATACACAGTTTATTCCTGACATTTTATCTAGCTTTCCTTTAAAAATTCTTTCCATAGTGTATTTCTTTTTTATTTATTTATTTATTTATTTATTTATTGAATCACTGTGGGAAAGGTTACAAAGCTTTCAGGTTTAGGTCTCAGTCATGCAAATATCAAACACATTTCCCTTTACCAATACTTATTTTTTACCATGAAGAACCCCAATAAAACCCCACCCCCACCCCTCCCAGTCCCTGTGAGGCAGATGAATTCTAGTTAACACTCTTTCTGCTTTGATTAGATTCATTGTTTCAATAAAAGATTCACCACTATTATTTAGAGTTTACCCCCCCCCCCAAATCAGACATGCTGAAAAAGCATTGTGAAGTGATTTGCTTTCTACAGCTGGGTTCAAGAATTAAATGTTGGTTTTGGATTTCTGCTATTTTACTTATTGACCCTGGAAATATTTCTACTGAAAGTCAGATAGTTAAGAAATTGGTTTCTGTGCTCTGGAGTCGTGGCCATGCCGGAGAGCCGCTCGTGGGGGGGCAACTGGTGGCCTCGGTAGGGCGTGAAGGGCGGACCGAAACGCCCCCCTTCCCATGAGGTTTTAGTCGCCCCACACGCCCGGCTCATACCTGCTGTCCACAAGGCTTCCATGTGGCTGCCATCTTTCTTTCCAGAGAGGAGAGGGCGAATGGGGCAACACCCTTTCCCCTCCGGCAGACTTGATGGCCTGGATCAATGCAGAGTCTGTTCACTTTTCTGCTCCAAGCTGCTGGGTTCTGCATTAAGTCCTTCCATAGTGTATTTCTTTATTTCATTTTCTTTTTGGGTCACACCGGCAATGCACAGGGGTTACTCCTGTCTCTGTGCTTAGGAATTACCCCTGGTGGTGCTCAGGGGACCATATGGGATGCTGGGAATCGAACCCGGCTTGGCCGCGTGCAAGGCAAGCGCCCTACCCGCTGTGCTATTGCTCCAGCCCCCCCCCCCCATAGTGTGTTTCTTTAAATAGATTTTATTTTTGTTTTGGAACATAATCATGTAGCAACTGTTGACTTTCTCAAGGTTCTAAGCTTGTTAGCTGGGGTCAGAAATGATCTTTAGTTGGGGTTAATTGGATTCACCATGTGGCAGTTTTGTTCATTTTTATTTTAGGAGGCTCTCCAGTATGCTCTGGGGAACTGGGGGCCACTTCTAGGGACTCAGTCAACTGAGTTGGGGCTTCAATGCTAAGGCCCAAAGATGTGGTTCTGCTTGGGCCCTGCATCTCTGGGTCTTGAGCTGCCTTGGAGGTAGTCAAGGGCCTCCAGTGCCAAACCCAGGGATGCTTCAGGTCTGCACCTCCTGGTGTGGGAGGACCCCAGGGTTGAATTGAATTTGACTACATAAGGTAGTGCTTAGGACCTCTTTTTATGACATCTTATTATCTCATTCCTACTTTGGACAAACTTGCAGGCTATCGAATGCAGCCTGCCCACAGGGCAGAGTCTGCCAAACTCCCCGTGGCGCACCCAATATGCCAAATACCAGTAACAATGATGGGTCTCATCCTCCTAAAGAGCCTTGAATATAATCTCAGGGCTAGGATGAAAGAGACGTTACTGGGGCCTGCTTGAGGCAGTCAACGAATAACAGGATGATGAATGAATGAATGAATGAATGAAGGTAGTGCTTTAACTCTCCCTCCTCTGCCATGACAGCTTTCTTTTGAGCTCAGCATCAGGTTCCTTCCCTCTAAGTGCATGGGCTCTGTTGAGCATCCTTTATGCCTGAAAACACCCTTCACATCCTCTGTCTGCAAAGTGAGTGTTTGAAGGAAGGGCAGAGAGTTGGGTCCATAATCTAGAAAGGAAATTCTGTTTCATCTTGAAGCAGGATCCAGAGAGAAATTTGGATTTTTTTTTCATATTCTAACCCTCTTGATCTATGATTTATCATACAGTAACGATGTTGAAGTAACTAACTTGCATATTTTGAAATATGGTGTAGTAAAAAACTCAGGAGTGGGGTGGAGTGGTAATACAGTGGGTAGGGAACTTGCCTTGCAAACAGTCAACCCAGGTGCGATCACCAGCATCCCATATGGTCCTTTAACCACTGCCAGTAGTGATTCCTGAGTGCAGAGCCAGGAGTGACTCTTGAGCATGGCTGGGTGTGGCCCAAATACAAAATGAAAGACAACAATAATAAAATAAACCTCAGTGGTATGTTCTCATGGTAAGTCTTTGCAACTGCACTTGGCATGCCACTCAAAATTCACATGGTCTTTCACAGGTCCTCACAGACAAATGGAGGAAAGACATTGGGAAAGTATCTGGCAGAAGGAACAAGGACAAGAGTACCCTAGCTGAACCCCATTTTGTCCCCCACAGTGTGTGCAACCAGCTTCATCCATTTTTTACGAATATGAGGACTAGGACTGAGTCTTTAAGGTTTCCTATTGTATTTTATCTAATGAACACCATGAAAATCATATGAAGGCCACACGTTAAATTCCTCCTGAGCTCACTGCTCAGTGATTGATAAGGTTCTGTTTTCATCAATGACATGTAACAATACAGCTCTAAGGTAGAGAATGCCTTAAGTCCATTGGCCATTCCCCAGTGCATGGTTTTGGATGTGTGAAAAAAATATCAAAAGACAATAGCTAAACCACGCGTGGAAGGTTTGTGTTTTGATGATGGCGATTCTTGCCCCAGTTTCACCACTTGCTTCTGGATCTGTGCCCTTCAAGGAAGGTTCTTTGCCGTCAGCAGACTTTTGGACTTCTTAGAAGAAGAAATAATGAGGTCAGTGTCTAGTCCTAAATGTTTGCACTATCTCTGATCCTTTGCTGTGCTCAGTTGCATGATCTTTCTAGAAATCTTGACTTCTTGCTCAGTTTCTATGTATAGCATTAAGGACCATTTTTACACCTTCAAACTGCAAGTGAATAAGTTTGTCTTTCGTTACTTTGGAAAAGACAAATTTGCTGGTCGACCTGCTGATATGTTCTGAGTCTATCTTGCCCCACCCCAGGTCATGGGCTAGGATCCCGAATCTCTCTCCCTGCATGTAGAGTGAAAATCTGTGTCCTTCATTTCACACCATGGGATAACACATGTATGAGTGGAGTTTAGAGAGTTCCTTGATAAGCTATAATAGATGCCCTCTTGGGTCATCTGTTAAATGCCATTTAAACATCTTCTCTAGATGATAAATACAAAGACTCACGGCCTTTTTCCCTCTAGAAAGAAAGATGACAGCCGCTTCGGAGCTTTGTGGAAAGCCAGGTATGAGCCGGTCATGATGGGGGTGACTGAAACCTCATGGGAAGGGGGGCGATCCCGGCTCGTCCTTCACACCCTACCGAGGTAACGAGCTGCCCCCCACGAGCGGCTCTCCGACACGGCCATGGCTCCCGAGCACAGAAACCAATCTCATAATTATCTGAATCTCAGCAGAAATACTTCCAGGCTTAATAAGTAAAATACCAGAAATCCAAAATCGATAGCGGCCGCGTGACATCATTTGATTCTTGTGACCAGCTGTAGAAAACAAATTATTTCACAATGCCTTTTCAGCATGTCTGATTTGGGGGTGTAAACTCTAAATAATAATTGTGCATCTTTTGTGGAAACAATGAATCTAATCAAAGTAGATAGAGTGTTAACTAGAATTCATCTGCCTCACAGGCATTGGGAGGGTTGGGGGTGTTTATTGGGGTTCTTGGTGGTGAAAAACAAGTATTGGTGAAGGGAAATGTGTTTGATAATTGCATGATCGAGACTTAAACCTGAAAGCTTTGTAACTTTTCCCACAGTGATTCAATAAATAAAAAAAAAACAATACAAAGACTCACTGCCATAATTTGTTGAAGTGGCATGGAGAGATACCACTTATATCATGGATCAGAGAAGGGGTTGTGCCTCCTGCAAGCCAGGCCTACAGGGAAGAGAGGGGAGTGGGGAGAGTGCTGGTATGCCTGAGGTGGAAGAGTCCAAGATCACTGTCTCCTCCTGAGGGATTGGTGGGCTCCAGCATTCATGGTCACACATTTTTATGCCTTCTGCTTCAGAATATGATGGTGCAAAACATGGCTTCCTCCCACTGCAGGCGGCCATCGAATGATCCCAAGTTCCCCATAGGACAGACTTATCTTGGGACCAGAGTTAGTGACCCTTCCCAGAAAAGCCTCCATGCAACACCATCAGGTGTTCTGCTCCTTTACTTAAGGCATCCTACAACAGTTGGGTCAGGGCTGTCTCTACTCTGGCCATGGGGTTGGAAGCCGGTGGGAAAATACTGTGAAGCCCAGGTTCTTCCAGCAAGGTTCTGGGAGCTCCTGTAGATCCACACCAGAAAAAAGTTTCTAAGCTTCCTTTGAAGCAACAGGAGCATACCTTAGAAACTTTGATACTTTCCAAAGGCAAGCGATCTTCTCATGTAAAAGGTAAAGGTAAAGGTATAGGCCCTCCCGTTGATCGTCGATTTGCTCGAGCGGGCCCAGTAACGTCTCCATTGGAGACTTTGTTGTTACTGTGTCTGGCATATCGAATACTCTCGGTAGCTTGCTGGGCTCTCCGAGAGGGGCGGAGGAATCGAACTCGGGTCGGCCATGTTGGCTGCTTGTAAGGCGAACGCCCTACCCGCTGTGCTATCGCTCCAGCAAATAATGATCTCCCAACTTGGGACATTTCTGCAGCCAGAACTCAGGAACACATGGAATCTGCTTCTGTGCATTTCTGACACAATATTCTAAGTCATTAACCATTCCTAGAAAACTTTTCTTAAAAAGATGTGACAGCACTTCACTCTAATGTATAGAATCTACTCCCTTAAACTTTTGCATTTGGTTGCTTCTCTGAAACCGAACCTAAATAGAACATGAAGGGTACATTTATGGAGATAATGATACCACAAACGAGGATCAAAATACAAATCTCTCATGTTTCTTTGTGTGTGTGTCTTATTGTTTCTTGAAAAAAGTACATAAATATTTTGATACTTCATGAGTATCTATGACTATTGTCTAAGTGGACTCCTCTGGCGTGAAATATAATTCCCTTTTATAAACAGGCCCTGACTTCCCTCTGTGATACAGCCCTCCTGAGAAGTGCTCTGTGTCTCCTTTTGCCATGAGTCTACTGATGAGAAAATCTGGTCTAAATTTTGACTGGAACAATCATTTTCATCCAAGTACCCTGTGTGTTTGCCCGTACCCTCTGTGGAAAGCAGGGGGTCTTGATTCCTCAAAGTGGTAACTATCCAAGCAGACATCACCCTCTTGATTTCAGTTTTTTGGTCTTGGGTCACACTCAATATTGCTTGGAGACTAGTTCTGGTTCAGTGCCCAAGGGCCACTCTCAGCTGTGCTTGGGGGATTGAGCAGTGCTGCATTGAATCTGGGTCCTGCATTCATTCATTATTTTTTAATTTTTATTTTTAATTGATTTTTTTAGTTTGTTGTTACTGTGTCTGGCATATCGAATACTCTCAGTAGCTTGCCAGGCTCTCCGAGAGGGGCGGAGGAATCGAACTCGGGTCGGCCGCGTGTAAGGCGAACGCCCTACCTGCTGTGCTATCGGGACACATCTGGCAGTGTTCTGGGGTTACTGCTGACACTGCACTCAGGGATCACTCCTGGCAGGCTCGGGTAACCATATGGGATGCTCTGGCATTGAACCGAGGTCGGCCTCGTGCAAGGCAAACGCCCTACCTGCTGTAATAGTGCTCCAGCTTCTGGTACACATTCAAAGCCTGTTCTCAACCCATGGAGGACTCTGTAAAATTCTAGCATTTGTTTCTTGAAAACTTTACTCCTCCATGTGTTCCCCCATTGTTCCCTCAGAGCTGGGTATTGGTCTGTTTGAGCTTGGATGTGTCTTGCAGAACCCAAATGTTATCTACAATGCACGTGCTGCAAAGAGCCTTCCCTCTTCACAGCTTCATCTGCAGTTGCTGATTGTAGGTTCCTGATTCTTCTGGGGCATTCTAAGAGCATTTGGGGGCGTTTGTTGCCGCAGATCAGAGAAGAGCGAGAGTAAGAAAGTCACAATGAAGGGTTTTGACCTGCACAGAGCAGACAAGGCCATGTCTGGTTTTCCATGTTCCCTGCGACCCAGTGGCACAATCAGGACGACAATCACGACCATCCTGTTGTTCGTCGATTGCCTCGAGCAGGCCCCAGTAATGTCTCCTTCGTCCTAGCCCTGAGATTTTTTAAAAAGTGCCATATTCAAGGTTCTTTCAGGGTTAGGAGAACGAGACCCATCATTGTTACTGGTATTTGGCATATTGGGGACGCCACGGGGAGTTTGCCAGACTCTGCCGTGTGGGCAGGCTACATTCGATAGCCTGCCAGTTTGTCCAAAGTAGGAATGAGATAATAAGATGCCGTGCAGCTGCAAATGTGGCCGTGCGCTTCTGGGAGCTGGCACATGCATGGCTTTTCCCACCTAGTACTTCAAGCTCCATCGATGATAAGAGCATCCAGATCCTGAGATTATGCGTCATTAAGCAACAAGCAGGACTGTGACTCAGAAGGACTCCAGGCAGAGTCCTGGGGAAGGCGACAGGCACAGGCCACCCCAGAATGACGTGATTCTGATGTGGTTCCACATACAAAGCTGAGACCAGATCATGGGAGTGGAAGTGAACAGATGCTGTGACACAGGCTCCAGGATGCCATGAGACTTGATCCGCAGCTTCCACATGAAGGAGCAAAAGCAGCCACCCTGCCGTAGGCAGTGCTGTCGCGGTGGCCAGAGGGGTCTACCCCAGGCTGAACCAGTCACAGCATTTCTGAGCTTGCTCCCCTGGGGGTTCCATCACTTACACACACTAAAACTTGTTCCTAGCTGTCTTGAAACTTTCAAGGAAGAAGGCATCAGAATTTCTTCTAGCTGGAGAAGATATTTGCGGCATCTGCCTCTGGATGGAGCTGATTAAAGGAGGAGGCCAGTGCCTTATCCCAACAGCAGCGCTGACCTGAAACATCTGCTCCTTGTGGGGTGCCTCTCAGGAGTTGATCAGTGGCCTTGCGACCCACTCTGTACTAGGCCTAGGCCTAGGTTTCATGGTCTTTTGATTTTAAGGAATGGTTTCATGGTCTTTTGATTTTAAGGAATGGTTTCATGGTCTTTTGATTTTAAGGAGTATCTTTTGATTTTAAGGAATGTCTCTGCTTGAGGTGCTTTCATTGTCTGGAGGGGCTGGGCTGGAGCTTAAGAGAGGGTGGGGTGACTCTGAGCCTTCACTGAGGATCATGGGTGCACAGAGGCTGGGGTTGAGGGCACAGAGGCCGGGGCTGCTTTGCTTACAGGAAGGACATTTCCTGATGGTGCCTGTGTTCTCAGGGCTAGGCTGGTTCTTCTGGAAGCTCCTAGGTGCTGATGAGGCTCATATTCCCCTTTGTACTCAGTCCTAGAGAAGCATTTCCTGCTATTTGGCCTGTAGGGTTCCCCATGTGTTCCTGGAGTCCTTTGCATTTTCTTTCTTTCTTTCTTTCTTTCTTTCTTTCTTTCTTTCTTTCTTTCTTTCCTTCCTTCCTTCCTTCCTTCCTTCCTTCCTTCCTTCGTTCCTTCCTTCTTCTTTCTTTCCTTCTTTCTATGTTATTATTCTCTTAAAGAACTATGAATTACAGTTATTGATAGTTGAGTTTCGGGCATATCATAGTTCAACACCAAGCCCACCAGTGTTCCCTCGCTTACATACCCACCCCCTTGACAGGCCCATTAAGAACCTCGGTGGCTGCAGAATGATCTCCTGCTTTCAGTGTTGTTGATAAGTCATCCACAAATCCTCACGTGATTCCCATGTTCAAAGCTTTTTGGACAAGCGACTTGTGTGAGGACAGTCAAATAACGGCACAACATTAAATGTTAACATTCTGGGGAGACTCCCGTAGGTGCTTTGTTTCTTGATTCGGAGAGTTTCTGTGGTCTGCAGGAGGCTGCTGTGAGGATGGACAATGACAGGTGACCCATCACAGTGCTGGGATGGAGTGGGTGTCCCTGGCAACTCCTGCATCAAGGATGCCACCAAATACTGCAGGGGAAAACTAGGGTCCCCGTCCATGCTGGCTCTGGCACAAAGAACCATTTGGATCTACTCTGTACTGTGATGTGTAAGACAAAGCACATAGTTGGGATCGGAGCTCAGGGGACATGCAAAGCAGGTGTGATGCCCTGAGTTCCATCCTGGGGACCTAGGGCTGCCCAACACAATTTCCCAGCACAGACGTGGAGGCGCTCTCAGAACTGTGCAAATGAGGCCAAGGTGCCTGCTCCAGGCTCTGGAACCGAACAGAGTCACTGGAAGGATATTTCCCCTGGAGTCAGGATCTGCCGTTTCCTGCAGAGTCTTCCCTTCTGCGGGCACAGATTCCCAAAGGAATGTGGTGGAGGGGATCTTCCTAGGGTCCTACCAGAGAAGAGGCCCTGCTGTGTCCTGTTGGGGGTCAGCCCCAGAGGAATGGTGCATTGGGAAGTGCCCGTCATCCGTGCTCAGGATCTGGCCACCCTGGGCCCCGTGGCTTAGCTCTGAGCAAGCATCCCGTGAGCTCAGCCACAGGATCTTCAGAAAACTCACTGATGAGCCAGCTCCAGTTGTTCAGAGCTGGGGACACCCCAGGGGCTGTTGGGGTGGAAGCCGCCGTTGACATGACTTGGCACTGCAGACAGACAGGAGAGTGTCCCTGAGGCTGCTAGGACCCTCAACTGTCTGCAAAAGCTTCAGGGTCCCAGCATGCTGCAGCCTGCACAGCCAACACCATTGCCTCAGTGTCCCCTTCCTCTTCTGAGACCATGGGGCAGCCTCCTGTGTCCCCTCACCCTACACCCTGCAGGCCCCCCCTTGTGGCCTTGGCCCAGCCCAACCTTCACTCGCTCCAGCGCTGGAGGACAACAGTCAGTGGCTTGGTCTCCAGGGACCCCTGAGCAGGGCTGAGCTTGACTCCTGCACCCACATGCTCCCCTGACTCTGGCACAGGCTCTTCTGTCCCTGCTTTGTGCTGTTGTTCTCCTGGGCATCCTGCCTGCTCATGTACTCGCCACTTCCACCCCGGGACTCAGCTCTACCCAGACTCGGCTGAGCAAGCCTCCAGCACCTCCAGGTGTGACCTCTGAAAGAGAACAATACAAAAAATGAACAAAGAAATAAATACAGTAGGGAGGACAGTAGCTTCATTTTTTTTTTTTTTTTTTTTTTTTGCTTTTTGGGTCACACCCGGCAATGCACAGGAGTTCCTCCTGGCTCTGCGCTCAGGAATTACCCCTGGCGGTGCTCAGGGGACCATATGGGATGCTGGGAATTGAACCCAGGTTGGCCGCGTGCAAGGCAAACGCCCTACCCGCTGTGCTATTGCTCCAGCCCCAGTAACGTCATTTTTGCACCTGGAAATTCAGTCTTGTTGGAATTAATGTTGCTTAAACTCGTCAGCAAAGCAGCAACTGAGTTTCGAGCCTGGGTTCCTCTGATTCCCAAGCCGGTTCATTTTAACCATATTCTATCTATTTTAATTTAACATCTCCTGAACCCTGGTTCTCATTTGCTGAAGGGAAAATATGTAGCTCCCGGTGGCTGTGAGGATTAGGAATGAAAATAGAAGAAAAGCACCTGATACAGTTGTTTTTTGGTGGGGGGACCAGGGGGGCAGTTTTTGGTAACAGAAACAGGAGCTAGCAATGATTGGTTTGTTCTCTCCTGCAGAGACAGATCCACAGAACTGTTAGTATTGTTGCAACCTTACAGCTGAAGTCAAAATGTAGCAGGAGTCCCACAATCAACTCACCAGCTCAGACTCCACATTAGGGGTTAATTCATATTGTAACTTATGTCAGAAAGAATTTCAGTGATCTGTGGTTCAATAAGGTAAATTGAAATTTAAGGGACTATGAAAATAGGAAACAGCAGGGGAGACAGTACAGAGGTGAAGCACTTGCCTTGCAGGCAGCCCACCTAGATTTGATCCTGAGCACCATGTGTGGTCCCTCGAGCCCCGCCAGGAATTATTGCTGAGCACAGAGCCCAGAGTAATCCCTGAGCACTGCCAGGTGTAGCATTCCCCCCCCCCCCCAACAAAAACGAAACCACAAACGGAACAACAGGTGAGTACTTGGATGCCCAAAGGAACACGGGTGAGCCTGTGAGATGCCGTGGAGAGCCTGTGCCTCCGTGGGCCCCTCTGAGCCGGAGTGCACCCCGAGGTCCCCAAGAGTCCTTGCTGCAAAAGGAGCACAGGCCCTCTTTGGGGCAGTCAGGGAGCTTCTCTGCAGAGAGGGGGTTGGGGGTCTCTCGCCTGCCCCAGCCACAGAGCCCGTGCTCACCCTTGCTCTGCAGGGACCACGCAGCTGCTCGCCCCCGGGAGCTTCTGGGTCCAGTCTCTAGGGCGCCCCTCTGCCCTCACGCCCTCGGGACCGGTTCTCTTGCTGGGGAGACTGATCTCTTGCCAAGGGGGAATGGCCTGGGCCTGGGCGTTCCCCCGACCAGGTAACTTTCTCTGTGCGCTGTGACCCGCTGAAACCGCGGCGCCCTGGAGTGCCCATCAATCCCACCCTCCCAGGGATGCAGGGGCGGGCAGGGCCAGCTGGAACAGATGCAGAGCCCACACACTCTTCTCTCCCAAGTGGCCCAGTGCCTTCTGTTTTCAGGCGCCAGCAGCTCCTGCCACCAGCTAACGAGGTCCCTGAGCCCCCCAGGCAGGTGGCGTGGAAGCTCCAGCTCGGCCCAGCAACCCTAATTCAGCCCGGGGGTGGGGGTGGGGGGCACGGGAGCTCTCCAGGACAGTCTGTGCAAACAGCACCTACTGGCGGTTCTGGTCCTGCCGCACCTCTAGTCCTGGGATCCAGACCTGCATCCCTGGACCCCTAGTGTTGCAGTGGCCCTTCTCACTTGGGGACATCCTGGGGGCTACTGGAGCTGCTCTGGACAGGGATGTGTGTGCAGTGAAGGGGAGTGAAGTGAGCACGCCCCACACCCGGCTCCCCTCCCCCTCCCCTTCAGGGACCTTCTGTTCTCAGCACCCCACCCCTTGGCCTGGGCTGCTCTGATCCTAGAGCCCCACCCAGCCCATGCAGAAAAGGATGCCTTGAGGCTGGGGACACTGGGCTAGCAGGGGTCCAGCAGGGACAGGCTCCATACCCCTCCTGCATCTCCAGGCAAACCCAGGCACCGGCATGCATGGAGTCAGTGGACCTGAGGCTGGTCGAGGGGCTTAGTGCCATCACAGGGCTCAGGAGGTGACTGGTACAACATTGGGGCTGAGGGGACTCAGACACCCGCCTCCCAGCACCCCAGAGCCTGGAGCACACAGCAGATTTCTCCAGCCAAGGTTTGGATATGGGAGAACCCAGTGAGAAGTTGGCTCTGGACACTCGGGACTGCGAACGTCATAAACTGGGGACTGGAGGCCAGAGAAGAAAGGATGACAGAGTGAAGGGCAAAGCTGGGATGGCGTCTCCCTGCTTGGTGCAGGAGGCTCTCACTGTCCTCCTTCCACCTCCTCCCACCCAGTATGACAAGTATGCAGGGCTGTGGGGAGCTGAAGAGACCCCCTCAGTATTACAGGTGTGTGGGGCTGTGTGGGCTGGGGAGACCCCCAGCATAACAGGTGTGCAGGGCTGAGGAGACCCCTCAGCACTGATGTAGGCAAGCAGACCGGGAAAGACTCTCGGCAACAAAACTGAAGTCAACAGAACTTCTGGGAGGAAAATCCTAAGACTGATCCACCCTGTGGATACAGGAAACAGACCTGTTACAACAATGGACTCTTACCTGTGAAGAAGCCCCACGTGGGGGCTGGTTGGAGAAACCCTCTAAAGGCCACCTTGAGCAAAGGAAGGGCGCGCATATGCTGCCAGAGGCCATGTGCTGCCTGTGCCCACGTGGCCGAGCACATGTGGTGTCTGAGCACATGTGTCGCCCGCATCTCCCCTCTTGAGATGTGTACTTTCATGCTTTCGTGTCTAACTTTACTCTCTCTCTCTCCCTCCGCACCTAAAAATCCTCCAAATAAAATCTATTTACTTCACTGCTTGTCTACTCCTGAAATTCCTTTCTGTGAGCGAGACAAGAACCCAGTAACCCTGGGTCCCAGGTAGCAGAGGCAGTTGGGGAGAAAGTGACCTTCTGACTGTCTTTCTCGTCCCTGCTTCCCATGAGTCACTTGTGGGGCCCACTGACATCAGTATAAGGGGTACAAGGCTGTGGAGGGCTGAGGATACCCCCCAGTATAATTGGTGTGAGGGACTGAGGATACCCCTCAGCATAAGGTGTAGAAGGGCTTTGGAGGGCTGAGGAGACCCCCAAGTATAATGTGTGTGGGGGGCTATACGAGGCTGAGGAGACCTTCAGTATAAGGTGTACGAGGCTGTGGAGGGCTGAAGTCCCCTCAGTATAACAGTTCTGAGATACCTCATGAATGAGGGGAGGGGACTTTGTCATAAACCTTCACCTGCCTGTCACCTGCGTCCTCCACTGGGACTGGCTCCTCCGTCTGAAACTGAGGTCACCTGCAACCCTTATGCTAGTGTGCCCAAGTCTTAACCAACACACCTTGGTGGCCTTTGTCCCAAGTACATGAACTAGAAGAAGTCCATCTGGACATTTGGGGTGACTCTGATCTAAGTGTGCAGAGAGAAAGGGGGTGAAGCATCTAAGTTTCTGTGGGAAATGGAGCCCCCACTCTCTCACAGTGGAGGGGACCAGGGGCTTGACTTGTGACTCGGCCTGAGAACACAGACTGTGACTGAGACCCACAGTCAGAGCCACATTGGCCCTCTGCAGGCTGCTGACACTCTCCTGACACTGTGTGGGCGACAGCACCCACACAGGGAGCCCATGATCTCCAGCTGTGAGGGGTCTCCTAAGCCCCCCACAACCTGAAATCCATTATACAAAGGAGACCCCTCAGAATAACGGGTGTGTTGGGCTGTGGGAAGCTGAGAAGAGCCCTCAATATAATGGGTGTGTGGGACTGTGTATGACAGGTATATGGGGCTGTGGGGGACTGAGACCCCTCTCGCCTCAGTGATTTTAATTTTGATATGTTTTTCCAATGATCTAGACCAGTGACTTTCTCATTTCAATGCTGCCACAGTGGCTGTGGAGTTTTATTAAACAGCATCTGAGTTACATCTCCATCGTCCCAGGAGGCTGAATGATGAAAATGTCTAAATCTCCACAGACTGCCCTGAAGCTGAGACCATCCGGAATCTCTTCACATCAGTTCTGTGTGTTTGCTTGCCATGACAGAGTGTCCTTGTTCAACCCAAGGTCATGTGAAGAGCCCAGCTCAAAGTTTGTGGGACAAAGGTGGGGGGTGGTGGTGTTGCATTCTCTGCTTAAGACTCTGCCATTTTTCATTCCTTGTTGCAATGAAAATTTATTTCTGGAGTGAGAGACTTAGATACCAAATGAAAGAAATGCAGCCCACCAACAAAACACACCACTTGAACATCTAGTCATCTAGTGCTTCTAGTCATCTTCTCAATAACGGAATCTCCTCACCCGTTTTCATATTTCTCCAGACTCGGATCCTAGAAGCCCCATGCAGGTGTTTCCCACATGGAATGTGTGGGCGCTGGCTCGACGGTGTAGAAAGGTGTCACACTCTGGTGACATTTCCCCAGGTGAGCCTCACTGTGGGTTGAATCTGGTTCTTGAGCTGCCCCAGACAGCTGCTGGATGTCGTGATGTCAGAACTGTGGGGGAGAGAGGAGCCCACATGCTGACGCTGCCCTTAGCTTCTCCTCAGCCGGGCCCCTGAGGGTGTCCCTGGGTCCTGATCTGTGCCTTGGGCTTCACCTCAGACACCAAAACTCCTGTCACCTTCCTGTGACCAGACCCCAGGACTTGCTTCCTAGAAACTACAGGGAGCCCAGAACTGAAGGGAATGAGGACACCCCAGCTACCGCTACTTCTGGGGAGGCCACAGCCACCCAAGTATTTGCCCTGACTCTCCCAGAAGCTGCTGCTCCTCAGCTCCATGGCCCTCTCTGCAGGCCTGTGTGTCTCCAGGTCCTGTCAGAAGGACACAGGTGCCCTCATACTCCAGCCTCCACCAGTGACAGCAGCAGAGGCCCTGAGTTGGATGCCACTCTGGAACATTCCAGAAGGCTCCTGCATGCTCCCTGGAGTCTTCTCCCAGCACTCCTTCCTAGAGCAGGAGCAGAACGCCAGTGTGACATGGTCACTCAGGCATGGCCCCCACTTGGCATGAGACAGGCCTCAGGGGACACACTTTGATTCTAGGGGTACCCAGAGTCTCAGTGGGTGAGAACCTCCTTCTCTGAACGCCAACTCTGGAGCTAGGGCTGTGGGTCCTGGCCCAGTGTGGCCCTGGGCCTGCCTCAGCAGTGAGCAGGACAGAGGACAGTGACAGGCCTCTCACTTTCTGCAAGACTGGTCCTCTGTGGAGCCCCCAATGTCGATCAAACTCCCCACGGGCCCTCTGTTCTTGTTTTCCCCTACTCTCTGTTCTCTGTTCTGGGGTCAGAATCCAGAGGCTTGTTTTTCGCTGGCACTGTCTGTCAAGTTCCTTTAGTTTTTCTAGCCCAGGCAGTGTAGCCAGACTGCAGGGAGGACAGGGAAGGCGACCTGTGGAAAAACGCCCCCTTAGCAATACCCCAAGGACTATGTCAGCCTACACTGGGACTGCACCCAGACAAGACTAGAGTAGGTCTTGGATGCCGGATTGTCTATCACCCGCTGGCTACAGCTGTGCACACACCCCAGCCCTGTACCTGCTAAATCAGTGGCATATAGATAGGAGCTGGGGACTCAGGGGTGGAGGAAACTGGAATCAATAAGTGGTCGGTGTACCCCGTCAGGGGCTGTGGAGGCTAACTTGAAACCTGGACATGTCCAACTGTCTGTCTGTCTCCTTCTTCGCAACTCACCCCGCTGGACCCAGACTGGTTCTATTGGGGTTAATCGCCATAACCTGCCCCGGGGTCAAGCTCACATGATGCCAGGAGCCTCTGCAGAGGTCAAGCCTGTGTGTGCGTCTTCAGAGAAGGGCACAGGTGGCATGTGACGGGCCGACCCCATGACCCAGATGTCCACAGGGTCTGGGGGTTTCTGACCCTCAGTCCTGTAAGCAAGCTGGGGGTCCTCCAGTCACCTGATGACCCTCTCCCAACTCCCAGTGCTTTGCTTTGTTTTTGCTAGTGTTGAGTTGTGGTTTCGTTGTTATTCTGGAAGTGAATTCCTTTTTAGATGTGCGGTTTGTAGATATTTACTCCCATTTAGTGGCTGTTTTCCTTTTCTTTCCATAGAGGATTTTGATGCACAGCGCTTTAATTTTGAAGCCAGTTTATCTAGTTTTCTTTTTTTTTTTTTTTTTTTTGGTCTCTGCTCTGCATGTCTTAGGCAAGAAATCATTGTTCACTCTTGGGAATATATCCCAGAGATGCAAAAAATACTGTAGAAAAGCTATCTGCACTTGTATGTTTATTGAAGCACAGTTTATAATAGCCAGAATCTGGGGAAAAAAACGAGTGCCGGAGAACAAATGACTGGTTGAAGAAACTCTGGTACATCTACACAATGGAATACTATGCAGCCGTTAGAAGAGATTTGCTCGAGCGGCCCTCCCGTTGATCGTCGATTTGCTCGAGCGGGCCCAGTAACGTCTCCATTGGAGACTTTGTTGTTACTGTGTCTGGCATATCGAATACTCTCGGTAGCTTGCCGGGCTCTCCGAGAGGGGTGGAGGAATCGAACTCGGGTCGGCCATGTTGGCCGCTTGTAAGGCGAACGCCCTACCCGCTGTGCTATCGCTCCTACCCGTTAGAAGAGATAAAATCATGAAATTTTCATATAAGTGGATGGACATGCCAAGTGAAATTAGTCAGAAAGAGAAGGTCAGACATAGAATGACTGCACTCATTTGTGGAATATCACGGTCATGGTCGTCCTGTTGTTCATCGATTTGCTCGAGCGGGCCCACTAACGTTGTGAGACTTGTTACTGTGTTTGGCATATTGAATACGTCATGGGGAGCTTGCCAAGCTTTGTATGGGAGAGATACTCTCAGAAACTTGCCAGGCTCTATGAGAAGGGCGGAGGAATCAAACTCGGGTCAGCCATGTTGGTTGAGTGTAAGGCAAACGCCCTACCCACTGTGCTATCCTAGAGTAGCATAATATGAGACTAACACGTAAGGACAGTAGAGATAAGGGCCAGGAAGATCACACCATGGTTTGGAAGCCGGCCCCAAGTGCTGGGGGGAAAGGGAGTTTGGACGGAAAGGGAACCATTAAGTAAATGATAATTGGAGGGATTGCCCAGGTTGGGAGATATGTGCTGAAAGTTGACCAAGGATCAAACATGATGACCTCTTAATATCTGTATCACAAATCATAATGCCCCAAATTAGAGAGAGAGTAAGAAAGACTGGGAGTGGGGTAGGGTGGGGGTGGTGGGTGGGACATTGGGAACAATGATGGTGGAAAATGTGCACTGGTGGAAGGATGGGTGCTTGAGCATTGTTCGAATCAAAGGCAATCATGCAAGTTTGTAACTATATCTCACGGTTACCCAATTAGGGCGTCTGCTTTGCATGCAGCCAACATGGCTGACCCGAGTTCGATTCCTCCGCCCCTCTCGGAGAGCCCGGCAAGCTACCGAGAGTATTCGATATGCCAGACACAGTAACAACAAAGTCTCCAATGGAGACATTACTGGGACCTCTCGAGCAAATCGATGATCAACGGGAGGGTCTTTACTTTACTTAAAAAAAGAAATCATCATTGACTCGAGTGTCCTGGCATGTTACCTCCTAAGACTTCTCTGGTTTCATTCTTGACACTTATTTTGAGTTAGTTCTTGTGTATGGGTTCTGGATTGCTAGTCTCCACAGCACCATTTGTTGAAAAACTTGCTCTCCCCATTGATGGTCTTGATACCTATGCTGGAAATTCTTTTTTAATTTATTTTTTATACATATTTTATTTTCACAAAAGTAGTTAACAATAGTTCATTATAGATAATATTCAAACATCAATCCCACCACCGAGCAGCTTCCCACCACAATAAGAGGTAAGTGTGTGAAGGCTGTTGTATTTCAATGCTAGAAATTCTTTAAGACAATTTTAAAAATGAATATAGGCACTGTGGTTTATAATATTGTTACTGATCAGGGTTTCCTGCCTAACACATTCCAGCACCACGCCCACCCCCAGGGTGTCTACTTTCCTCCACCAATGTCCCAATGTCCCCCTCTCCATCCTCTCCCCTCTCCTCTCCCCTGCCGTAAGCTTGTGCTGATGTCCAGTTCTCAGCTTCTGCTGTCTTTGGGTATTTATCATTCCTCTATTATGGTTCTTTGTATCTCACATAGGAGAGGTCATTTCATGTCTGTCCCTCTCCCTCTGACTAATTTCACTCCGTCTGATATTCTGCAGATCCAGCAACCTCATGACGACTTCATCTTCCCTGACATGTGCTGGGAGGTCTAGATCATCTCTGCAGGTTTATTCCTGAGCTCTCCATTGGTGTGAGTGTCTGTGTCTGTCTTTATACCCCACCTCACTGCTTTAGTTACTACAGCTTTGTGGTACATTTGAAATCAGGAAGCAGGAGTTCTGCAGCTTGGCTCTTAAAAGGACGATTTTGGCTTTTGCGGGGGCGGGGAGTGGACATATCAGAGATCCTGAGAATTTGGTAACAGGCTTATAACCTGAGTTCTGAGTTTCACCTCTGTAGTTGTGACCAAGCTGAATTATGCAGAGATGAGTTCATTACTGTGACAAGTCATGGTGACAAAGATGGCATTTGTGAGAACTCCTGCACACGAGGAGGGTGGCTCTGATTGCTGAGAGCAGTTCCCCGTAGGATAACATTGGTTTGTCCTTTCTCCCTTGCTACAGGGAGCTTAGGTTTATTGGATGATACCCATCACGGTGCTCCTGAAGCACTTCCATTTCTCTGTGATTATTGGAAAAAACTCTAATAAGCTCTAAACATTTTAGGATAACATTGGTATGTCCTGTCTCCCTTGCCACAGGGAGCTTAGGTTTATCAACTTACACCCATCACAGTGACCCGAGTCACTCCCATTCCTTTGTTTATCTATAACCTCTTTCTCTATGCTCTCTTCCCCAACCAGTTAATCAGCTTTTTCCCTAAGCAGATTCTGTTAACTTGTAAGGTCATATTACTCAGAAATCTATGATTTTATATGTATGAGTAAAATACTGCCTTTCTCCTCTCCTTAGATCTTTTGAATAGTTTACTTTAAAGCAGTGTTCTTTTTGTATGGACAAAGGAAAACATTGAACAATATGCTTTTGTAACTTGGGAGTAAGTTGTCTCCAAACAATCTGCACTCTGGGGCATCTACTTTCTCGACTTAAGCCACAGTTGCCCTTTGTTCCTAGCACCCCAAAAGCAGGGTCCTGACGAGGGACTGAATGGACCCAGGGAAAGCTGTGAGCTACCCTGGCATCGAAATAGGCCAGGCCAAAGTAACACAATACTCAAATATAAGTTGAAAGCTTGGTCATGGACAATTGCTGTCATGATCTGGAAAGTAACTATGAGATTAGGACCCTGCTAGGGTTAGGAAAGACTAATGTGGCCTGAGCACTGAAGTCTGAGATCAAGATGACCCCAAATCATTCTATAAACTTAGTATATCTCTTACTGTGTCCAAACAAAATGATTAATATTATTAATGCTTACATGTTTGTTGGACTAAGAAGAGGAGAAACACACCCATAATTGGAATTTCAGTCTTGAGAGAGTCATCTTGCTGGATGAGAGTCTGTCCTAGAAGCAGCATTCCCTGAGGGAAAGACTAACCCTATTGATTGTGACCACACCTTTGTGTAAGCCCCAACCCCTCATGCTTGGGGATTTAACTAGGCTGTAAGAGTGGGTTGGGGAAGTCAGAGCCAGGAGGAGAATGAAGAGGGATCCAGAAGGAGTATGAAGTAGCATGGGGGAAGAGAAGCAGAGGGAGAGTCAGGAGTGAATGGAGATGAGATTGGAATAAACGACAATTGAGACCAACCAGCCTGGCCCTCATTCCTTCCTTCTCCTGCCCATCGCCATAGACCTCCCCAGGGTGGGGGAAGTGGTGTGAGACTACCAAAATCGAGCGGGGGAGAGATAGAGCGCCACTGCCCCTTTGTGATTACACAGTTCCCCATACGCTAAAGGCAGAGCCCAAATAAACTGAGTCTGAAAAGAGGAGAAATCCTGCCCACCAGCAAAGTTAGAGCTTCTGGGTGGTAGCAGAGGGGTTGGTGCTAAGCCCTAAACTGTGTCCTTAGGTCTCTAGTGACATTCAGCTGATGTTGTGCCTATGTTCCTGGAAGGTAAAGGCCCTCCCGTTGATCGTCGATTTTGCTCGAGCGGGCCCAGTAACGTCTCCATTGGAGACTTTGTTGTTACTGTGTCTGGCATATCGAATACTCTCGGTAGCTTGCCAGGCTCTCCGAGAGGGGCGGAGGAGTCGAACTCAGGTCGGCCATGTTGGCTGCTTATAAGGCGAACGCCCTACCGCTGTGCTATCGCTCCAGCCCCCGGAGAAGGAGGAAACAGATCAAATAGATCACCAAATAGATCACATCATACATTTGAAAACTCTACCCGCATCAGTTCAGGTTCTTCTATTCTGAGGAAGCCCAGAGGCTAGTCATCACCCTCTCTGCAGGGCCCTGGAATATTGTTCTACCAGAAAGGTTCTCTCTCTCTCTCTCTCTCTCTCTCTCTCTCTCTCTCTCCCCCCCCCCCCGCCCTCTGTAATGTATCCCACATGCTATAGGGATAGCAGTAGCCTGTACATTGCTGGTGGTCTTGCCACTTGATTTCTTCCAGTTCACAAAGTCAGCAGGTCTTCCCATTTATTTGCATCTTCATTAATTTTTTTAACTTATCTTCAAGTTACCAATGTGAAAGTTTGTGATCCAAGGCTAAATCTATTTGCAATTGTCTGTGGTTTGAATCACCACCACCTGTCTCTGTCTGCAGCGGGGCTGGGGCTGGGACACTCGTTTGCAGTGCCACAAGCTCCTGGCCTGGGAGTGAGTCCTAGGGCAGTTCCTGTTGTCTCTGCAGCTTTCTGAGCTCATATCTGGTCTGGAACTGTGTGTGTGTCTCCTTCATGGCTTACCTACAGCTTCAGTTTTCCTCATCTTTTGTATTTTTACCCCTAGAACCAATATATTTGCCTTAACTTTCTACAGATCAATATAGATCACTCCTTTCCATACAACTGAAGGGGGTTGGAGCGATAGCACTGCGGGTAAGGGCCTTTGCCTTGCACATGGCCAACCCGGGTTCGATACAACCATCCCTCTCGGAGAGCCCAGCAAGCTACCAAGAGTGTTCCGCCCACACGGCAGAGCCTGGCAAGCTCCTCGTGGCGTATTTGATATGCCCAAAATAGTAACAACAAGTCTCACAATGGAGACATTACTGGTGCCCGCTCAAGCAAATCGATGAACAATGGGAGGACAGTGCTGCAGTGCTACAACTGAAGGATTGAATACCTGTAATCATGCGATTAAAGGTAGGTGTGGGGAGGCCACACAAACAAGAAAGGTGAGTTGTTCCTGGAATAATAGATAGCTATTGTCCCACCTTGTACCATAGTTGTTCCTTAGGCTCTGGGTAGTTGTCTCTGTTTAACAAACTGAGACTGTTTTTCAGTGATTTCTCTTTATAATATTAGTAAGAGTCCTTGTCCACACATTCCTATAACTTAGAGACCCTAAGATTTATTGTTATTGAGAAAGGCATCAGTTAATTATCCTTGTCAAGTAAAAGCAACTTAATACAGTATTTTCTTGAGAGCTAGAAAGTTCACATTTGGATTTATTTTGTAACTCAACACATTAATCCATTTCTACCAGGAAAAATAAGACTTTCTTCCTTTCTGCTGTGAGCTCTATTTCAGAACATTCTCCAACATTTTTCTGAAGCATAAATTTTATCTTTTTTTGTTTACATATTTGGACTTTGTTTAGTCCATCGATAAAAAGACATTTTCTAAAATTGCCTTATGCATTGTATTAATTTCTGTAAAATTGCCACAGATTGAATGGCTTAAAATATCAATTTGTAGCTCAGAAATCTAAAATGTGTATCACTTGATCACTTGACTTCCTGTTAATCATTAATTTGCTCAAGCAGGCACCAGTAACGTCTCCATTCGTTCCTGTCTCATGCTAGTGTAGCCCAATGGCGTCTATTTGTCCTAGGAATATGAAGAGCCTAAACCGATCATTTGACCATCTTGTTGGTGGGCAGCCACGAGGTCTTTTGACATCAGGTGGATTCCAGTAGGTAACGGCTCTAGTCCAGCGGTCATCTCCAAATCTCATTACATGTCCAGCCCATCTGATTTTCGATGCCTTCGCAACAGAGATAGCGTCCCTGTTTCTTGACCGTCGATGGAGGTCGGAACTCCGGATTCTTTCTCTCATTTGAGTGAAACGTGATACTCCAAGCATAGCTCTTTCGATTCCTCTTTGGGAGACCCGAATAGCGTTCTCATCCTGTTTTCATAGGGCCCAGGTCTCTGAGGCATACGTTAATGCGGGAAGAACAGTGGAATTGAAGAGATGTGTCCGGAGCCAGAGGTTCTTCATCCTCTTAGCTATTTCTTCGATGCTCTTGAAGGCGTTCCAAGCCGCTGTCTTCCTTCTGCGCAACTCAGGTGCCAGGTCATTTGTCATGTTGACTTCTCAATCTAGGTACACATAACTGTTGCATTCGGAGATGGTCGTTCCATTGAGAGCGAATGGGGCGTCAGGAACGAGACTGTTTCTCATAAACATTGTCTTCATGAAATTCAGCTGGAGTCCAACCTTTCCACACTCACAGTCGAAATCGGCCAGCATTTGTGCCGCTTGGCTAATGTTTGGTGTTATTAGAATGATGTCATCAGCAAAGTGGAGGTGGTGTAGTTGCTGATTGTCTATCTTCACTCCCATTTCTTCCCATTCCAGTTGTTGCATGACGTTCTCAAGGGTGGCACTGAAGGATTTCGGTGAAATGGTATCACCCTGCCAAACCCTTCTCTTGACATGGATGATCACTTCTTTGTAGAATGGTGAAATCCTGGTACTGAATCTATAATACAGCTCATGGAGGATCCTGATGTATTGAGTATGAATGCCCTGAATGGCTAGGGCTTCAATGACTGCTTCCGTCTCAACAGAATCAAAGGCCTTCTTTAAATCGATGATCGTTAGACAGAGTGGCATCTTGAACTCCTGAGAAACCATAATGAGCTTGGTTATTGTGTGCATATGGTCGATGGTGCTGAATCTTATTTGGAACCTTGCTTGTTCGCATGGTTGTCCTTCATCTAATGTTCTGCCAAACCTATTCAGGATAACTCGAGTGAATAGCTTGTAGATGACAGACAATAGGCAGATGGGGTGATAGTTGCCAATGTCATGGATGTTCCCCTTCTTGTACAGTAGTACAGTCCAGCTGGTTTTCCACTGGGACTGAACCTTGCATTCATACAGGTAGCACGTGAAGAGCTGAGCCATGTGTTGATGAGTACTGATGGCAGGTTCTTCAGGTGTTTGGTCTCACCTTGTCTGGGCCAGGTGCTGTTCCTTTCTTTACCGACGAAATGGTGTGTCAAATTTCTGAAGGGAGAACGTTGGGAGCAACATATCCATCCTGTGGAATTTGGTATGTAGGCAGGTGGACATGGCTATCAAAGAGATCTGAGTATAAGTCATCGATAATCTTCTCCATTGCCCTTCTGGAAGATGTGATAGATCCATCAGGAGGTCAGAGGGCAGTCACCTTGGTCTTGTAGTTGGCAAAGGACAGGTGGGTGTTATGAATGTTTTTCCCAGCTTCTGTTGCATCTGCCAGAACTGCTGCTCTTCTCTCTTTGAGGTCTTCCTTTATCACATCTCTGTACTGCTTTGTGAGCTTACACATTTGCTTGCGGTTGTCTGAGGCATGCGCCAAACCACATTGGTGAATAAGCTCAAGAGTTTTCGAAGACAGGCACTTTTTTGTGGCTATCTCTCTCTTGGCGTTCCTCTCACAATCATGGAGGTGCTGAACTAGTCAATCGTATTCCTCGTCAATGTTGTCAACAATGGCATCTTCCCATGTTGCAGCAATAGTGCCAAAGAGCTCTCAGTTGGTGGTCGTTCTGGGAGTTCTCTTCTTAAACTTTGCAGTCCTTTCTCCCCGCTCTGTGAAGTAGAATTTTACATGAAGGAGATGGTGTTCCAACCCCATTTGGAATTTTGGGACAACAGGGACATCGGTCAGGCAAAACCATCGATTGAATATGATGTGGTCAGTTTCATTGTGGAACCTTCCACTGGGAGACTCCCATGTCCAACGTTTAGATTCGGCCTTCTGGAACTGAGAGTTACCATGGATGTTCTTGGTCGACAAGATGAACTCAGACAGTCTCTCACCCTGTTCATTCCATTCTAGGCCATGGGTCCTGATCTGGAGTTCTTCAGCTGGTCTTCTCAGTGCTATCTTGGTATTAAAATCACCAACAATGATCTTGTAGAAGGTGTGGTCTTCTTTATAGAACTTCTCCAGCTCCATGTAGAACTTCTCAATTTCTCCTTCATCATAATTGGATGTTGGTGTATAGACAACGAAGATAGAAACTGCCAGCAGTGAGCCACATCTGTTCAAGTGTAATCGTCCAATTCGGGTTGTTAGGCATTTGAATGAATCAATGCTCATGGCCAAGTTTGTGTTGATAAGGACAGTGACACCTCCGACGCCTCTTTTGTCGCATGTTCCGAGGAACAATTCTTCTCCAGTGTCGAAAACGGCGTGATGTGATTGATGCCTTCTTGATGCCATCTCGGTCAGACCAATGATGTCATATTTGATCTTTCGCGCTTGTACCATCAGGTCCTTGATGGATGCATCTGATATCAGCGTACGTGCATTGAAAGTACAGACAATCATTTTTGTCTTTCTTCATTTTGGCAGCAGTTGAGATTTTACCAGCCTCTCCTTCCTCATCCTTCTCAAGGCTGCTGTATTGTTGACTCCTTTAGGGTCAGGGGAATGAGACCCATTGTAATTACTGGTTTTGGCATATCAAATACACAATGGATAACTTGCCAAGCTCTGCTGTGCAGGCAGTATACACTAGGTAGCTTGCCAGGCTCTCCGCGATGGATAGAGGCTTTTGGGGGGCCTCTAAGCACCCTTGTAGGCTTGTGTGTATAATGTGTAACTGGATTAAAAGTCTCTGACTTATTTTTTAGTCTCTCTTTTATCTTTGCCAGATGAAATACTAATAATAAGTTAACCTAATAAAGGAGCCTAATTAAAGTCTACATTTATGAGATCAGGTGGGATTGCTTCTAAACACCTTTAAGGTTGTTCAAAATCTTGGAATTAGAATTTTGAGGTTCTAGCCAATCAGTGAAGAAACTGACTCTTAAATGTTTGATGCTTCAAATCCTAACTTTTGAAAAACTCCTTGTAAACATATGTATTCATTGATCTTGATAGTTCAAAGTATTCTTATAATGGCCATTTTATATTGTGTTTTGTATTGTTTATTAAAAAATGCAAAAGTAATGATTATGGCACAACTGTATAAAGGGGTCAGACTGTCTTCCAGGAGGGCCTTAAGTTTGGAAATAACTAAAAGCTTAAAAAATTATAGCCATTGACCGTGTCAGCTGCCTTGAGAAGGCAGAAAGAGTTGGAATACAACCTAGCCGTTTGATATTGTCTATACAGTTTTCATGCTCTTAGTGAAAGAATGGTTGCACCAGAGATGATGGTAACCAGTTTACAAAACCTAAACTGATTACCAAGACAGCAAACATTTCCTAAACCTTGATATCAATTCACCCTAATAGAAAGACATTTGTAATGTCAGTGAAAAGTGTTTGCTTGTGGTTGGTGCCTTGAGAATAGGAAGGGAAAATCCATACAGTGACTGACACTAGGAACAGGTATCTCACACAGAATCCAACACAAAGCTTAAATTGTGTGTTTATGGACTTGTCACTAGTCTAATTCGTAACCCTTAGCCCCAAGACTCATTTGGATGTGATTAAAGATTTTTGTCTACCTCTCTATATACTCTCATGGAACAGTCATAGACATTCCATGATAGGACAACCCAACCCAAAGAAAATAGAATGAAGCAAGATCTTTTATACTTGAAGCCAGGCTTCAGGGCTTGAGAGCTGTCAAAGTGCCTAGGCTATGCTGAGACCCCTGGGCTCCGTGAGCATTGGCAGAACTGGAACGTGACAGACACTCAAACTCAGTTCCTTTGGGTTACTGACCCTCAGAGACAGTGCTGGAAAGACACTTTGTTTTGGAGCCAAAATTGGCATCTGTTCGAAGAATGATATTGAATTGGCTTCAACTTCTCATCTTTAGGCCAAGATGAAGTTCCAGAAGCAAAAAGTTTTGAATATGTTTGGAATTGATTCTTGATGAGAAGATTTTTTTAAAGTGATTTTTGAAGTAACATTGCATTATAAAATTATATACTTTTTTTGGTTTTATTTTTTGGGCAATTCATAAGGCTTTGTACTGGTTCTCTAGTAATTACTCCTGACAGTGTTTGGGGGACAACATGGGATGCCAGAGATTAAACCCAGATTGGCTGTGTGCAAGACAGGTGCTCTACCCACTGTACTCTCTCTATGGCCTCCAAAAAATAAACATTTTATATTTCATTGCTACAAAGGAAAGCTTGTATTCTGAGTTTGCTAAATTATTACAGAATTACTGACATTTTAGCTATGCATTGCTATAAATGAAAGTTTATAACACAAGTTTACTGTTACTATTATATTAAAAACATTTTAGGTATGCATTGTTACTAGTGAAAGCTTGAATGTACTAAATTAAGTTCACCTTAAATGTTCATTTCTCTCCTTTACCATACAACCAAATCCTTTTATTCAATTTATATCTCCTTTCCCTTCTGATAATTATTCAGATTATAAGAACAAATTGGGTGCTAGAGAGAGAGTACAGGACTTAAAGCTAATGCCTTGCATGGTTTTCCGGAGTTCTATTCCTGGCACACGATGGTTCACTGAGGATTGGTGGTATAGCCCTGGAGGACTCCAGTACCAAGGGGGTCTGGGTAATCCCCGATCACCAGGGGAAGACTCCCATGTTGGGATTTTCCCAACAGGGTGGGGGTTAAACAAGATTGCAATGCTGGGCCTTTGCTCCAACCACTGGCCTAGTTAGCCTAGAATTGCCAGGAGGCCTCCTGGCCGTCCTAAGAGCTGACGGGGAAACCCCTGCAATCCACTCCCAGAAGAAAATAAGATCGAATTGTGCTTATTCTAACCCAATGGTTTCTTTTGTTTTATTTCATTCATTTTCTTGGTTAATGAATGAAACTGCAATGTTTGTCATATTTCTGAGTATAATACACTAAGTCCACGAGTCCAAACAAGTGGAAAATAGATGTTTTTTCATCCTATAGATAGCTTAATAGTATTCCACTCCCAAAATTAACATTTGAAGATTCAATTGTCTGGGGATATTTGTAAATCTGAACCATTGTTAATGAAAGTGCAATTAACATGATTCTGTGAGCCTCTGAAAGTTAATGTTTGTATTTTTGAGGTACATATATCCACACAGGATTACCACATCATGTGGAATTTCTCTGTCTGAGGACTCACCAGGGTGCTTTCCATACTGACTGCATTGAGCACAGTTCCACCAGAGGAGTTTCAGGGATATCATCTCTCTGTGACTCTGGAGGCCTGAGGGGGTGGGGCGGCGGGTTCAATCAATCTGACACATCCTCAGAAAACGAGGCATCAGCTCCGCTGTTAGAAAGCCACTGTAGACCCATTCTAACTATCTGGAGGGCAGCAGCAAAGCACTGGAATGGAAGGGCCAGAGAAGCCAGAGAGAAAAATCAAACCCTGTTTGATGACAGACGGAATCTCAGTGGACATGGCTTTCAAAGGAGGGTGATGGGGAGAGAGCACCAGTGGCAGAGCGTGAGCCACATACTTGAGAGGGGACCTGAGTTCTATCCTTGCCCCCTCAGCTGCAAGGCAGCCCCCAGCACCACTGCTGTGGAAATGAATGAGAAAATGAGGGTGACAGAGACTGAGGGAAGGAGGGTGCCAGGGACTGTGGCACAGGGTATGGTGTTGTGGTTGCACGTAAGTCCTGAAATTAGACCCTAAAACCTCAGCCATGAAATGAAATGGTACCTCATTCATAAATAATTAGGATCATTTTGAGTGGATTATTTTCTGGTCTCTTTTTATTTATTTATTTATTTTATTTGGAGAGTGGACACATTTGGTGGTGTTCAGATCTTACTCCTGGCTCTGTGCTAAGGAATGGATCTAAAAATGGCCAAGTGCAAGGCAAGCAGCCTTACTTGCTGCACTACAGCTCTGACCCAAATAATTTTTTTTTGGGGGGGGGGGAAGTTCAACAAGTTTATTGGGAAATAAGGGGAGGTAAGGATGCGCTCAGAGCAAGAACACAGTCTTCTCCAGAGTGGAGAGAGCCCAAGACACAACCCAACATTGAAGTATGAAATTTCCCATCTCAAGAGGGGTGATGTGGGAGTGGCATTGCTCATGTCCATGTACCAGGCTACTCAGGTGCCCAGGTTAACACAGGCTGGAGCTTCTTTTGTATCAAGTCTAGTTTAAATTCACTTTCCCCAAACAGCCCCTTCCCCATTTCCCCCCAGACTGTTGCTAGGGTGGTTGCCAAGGGGGAGTATGTCACTGTTGATGGCCGTTGGATGTTCTTTTGGGGTGGAGCCTCTCACCAGGGGCTCAAGCATGTCCTCTCAGAGAGTCTGCACTGGGCCTGGATTCATCTCATCTTTCTAATGAACCAGAGTTTCCACATTCATGCCCGGTCAATGATTTTCAATGACCAGTAGTGGGACTGGGGCTGGTCCACCTTAAGGTCATTACTACTTAACACAGCCTGCAGTGTAAAGAGGCTACAGACTCCGGGCCCTGGACTTCCCACATCTGTCACTCACCAACTCTGAGCGACCGACAAGTCCCAGCTCAGACTGATCAGGCTCACTGAATGCTGGGAACATCAGACAACACCTGTTCCTAGGGCTTGTGCTGCATCAGGACAGCATGGAGGGGCAGGTGGCAGGAAGAAAGGGCCCTGAAGAGTCACAGTCATGGCGATGGTCCAGCAAAACTGGGAGGAAGTGGCATCTGCAAACCCAGGGGGCTGCCGGGAAGGCTCTGCAGGGAGCAGCCTTTGCAGGGGCTTTTGCAGATGGAGAAACTCAGAGGAAGGGGATGTGGAGAGAAGGGAACCGAGTGTGTGCTGGGATGGGGTGAGACCACCTCCAGGGTCCAGCTGGCCTGACAGGGACCAGGAAGAGTCTCTGTGATGAATCTGATCCATGGTACTGGCCTGAGATAATCCGGAGAGTGGTCAGTTCGGGCTTCCTATGCTCATTATGATGTAGGCAGGCAGGCAGATAGGGAAGGCCCCCTCCCCAGGCTATGGCAGTTAATTTCCTGGAAAGTAATAGCTCTGAAGTTGCAAAGACCAAACGTGCAGAAAACAGAAAACAAGCCTGATAAGACCCTCCCCTGGCACCAGCAACAGACTATGAGAAGGCTTGACCTCCCTCTAGCAAAAACAAAAGACCAGCAAAGGAATTTCAAAGAAGACCATCACCACGCCCAACCCCCTGATAATCCTTTGAAATATAGCTCCAAATATTTTAGACTTAACATTGGTTTGCCCTTTTCCCCTTACCACAAGGAGCTAAGGTTCATTGAGTCACACCCATCACATTGCCCCCAGTCACTTTCATTCCTTTCTTTATCTGTAACCACTTCTGTGCTCTCCACCCCAACCAGTTAATCAGCTTTCCCCCAATCAGAATCTGTTAATTTGTAAGTCAGATCCTTCTAGGATACTGAAATTGTACTGTAAGTTAATATTGCCTTTCTCCTCTCCTTATGTCTTTAAATAGTTTACTTTAAAGCAATTTTTTGTATAGAAACAGGAAGACAGTTAATATTATGCTTTGTAACTTAGGATTTAATTGGCTTTGAATATTATTCACTCCTGGGTATCTGCTTTCTTGACTTAAGCCTCAGTTGCCCTTAGTTCCTAACACCCCAAAAGGAAGTTCCTGTCGAGGGACTGAATGGACCCAGGGCAAGCAGTGAGCTACCCTGGCATCGAAATGGGCCAGATCAAAGTGCCACGATTCTTAACTATAAGTTAAGAGCTTGATCATGGACAGATGGTGTCATGATCCAAAAGTAACGATGAGACTAGGACCCTGCTAGGGATAGGAAAGACTATCTGGCCTGAGCACTGTAGTCTGAGATTGAGATGGCCCTAAGAGAGCAATTCTATAAGCTTAATGTATCTCTTACTGTGTCCATACAAAATGATTAATATCATGAATACTTATAGGCTTGTTGGACAAGACGAGGAGAAACACACCCAGGGTATTGCATTCTAGGGTGGGTCGTCCTGCTGAGAGAGTATCTATCCTAGAAGTGGCTTTCCCTGAGGGAAAGAACTGTACCCCTATTGATTGTGACCACACCTATGTGTAATTGTTACCCCAACCCCTCACGGTTTTGGGATTTAACTAGACTGTATGAGTGGGCTGGGGGATCAGAATCCAGACTCCAGAAGGAGAAGGAGGAAGGGGATCAAGATTCCAGAGCCAGAAGGAGAATGAAAAGGGATTGAGGAGGAGAATGAAGTAGATGGGGGAGGAAGAAGCAGGAGGAGAATCAGAGGATAATGGTGATGGGGTTGAAATAAAATGCAGCTGACACCAACCAGCCTGGCCCTCATTTCCTTCCTTCGCCTGCCCATCGCCGTAGACCTCCCTGGCATGGGGGAAACGGCCTGAGACGACTGAATGTGAGCAGCGGGAGAGATAGAGCCACTGCTGTCTTTTTGAGTTTACACACTTACAATGGACTTTGACCTAGGTAGAAGCCCCACGTGGGGGCAGGTTGGAGAAACCTTATAAAGGCCACCTTGAACAAAGGGAGGGTATGTATATGCTGCCTGAGCCCATGTGCGTTTTGCACCCACATGGCCGAGCACATGATGCCTGAGCTCTGTCGCCTGCACCTCTCCTCTCTTTTTTTTTTTTTTTTTTTGCTTTTTGGGTCACACCCGGCAATGCACAGGGGTTACTCCTGGCTATGCACTCAGAAGTTACTCCTGGCGGTGTTCAGGGGACCATATGGGATGCTGGGAATCGAACCCAGGTTGGCTGTGTGCAAGGCAAACGCCCTACCCACTGTGCTATCTCTTCAGCCCCCTGCACCTCTCCTCTTAAGGTGTGTACTTTCATGCTTTTGTGTCTAATGCTAGGATGTGTGTAGGGGCTCTCTCTGCCTTTGGAGAAGCCCATGTTCTCTCTTGAGTGCATTACTCTCTCTCTCTCTCTATCTCTCTCTTCTCTCTCTCATTCTCTCTCCCCCTCCACACCTTCAAAAAAACCGTCCAAATAAAATCTATTTATTTCACTGCTTGTCTCCTGAAATTCCTTTCTGCGAAGTGAGACAAGAACCCAGTAACCCTGGGCCACGGGTGGCAGAAATGGATGGGGAGAAAGTGACCATCTTTCTCCTCCCCATTTCACGTAAGTTACCTGTGCGGTCCATGTACATCAGATGGCAAAAAAACAGATTTTATTTGGAGGGTTTTTTGAAAGTGTGGAGGGGGAGGTGGGGAGAGAGAGAGAGAGACAGAGAGAGAGAGACAGAGAGAGAGGTGAATGTGGGCTTCTCCAAGGGTGGAGAGAGTCCCTACACACATCCCAGCATTAGACATGAAAGTACACATCTCAAGAGGGGAGATGCAGGCGACACGCGTGCTCGGTGATCGAGCACCACATGTGCGCAGCCACATGGGCCCAAGCAGAACATGGACTTGGGAAGCATATGTGTGCCCTTCCTTTGTTCAAGGTGGCTTTTATAGGGTTTCTCCAACCTGCCCCCACGTGGGGCTTCTACCTAGGTCACCGTCCCTTGCTAAGGAGGTTACCTGGGGGGTTGGGAGTGGTGATGGTCTTCTTTAAAATTCTTTCCTGGCCTTTTGTTTCTCAAGGTAGGCAACTTCAGGGCTATTACTTTCCAGGAAATTTACTGCCATCACATGGGGAGGGGGCCTTCCCTATCTGCTGCCTGCCTATATCAGTGGGACTGTCTGGTCTCCTTGCATTCTCTCATTGACTTGGCAGCACCTGTGGAAATGGGTTCCTGGGAATCAGGGCCAAGCAAGCCTGGGGGCAACCCAAGTATGGAGTCTCCTGCTGGCCCAGTGTCTGGACCCTGAACTGACACCCCGAGCTCAGGCCTCTGGGGCCTGTTGCCTTCAGTGCAGCCTGAGAGCAGATGGGTGCTCCACACTTCTCACTGGGGAAATTCTGGGGGCAGCCTCTGCTCCGACAAGGTCCTGGTGCTTATGCAAACACCCTGAGCTCCTGTGTACCTTCTGCTGCCAGGCCCCCAACCCCCACCTGCAACTGCTCCTGACTCTCCTCAGAGAAGCACCAGGAGTAAAAACCCTGTGCCCTGAAGCCCATATCTCTGCCCCAGTGCTCATAGGAGCAAGTCAGAGAAAGTGCAGAAAGTGTTTATTAAAGTAGAGTTTGCACAGCTGTAGAACATTGTTTTTCTAAGTCAGATGGATGTTTATTAAGAGCAAGAGTCCTTCCTTGATCATACTTGGGCAGCCTCCAGAGAGAATAACACCCACTCTCTGCAAATCTCTAGATTTGCAAGTTTCTAGTTTTTCCTATGTCATATGGGCATAGAAAACTTGGGTAAATTATTAAGGGGAGAACCTTGCATGGGATTCCAGAGTGGGAGGTTTGAGGTGGTGCTTTCTCTCTCAGACCCAAAGCACCATAACAGGTTCTAGCATATATGGTGAGTTATGGAGGTTGCCATGGTGACTATAAACCATCCCAGGGAGAATGAGTGGGTGTCATTGTTCGATGCAAGTGTCTTTCCCCTTTGGTGCCCAGCATCGGAGACTCATTAGCCTTGATGACGTGAACATACCAGCCTCCAGGCTTTGCATGTGGGCTTGAGAGAGACCTGATGGGAGACGGAAGCAGATGAAGATGGGAAGGGGGTGATACTGGCCAAGGGCGACTTTGTGAGTGCAGAGCTGTGTGCTGAGAGGAAACAGAAAATTGCATTTACGCTTTGCTGTGTCTGCATATTTTCCCATGAGGCCAAGTTTTCTGATTCTTTCCCCTTTGAACTCAGCTGTTACTGCACCATTGTCCTGTCCTTCCAGCTGCCTTTGCTGCTGCCTGCACTGACCTCATCTCCCTTTAGGTTACTATTTCCTGCACAGCCCCAGAAGAGCGGGGAGGGTTGGGCAGATGAGGAAGAGGGTGGCCTCCACTCTAGCCCCTTCCCAATACTGCCTGTTTCCAACCAGCAGCTTCTCTGACTTGAGAGGTCCAGCCCAGGGGAAATAGGCGAAGACCAGTAAGGCTGCACCTCCTTCTTGAACCTGCTGGGTCCAGGAGGGAGGTCCTGTGGGCATAGTGGCTTGGGGCTCCTGCAGCAGCAGAGAGCAGGGCCACAAGGACATGGCAAGGCTCAGCCATCACCTCAAACAAAGGCTGTGCCTTGTTCACCCAGCTATGACACCCACCAGACCTATCCAACTTCTGAACAGGTAAAGTTGTAGGAAAATCAGAGCAACTCACTATTGCCAGAGAGATTTACACCTCAAGCAAAATTCCACACCGTGGCTCATGTGACAGTTTATCCAGGATTCCTGGATAAACATGATTGATAATGGTTATTCCATTGTGACAGATGTCAGTTCCTCTACTGTCACAGGTGCCACTTGTAACAGATGTCAGTTCCTCCATTATAAGTGACAGGTGTCAGTTCTATTGTAAGTGACAGATGTCAGTTCCTTCATTATAAGCAGCAGATGTCAGTTCTATTGTAAGTGACAGATGTCAGTTTCATTGTAAGAGGCAGATGTCAAGTTTCTTTATTGTAAGTGACAGAAGTCAGTTCCATTGTAAATGGCAGATGTAAGTTCTATTGTAAGTGACAGATTTCAGTTTTATCATAAGTGATAGATGTCAGTTCTATGGCAAGTGGCAGATGTCATATCTTCCACAGGAACTCACTAGGTGAGAAAGGTGTGCATTCTTTTTTGGAACCAGTGTTCACGGTGTGGTCGGGACTGGAAAATTTATGTGTTATCCTCATGGAAGGAGGCAGGCAAGCCTTGAATGCTTCAGTCAGGCATATTTAAGGTCTTACCTGGATTTGAACATATAAAGAATCCCACCAAGCCAGTATGCAGATGCCGTTTTGCGCCATTGACTGTTGATAGACATGATGAAAAATAGAACTGCTGGCACATCATTGACTCTGACACTAGAACAGACATTCTACTTCTGGCATCTCTCATTTGTCAAAAGATGGACATATGGGGGTATGGTGCCGCCAGCAGGTCAATCTGTACCTGTGAGGCGAGTGCATCAGCAGCCTGATGGTGCCTTCAGACTTCCAGATACCCCAAAATTGCTGCTGTACCTTTGGCAAGACCCCAAAAACATGGGGCAAGTTTACCAAGAAAGGATTTGGCCAGAAGTTAGGTATGTGAGAGACACACCCACAAACCACCTCGGGCTCAGCTATATAATTGGAGGCAAGGCCTCTCTGGTTCCTGATCGAACTGCTTAAGTGCCATGATCCCAGAGACTAAGAAACAAATCTGGAAACCCAGCAGCTTTTGGCAGAAATGCGTCTGGTCCCTGCAGTAGGTTACCGGTGCTGGGCCAATCCAGGTGGGAATAGGTTTCGTGCCTTGGCCTGTTCCTCCTGGCGGCCAGGTGCCACCATCCTCCAGAGGCCACTGGACAGTCAGGTTTGGGCCCTCAGTGACAAGACACACGGGGCCTCACGGGATGGGGGTGGAGCCGGTCCTTTCCTCCCCACCCCAATGAAACCCCAAGTCATTGCCTACGAATGGCCTTTTGGTTCCTGATCAAGCTGCATAATGGCCATGATCCCAGAGATTAAAAAAAATATCTCAAACCCAGCAGCTTTTGGCAGAAATGCATCCAGACCCTGCCATAGGTTACTGTCGCTGGACCACCCCAGGGGGGAAAGGGTGCTGTCCTTCCTGCCTGCTCCCCCTTGGTGGCTCGGTGGCTGCCATCCACCAGAGGCCATTGGACAGTTAGGTTTGGGCCCTCAGTGACGAGACACACGGGGCCTCATAGGATGGATGTGGAGCCGACCCTTCCCTTCCCATCCCAACGAAACCCTGAGTCGCCACCCACGAACAGCCTCTCTGGCTCCTGATCAAGCCGTTTAATGGCCATGATTCCAGAGACTCAGAAATCTCGAAACCCAGCGGCTTTTGGCAGAAATGCATCTGGTCCCTACAGTAGGTTACCAAAGCTGGGCCAACCCAGGTTTTGTGCCTTGGCCTGTTCCCCCTAGCGGCCCAGCGGCCACCATCCTCCAGAGGCCACTGGACAGTCTGGGCCCGCAGTGACAAGACACGCTGGGCCTCACGGGATGGGGGTAGAGCTGGCCCTTTCCTCCTCATCCCAACAAGACCCTGAGTCGCCACCCACAAACAGCCTCTCTGGCTCCTAATCAAGCCATTTAATGGCCATGATCCCATAGACTCAGAAACAAATCTTGAAACCCAGTGGCTTTTGGAAGAAATGTGTCCGGTCCCTGCAGTAGGTTACTGTTGCTAGGCCACCCCAGTGAGGAAAGGGTGCTGTCCCTCTGCCCGCTCCCCTTAGGCAGCATGGTGGCTGCCATCCTCCAGAGGCCACTGGACAGTCAGGTTTAGGCCCACAGTGACGAGACACGTGGGGCCTCATGAGATGGGGGTGGAACCTGCCCTTTCCTCCCCATCCCAACTAGACCCCGAGTTGCCGCCCATGAACTGCCTTTCTGGCTCCTGATCAAGCTCCTTAATGGCCGTGATCCCAGAGACTCAGTAACAAATCTTGGAACCCAGCAGGTTTTGGCAGAAATCCATCCAGATTTAATTGTTAAAATTTCGGAATTTCAAAATTGTGCAGCCACTACTGTAGCCACGCAACATCATATATCATTCTTAACCAGCAATAGAAAACAAACTGTCTACTGTTCCCTTTTCAGCAGATCTGAGTTTTGGGGTAAAATCCCAAATAATAATGGTGGCTCTGGTGTAAAAATATTGAATGTAGTCAAAGTAGAGAGAGAGAGAGTAATGTGGAAATCATCTGCCCTACAGGTAGGGGGAGGGTATGGGATGAAGGTATCCTGGGGTTTTGGGGTGTGGAGAATGGGCACTGGTGAAGGTACTGGTGTTTCATTGTATGACCGAGACTTAAACCTGAAAACTTTGTAACTGCTCTCAAATTTAATTCAATAATTAAAATTATAGAAAATGAAAAAAAAATAAGGTGGAGTTCACGCCCAATCGAAGAGATGTGCCCGGAGCAGGAGGTTCTTCGTCCTCTTAGCTATTCCTTTGACACTCTTGAAGGCATTCCAAGCTGCTCTCTTCCTCCTGAGCAACTCAGGTGCCAGGTCATTCATCATGTCGACTTCTCAACCTAGGTATACGTAACTATTGCATTCGGAGATGGTGGTTCCATTGAGAGTGAATGGAATATCAGGAATGAGACTGTTTCTCATAAACATTGCCTTCATGAGATTCAGCTGGAGTCCGACCTTTCAACACTCACGGTCGAAGTCGGCCAGCATTTGTGCCACTTGGCTAATGTTTGGTGTTATAAGAACGATGTCATCAGCAAAGCGGAGGTGGTGTAGTTGCCAACCATCTATCTTCACTCCCATTTCTTCCCATTCCAGTCATTGCATGACGTTCTCAAGGGTGGCACTGAAGGATTTCGGTGAAATGGTATCACCCTGCCAAACACCTCTCTTGACATGGATGATCACTTCTTTGTAGAATGGTGAGATCTTTGTAGTGAATCTATAATACAGCTCACGGAGGATCCTGATGTATTGAGTTTGAATGCCCTGATTGGGTAGGGCTTCAATGACCACTTCCTTCTCAACAGAATCAATGCTGCCATATCGCTGACTCCTTCAGGGTCAGGGGAATGAGACCCATTGTATTTACTGGTTTGGGCATATCGAATACGCCACAGATAGCTTGCCAGGCTCTGCCATGTGGGCGGGATATTCTCAGTAGCTTTCCAGGCTCTCCGAGAGGGATAGAGTCTTTTGGGGCACTTCTAATCGAAAGAGCTATGCTTGGTGTATCACGTTTCACTCAAATGAGAGAAAGAATCCGGAATTCCGACCTCCGTCGACAGTCAAGAATCAGGGACGCTGTCTCGTTTGACAAGGCATCAAAAATCAGATGGGCAGGACACGTAATGAGATTTGGAGACGACCGCTGGACTAGAGCCGTTACCGACTGGATTCCATGGGACGTCAAAAGACCACATGGTCGCTCACCTACCAGATGGTGAGACTTCTTCATCAAGACCCTGAACGATCGGTTTGAGGCTCTTCGTGTTCCTAGAACAAACAGACACCATTGGGCTACACTAGCACGCAACAGGAACAAAGGGAGACCTTACTGGTGCCTGCTCAGGCAAATCCATGAGTAATGGGAAGTCAAGTGATCAAGTAATCTATCCTCTTAATTTTATGGAGATATGTTTAATAGCCCAGTATGTGGTCTATCTTGGAGAATGTCTTATATGCACTGGAGAATATGTATCCAGATTTTGGTGGATGAAAAGTCCTATATAAATCTACAAACCCCATTTATTTCAATTTTTCCCTCAAAGTATCTTCTTGTTGAGCTTTAGTCTGATCGGTCTATCAAGAGGTGACAAAGTGGAAAATGTTCACTAGTGAAGGGACATATGTTCGATCATTTTATGACTGAAATTCAAACATGAAAGTTTTGTAACTGTAGCTCAGGGTGATTCAATAAAATAAAAAAATCAATAAAAAGAAGAGATGACAAAGTAGTTGAAATTTCCAACTACTGTTGATTTGACTTTCTTCAAATCTATTAGCAGGTTTTTTTTTGTTTTTGTTTTTGTATTTTGCACTTCAGGACCGCTACGGACCTCCACCAGAGTTTCCTCTGGCTTCGTCCTGCCTCCACCTAGATCCTCCAAATTCCAGTAGGCGGTGGTCACACCCACCAACTGGCCCCCTGGCGCCATGTAATCCCATCAGCGGCCAAGACTCAGAGACTATAAAAACCAGTTCCCAGAACTGCGCTGCCGCATTTGCGACATCGTATTATGACATCTTATTATCTCATTCCTACTTTGGACAAATTGACAGGCTACCGAATGTAGCCTGCCCACACGGCAGAGTCTGGCAAACTCCCCATTGCGTAGCCAATATGCCAAATACCAGTAACAATGATGGGTCTCATTCTCCTAAAGAGCCTTGAATATAATCTCAGGGCTAGGATGAAGGAGACGTTACTGGGGCCTGCTCGAGGCAATCGACGAATAACAGGATGATTTGTGATTTTGTGATTTTTTTGTATTTTGCTGTATTTTCTTTTTTTGTGTTTTTTTGTATTTAAAGAAGGCCTTTGATTCTGTTGAGATGGAAGCAGTCATCGAAGCCCTAGCCAATCAGGGCATTCAAACTCAATACATCAGGATCCTCCATGGGCTCTATTACAGATTCACTACCAGGATCTCACCAGTCTACAAAGAAGTGATCATCCATGTCAAGAGAGGGGTTCGGCAGGGTGATACCTTTTCACCAAAACCCTTTAGTGCCACCCTCGAGAACATCATGAGACAACTGGAATGGGAAGGAATGGGAGTGAAGATAGACGGTCGGCAACTACACCACCTCTGCTTTGCTGATGACATTGTTCTAATAGCACCAACATTAGCCAAGTGGCACAAATGCTGGTCAACTTTGACCGTGAGTGTGGAAAAGTCGGACTCCAGCAAAGACAATGTTCATGAGAATTGGTCTCGTTCCTGATGTTCCATTTGCTCTCAATGGAACGACCATCTCTGAATGCAACAGTTATATGTACCTAGGTCGAGAAGTCAACATGACAAATGACCTGGCACCTGAGTTGTGCAGGAGAAAGTGAGCAGCTTGGAATGCTTTCAAGAGCGTTGAAGAAATAGCTAAGAGGACAAAGAATCTCTGGCTCCTGGAACATCTCTTCAATTCCACTGTTCTTCCTGAATTAACATATGCCTCAGCGACCTACGAAAACAGAATGAGAATGCTATTCGGGTCTCCCAAAGAGGAAACAAAAGAACTATGCTTGGAGTATCACGTTTCAGTCAAATGAAAGAAATAATCCAGAGTTCCAACCTTCATGGACAGTCAAGAATCAGGGATGCTGTCTCGTTTGCGAAGGCATCGAAAATCGTCCTTATCAGCTCCATTCTAAATTCTTGATCAGAAAGGTTAATAACTCATTATTACTGGTTCGGTCACCTGGGTTAGTGTCTTCGCTCACTAACTCTGGTGGGTTTCTGTGTTGCTTTACCATTTTGACCTTTCCCATAAGGAGTCCTGTTTGCCTTTTTTGAGTGGTTAGGAGCCTAGGACAGGTTACCTTTGTATGTTCAGGATGAGTGATGCAGTGGTGAAGAAATGTGCGGCTGGGTTCTGGGGGTATCTGTTAGAAGGTAATATATCCCATGTGTCTAAAAGCTGGACAATGCCATTCTGATCAGCTCCAACACCCTCTCTCTTCATAGCCAGGTTTCCACAGATAATTTGTGACTAGTTAACTGAGAAGCTCAGAAAATCCTCTCTATAGATAATTACAATAGAGCAAAGACACAATTCATGTAATAAAAAACTGATGAACTAGATTTTAATAAGCTTTAATATATCTTCTCTGGAAAAGACACAATTAAGAGAGAAAAAATGATGCAAGTTCATATGACCCAGAAATTTCACTTTTGATATCTATCCCCAGGACGGAAAACGTTCATTCAGATGAACGTATGTACACCGTTATTCATTGCAGCGCTCATCACAATAGCTAGATTTGAAATCAACCTAAATAGACAACTACAGATAAGTGGATCGTTAAGGTGTGGCATATATACACAGTGGAATACCATTCACCATTATAAGAGATGGTGAAATCACACAGTTTGTGGGCAACATGGATGAAATTGGAAAACATAATGTTAAGTAAAGTAAACTGGAAGAAGGAGGACAAAAGCAGGATGATATCACATAAGTGTGGAACTTGAGGAGGGGATACAATGCTTTAAAGGGGAGTGCCTGATCAACCTTGGGCCCAGAGCTTAGGGGCAGAAGGAAAGAAAGAGGAAGTGGCGAGGAAGGGGAGAAGAGAGAGACAAGAGTAATGGGGGCCAGACCAGGGGTCAGGTACAAAGGTGGTGTTAAGGATTGATAGAGCCAAATATCCAAACTACAGCATCAACAACACTGAAGTAAAGAGACCGAAACTTTAACAACCAAACTTGGAAATGTTCCTGTTAAGAGGGCAGCTTTGGGATGAGGGGGTTAGAGGAGGGAACCTGGGAAATTGGTGAAGGGAAGTTGACACTGGTGGTGGGATCGATGCTGCAATATTGTATGTCTAAAACTGAACTACGAATAACTTTTTAAATCACAGTGCTTTAATTAAAAAAGTGGAATGCATCGTCCTCTTATCTATCCTGTCTTTACCTCGGCCGATGTGACTGGACGACGTTCAGGAGACCTCTTGAACCCAGCCCCACATTTGGGAGCCAGCTGTGGGGTAATTTGTGATACTGTGGGGGCCTCAGCCTGCAGGACTTCACCTATGAGGGATATCCTGGGTGAGGGGGCTCCCGAATGAGAAGGAACGGCCGCAAGTCTTGGATGGAGAGCATGCGACGACCTTTATTGTCTGCAAGGCACTTATATACCTTAAGGTGGCGCGTGCGAAACAGAATGGGTTGATCTCTGTCGTAGCCAATGGTCAGTGGACAGGCAGTCAAGATAGCTGTGTAAGGAGTGGAGAGTTTCAGAGGGGCTAGCCAGGTTGTACCATCCAAGGACCGTGTGGTGGGATGCCATGTGCTTGTGAAGGATGTACAGACTCACAAAGCCAAGATGGAGACCTCTGGCTCCCCACACACATACATATAATGGAATATGACTAAGCAATTAAAAATGAATTATCAAGCCATAAAAGGGAAAGGAGGAAACTTTCAGACAAGTGACTTGGACAAGCCAAGCTAAGGAGGCTATTCATTGTGTGATTCCAGCTGTATGGTCTCCCAGAATGGTGACACCCTAGACTTAGGGGAATGATGAGTGGATGACAGGTGGAGGAGGTTGGATAGACACAACACAGAAGGCACTTTGGGCAACTCTTCTACATAATACTTTAAATGTGGAACCACATTGCTTTGTAAAAACTCAATAAAAATCACGATCCCTAGTGAAACTATGGACTTGAGTGAATAAAGTGTCTTTATTGAATCAGGTACAACAAATGTGCAAGCTACCGAGAGTATTCGATATGCCAGACACAGTAACAACAAAGTCTCCAATGGAGACGTTACTGGGCCCGCTCGAGCAAATCGACGATCAACGGGAGGGCCTTTACCTTTACCTCGTGCAACACTAATGCAAAATATTATTGACAATTGGGGAAACTGTAAAGGTGGTTGGGAGGGGATATGGAGAAGGAAGAGAGTGTTTGGGGAATTCTTTTTATTTTTCTATTTGATTTTTCTCTAACAAAACTGCACATAACATACAGCCTAAGGTACCAGGGATATGGCTCAAATGGTAGGACACAGGTCTTGCATACATTATTCAATCATTGGTACTGTTCTCCCAACGAATGAGAGGAGGTCTGGACCCTCACACTGCAGAAAAATCCAAACCAAACCAAACCAAACCAAACCAACATAGCAAGTCTGTTCATTCAAAGGAAAGAATGTACAAAAATACATGTGACAGAGAAACCACCTCTGGATTCTGGAAATGGAATGCATACACACAGAAGACAGAGAAGCATTTATTTGCTCAGAAACAATGAGGGGTTCTCACCCCACCAGTCCCACTTCTAAGGAAGGAAATAGCATATGGCGCCACAAAATGATTGCTTCAAGTTGAAGGCAATGAAGTTTCACCATACTCAGGGAAATCTTTTCTCTCCATAATTGTCTAAAGGAATCTACACAAGGGCCTATCTAAGGGCACCAAGAAGGAAAACTAAATGACAGATGGTCAGAAAGCACTTTCCATTCAGAAGACTCACCTCCATGACCTCATCAAGCATTTTTTCTGTCCATCCTCCTGTGAACTGTCTTCTCCTATTGATGCCTGCCTCTGGCCCTTTGCTTCATAGCTCACATGAACCTCAGCCTCACTGCTTTCTACTCTCTTCCTTTTCTGGGGCTCTCGTACTTGAAACTTAATTAATTTTTCTCCATTAATCTATGTGATGTCAATTTAATCACTAGGATAGCTACATAACCTAGAATAAAGAAGAGAAGTTTATCAGCCTGTAACAAACTATAGTTCTTGGAGAAAAGAACTAGAAAGCCATTTTAATTAGAATTCAGGGGACCGGGAGATGGTACCGGGCTTGAATCACACAGCACATGCCAGGTTGGAATTTGATTCCTGGCACTCGTGGACAGAGCATTGCCTGGAATAGTGCTGGAGGCCCCCAGGCACAGCTGGGGTAGCCTGGGGAATTCTCAGCACCAGAGAGCAAGGCCTTCGAAGCACTACGTTCCAGGGTCTTTGCATTGAATGCTCTTCCTGGTTGGCAGAGGGTCTTTGGGACTAACACTGAGACCCCTGAACAACGTTTGGGAGACCCTGAAAAATGTAAAGTTAGGAGGTGATATAGCATTTTAATATCTACGGTATTCTGGAAACTGTTAAATAATAGGAATAGAGAGTAGGTTAGGGTCTCAGGATGTATTTCTGGTGAGGTTGCATCTTTGATGTGACTTCGGTAGTGGTGAGACAACTAAGGCATCCCAGCTCACAATAAAAGGGCAGAGATGGGCAACTGGACCTTTTAGAAATAAAAATTTCAGTGAGACACATGATAGCCTGGACTTAAGAAAACTGTCATGGTCACAGTTCTCCCATTGTTCATTGATTTGCTCGAGTGGGCCCAGTAACATCTCCATCGTGAGACTTGTTGTTACTGTGTTCGGCATATTGAATACGTCACAGGTAGCTTGCCGGGTTCTCCAAGAGGGGCGGAGGAATCAAACCCAGTTCTGCCACGCCAGCTGCATGCAAGGCAAATGCCCTACTGCTGTGCTATTTCAAATGAGTAGTTGACAGCTCTCCAGATAGGCATGAGTAGTGGGCTATAGCCCTGGGTTTTGGACCAAATGGCTGAACAATGACGTCCTTGGTTTAATCACATATAAAATGTGTCAGCAAGTGATAGTACCTGCCAAATGAGGACACAGTGAGAGAAAGTGACTTATCCCTGTCAAAAGTTAGTTGAATAAAATAAATCTTAGGCATTTGGAATGTTGTATTGATCAGAGGGTAAGAGGAATGCTATCTTTGTTGTTATTATGTGTGATCATATAGCAAAACAAAGACTCAGAATTATCGAAGCAATGTCAGAAGAACAGCGAAAGGACAGAGGACATAGTTGTGCTGTGTCAGATTTTTAACGTGCACACCTGTATCCTTGTCAGAAACCATGTTGTGACTTTAAAAAATATTTAAATGATCTTTATTGAGGTACAGTTAACACCAGTGAAGCCCAGCTGTGAGTGCACAATTTGGTTTTGACAAATGTGAGTATATTCCAACCCAGAAATTTCCTTCTCTAAGACATTCCTGCATCTTCTCTACCTTTCCTACGGCCCTGGCCCCTGGCAAACCTAGATCTGCTTTTCAGTTAATGATTTTGTTTTTCTAGACGCTCATAAAAAATGAATCTTAGAGTATGCAGTCTCAATTATCTGTTTTTCCTCCACCATTCCCCTCTAGAATGTTTAAAATTATATGTAAGTTATATAAATTATATATAATTTACTACTGTGTCAGTGTTAGTGAAGATCTAAGCCAGCAGGGAAGCACACATAATGCTTCTGGAAATGCAAACAGTAGAGCTGCTCTGAAAAGAGTTGGCATTTTTGCCAACAGAATATTGGAAAATTATATGAACATTTCCCTAGGTGGGGTGCACTCCAGAGATACACTACCTGCACCCCTGCAAATAAAAACAAATATTCGTGGGAGAAATATTAGTTAAGCGCAGATTCAAATTTTAATATAACAACCTTCTTATTAATCGAAGAAAATTGGAACATAGGACATAGGTTCATAAAACACAGTAAATGTAAAAAAAAGTTATTCATAATAAAACAAAAACATATTATGACCTTGGGATATTCAGAATCATGTAATAACCGATCATAACTGATTTTCCTGGAAGCTGGTAAATGACTTCATTGTATTATATACATAAGTAGAATATTACTTGAAAATTTCCTATAGCTTGTCCTAATAGAAAAACATGAATGTTGTACTTAGGGATGAAATAAAAATAATTCTACCAACCAAGATTAAAAACTAGAAATGAAACCTTCTATAACCACTTGTATTTGCCATTGTTGTGAGCATCCTAAACACTGCAGAGAAGAAAAGTCAAGAATAAAAGATAGGGGTAGAAAGGAAGAAACAAAGTCAAATGATTTGTTGGCACCAATTATCAAGAGGTAAACCAGAAAAGCCTATGGAAAAACTCTGAATTTTAATAAGGGAATTCAGCAAATATTTTGTATTCAAAGCCAATTGACTGAATTTATAGTGCATCAAATATTTTTATATTCCATCATAAAATGAGTAGCAAATGTAAATTAAATTATTTGGCAATAGTACAAACACATCAAATTCTTATGAATAAAGGTGAAATGCATGCATGAATTCTATTCAGAGAGCCATTAATGTTACTGACTAAAATTAAATGCCTAAATAAATAGTGAGATTGTCTACATTCACATGTTAAAGTTTTGATATTGCTGAGATATAAATTCTTTCTCTATAGAACTGACCTATAGATTTAATGCCATCTGGTCAAAGTCTCAATTGTGTGTGCATATGACCGTGCAGGACATGCCGATTCTACTATGGGTATGAAAGTCAGCACCACAAATGGCAGCACAGGGGGCAGTGGAAGCTGTGAAGGCCTGCTGTCAAAGTTTAATATAAAAAAACACATAAGCACTTTGAAAATTTCATATTCTGATGGACTATAACAGAATCCAGACTCCGACCTATACCTGCAAGGACAAGGGCATGGAATAAAGTGAACACTGCGGTGGTCTACAGAAACTGCTAGCTCAGGTGCAAAGGACCTTCTGAGCAATGACTTGGGATCTCTTCATTTGCGTGCCCCCTGGCCTGAGAGGGGTTTCTCTCAGACGTAAGCCTCTCAGATTTGAAACATGCATTTTCTGGATCAGACAGAGCCAGACCAGGTCAAGCCCATTCTCAAAGGGATGCCCTTTCCCATCGACATGAGTCAACTCCTCTGAGAGATAGCAAATACCTGAGGAGATCTGGAAGGGGGATGAGTGGATCCAGGCCAGAGGGGAGGTATCAGGTGTTTACGCTCCAGCTCTCATGGGACAAGCTCACAGGCGGGTGAACAGGTAAATGCTGTAAAACCAAAGCAAGACCCAGCTGAGGAAGGGGACTGAGAAGGTTGGGAGCTTCCAAGTTTGTGGTGGCAACACCTGGGGATTAGCAGATGAGGAGGACGAAGCTGTGTGCTCATGGCCCCAGCCTGGTCAACCCCCATTTTCCATGTTAACTCTGGTTTTCCTTCATTTCAGATGCTCACGGCTAGGTCCTCATCCTGAAAATGCAGTGATGATTTGATACTCAGCAGGAAGGGATGTCCACATTCATACCCCTTCATTACAGTACTCTGTTAGAATCATTCTATTTTATTGATATCTGCTGATCTAACTTGGCTACACCTAATTTATACATTCTATTTTATCACATTTATTATATTTACAGAGTTGAAAGCATAGTTAGGCGCACAGTGGTTGTCTGCATCTACCTACACTCTGGGAAAGACTCTCCCCACAGATGGGGGTGGGCGAGGCGGTATGCTCTTTGAGCAGCCCTGCATTTCCAATCTTCATTGCCGTTCATGAATAAAGAAGGGAAGAATAAATGACGTGGCCTAGTCTCAACTGAGAGTAAATCAGAGAACAGAAGCAGGAGTATTTTGGAACACTAAAACTACTTTAAAAAATCTGAGATCATTTAGAGTGTGTATGCTTATGTTCTACAGCCAAATCATTTTATAACAGTTAAAACGGGGGCAATTAAGGAAACAAGGAACCCAGGAAAGATGGAAATCTATGCTTGGAGGGTGCCAAAGATGAGAGGAAATGTAAACTAGACCCAGACTCCATGGGAAGCCAGGAGCCAACAATTCTAATGATAACATTCACCTCCTGGTTCTCTGGGCTGCTCACCTGGCTGAAAATGTCAGGTGGGTACAAAAGAGTACGAACTCAGTAGAGTGAAGAGATGGAGAAGAGCAGGGGGGCGGAGGCAGGAGAAGTGGAGCACAGCCACAAAAATGGCTGAGCAGGGGGGCCTTGGGCATCAGCGCGGCCTCACGACCGAACCCCACTTCACTCAGAGTACCAGGAGAGCCACACTGCATTTGTGGAAGTCACAGACCTCACTGAGGAGGTTCTGCTTCATGCTACAGGGATCTTCTCCTGACCCCGAACTCCTTAGGCATCCTCAGCTATGCTCTTAGATATTGCTCTTAGATATTGGGGGGATGCAGGAGGAGAGGGGCAGTGTGGACATGTGACCCCTTGCCTTCTCCCTCGGAAAAGAAAATCCTGCCTCCAGCCCACAGAACCACGATGACCTCTCCATGCCTTCTACAGAAGAGCTCCTCCTTCGAGACAAGTTGGGGCTCAGCAGGAAAGTTGGAGCAGAGTGTGATAAAGGTGCTGGTGCTGGGTACACTGGTGTCAGCAGAGTAGACTCGGCTGTCACAGACAAGGCACAGTCTGGGGACTGGGAGCAGCTGCCCAGCTCTGACTTCTGTGTCTTGACCCTAAAGCCAAGGAGAAGTGGGGAGGTTATTTGGGGACAGCCGGCAGGAAGGACACTCTGGAATAAGCAAAAAAGAGGCACAGTTCAGGGAAACAAACACCGAGTGGGCTCTGGCCTTGAGCTCCTGGCCCCCAGGGATCCCGGATGTGGAACCCAGTAGCCTGTTCAGGGCAGAGCCCCAGGGATAGCTTAAAGGAGCTTCATATTCATCAAGGCCCAGAACCTAGATGGTGCCAGACCTCAACAACTTGGGACCAAGTTTACCAAGATATTAAACAGTCAAAGGTTTGGCATGTGGGAGACACACCCATAAACCACCTCAGGCTCAACTATATAAGCTCATTTATTGGCCTTATTTCAGAGACCCATAAATCTCAAAAGAGATCAAAAGACGCAATTAGGGCCTGTAGCGCAGAGGTAGGCGGGAACCCATGACTGAGAGGTCCAGGCCTGCTTGGATTGGGTCTGGGCCTCCTCCCCCCAGGTCCCCAGTTTTCCAATAGGTTGGCAGTGTCACCCACAAACTGCCTCTGGCGCTATGCCATTTCATCAATGGCCAAGACCCAGAGACTATAAACTAAAACTCCCGAAAGAGACAGCCACAGAATGTCCAGACCCTGTGCCAGGCTGTCTTCACAGGGGCGTCCCAGAAGGTGACAGACCTCCCTGCCCCAAGGGACCCAGCTCCAGCAGCCAAAAACCTCCACAACATAACCACCACCACTCTCAAGGCCTCTTCCCACACGCTCTGGCCGAGCCTCACTCATGAGTGAAGTCCTATGGAACCCAGATAATGTGGAACGTTGTGTCCTTGGACTCTGAGCTCAATGGGACCAGGAGTAGAGATCTTCTGTCCGCATTCCCCTATCTCTGGCAACCCAGGGATCATGCCCATAAGCCACCTCCTGCCGGCACCAGATAATCTTGCCATTCACTACGGTCCAGATCACACAGCTGCTTCTCCCGAAAGGGAGCATAACATGAGTCCCCCATAACTATGCCACCGGACTCTGAGCTAGGCTGTTTCACACAGGGCGCCCCAAAGGGGTGTGGGTGAGAGCCTTCCCCACCCCAAGGGACCCAGCTCTGGCAGCCAAAAACTTCCACAACCCAACCACTGCCACGATCAAGGCCACTGACTACGCACTCAGGGCGAGCCTCACATGTGAGTAAACATATTCTTGGACATCATAAAACACTCCCTACCTATTCTACATAATTACCACACCACATTTGATGGATTTCAGAGAGTAGGCAACAAATCATAGAGGAATATATATATATATGCATATATACATATTTTCATATATATGAAAAGCTCACATCACCTTTGGGACAGGGATTGGGGTTTGGGATAGAAACATCCCAAATTTGGTGGTGGGAAGGTGTTAATGGTGGTGGGATTGGTGTTTGAGTATCGAATGTACTAAAAAATTGTGAACAAACTTATAGAATTTAAAAATTAAAAAAAGTAATGTGGAGTTTATGTCCAATTCAGTCAGCTTAATCGATGGCTGAATAAATAGCAGTGCTCCTACATTAAAAAAATTAATTGAATAACTGTGAGATAGACCATTACGAAACTGTTTATAATTGGATTTCAGTCATACAATGATCCAGTACCAATCCCTCCACTAGTGTACATTTCCCATCACCAGTGTCCCCTGTTTCCCTACCACCATCCCCCACCCCTGAACCCCCACCCTCCCTCTATGGGGGGCGCTTTCCTTCTTATTCTCTCTCTTCTTTTTCTTTTGTGCATTATAGTTTGCAATACAGGTACTAAGAGGTCACGGTGTTTGTTCAGGGCGTTCAGTACTTTTTATCAGGATGATAAGGCTGGAGTAACTTTTTAATTGGGTGGCTGCTTTGGAGTATGGATGTGATCATTGAGGTTTCCAGAAATACAGGGAGGTGGGGAGAGGTAGCTCATCCTGATCCCAAAAAAGCCTGGAGATTTCAGTCACAAAACCCACATACCCGATTTTTCAGCAGATTCTAAGTGAGGTCTGTCTTGAGATGGTCTAGTCAGGCTAGGGGTATGGTGGCAATTTTAGATTGTGGAACCAAGTGGCTACTTAGGGCTCTGCCTGGGAGGGGCACCAGACTAAACTGCCCCGCTCTGATTTACCCTCAGATCAGCCATGCACGATCTGAGATTAACTGTGGCTTCTGATCACTTTTGAGATTTATTTATGGGTCTCTAAAGCAAGGTCAGTAGTCAAGTTACACTGGTGGTGAAAGAATCCATATTAGGGCATCAAATTTTTGTGTACTTTAGCTAACTTGCAACATTGCTTTCTGTAAAACTGCTTGGCTGCTTTGCACCTGGGGGAGAGGGGACTTGGAAAGTGAACAGGGCATAACTTCTTTCTAAACCAAGTGTGACAGGATTCAGGTGTATTTACTGTCTCTGAAATGTATTGTCTCAGTAAAGCACCCTGCAGATTTGGGTAAAGGATAACTCAGGATGCGGGTGGTTGGGGGAAATTGCCCTTTCCTGGAATGTATTGTCTCACTAAAGCACCCTGCAGACTTGGGTAACTCAAAAGGAGGATGGTCAAGGGAGATACCTAAGGCTTAATGATTCCGGCTATAACCTTGCTTGTGCTGACAATCATGTACGTTAATGCTGATCTTTGAATCTATAGGCTAAGGAGTGAGGTACTTTTAAATGGATTGGTTAAGAAAGTATATGTTGTTACAAATCTATTGGCTATGAAATGCACGGGCTTTGCTGTAACGGCCAGTGAAGGCCTATATAAGATCCCCTTTGAAGAAGTTCGGGGCTCTCAGCCACTGCCTGTTTTTGGGGTATGCTGCGGAGCCCCAGCATGCTGGTCTAAATAAACCCCGTTTTTACTCCTGCAGGAATTGTGTCTATCTGGTCTCTCCGCGCCTCCCAGGGCTAGGGAACTCCCGATCCCAACAGTGGCACTGGAGTTGATTTTTTGGAGAGACTGCCAACTCTTCCAGCATTGGGATCCTCGTCCCAACTCCGGGAAAGCCTGGAAATTTCAGTCACAAAATCCACATACCTGAGTTTTCAGCAGATTATATCTTGGTGAGGTCTGTTCTGAGACAGAGGACTCAGCCAGGAGTATGGAGGCGATTTTGGGTTGTGGAAGCAAGCGGCTGTCAGGGGCTCAGCTTGGGCAGGCACCAGGTCCACCTGGCCCCCTCCCATTTACCTTGGTCTGTTCAGCAATGCATGGGTCCAAGATTAACTATGGCTTTTGATCTCTTTCGAGATTTATTTATGAGTCTCTGGAATAAGACCAATAAATAAGCTTGTATACATGAGCCAGAGGTGATTGATTTGTGGGCATGGCTCCCACATACCTAACTTTTGGCCATTTAATTTCTTGGTAAAGTTGATCCCAAGTTGTTGGGGTCCAGCCAAAGGCACAGTGGCAATTTGGGGGTATCAGGAAGCCTGAAGGCACCATCAGGCTGCTAATGCACTCACCCCGCAGGTACAGGTTGACCTGCAGGAGGGACCATACCCCCTTTAACAATGGTTTTTGAGTCTATGAAGTTTCCGACTTGTCTTTCTATGAAGTTGTGTATTGTTCATTCAAACCTGAATGAGAGTCTGGCTGGGTAAGAGTCAGGTAAGGTATTCAGTCATCGAGTTTTTTTCCCACTATATCCCACCACCGTCTTTGGACATGGAGGGTTTTGTCTGATAAATCTGCTGTTAATCTTAGGTCAGACCTTAGTTTTTAATTTTCTTCGTTAATCTTGTTGCTTTTTTTCTTTTTTTTTTTTTTTTTTTTTTTCCCCCTTTATTTTATTTTATTTTTTTTTAAAGTTGTAGATTTACAATTTTTTGTGCTTTGGTTTCAATTATACAATGATCAGATACCCATCCCTCCACCAGTGCCCATTTTCCACCACCATGGATAATATCCCTCCCACCCCCATCCCCCCATCCCCCCGTCTCTGTGGCAGGGCAATCCCCTGTGTTCTCTCTCTCCTTTTGGGTGTTGTGGTCTGCAAAAGAGGCATTGAGTGGCAAACATGTTCAGTCCATAGTCTACTTTCGACATGCATCTCCCCTCCTGGGAGGATCCTCCAAACATCCTTTATTTGGTGCTCCCTTCTCTATCTGAATAGCCCTTTCCTCTAGGATACCCGGCTGGCCTCTAAGTTATGGAGTAATCCTCCTGGTGCTGATCTCAGCTATTCTTGGGTATTAATCTCATACTTTGTTACTTTATATCCCCCAGATGAATGCAATCTTTCTATGTCTATCCCTCTCTTTCTGACTCATTTCGCTTAGCATGATACTTTCCATATTGTACCACTTGTATGTAAATTTCATGACTTCATCTTTTCTAAGAGCTACATAGTACTCCATTGTGTAGATGTACCAAAGTTTCTTTAACCAGTCATCTGTTCTTGGGCATTCAGGTTTCTTCCAGTTTCTGGCTATTGTAAAGAGGGCTGCAATGAACAAACAAGTGCAGATGTCACTTCGACTATACATTTTTGCCTCTCTGGGATATATTCCCAGGAGTGGTATTGCTGGGTCAAATGGGAGCTCAATTTCTAATTTTTTGAGAATCGTCCATACTGTTTTCCAGAAGGGCTGAACCAGTGGACATTCCCACCAACAGTGAAGGAGTGTCCCTTTCTCGCCACATCCACGCCAGCATCGGTTGCTTTTGTTCTTTTGAATTTGGGCCAGTCTCTGAGGTGTGAGATGGTATCTCATTGTGGTTTTGATCTGCATCTCCCTGATGATTAATGATGTAGAGCATTTTCTCATGTGCTTTTTTGCCATTCGGATTTCTTCTTTGAGAAAGTTTCTGTTCATTTCATTGCCCCATTTTTGGATGGGGTTGGATGTTTTCTTCTTGTGGAGTTTAACCAGTATTTTGTATATCCTGGATATCAACCCCTTGTCAGATGTGTATTCGGTGAATATCCTTTCCCATTCTGTAGACTGTCTTTGTATTTTGGTCACTGTTTCTTTGGAGGTGCAGAAGCTTCTTAGTTTAAGATAGTCCCATTTATCTATCTCTGTTTTCACTTGCTCGGCCAGTGGCGTGGCATCTTTGAAGATACCATTAGCTTCAATGTCATGGAGGGTTTTGCCAACTTTATCTTCAATGTACCTTATGGTTTCTGGTCTGATGTTGAGGTCTTTAATCCATTTTGATCTTACTTTTGTACATGGTGTTAGGCAGAGTTCTGAGCCTATTTTTTTGCATGTATCCGTCCAGTGATGCCAACACAATTTATTAAAGAGGCTTTCCTTACTCCACTTCACATTACTTGCACCTTTATCAAAGATTAGATGAGCATATGATTGAGGAGAGATGTCAGTGTATTCAACCCTGTTCCATTGGTCTGCAGTTCTGCCTTTGTTCCAGTACCATGCTGTTTTAATTATTACTGCTTTGTAGTACAGTTTGAAGTTCGGGAGGTTGATTCCTCCCATTTTCTTTTTCCCAAGAATTGCTTTAGCTATTCGTGGGGGCTTATTGTTCCATATAAATTTCAAGAGTGTTTGCTCCATTTCTTTGAAGAATGTCATGGGTATCCTTATAGGGATTGCATTGAATTTATACAATGCTTTCGGTAGTATTGCCATTTTGACAATGTTAAGTCTCCCGACCCATGAGCAGGGGATATCTTTCCATTTCCTCATGTCCTCTTTTATTTCCTGAAGTAGCGTTTTGTAGTTTTCTTTGTACAGGTCCTTTACTTCCTTAGTTAAGCTGATTCCTAGGTACTTGATTTTCTGGGGCACAATTGTGAATGGGATTGTTTTTTTCATGTTGCTTTCTTCTCTCTCACTGTTTGCGTATAGGAAAGCCATGGACTTTTGGGTATTGATTTTATAACCTGCAACTTTACTATACGAGTCTATTGTTTCTAAGAGTTTTTTGGTGGAAGTTATTGGGTTCTCTAAGTAGAGTATCATATCATCTGCGAATAGTGAGAGCTTGATTTCTTCCTTTCCTACGTGAATGCCCTTAATATCTTTTTCCTGCCTAATCGCTATTGCAAGTACTTCCAGTACTATATTGAACAGCAGTGGAGAGAGTGGGCATCCCTGTCTCGTCCCTGATCTTAGAGGGAAGGCTCTCAGTTTTTCCCCATTGAGGATGATGCTTGCTGTAGGCTTGTGGTAGATGGCTTTAATTATGTTGAGGAAGGTCCCCTCTATACCCATTTTGGCTAGGGTTTTCATCATAAAGGGGTGCTGGATCTTATCAAATGCTTTCTCTGCATCTATTGATATGATCATATGCTTTTTATCTTTTCTTTTGTTGATATGGTGGATTATGTTGATTGATTTCCGAATGTTGAACCATCCTTGCATCCCTGGGATGAATCCTACTTGGTCATGGTGTATGATCTTTTTGATGAGTAGTTGGATTCTATTTGCTAGTAGTTTGTTGAGGATCTTTGCATCTGTGTTCATCAGGGATATCGGCCTGTAATTCTCTTTCTTTGTGGTATCTCTGGCTGCTTTTGGTATCAGTGTGATATTTGCTTCGTAGAAACTGTTTGGAAGTGTTTTTGATATTTCAATTTCGTGGAAAAGCTTAAAGAGTATTGGGAGTAAGTCCTCTTTAAAGATTTGGAAGAATTCACTAGTGAATCCATCCGGGCCAGGACTTTTGTGCTTGGGGAGACTTTTTATTACCATTTCAATTTCCTTGATGGTGATAGGTCTGTTCAGGTATTCCAGGTCTTCTTGGTTCAGCCTTGGGAGTCTGTAGGAGTCTAGGAATTTATCCATTTCCTCGAGGTTTTGATGTTCCGTGGCATAAAGCTTCTCAAAGTACTCCCTGAGGATCCTCTGAATTTCTGTGGTTTCTGTTGTAATGACCCCCTTTTCATTTCTGATTCGGTTTATTAGGGTTTTCTCTCTCCCTTTCTTTGTGAGTTTTGCTAGAGGCTTATCGATCTTGTTAATTTTCTCAAAGAACCAGCTCTTGGTTTCATTGATCTTTCGGATTGTTTTTTGGGTTTCCATCTCGTTAATCTCTGCTCTGAGTTTTATTATTTCCTTTCTCCTGTTCGGGTTGTGCTCCTTTTTTTGGTCCTTCTCCAAGCTCTTAAGCTGTGAGGTTAGGTTACTTATGTGTGCTCGCTCCTCCTTCCTGAGGAATGCTTGTAGAGCTATAAACTTTCCTCTTAACACAGCCTTTGCTGTGTCCCATAAGTTTTGGTAACTCGTGTTCTCATTTTCATTCGTTTCTAGGAATCTTTTGATTTCCTCTTTGATTTCCTGTCTAATCCACTCGTTGTTCAATAGTGCACTGTTTAATTTCCAGGTGTTTGATTTAGTTTTCTGTTTTTGTGTGTGATTTACTTCTAATTTCAGCGCATTATGGTCTGAGAAGATTGTTGATACAATCTCTACCTTCTTAATTTTATGGAGGCATGTTTTGTGGCTCAGCATGTGGTCTATCTTGGAGAATGTTCCATGTACGCTTGAGAAGAATGTGTATTCAGCTTTTTGTGGATGAAGTGTCCTGTATATATCTACTAAGTCCCTTTCTTCCATTGTTTCCCTCAAATGAAGTATGTCCTTGCTAAGCTTGAGTCTGGTTGATCTATCAAGAGGTGACAAAGCAGTGTTGAAGTCTCCCACTAGTATTGTGTTGCTATTGATGTCTTTTTCCAAATCTATGAGTAGTTGTTTTAAGTACTTTGCTGGTCTCTCATTAGGTGCATATACATTTATTATTGTAAGTTCTTCCTGTTGTACAGATCCTCTGATCAATAAGTAATGGCCTTCACTGTCTCTTATGACCTTCCTCACTCTGAAATCAATGTGGTCTGATATAAGGATGGCTACCCCAGCTTTTTTATGGGAGCTGTTTGCCTGTAGGATTGTTTTCCAGCCTTTGACTCTGAGTCTGTGTTTGCTTTGACTATTGAGATGTGTTTCTTGCAGGCAGCAGAATGTTGGGTTCAATTTTCTAATCCATCCTGCCACTCTATGTCTTTTAATTGGTGCGTTTAGCCCATTGACATTGAGAGAGATTATTGTTATGGGATTTTGTCCCATTGTTATGTTAAAATTGGGTGTATTTGAGGGGCCTTTCTTGCCTTAAAGTAGCCCATTTAGTTGTTCTTGTAACCATGGTTTTGAGTCTATGAAGTTCCTGAGCTGTTGTTTGTCTGTGAAACTGTGTGTTGTTCCTTCTATTATGAATGAGAGTCTTGCTGGGAAAAGTATTTTGGGGGAGGCATTTATTTCATTGAGTTTTTTTACTATGTCCCACCACTGTTTTCGGGCCATGAGGGTTTCATCAGAAAAATCAGCTGTGAATTTTAAGGATGCTCCTTTGTAAGAGATTTCTTTCTTCGATCTTGCTGCTTTCAGAATTTTGTCTCTGTCTAAGGTTTTGGTCATTTTGATCAGAATGTGTCTTGGGGTATTTTTATTCGGATTTCTTCTAGCTGGTACCCTTCGGGCCTCCTGAATGTGGTCACAAGTTTTCTTCAGCTCTGGAAATGTTGTAGCAATGATGTCTTTGACAGTTTCTTCTTCATCGAGGTTTTCTTCCTGTCCCTCTGGGACTCCAATAATTCTTATGTTACCCCTCTTGGCTTCATCACGATCTTCTCTTGCCATCTGTTCCCGAATTGTGAGTCTCTTTTCCATTTTCTGCTCTTTTCGGGAGAGTCTCTGAACTTCATCTTCGAGCTCACTGATTCTGTTCTCAGCCGCTGTTACTCTGCTGCTGAGGCCTTCCACTGAGCTTTTCAATTCGCCTACGAGATTTTTCAGGTCTGACATTTCTGATTGCATTTTCTTCATTTCTGCCTTCAGATCCTCTTGTCTTCTATTGGCATTGGTTTCCATTGTTTCTTTTAATTCCCTAAGCATCCTAAGTAGCTCCCTTCTGAATTCCTTGTCAGAGAGGTTGTCTAACACTACAGTACTGTTGGTGTCATCTGGGCTAGACTCTTCAATATGAATGTTTGGTGGGCTTTTGCGTTGCTTTACCATTGTGAGAGGTGTGGTTTAGTCCTTCACGTTCAGTGTTACTATTCTGCTTGATATGCAGTGTGAGTTAAGATAGGCTTATGAGTTATTGGCAACTGTATTTCTAGTGGCTTAGCTAAAATAGAGAAGTTTCCATCTAAGAAGTTAGCTTATGGTTCCTATGGCATATGTAGTGGGAAAATATTTCGCGGCCGCGTCAGCGGCCGCGGCTCCGGAAAGAGTCCCTGGCACTGGGCGAGGAGTTGGGAATGTCTCCTGTTTGGAATTGGAGCCGTTCAGCTTTGTTGCCCAGAGCTGGGCCTCTGTGCCCGTCCCACGCGGCTCAGGGGTTGAAAACCGGCTGTCTCGGGGCTGTTTCTAGCTGCGCGTGCCCAGAGAGGAACCCAGGCCCTTGGGGGCGGGCTGTACCTGTTGGAATTGGAGCCGTTCAGCTTTGTTGCCCAGAGCTGGGCCTCTGTGCCCGTCCCACGCGGCTCAGGGGTTGAAAACCGGCTGTCTCGGGGCTGTTTCTAGCTGCGCGTGCCCAGAGAGGAACCCAGGCCCTTGGGGGCGGGCTGTACCTGTTGGAATTGGAGCCGTTCAGCTTTGTTGCCCAGAGCTGGGCCTCTGTGCCCGTCCCACGCGGCTCAGGGGTTGAAAACCGGCTGTCTCGGGGCTGTTTCTAGCTGCGCGTGCCCAGAGAGGAACCCAGGCCCTTGGGGGCGGGCTGTACCTGTTGGAATTGGAGCCGTTCAGCTTTGTTGCCCAGAGCTGGGCCTCTGTGCCCGTCCCACGCGGCTCAGGGGTTGAAAACCGGCTGTCTCGGGGCTGTTTCTAGCTGCGCGTGCCCAGAGAGGAACCCAGGCCCTTGGGGGCGGGCTGTACCTGTTGGAATTGGAGCCGTTCAGCTTTGTTGCCCAGAGCTGGGCCTCTGTGCCCGTCCCACGAGGCTCAGGGGTTGAAAACCGGCTGTCTCGGGGCTGTTTCTAGCTGCGCGTGCCCAGAGAGGAACCCAGGCCCTTGGGGGCGGGCTGTACCTGTTGGAATTGGAGCCGTTCAGCTTTGTTGCCCAGAGCTGGGCCTCTGTGCCCGTCCCACGCGGCTCAGGGGTTGAAAACCGGCTGTCTCGGGGCTGTTTCTAGCTGCGCGTGCCCAGAGAGGAACCCAGGCCCTTGGGGGCGGGCTGTACCTGTTGGAATTGGAGCCGTTCAGCTTTGTTGCCCAGAGCTGGGCCTCTGTGCCCGTCCCACGCGGCTCAGCTCTTGTTGCTTTTGTATCCTACCTCTATCTATGATTTTCATCATTCTGATTAGGATGTGTTTTGGGGTACTTTAATTTAGATTTCTTTTAGCTGGTACTCTTTGGGCCTTCTAGACCTGAGTATGCACTCTTCAGCTATGGGAACTTCTCAGCAATTATGTCTTTGGCTGTTGCTTCTTCATCAGGATTCTATTTCTGCCCTCTGGGACCCCAATGATTCTTACATTGTTGCCTTCAATTCACTCTAGGGTTCTCTTGTCATCTGTGGGCTTATTTCAAGGTTATTGTTCCATCTTTTGCTGTAATCTGATTTTCTATATCTCATCTTGGAGCTCACTGATCCTGTCCTTAGCAGCTGTTACTCTACTACTGAGGCCTTCCAGTGAGTTTTTCTTTTTACCAACCAAAGTTTTCAGATCTGTAATTTATGTTAGTAGTGTCCTTATTTCTGCTTGTATTTTATTAGTGGTCCATTTCATTGTTTCTTTGAGCTTCTTATACAACCTCAGCAATTCCTCTCTAAATTCCTTATTAGAGATGTTACGTGTCTCGTTATTACTGGTTGAGTCTTCTGGGATTCAATAATCACTCACTGAATCTGATGAGGTTCTGCACTGTTTTGCCATTGTGACCTTTGTAGTCTGCAGTTTATTTCTTGTGTGCTGTTGTGTGGTTAGATGCCCACAGTTCGGATGTCTTTGTCTCTGTGCTCAGGAAGAGAGAGGCTCCAGGGTGCATGCACAAATGAGCTCTGCATAGCTCTTCTGGGGGGGGGGGTCTGGGGCTCTGGGGGTCCAAAATTCTCAGGGAGACAGTAGAATGGCAGCTCCATCTCACAGAGGAAGAAATGAGGCGATGGGGGGGAGGGGAACTTAATGTGATGACAGCTGGAACACAGGGCCCCTTCTCCCATGCCCCAAGGCCTAGGTACCAGCTGGCCTGCTCTGTACTGGGAAGCAGTGGGTGAACTGGAAGGGTCTGTTGGTGCATTGCTGTTCCATTATGTGAGGGATGTTTGTGTGCCTTGTGGTCATTTGTGTTGAGTCACTGACCTGTTTCTTTCCACATTAGCTGGTTCCCGTATCAGGTCTGGGTGCTGTGAGCCAAGAGGTTGGCTTTAGGGGAGCTGTGCAAATGCTTTTCAAGCCCACAGAGGGCAGGAAATTGAGCAACTGATATTCAGGTTCTAACATTTCTGCCCTCCCAACTGACCCCATAGGTCAGGATAAAGAACCAAGCACAGGTCCCAGGCGAACTGGACACAATACCAAAGAGGCGGTGTAAGCTACCTGGGTGGGTGGTGAGAGGCTCCTGGTTCTGGTAGCGCTGGGCCAGCTCCCTGTGACCCCTGGGTCCTGGTTCTGCCTCTGTGGACCTAGGGGGTACCAGCTGCTGGTCCATGTTTTGGGGTCAGCGCAGAGAAGGAAGAGATGGGCTGAAAGAAGAGTCTCAGGAACTAGAAAGAGGACAAACTCCAGAGAATCTGGGCATGGAGGGAGGGAGAAGCTTCTAGAAGATATCTGAATAAAGCCCTTCACTGAAGATGGATGGCATCCTGCATCCTAACTAGGAGCCCCCCAGAACACCCCTCTGGGAAGAGCGTGGGCATTAATTGCCTCAAGGAAAGGTTTTGTGGGAGAAATGGTCATTGTCACTATCCGCTCACCTGCCCCCTGGCAGACACACCAGAAGGTGATGTTGCGTGGCCCGCCACCACTTCACTGCAGAGAAGCAGAGTTGCTCTCATGTTTAACTGACAAGAGCAGGAGAGAGTTAAAAATCAGCAATGGCCAAGCTGAGCCTTGGAAATTCTCTATAAGCTAGTGTATAAATAAACCCTTGACAACTTCCCCCAACAGATGTTGATGGGATAATTGTGCGTAATTTGTTCATTTTCATGCATTTGATGCATCTGACTCTGGGTAACGAGATGTAAATACGCTTCACAGGATCACAGGCTGGTGAGTTGCAAGGCAGCTTAGAGGTGGCCCGCTAGAAGGAGGTGTCTGATGTCCATCCATGCATGGGATGGACACCAGGAAGACTAGATGGAGACCAGGAAGGCAGAGAGAAGGCACTTTATTCTTCGTTTTGTTTGTCTAATTAAAAAAGTAAGTAAGTAAAGGCCCTCCCGTTGTTCATCGATTTTCTTGAGCGGGCCCAGTAACGTCTCCATTGGAGACTTTGTTGTTACTGTGTTTGGCATATCGAATACTTCACGGGTAGCTTGCCAGGCTCTGCTGTGCGGGCGAGATACTCTCAGTAGCTTGCCGGGCTCTCCGAGAGGGGCGGAGGAATTGAACTCGGGTCGGCCATGTTGGCTGCGTGCAAGGCAAACGCCCTACCGCTGTGCTATCGCTCCAGCCCTAGTCTAATTACTATATCAAAATTATTCATGTTTGTTTCAGGCATACCAATACCAATCCCTTCACAGTGTCCACTTCCTTCCACCAATGTCCCTTGTTTCCCTCCAGTTCCCCAGCCCTTTAAATTTCCTTTCGGCACCCCCTTCTCCAGTGACTACTTCCCTCCACCTTTCCTGTCCTGTGGCAAGATTCTTGCTGCAGACCAGTTCTCTTACTTACATTGCCTTTGGGCATCTGTTGTTCCCCTGCTATATTTCTCTATATCCCACTTCTGTCTGTCCCTCTACTTCTAAACTCACTCAGTGTAAAATTCTCCAGATCCATCCACATAACAGCAAATTGCATGATTTCATCATTTCTGACAGACAAGTAGCATTCCACTGTGCGCTTGTACCATTATCTATCTTTTCTTGGGTACTTGGATTGTTTCCAGATTTTGACTACTGTGAATAGTGATGTAATAAACACAAGAGTGCAGATATATTTTTTTCTGTATTGTGTTTTTGGGCCCTTGGATATATTCCAAGGAGGGGAAATGCTGGGTCAAATGGAAGCTCAATAGTTTTTTGAGGAATATCTATATTGTTTTCCAGAAAGGCTGGACCAGTCAACATTCACCCCAGCAGTGAATGAGGGCCCTTCCCCATTTTCTTCATCCCCTCAATCAACAACACTGATTGTTCTTTTTGATGACTGCCAGTCTCTGGGGTGTGAGGTGATATGTCATCGTTTTGATTTGCCTGATGATTAGTGAGATGGAGCTCTTTTTTTATATGCCTTTTGTATTTTTTCTTTGAAGAAGTTTTTATTAATCTCTTCTTCCTTTTTGACGGAGTTGAGTTTTTTTCTCATAAAGTTCTACCAAAGCTTTATATATCTCAGATATTAATGCCCTTTATTGGATGAGTTATGGGCAAATAGTTTCTCTCAATCTGTGAAGTGTATTTGTCTCTGGCCATTATTTCCTTTGATATGAGAAGCTTCTTCATTTAATGCAGTCCCGTTTGTTTATCTTTGCTTCCAATTGCTTGGTCAGTGGTGTTTCATCCTTAAAGACACCTCTAGCTCCAATGTCATGGAGAGACCTGCCTATGTTTCCCTCCAGGTAACTTATGGATATGGGTCTAATGTTGAAGTCCTTAATCCATTCTGATTTGACCTTTGGTCATGGCATTAGGAAGGAGTCTGTTTCCTTTCTTTTTGAAATGTGACTGACCAGTTTCCCTAACACCATTTGTTGAAGAGAGTTTTCTTGCTCCACTTCATATTTTTTCCTCCTCTATTGAAGATTGGCTGTATATCTGAGAATATGTGTCTGGATTTTCAATTCTACTCCATTTATCTGAGGAAGTTTCTTGTTTCTTGCTTGGATGTTCCTGCTCTTTTCCCCTTTCCCTCTGTGCTGCGGTAGAGGGGCTTTTCCATGAGACTTGGAGTCTTGAAGGTGGGAAGTGGGAAGTACTCAGACTTGCTAAATGCTTCTCTCACCAGCCTATGTGACCCACCTCCATCCCTCCAATAATTCTCACAGGCTCCCTGAGAGTAGGAGGTCCTGGACCCTCTGGGCTTTTCTAGGAAGAAGAGAAGCTCAATTCAAGGGCCATTCGTCCTGGCCAGGTCCAGGTGGGCATGGCAAGTGGGCCCAGTGTCTGCATCTCTCCAGGTACACCATAGAGAGTATGGTCTAGGAGTTGCCAAGATACATGCAGGGAGCACCCCGCTCCCAGCCAGCAGTCAGAGAGCCTGAGCCAGTTGGGGTGGTGGGGTGGCAGCTGGACAATTCTCTGAGCATCCTGCCTGACTTCCCAGACATGCTCTCAGGGCTGAGCCTGTGTGCCCTGTTGTGGGGTGAAGGTCATTGCCATAGACTAGGATAGAGCCTGGATCTGGGCAGAGGCCAAAAGTGGCCTTGTGGTGTTGGGAGGATCCTCCCAGGATGGAAGAAGCATGCTGAAAGTAGACTATAGACCAAACATGATTGCCACTCAATGCCTCTTTTGCAAACCACAACACCCAAAAGGAGAGAGAGAACAAAAGGGAATGCCCTGCCACAGAGGCGGTGTGGGATGGGGGCATGGGGGATGGGAGGGATACTGGGATCCGTGGTGGTGGAAAATGGGCACTAGTGGAGTGATGGGTTTCTGATTATTGTATAACTGAAACCCAAGCACAAAAATTGTAAGTCTACGACTGTACCTCATGGTGTTTCACTAATAAAATTTTTTTAAAAAGTGACTTTGTGCTTGTGGACTGGTCATTTAAGGGCAAAAGGGGTCCCTGAGGATGAGCATGAAGCACCCCACACTGAGAGTTATCCTCTCTGATTTCTGGTCTAGAGAGATGAGAAAGACCACAAGGAGAGATCAGCAGCGAGTCAGGACCTTTCCTGCAAGTGGCCTTGCTCCCCCAGTCCTGGCCACTGTCCTGTTCCTCCTGCACACCAGCCACTAGTGTAGTTCTGACTGTTCTACCTGGGGATGGGCTAGATTCTACAGAAAAAGACTAGATCCCACTAGAAAGGGCTGGATCACACAGGGAAGGGATGGATCTCAGGGATAAGGACTGGATCCCACAGGGGAGGGCTGGATCCCATGAGGAAGACTGGACCTCATGTGGAAAGGCTGGCTCCTGTGGGGAAGGACTAGATCCCTTAGAATGGGCGGGATCCCATGGGGAAAGACTGGATCTGGCAGGAAAGAGCAGGATCCCACAGGGAAGAACTGAATCCCATGGGTAAGGGCTGGATCCTGTGGGGGAAGGGTTGGATCAAAGGGGAAGAGCTTGATCCCACAGGGAAGGGCTGGGCCTGGGAGACAACCCCCTGCCTCTAAACACCTGCGCACATCTAGGCATTAGTGGGTGCTGACATGTAGGGAGAAAGATGAACATTATCTCTTGACTTGAATACATCAATGTCCACATTTCACCCAAGGGCTGCACAGTGAAAGTGCTCAGGGTTCTCACCCACAGAACCCAGATCAATCAGCACAACCACCTATAGGGAGCCAGAATCCAGTCTGCAGGATCTGAAGGGCAGGGGACAAAAGAACAGGACAGTTTAGGCAGAGGGAAATGTGTTCACTAATGGAGCAAGCACTGGGACCTGGACTCAGTGGGGGTTCCAGAGGGAGACCCGCTGAGCACTGAGCTGGTGAGTCCTTCACTGTGAGTCTTTGGGCTGCTGAGGCAGGACGTTTCTACTCTCTGGAGACACGTCTGTTCTGGTGGTGGGTGAGCAGGAGCTGTGGCTGGGCAGGGCGTGGGCTGTGTTTGCTCTGGTCTGAGTCTTCCAAGAGAAGGGTGTGAGATGGACATAAAAGAATCAGAGCTTGTCCTTAAAGAGCGTGGTGCAGCCAGCCCTGGGAATAAGCGGCAAAACTGAGTGGCCACGGGGGTCCCTGGGGTCTCCTGGGCACAGCTGATGTGACAGGGACAGGGCCAGCCTGCCAGGCACCTCAGCTGTGGGCATCACAGGCACCTCTGGGGGCGGAGGTATTTTCTGCTGGACCCTGGCACTCACCTGTGTCCACAGGGCCCCAGAGCCTGAGTCACAGCAGTCTCCTCCTGCAGGGGGCCACTCTTCCACCTTCTTACAGTGAGTCCCAGAGTCCTGGAGTCACAAAGTCCTGGAGCCCAGAGCCTGCAGAGGACATCAGGACCCCAGGCCATGCATCAGGGGCATGTGTCATAGAACTCGACGCTGAGACTACTGAGTCCACTGCACGTCCGAGAGCTCATAGAGAAGGAGTGGTAGAGCCCACCTGGACTGCTGGTTCACCCTGGAGCCAGCAGAGGGGCACCAGGGCCCTTTGTCACAGCTCCTGGCACCAGGATTTGATTAGCAATTGTCTTTCACACCCTGTTGAGAATGTGTCTTCACTTCCTTGGATCACAGAGTCCAAGTGTCAGGAATGGGAAGGGCACTGCGGTGAGTAGGTCACAATCTCTGGGACAGGTCACTCAACAGACACAGGGACCAGGCATATGATTTTGTGACATCATGCTCATGGACTTCACAGACCCCGCTATCCTGTCCACTGGGACCATCCCTGAACCGACCAGGCCCCTGCAGACTGGCACAGTCGTGGATTTTGGTACTGCCCTGCTCTCAGCCAGGTGCCTCTCCCCCCACTCTTGCTTGTGATCCACAATTTGGGCTCAAGAAGAGCATGGGATTGCTTTTCGGGTGACGTCAGCTCCAGGTGACCCCACAGTACCCCGTGTGTAAGAAGACAGGAACACAAGGGCCAGGGCCTAGGATGGGAGGAGGATCAAGTGGCAGATGTTGATTATTTCCTGCTGGACAGGGGAATGATGGGGATTAGTAGGTGCTTTCTGCACCCCTAACTTAGGCTGGTAGCAGGGAAGTCTCTAAGGGATGTGATCACTTGATCACTTGACTTCCCATTAATCAACGATTTGCTTGAACAGGCACCAGTAACAGGGGTCCCTGATTCTTGACCTCAACGGAAGTTGGAATTCCGGATTCTTTCTCTCATTTGAATGAAACGTGATACTCCAAGCATAGCTCTTTTGATTCCTCTTTGGGAGACCCAAATAAAGTTCTCATCCTGTTTTCGTAGGGCCCAGGTCTCTGAGGCATATGTCAATGTAGGAAGAACAGTGGAATCAAAGAGATGTGCCGGGAGCAGGAGGTTCTTCGTCCTCTTAACTATTTCTTTGACGCTCTTGAAAGCATTCCAAGCTGCTCTCTTCCTTCTGCACAACCCTGGTGCCAGATCATTCGTCATGTTGATTTCTCGACCTAGGTACACATAACTGTCGCATTCAAAGATGGTCATTCCGTTGAGAGCAAATGGAACATCAGGAACAAGACTGTTTCTCATAAACACTGTCTTTGTGAGATTCAGCTGGAATCCGACCTTTCCACACTCGCAGTTGAAGTCGGCCAGCAATTGTGCCGCTTGGCTTATGTTTGGTGTTAAAAGAACAATGCCATCAGCAAAGTGGGGGTGGTGTAGTTGCCGACTGTCTATCTTCACTCTCATTCCTTCCCATTCCAGTTGTCACATGACGTTCTCGAGGGTGGCACTGAAGAGTTTCGGTGAAATGGTATCACCCTGCTGATCCCCTCTCTTGATATGGATGTTCACTTCTTTTTAGAATGATGAGATACTGGTAGTGAATCAGTAATACAGCTCACAGAGGATCTTGATGTATTGAGTTTGAATGCCCTGATTGGCTAGGGCTTCGATGACCGCTTCCCTCTCAACAGAATCAAAGGCCTTCTTTAAATCAATGACCATTAGACAGAGCAGCATCTTGAATCCCTAGAAACCTTAAAGAGCTTGGTTATTGTGTGGATATGGTCAATCGTGCTGAATCCTTTACAGAGGCCAGCTTGCTCACATGGTTGTCCTTCATCTAGTGTTCTGCCAATCCTATTCAGGATGAAGCAAGTGAACAGTTTGTAGATGACAGACAATAGGCAGATTGGGTGATAGTTGCCAATGTCATGGATGTCTCCCTTCTTGTACAGTAGCACAGTCCTGCTGGTTTTCCATTTGGACGGAACCTTGCATTCAGACAGGTAGCACATGAAGAGCCAAGCCAGTGTGTTGATGAGTACTGACGGCAGGTTCTTCAGTTGTTCAGGTCTGACCTTGTCTGAGCCAGGTGCTATTCGTTTCTTTACCGATGAAATGGTGTGTCGGATTTCTGAAGGGAGAACTTTGGGAACAACATATCCATCCTGCAGAATTTGGCATGTGGGCAGTTGGACATGGCTATCAAAGAGATGGATAATCATGGATAATCAATAAGTCATGGATAATCTTCTCCATTGCCCTTCTGGAAGATGTGATGTGAAGCACAAATTATTCGGCATCTCAAGGAAGTAGAGTGAGTGACATTCCTCAAAAAATGAGCAGCGGAGAAGCTCCATGTTGGAGCCCAGGCTTTGCACCAGGAACTCAGGCTCTTGGTCCACCCCCCTCCCCTGGCACAGCTGAATGAGGAGAAGACTCCAACAATGCTGTTAAGTGAATAAATACAAAAGAACAAACATTGACTTGCTGAAGTTCTAGAGAAAACAGCTCCTCCCATTTTCACCTTGAAGATCTTTATGCTCCTCTTCCCATTACACATCAGAAATGCTGCTCAGTCTGTCCAATCCACTAGTCTAACCTCAAAATCAGTATGTTTAAAATTCTTTTAATATTTTAAGAAACCCAACACATTTCAGGATACAGAGCACTCCCTGTTCCACCAAGAGAGCTCCCCCTCTGCCCTGGGTGCTGGCCCAGCGTTCAGATGCAGAGTCTGGAAATGTTTGTACACGGATCTTCAGGATATTGCTTAGACTGACTTCATGCCCATATAAGGACTGGGAGATGGCTCAAGTGAAGACCACATGTCTAGTGTGTGCCAGGCCCTGAGAACCCTGGCACCATGTGGCTTTGGTGGTCCTGAGGACCACTAGCTGGAACAGTGCCAGGAGTGGACCCTATTTAGAAGAAGCAATAGAATGAGGGCCAGGAATGGTCCTACAGATCTTTCCTGCCTTGCATGAGGGCCAGAGCTGGATTCCTGGCACCACTCCACATGCCAGGTGACAGTTGGTGTGGCCTCCAGAAAGTGTGACCCAACCCTACAGCCACATGTACAAGCCCCAGATAGTAGGCAGATGCACACAAAGTCCACCCAGTGTGGCTGCGACTACCATGGGTGAAGTGTGCCAGCCAGCAGCACTCGCACTCCTGACAGGCAGTGACCATCTTTGGGCCTCAATCACCGTTACAAAAGGAAGGGCATGAGGAGAAAACAGGAATGGGTACCTTGATTTTACTGTATATCATTTGTGATATGAATTTCTCTGTCACAGTGATAGGACATCCAAGTATGTGATTTTGTAATTTAATAGATATTTGACATTTGACCTGGAAATTCCTAGAGTCTAATTCTAATTTACTCCCTGTGGGTTCACGGAGACAGAACACTGGTTCACGGAGCAGGACGAAGGGTGTCAGACCCACTTTTATTTGCCTATCTGACGAGCACTGCATTATCTTCATGAAGGAAGAGCAGTGTTTGCATTTTAAATAAAAAATTTGAGCCAGTGGGTCTTGTTCATACTATCAAGAAGGAAACGAGTCATTATTCATTAAAATTAGGGTTGGATGGTTTTTTCCTCTCTACTGTAGAGAACAGTCTGAGTTTTTGAGAATTGTGCATTTTGGATGTTTATTAATGCAAGAGGAGGGCTGAAGAGAGGACAGCAGGAAGGCGCTTCCCTTTTCCATGGCCTACCTGAGTTTGGTCTGCAGCACCCCATAGGGTCCCCTGAGCACCTTTAAGAGTGATCCCTGAGCAGAGCCAGAAGTAAGTCCTGAGCACCACCCAGATCAAAATTAAAATAAGAAGAGTAATTCTGTGTCCTAGTGTGAGAAGTGAAATTGATTCCAAAGGAAAAGGAGTGAAAGATACTGGCTGAAGAAGGCATGAGTGGGATACCAGCAGCTCAGCAGGATTTAAGTGCTTAAGCTCCAACTCCTCTGGATGAAGGAGCCTCCTGCAGCCCTCCTGCCCCTCTCAGCACTCTGGGACCTGGGGCAGGAAGGGAAGGGGGCAGGGAGGCACCTGAGGCAGGGGGCAGGGAGTGAGAGGAGGCAGGGATAGGTGAAGGGAGGGGCTGGCTTAGGGATGAAGGGAGAAAGGAGGAGGGAGCAGCCAGGGCTCTGGTGGGCTGGCGGGAGTCAGGTAGCAGGACTAGGAACAGGAGTCTGGTCCAGTCTGGACAGCTCCTAGGGGAGACCACCTGTCCCAGGCCCAGGAGTGGGGGTTAGGGCTGTGCTCTGGACCTGCTCCCATGGCCAGTTGGGCAGAGGAGGGAGGAGTCTGCAGGAGGACTTTGGCCCTTGACGTCTGGAAAGACCTCTCCGAGCTCCTGTTTGACTTTCTGTCTAGAGCCCCCCAGACTGACTCAGATCCTCCTAGGGGTGGTGGGGTCAGAACGCCGAGGGACAGATCACCGGCAAGCCCCCTGCCAAGGGCCTGGCTCTGCGCCGCGGTGGTCACTCTGAGGCCTTCTGGAGTTGGAGCTGGGCCTGGTGTCTGCCGTGGAGCAGCTCTTCCATCCAGCCTGTCCAGCTGTGGGTCTAGTCTTGGCCGAGATGCCTTGCAGACTCCTGGGGAGCACAGCCCACCAGGTGTCTCTAGGTTTCGGGGAGAGGGTTTGGGTTTCTGCAGAACCAAAATGTGGCACAGGTGGAAGCTCAGGGCTGAGAGGCAGGGCCGAGTTCTCTTGCTCGCTCCCAGAAACACCACGAACATGAGAGAGAAGCCTCAGACACTGACCTTGAACTCGGGTTTCAGACTCAGGGCTCCCTCAGACAGAGCTGTCAGACTCACAGTCTCAGGAGCTGGTGCCAGGCAGTTCTGACTCTGTGAGGACACAGATCAAGCCTGGGGTCCTCATGGAGGGCACCTGTTCACCTCCCCCCACCTCAGGGGCCCTCACCCCATCACTGTGTTGGTCTTCACTTCACTGGAAGTCGGGAAGTCTCTCGGCAGCTCCTGACCCCGGGCCATGTAGGTCCTGCCTCCAATGGTGGTGCTGGTGGGCAGTGCTGAGAGGCCAGTGAGAGCCCTGCCTGCCTCTGTGCCCTCCCTGCCCTCCTCCAGAGCCATCTGAGCTGGGCCTTCTCAGCCCATCATACCCATGAGTCCAGCTCTGTCCAGGCCAAAGCGAGGGCCCGCGGGCGGTGCTGCAGCTGGTTTTGGGCACAGCAGGGTCTGGCCCAGGAGGTGCGAGCTCAGACAGGGAGAGGGTTGACTGGTGACCTAGGCCCCGTCACCCTCAGTCCTCGTCTAGATCACGCTTTCATTTCTGGGTTTGTAGGACACCTGAACCAGAAGCACCTCCCCGGCCCTGGGGGGGTGGGGTGCCCTTCCACTCGGGGTCCTGGGGAGGGCTGGGCGGCTCCAGGCCCCAGGAGGCAGCAAGGCTATGTCCCCAGGTCCAGCGTTCAGGGCCAGATGGGGGGTCCTCAGGGCCATGCTGTCTGCAAACAGTCTCTGTCTGAGCCCGTCAACCTACCTCTGACCTGGAAGTGACCCAGGCAGAGCTGGCCTGGGCCTGAGAGACCTGTGGCTTTCATGGGATGAGTTTCTCCTTTCCTTCTTGACACCACACCATTTCCCCATCCCACCCCACCCCATGCCTGTGTCCTCCCTCATTCCTATCCCTCTCTGTGCCTGTGCTCTCCCCCATTCTGTGCCCTCCCCTGTAACTCTCCCCCTTCCCCCATGCCTGTCCTCTCTCCCTGTGTTGTTCCTCCTCCTGCTCCGGAAGGGCTCCGTGACCCTTTAGAGCCAGCTGTGCCCATTTCCTGTTCTGTTTTCTGATTCTGCAGGTGTCTTGCCGAGATGTGGGGATTTCCTACCTCTAGGGCCCCTGCAGGGCAGAATATATACCTACTTCCTGCAGACTTCTAGAAAGAAGGCCACAAACATGCACTTATTCTAGCCTCGGTGTTACCACCAACACACACATGCATAAGCATACACACACAGAGACAGAGGCACACACAGACACACAGAGACACAAGCACAGATATACACACATGCATACACATACAGACACAGAGACACACAGACATAAACACAGATATACACACCCAGAAACAGAGACACACACAGAGAGACACAAATACAGAGACACATGCACATGCATACACACATACACAGACAGAGATGCACACACAGAGACACAAATACAGAGACACACACATGCATACACACAGAGACACACACATAGAGACATAAACACAGACATACACACCCAGAATCAGAGATACACCTAGAGACACACGGAGACACACAAACACAGACACACGTGCATACACACAGACACACGTGCACACACACAGACACAGAGACACACGCAGTAACATAAAGACACAAACACAGACACATGCACACACAGACAGATACACGCACCGACACAGAGACCAACAGAGACATACACAGATACATAGAGAGACACAAACAGACACACACACATACGTACACACACAGACACACGGAGACACAAACAGACATACATAGAGAGACACACACAGACACACAGAGCCAAACACAGACATACACACAGACTCATACACACAGACACACACACACACATTTCTCTTTTCTCCTCAGTTCCCATCACATGTTTGTTTCTAGCAAGGCTAACATTAGAATCGCATGCTGTGTTCTCAGCCTGGACAAATGGCGACCTACTGGATCTCTGCAGGATTCTCTCTCCTCTCTGGTCCCTTGGACCCCACCCCGTGGCCATCTGGACAGAAACCTGGCATTTTGTTATTCAGGAGCATTTTATAATGGGCAGTTTCAGCTGCTGAATTCTGGCATTCTTTTTGAAAACTTAGGACAGCCTCTGGGCTAAGGAAAAGAAAGCGAAAAGGCTGATTGCCTGGTTGAACTGACACTCCAGGAGCAATATGTGGCAGCTACACGTGATGCTTTTCCTCAGTGGTGACAATGCAGGCAAAGGGGAGCGGCCCTGCGGACAGAGCTAAAGGCTCAACATTGAGCCCAGATGTGGGATGAGTCTACGTGATGCCCCAACTCCCAGTCTTGACTGGAACATGGGTGATGGACTGGCAGGGAGAACACCGTCTCCTGGGAAGAAGTTGGAAGCACGAGCAGAACATGATGGTCAGCACATAGGTATTTTCAGGGCCCTCGACCTGCTGACCACGTACCACCCAGAAAGGAAGCCCGGGGCAGGAGGAGAGAACCACAGGGGCCCCTGCACAAGCGCTATTGGCTTGTGAGTCACCAGCCCTTGATCTGAGACTAGAGACTCTGTGGAACGCCAGGCAGGTCCTCTTCTTCAAAATAGCAGATGGGCTCTGAAGAGAGGCTTCCGGGTGACTGAGGGAAGGTACTGTGTGTGTGTGTGTGTGTGTGTGTGTGTGTGTGTATGTGTGTGTATGTATGTGTGTGTGTGTCCCTGAGGCACTGTGTATTTGTGCAAGCTTAATGAGGTGCAGCTTGGTTTCCACACTGTGGGTTTATGGGGCACAGTGTCACCCCACACTCCATGTGTTAATGGGGTTCAGAGTCACCCCCACATTCTGTGTGTACGTGTTTTTGGGTGCTGTGACGTCCCTTCCTCCCAGCTCTCCCTCAGTGCTCCCCTTTCCTCTGCTCTCCCCTCCAGAGTCCGTGGGTGGGGTGGGGACCTTCACGTCCAGGCTAGTGGCTAGATCCCATCTTCTCCTTTGATCCCCAAAGGCCACCGCAGAACTCCAGATGCTCTAACCTTGCTTAACTTCCTTCCTTTGCTGTTTTTCGTGCTACACCCTCCTGTGCTCGAGCTCATGCCTGGCAGGGCTGAGGGGGACCATCTGGGGTGCCCATGATGAAACCAGGACTGCATCTCCAGACCCCCTGCCACTTTTGCTCTCTTTGATGGACACTGTGGGTTGGAGAGGCTGAGCCCCAGCTCAGGAACCCTGGTCTGACTTCTGTGCTGAGGCTGAGTGCACCTCAGTTGGTTTGTGGCCCAGCTGGTCTTGGGCTGCAGCTTCCAGCTGAGAACAGGGAGAAAAGGGGATACTGAATCACACTCCTGGCCCATCCTAGCAGCTGTGCAGAGTGAGGGGCTGGGGTGGAGGGTGGGCAGACACCACGCAGAAGAGATGGGCGAGCAGGTGGGGAGCAGGGAGAGGGTGTCGTGGCCCAGCACACCCAAAGGAGGGAGCAGTATCCTCTGTCCCACCATCTCTCTTGCACACACATGGGCGCACACATGTGCACTGAGAATTTCTCTGTATTTCAGTTTTTGTTTAGGAAGGAAAGACTGGAAGCATAAAAACATCAGGAAGATTCAACAGCTGCAAGCCTGCTAATGGTGCTTCCCCTCAGCCAAGCCCGGGGCTGCTGAGACACGTTCCGCTCCTCCCCCCTCACCTCCTCCTCAGGCTCTCCCCACCACCTCCATGCCCCCTTCTCCTTCCTCTACTAATACCCCTCACCTCAACCTCTGACTTTCCCACACTCCTTACCTCCACCTTCCCCTGTTCTCCTCTCCCCTCACCTTCTTCACCCCTCTCTTCTACTTGCTCCCCTCTCCTCCTCTTCCCTCTCCTCCTCCGATTGGCCCCTCTCCACACCCTCCTCCACACCCCCTCCTCCCTCCTCCAGGCCCCTCCTCTCCACTTCTCCCTTCCTTGTCTCTTCTCCCTTTCCTCCTCACCTCCTCCTTCCCCTTCTTCCCTCTCTGATCATCCCTTCTCCCCCGATCCCCTCCTCCCCTCCCTGTTCCCCCGGAGGCCCCCTCTCTTCCCTGTGCCCTCTCTTTTCCCAGAATGAAGACTCCTCTCTGGCTCATACTCAGGCAATATCAAGAGGCAGGACTTTGGGCTCAGGATTTGGAATCTTGCTTAACCCCTAGACAAAAAAGAACCGATTCAATATTCTTTCTCCAAGTTTCATCAGTCTGCCTTCGGATTTATTTCTAGGATCCATTTTGTGTTGGGGTTGTGTGTGGGACAATCAAATCTGCATTTCTGAAAGTGGGTGACGGCTGTGGGTTCCTTTGTGGAGGATACTCTTCCCATGGCGTGAAGATCTAGTTGTGAAAATCCAGTCAGAGCACATCTGGGCTAGTGCCAGATTCTCCCCAGGGTTCCCGTGACTGAACTTGCTCACTGAGACTTGAATCCATGGGTAAGAAATGCAACTTTGACATTTCCTTAGACATTTATAATTTATTTTTATCAAATTCTAAATAGCATCGCTAGTCCTTTGGGAATGTTTTATCAACTTGGGTAAAAATGGTGAGAAAATTGAATCATACAGTCTTTAGATAGGCCAGTTCCCACCTCTATTTAAGTCACTTTCATGGCGACATTTTGCAATTTCAGTGTGGTGAAGACTTATCTCTTTTGCTTGATTTCTTTCTAATTATTCCAAACTTTTGATTGCATTCTAAATAGTTGCTTAACATCCTTAACCTCTACATATTACATATTCATGACAAAATGCAATTTGATTTCTGGAGTGGATGCATGCTTTGAAATGACTTTATATTTTTACAATGGTTTTGACTGATGCAACGATGGGGCTGGAGAAATAGTTCAGGGCATAAAGTGCAGATGACTCAATTTCCATCTCTGGCACCCCATAAGGTCCCCTGAGCACCATCTGGAGTGATCTCTGAGCTAGGAGTAAGCCGGGGCACAGCCAGGCGTGGTCTCCCACATAAACACAACAGAAGCATGCAAGTAAGAAAAGTGTCAGCAGAACTTGCTACAATAATACAGAACATCCCATATCTCTCTATTCAGTTCCCACCCAGGCCCAGTGCTATAGAACGTGGACCTATCAGGACCATCCCCTGCCCAGAGCCGGCTGATTCACATGTACTTAGTTTCCCTAATGTCCTTCCATTCTGTCATCAACATTCACAAAGTCCCAGCACCAAGCATTCATGACTCCTTGCCTGTGATGACTTCCCCAGCTTCTGCTGTTCTCTTCATCCTGGTTGTGTTTTGTAGAACATTCCTTCATCTTGATCTCTTTGAGATCAGCCTGGAGTCCTGGATTGAGGAAAGTGGAGGATCTCAGAGATAAAGTGTCATTGTCATCATGCTGTATTCAGGTCTCTGCCCCCGATGCCATTGCTGAATGACTCTGTCATGCTCCCCTCCTGAAAAGTCTTCAGCTTCCTGTTTCCACATGGCACTCTACACGGGGTGTCTGCATGCCCCACTGAAAATGGGGCACCAAGACACATACCTTCTCCAACTTATTGGAGACCTGCCACATATTCCAGGCCACTTGCTTATCCAATCATCTATTTTTATTAATGTGGACTCCTGGAGATGCACTTTCTACTTGGAGGCAATCAGACTGACTTTTGTGAGTTGACTGCTCAGTTTTGCTTCTGTTGTGGTCAGCAGGTGTGTTAATTTGGCTTCTGTGTCCCATGCCATGCTCTATAAGGTGGGATGAAAGCTGAAGTTACTATCATCTCCTTAATTTGTAGGAGTACGAGATGCTTCAGGCTTCTCTTGTCTATTTCTCAGCCAGTCTGACACCCAATCCTGTATGTCTCCAAGGACTGATTTTGTGATTGGAGAAAGATAGTGCTCAGTACATTGATTTTTGTATGGTGAATATATATCCTGTAAGCTTGTTAAACATGCTCATTATTTCTACTACGCACTTTATTTTGTAATGTCTTTCTCTTATCCCATCCTCCAGCACACACCTGTTGATGCTCAAGAATCTTATTCCTAGCTTTGTGCTTAGAGTTTATTCCTGGCTGTGTACTAAGAGATAATTCCTCATGGTGCTCCATGAACCATATGCAGGAGGTAAACCTGGGTCTGCAGTGTGCAAGGCAAGCGCCTTCCTCTTGAATATCTCTCCCGCTCTGTAGTTGCTTTTTAAAAATATAGATAACCTCACTATCTCGGAAGAAAAGCATTATTCTTATTTCTGCTCAGTATCGAGCTCTTCATTTAATTTTGTTGCCTATCTAATGTCTAGAAGTTCTAAAACAATAAGGACCAGCTGTCTCTTCTTTTACTAATACTGCTGGTGGCGAGTATTCAATCTCTCACCATTAAGTGTGACATGAACGGTAGATTTTCCAAGATTCTTCATCAAGTTGACAGCTAAAAATTTTTTATTAAGAATAGATGTTAAATATTGTCAACATTTTTTCTGCAGTAATTGAGAAGATTATGCGGTTGCTCTATTTTACCTTGCTAAGATGGTGAACTGCTTGGATGGACTTTTGAATCAATTCTGACACGAACTGGCTGTGAATTAGAAGCTTGACCCCTCAAAGCTGTCTTCAAGTGGATGCCAGAGGCTTTGAGGGTCCCAAAGTTCCTTGTACTTCTGATTAACTGTCCACAAATCCAGAAAGTTCTCACAGCCTTCCTCAAATTTAGTAGTTTCTTCAAATGATTCGTTAAACCCAAGGAAGCCTGGTGTTATGATTCCAGTTTTACTGATGAAGGTCAGCACCAGCCAGACGATGAGGCAAAGAGACCAGGCAAATCTTTTGTTCTCTCTCCCTGTGGAATCAGGCCATTTTTGTGTTTTCCAGTTATTTGAGATAACATGCTGCATTTTCAGCCTGTTCAAAATATTTTCTAGGGGACAAAGAGTTGGGTACAGTAGGTAAGGTTGCCTTGTACCTGGCCAACCCAGTTTGATCCCCAGCACCCCATATGTTCCTCTGAGTCCCACGAGGAGTGTTCCCCTGAGCACAGAGCCAGGAGCAAGCCCTGAGAATTGCAGGATGTGGTCAAAATTTTTGTTTCCTAATTCTCATTTTTACTTTTCTTTGATCTAAGACATTTTCTCAAAGTATGTCAACTAGTTTACATGAATGCTTAAATGGAAAAATTCCACTGGTATTTCTGGCATTGGTTTTTAGTGTCATTTCAAAGAGATCAGCAAACATATTTTGCATATTACTTTAATAGTTTTAGTTGGTAGAGAATGGTTATGGCTTTTTTTATGTGATCTTAGAAAATGGATTTGGACTTTTTATATGATCTTAAAAAATATTGTGGGTATCACTTGTATCACTTGTCATCCCATTGGTCTTTGATTTGCTCGAGCGGGCACCAGTAACGTCTCCATTTGTCCCTATCGTGTGCTAGTGTAGCCCACTGGCATCTACTCACTCCAGGAACATGAAGCCTCAAACTGTTTGCTCAGGGTTTTGACGAAGAAGTTTGATCATCTCGTTGGTGGGTGGCCACGAGAGCTTTTGACGTCCTGTGGAATCCAGTCAGTAATGGCTCTAGTCCAGCGATTGTCTCCAAATCACATTATGTGTCCGGCCCATCTGATTTTCAATGCCTTGGCAAAGAAGACAGCATCCCTGATTCTTGATCGTCGATGGAGGTCAGAACTCCGAATTCCTTCTCTCACTTGAGTGAAATGTGATATTCCAAGCATAGCTCTATTGATTGCTCTTTGGGATACCTGAATAGCGTTCTCATCCTGTTTTCATAGGACCCAGTTCTCTGAGGCATATATTAGGCATTCGTTCTCTTACCAACATCTTTGAAGCTCTTGAAGGCATTCCACGCTGCTCTCTTCCTCCTGGGCAGTTCTGGCTCCAAGGTGCTCCTCATGTTGAGTTCTCGACCCAAGTACATATAGCTGCTGCATTTGGAGATGTTTGTTCCTTTGAGAGAAAATGGAACATCAGAAACTAGTCCGTTTCTCATGAACATTGTCTTCGTGAGATTCAGCTGTAGTCCGACCTTTCCACATTCAGAGTCCAAATTGGCCAGCATTTGTGCCACTTGGCTAATGTTTGATGTTATTAGAATGATGTCATCAGCGAAGCAGAGGTGGTGTAGTTGCCGACTGTCTATCTTCACTCCCATTTTTCCCCATTTCAGTCGTCACATGACATTCTCGAGGGTGGCACTGAAGAGTTTTGGTGAAATGGTGTCACTCTACTGAACCCCTCTCTTTACATCGATGATCACTTCCTTGTAGAATGGTGAGATCCTGCTAGTGAACCCATAATACAGCTTAAGGAGGATCCTGATGTACTGAGTTTGAATGCCCTGTTCGGCTAGGGCTTCAATGACTGCTTCTGTCTCAACAGAATCAAAGGCCTTCTTTAAATCAATGAACATTAGACAGAGCGGCATCTTGAACTCTTTCCAGACCTCAATGAGATTGGTTACATATGGATATGGTTGATCATGCTGGATCCTTTTTGGAACCTAGCTTGCTCTCATGGTTATACTTCGTCTAGTGTTCTGCCAATCCTATTTAGGATGACTCGAGTGAATTACTTGTAGACGACAGACAACAGGCAGATTGGATGATAGTTGCCAATGTTGTGGATGTCTCCCTTCTTGTACAACAGAACGGTCCTGCTGGTTTTCCACTGGGACAAAACCTTGCATTCAGACAGGTAGTGTGTGAAGAGCCGAGCCAGTGTATTGACAAGTACAGGTGTCAGATTCTTCAGGTGTTTGGGTGTGATTTTGTCTGGGCCAGGTGCTGTTCAATTCTTTACTAACTAAATGGCATGTCAGATTTCTGAAGGGAGAACATTGGGAATGACATATCCATCCTGTAGATTTTGGTATGTGGGCAGGTGGACATAGCTATCGAAGAGATATGAGTAGAAGTCTTGGATAATCTTATCCATTGCCCTTCTGGAAGATGTGATAGATCCATCAGGACATTGGAGGGCAGTCATCCTGTTCTTGTAGTTGGCAAAGGACAGGTGAGCAGTGTGAATACTTTACCTAGCTTCTGCCGCATCAGTCAACACTGCTGCTCTTCTCTCTTTGAGGTCTTCCTTTATAGCTTCTCTGCACAGCTTTGTGAGCTCGGATGTTAGCTTGTGATTGCCTGAGGCTTTTGCCGAACCACGTTGGCAAATGACCTTGAGAGTTTCCGAAGACAGGCATCTGTTTGTGGCTTTCCCACTCTCAGCATTCCTCCCAGTCATGGAGGTGCTGAACCAGTTTATCATATTCCTCATCAATGCTGTCAACGACGGCATCTTCCCATGTTGCTGCAACAGTGCCAAAGAGCTCCCAGTTGGTGGTAGTTCTGGGAGTTCTCTTCTTAAACTTTGCAGCCCTTTCTTCCTGCTCTATGAAGTAGAATTTTGCACAAAGGAGATGGTGGTCTAATCTCGTTTGGAATTTTGGGACAACAGAAACATCAGTCTGGCAAAATCGTCAATTGAATATAATGCGGTCAATTTTGTTGTGGAACCATCCACCGAGAGACTTCCATGTCCAACATTTAGATTTGGCCTTTTGGAACTGTGAGTTACCATGGATGGTCTTGGTCGACATGATGAACTCAGACAGTCTCTCACCCTGTTCGTTCCATTCTAGGCCATGGATCCCGATGTGGAGTTCTTCAGCTGGTCTTCTCAGTCCTATCTTGGTATTAAAATCACCAACAATGATCTTGTAGAAGGTGTGGTCTTCTTTATAGAACTTCTCCAGCTCCATGTAGAACTTCTCAATTTCTCCTTCATCATAATTGAATGTTGGTGCGTAGACAACAAAGATAGCAACTGCCGGCAGTGAGCCACATCTATTCAAGTGTAATCGTCCAATTCGGATTGTTAGGCATTTGAATGAATCAATGCTCATGGCCAAGTTCGTGTTGACAAGGACACCGACACCACCGATGCCTCTATTGTTGCATGTTCCGAGGAATAGTTCTTCTCCAGTGTCGAAAATGGCATGATGTGATCGATGCCTTCTCGTCTCTGTCAGACCAATGATGTTGTAAGTACTTCTGCTCTTGCACCATCAGGTCCTCAATGGATGCTTCTGATGCCAATATACGTGCATTGAAAGAACAGACAGTCATTTTAATCCTTCTTTGTTTTGGCAGCCTAGTTCGGCCCTGAGATTTTATCAGCCTCTCCTTGCTCATCCTTCTTAACGCTGCCGTATTTAGGTATAGTAGAAAGGAAATGCTATATTTTAGGGGTCTAATATTTAATAAAGGTCAATTAATCAACTAGTTGAGAGATGTTTTGAATCTTCCACATTTCATCAATTATTCTGATTCCATGAATTATTAAGAGATATTAAAATATTATGTTTTTTGAAAATTCTTTTTGCAGTTCTATGAGTTTTATTTCAATATTTTGAAGCACTATTATTAGATGTTAAAGGCTCAATATGGCTCTGTGGTCCGAAGTACTGACCGTTATCCTAGCAGAGCCCTTTTTTCTGGTAATAACCTTTGATATGAACATAATCACTCCAGCTTTCTTTTGACAAGGAGCAGTGGAATATCTTTTCCCTACCTTTTTTACTTTGAACATATTTGTTTCTTTACTCTAAAATGGATTTCTGGTTGGCAGCTTCAAAATGGGCCTTGCTATTTTTATCCAATTTGACAATCTCTTCTGGGTTCTTTATTCCTTTTTAAAAAATACTCACAAGACCAAAAAGTGTCATTTTTATTCTGCCTGGAAGATTTCCTCTAATCTTTCTTATAATGCCAGCCAGTAATTCAAGTGAATTACTACAGTTTTTGTATGGTCTTTTGTAAAAGTGGCCATGCCTTTGTTTTGGAAAGATAGTTTCACTAACTTGCAGCACCTAGAGTTGAGAATCACCTATCAGTACTTTTAAGATACTGACCTACTAAGAGTCAGTGCATTCTTTTCTCTGTCTAGTGTCTTTAGCTATTTTTAAGCATTTTCTCTTACTGGCTTTCAGCAGTTTTGAAATTTTATTTAAGTCCTTGTGCTTGGGGTTTGTTGATCTTGGGATACATGAGTTTACAGTTTTCATTAAATCTGAAAAAAATTTTGCCATTATTTCTTCAAATATTTTCTGTTCTCCTCCCATCTGCTCTATCTTGCAAAAAATCCAGTGCAAAACAAAAAACAAAAAAACAAAAAAAAAACAATGGTATAGTTGAAGTTGTCTCCAAGCTCATGATGTTTCATTAATGAAATAATACATATTATTTTGCTTGGTTATATATCTCCACATGAACATGCACAGTAACCTGTGAGGAATAAGACATTATGTTTTCCTTTCTCTCTGTGATTGGTTAGTTTCCTCTTATTCATTTTCTTCTAAGACACCTATAATCTATTGTTCATAATACAATAGATTTTGACTTCCACATAATTCAATTCGATAAAATTAAATTTTTTCCTTTAGACTAAACCCAAGAACCATCTTTTAATTCTTTATATTTTAAAAAATGGGCTATGAATGTAATTCTTGCTTTAGTGTCCATGTTTACTAATTCTAAAATCTATGTAAATTTTGCACTGACTGTAATATTCTCATTATGCTCTTATAAAAGTTAGATATTATTAGATATTGGATCCTTTTAACATTCCTGTCAATATTACTGGTCCTTTTTCGGGCTTCTATTTTGTTACTTAGGCACAGTTTGTTTCTCTGGCTCTTCCCTTTCCTATTTCTCTTCCTGGACTGAAACTCTATTTCATCTAGGGGTAATTACTTTCCACTACGGAGTCTGACCCTCCAGACTGATGCTTCTGTGTCCTGCAGTGAAGTGCCAGATGTGGTGAGCATGTCCAGTGTGAGGGTGGAAGCAGGCACTAAGTCCTGTTATAGGGCCTTGGGGCACTGCTGTCTCTAACCCTTTGGATTGTTATTTCCCTGATATTAGGTGACTTTCTTTTATTTTTTCTAGATGACATTTATTTTATTTTATTTCTTATTAGTGAATCACCATAAGGTACAGTTACATACTTACAACTTTTGTGCATGTGTTTCACTCATGCAATGATCGAGTACCCAGCCCTCCACCTGTGCCCATTCTCCACCAACAACGTTCATAGTATCCCTCCCACCCCCTCCATCCTTCCCCCCACTGCTCTGTGGCAGGGCATTCCCTTTTGTTCTCTCTTAGGTGACTTTCTTAAACCAAGCTCTAATGACCATGCAGTCAACCACAATTTGATACTGTGATGTGTGGAGTGAATCTCCTGCAAGAACTTTGACTTTCTCTTTTCAAGGCAAATACAATGAGCTTGTTAGCTGGGGGTTCCTGTCTAAGCCTTGGTAGTCTTTCCTCCAACACACAGACTCTGAGGGCTCTACACAGGTAGAGCAAGTGGAAAGGAGTCTTCCGTCTGCCATGGGGACTGGGCTTGAGACAGAAGCCTTGAACCCCAACTTCACTCATCAGTTAGATTGTGGCTGATTCATGCCCCTGCACCCTGGATGATCATAAGCAAGAATCTTCCACAGGCAGAAATGGAGTTTCTAGGGACTTACTGATTCTGGGTTCGTGTGTGTGTGTGTGTGTGTGTGTGTGTGTGTGTGTGTGTGTGTGTATGTGTGTGTGATAGAGAGAGAGTAGGTTTTCTTTGAAGGTAAAGCAATACATGTAATTCAATGAGACTGTTTACCCCTTATTTATTTTATTAAATTTTTTTTATTGAATCACCATGTTACAAGCTTTCATGCTTGAGTTTCAATCATGCAATGATCAAACACCCATCCCTCCACCAGTGCACATTCTCCACCACCAATCTCCCCAATATCCCCTTTCCAACCCTCCCCCGCCTCCATGGCAGACAATTACCCCCATACTCTCTTCCTACTTTTGGGAATTATGGTCTGCAATACAGATACTGAGAAGTTATCAGGTTTGGTCCTCTATCTACTTTCAGCACACATCTCCCATCCCAAATGGAGCCTCCAACCATCATTGACTTAATGATCCCTTCTCTATTCCAGCTGCCTTCTCCCCCAGCTCATGAGGCAGGCTTCCAACTATGGGGCAATATTCCTGGGCCTACCCCTGGTTTCTTGCTTTTTTCTTTGCCTCCATGGCTTGGGCAGGAGGCTGGGAATATGACAGAAGTACACTTGCCTGCATATGCAGGGCCCCAAATTCCATCCCCACTACTGAAGAAAAAAAAGACAGGTTAGGATTTTAAGTTGCACGCAGCCAACATGGCCAACCCGAGTTCGATTCCTCCGCCCCTCTCGGAGAGCCCGGCAAGCTACCGAGAGTATCTCGCCCGCACAGCAGAGCCTGGCAAGCTACCCGTGACGTATTCGATATGCCAGACACAGTAACAACAAAGTCTCCAATGGAGACGTTACTGGGCCCGCTGGAGCTAAATCAAAGAGCTCAGAGGGGATGTTCTTGTCTCCGTCTCTTAGTAGCCTTTACAAATGACTGCAATGTCAGCTGCAGGTTTTCTTTGTATATTCTACAAATGACTGAAATGTTAGCTGTAGGTTTTGTTAACTCGCTTGCTCTTCCTCTTATCATCTGAGAACTTCTCCTTTTAGCCATGGTTACTTGAATGTTTCCTCAATACAGTTGTGGAAATTTATGAAATCATGTTTTCCCCTTGGGATGACAGTATTTTCCCCTTTCCACAAATGATTTGATAAATTCTTGGATTGATGAATTTAATAAATAGCAATACTCCTATATTAAAATAAAAAATAATGATGATGATTTGCTCGAGTGGGCCCAGTAATGTCTCCATTGGAGACTTTGTTGTTACTGTGTCTGGCATATCGAATACTCTCGGTAGCTAGTTTTTATGACATCTTATTATCTCATTTCTACTTTGGACAAACTTGCAGGCTATCGAATGTAGCCTGCCCACAGGGCAGAGTCTGGCAAACTCCCCGTGGCATACCAAATATGCCAAATACCAGTAACAATGATGGGTCTCATTCTCCTAAAGAGCCTTGAATATAATCTCAGGGCTAGGATGAAAGAGACATTACTGGGGCCTGCTCGAGGCAATCGACGAATAACAGGATGATGAATGAATGAATGAATGATGATGATTGGGCTGGAGCGATAGCACAGTGGGTAGGGCGTTTGCCTTGCACGCGGCTGACCTAGCTTCAATTCCTCCATCCCTCTCGGAGAGCCTGGCAAGCTACCTAGAGTATTCCGCCCATACAGCAGAGCCTGGCAAGCTCCCGGTGGAGTAGTGATATGCCAAACCCAGTAACAAGTCTCACAAGTTACAGGTGCCCGCTCGAGCAAATCGATGAACAATGGGAGGACAGTGCTATAATGCGACAGATGAATTTAAGTGCACTCTGGGAGTTGTTTAGGTAAATCCAAACACAACATCAAGATCACATTCCTTTGTGTATTTATGTTGTTGTGTTTGCTACATTCCGTTTTTGCTAGCGTGCTCAAAGACTGTTATGTCCACTTCATGAAAAACACATTTTGTAGAAATTTTATTTAGAACAATTTTATTCAGTTGTAATATTACGATAATATATTACAATTTGATTATTTTAATAGACAAGATTTTTCCAATTTAAAATTTTATCTTAAATTTTGCGTTGGTAAATTATGTCCTATAAATTAATCATTTTATTTCAATTTTCAAACTTCTTGGCACAAATTTATTTGTAATAAGTCATTAATATTATAATGTTTCCAGTGTATGAAGGGTTTCTACTATTGTTTCCCTCCTTTATTTTAATTACTTTGGGTTTTTATTATCTTTTTCTTTCTCCTTAAAATCTAACTCTTTGAATTTTAGGTTTTTCTTCTATTTCTAATTTAAGAAGCACTTTTCTAATATGAGAGTAAAGACGAATTCCTTAATAAAAACATTAACTTCATAACACAGATTCTCATCCTTTATGCCCTCATTTTCATTTAACTCAATATTTTCTAATTGTCCTTCTAAATTTTTTCTTTAATCCAAGCATTACTTTGAACAACATTATTTGATTGCCTTGTATTTGTGTGTTCGATTATGTTATTTTTCTAATTTAATTCTCTTGCAATCAACAAATAGTCTCAGCATACATAACTTATTTTATATTTTGCTTTCAGGATCTGACAAATGTTCTATCAAACTGCATGTTCTCCACATATTTGAACAGGGGCATTCTTCCCACCCTTTAGTACAAGGTTTTATAAATTTCAATTCAATATGTTAGTTGATAGTGTTTTTCAAATCATCTGCATACTTATTGACTTTCTCTCTACTTGTTCTATTACTGAGAGGGGACTATTGAAATTTCTAATAATAATTACCTATTTGTCTATGTAATCTTTCTGTTCTGAGTATTTTTATTCATGTGTTTTCAAAACCTATTATTATATTCATACATATTTAAAGACGTTATGTCTTTTGAAGAATTTACCACTCGACTTGTCTTTCTGAAATGTCCCTGTATGACATGATGTTCCTGGTCTTGAAGTCTAATCTTTTTGATATTCATAGTCCTACTGCTTTTATCAGGATTAGGTTCTGTAAAATATATCATTTCCCATTCTTACTTTTAATCAGTGTCTTTACATTAGACAAGTATTTTCTCTTGACAAACTTGACTTAAATCCTGCTTTGTTATTCCGTGTAATTGTTTTTCTTTTAACCCATGGTCAGTCCTTAATACCCAACCTAAGTATTATTTTCTTTAAGCTCATGGTTTCTGTATGGCTATTTACTTTCTACACATCACAAATCTTTCCCACTCTATTTTCTAGTATTCTTGAACTTTTTAATTTCAAACTATTTTATTTTAATTAATAATTAAGATAAGTGTGTTTGTGTAGGTATGAAATGTTTGTATCTTTGGTGGTTCCAGTGTTACCATTCTATGTTTGTAACCAAAATGCCAATAACCCTCCATCCATAGTCTAGGATTTTTGCAAAGAAAATATTGAGAAACTTCACACACACTTCACATCATTTTTAGGCCCTTTAAACAACTGGCCTGAATGCTTGTCAAGCTTAGGAAGTTAATGCTTGTTTGGCATCTCTCACCACCTTTGAGCTTTGTTCATTTTTCACTCTATCTGCTTTGTCCTTGCTCTGTCCAGACACTTGAGGTAGTTATCGTCTCTCTTTCCTCCTATATGTGCTTTACTTCATGACTTTGACCTGCTGAAGGGTAATGAATGTACCTTCACTGGGGTTATTCTGACTTTTCCCCTCATGGTTAGGTTGAAGAAAATGTGTTTGTGATGATTTCCACCAAGACTCTGGACTTTTCTTCTGGGAGTATACAGTAGTAAGATTCACTTTGCAGTTGATGACCATTCTGGTATGACAATATCTCCTAGATTTACACACCACCAATTCACAATGTTTTCCTTTATAAATGAGCAGTTTTTGGAAGAAGAGCTTCAAAGGTCTCTATATAGGCATTGACTATAGCAATGACTATTGTATTGTTCTAATAAAGCATATTTTTCTCATCATATTTGTATTTATTTGCTATAATTATATAGTAAGAGATATTTTTTCTCAACATTAATTTATTAAAATTAACTCTGTCACCAAAATTAACTCTGTCACCATTAATTTATTGGGACAACTTTCCAAAAACTCTTCTGTTATTGATTTCTAATTTTATTATTATATGGTCTAGGAGAAAACATTTTATGATTCTATTTTTTTTGGAATATGCTATGGTTTAATGCTAAAACTCTGTTCCACCTTGGTGAGTGTGAATGCAAGAAAGCATATTTTGCTGTTGCTGGATGGAAGATTCTATAAAATCAATTGGGTCATGTTGGTTGACACTGATATCCAAGAAGTGTGGGAATATCTTTTATCAAATTCTTTCTACTTTACCAATTATTGAGAGATGAATGAAATTTTCAAATGCAATTTTGGAAAGATCTTATGTCTCCTTGTTATCCTATCAGTGTTAGTTTCATATAATTTGAAACTGTTGATAAGAGTATACACACTTGGGATCCTTGTGTTCATGGAGAATTGACTCCTTGACTATCATGTAACATCCCTCTTCATCCTGATAATATTTCCTTTCTCTGAAGATTAACATTGTCTGATACTCATGTCATCTTCCAGAGTGTCCTGGATTAGGGTTGTCTTGACTACTATTTTTGCTGAACAGTCCATTGTAACCGAACTCTTCAAATTTTAAGTCATTTTCTGATAAACAGCATTTAGTTGGGTCATATTAATGTTATACCGTTTAATGAAACTTACCAGCCTTTGTTTATTAACAGGCATATTTTGAGCAGGGTGTTTAATACTCAGAGATGGATGGGAAAATCAACAATATAGACTTAGGGTGACAGTATTGTCTGGATGCCTGCCATGAGATGGGCACAGACTGACACTGTTGCCACAAAAGTAAATTTTTCTGAGCTGGTGAATACTTGAGAATCAAATGGAATATTCACATACCACCACCCCCCCCCCAAAAAAAAAACCCACTCAAATCCATAAACCATCAGACGGTTAAGAAGTTAGAGCTGATTGTAAAGCCCAAGTGTATGGGTCTGTGTCCCTCCCCAAGTGTCCAGGCCTCTCCTTTTACCTGTCTATGTCATCACTTGTCCTGCACTGCCTGGTTCCCTGTAGGACTTTCTTGTTGTCTGCCACCTCCAGTGTCCAATGACCCATGTTCTCTAGCCAGTGTGTGCTTTCCTATTCTTAAATATTGCTGCTGGGCCTTTCTTGGACAGTATTCCCACAGTTTCCTGTCATGCCATCCAGCTTTCCTTTTAAGTTTCTAGCCTGTGTATGTCTGGGTGTAAGACCCCTGCGTGTTTCTGCCATCTGTCTGGTAGAATGAATTCTCCCTCACCCTGCCTTCTGTTTGGGTGTGCAACCTGCCCCCCTGCCCCCACACACATCCTTGCCCCACCTGACTCTGCAGTCTACCTTGGGTGTGGGTAGATGTGCAAGAAAAGCAAGGGAAGGGGGCAAAGGGAGACAGAGTAGGCCGTGGGGCTTCCTCTGATCTGCTATCTCCCACCCCCAGGCATCCCATTGTCTATTTTGATTGGAAACCTTCTTGATGGGCAAAATTTTAAGTAATTGACAAAATTAACTCTGTCACCTGGTGCTCTGTCCTTCCACCTCTGACCCTGTGGTCTTCTGAATCCAAAATCCAGTTCAAACAAACGAAAACACTTAAATATATTTGTCAAAGAAATGCTTATTTGGGTTAGTCAGTGTGATTTCCCCTCTTTAGAAATGTTGGGGGTGAATTCAGCAGTTTTTGTTAACCTTGAATCGCCGAAACATCTTGACAATGTATGTCAAAAATAGTTCTTTTAATAGTGAGTCAACACATCCTTGTTTCTAGGGCACATCTCTGGCACATCTCTGACAACAAACCCATCAGAGCATTGGATCACAGAATATGAAGCACTGTGAACTCATGAGTACTCAGGAACCACAGTGTTTGGGAGGAAAAGACACCCAGAAACCCAGTCTGGCATTTTCTCCTCTGCTCCTTTGCTCCAGATCTCCGTGTCTATAACGTTCTATGACAATGAAGCCATCTGCTTTATTATAACATCCCCTCTGCCAGAATCTTTCTTGACTGTCTCCCACTGCTAGCAGTTAAATGTTACAATTTTAGAATCTCCAGTGCTCGGTGAAGCTATCATTATTTCAATTTTCAGTGGTCAAGAGGTTTTTTATTTTTCCCACAATGGTGTGAAATGACAACAGGACAACAGCCCAATAATCTTAGCATAAAAGTGTTCTATTTTTGCCTTTTGAGTCATTCAGTGTGAACGCAGAGGGTACGGCCATCAAGCAGAGAGAAATATGAAGTGAAGCCTTATTTTTCAGAAGCAAATACATCAGCATCTCATCTCTGATCCTGAGGGCCAAATTTTCAGGAAGCCGTGCAGAAAGCAGAAAGATAGCAAGTTCATGGAGAGAGTGGCATGTCTGGGTTGATAAATAACTATATTTTATCTGCATTTTATGATCATCCCTGGGGGCTGATTGATTTCTCTCTCTGTAATATCCTCCTGCAGCTCTCTCTTTCCTCTGCTCACTGAGAAAAACCAAATCTGCTGATGTCTATCTGTGTGAAGCCACACTGGGCAAAGGTTTCACGTTAGATTTTTTGTTCTCGCAGAATATTGATTCGCAGAATTGGCTTTGCACTGTCATACCCCTCAGCTCATTTTCGTCCAAAGGCATATAACCATCATTAATGGGACATAGTGATTCTTCCCTTCTTTCCTTCTCCTCCTCCTCCTCCTTCTCCTTTTCCTTCTCTTCTCCTTCTCCCCCTCCTCCCTTCCTCCCTCTCTCCCCATTCTCTCCTTTTCTTTCTCCCTGCCAGACATGGTCCAGGCCAATACTGGATGATATAATACATGTATCCATTTTATTTCTCTTTGTTTATTCTAGTGTGAAATTGTTTTACAAATAATGATTTATTCAACTAGGACTTCCTCCCCTGGTTGGTAATTTGCGACATTTGTGAAGAGGCTAATTGAGCTCCCTTGTTATCAGGTTGTCCAGGAATTTTGTCAAACAGCAGCTCCCACACAGTCTCCTGCCCCTCTGGTAATCCCACAGTCGCTCTTCAGTGCTTTGCCTGAAGGGATGAGTGTAGTGTGTGATGTTGAATGCCCAGAAGCAGCAATAAGGCAAAGTCATATATTGTGGGACAAATCAGACATCCCCATGTTCCACGGACAGTTTATGCAAGAGAAAATCAGTGTGTCTAAAAAGTCAGAGCAGAATGGGAAAGTGTCTGGATCTGAGAAACTCCAGATAAATGCCCCAACACCCCAAGTCCTGAGACTGGGGCTCTTCATAGCCTCTTGAATTGGATTCCATCTGCTTTTGAGCTTTATTAAGACTAAACTCTTGAGTAGGCTCACACCCCATGAGGAAGGGGCAGCTGGAGAACCCCACTTGGCTGGGCAGTCCAGTGATTGGGTGAATTTGTGGATGTGGCAAAATTGGTCCAGGTAGAGGTCAGGGCAAGTGGAACTGCAGAGGACACAGTGAAGGATGAAGTAGGGCAGGAACTGGGACAGCCTGGAGCTGCCGTCGAGAAAAAGTCCCCACGTGGAACAGGGACCCAGACATGGCTGCAGTGGAACGTCCAGCTCTCAGGCTAGCACAGCTCAGGCGAAAGGACATGAACCAAATGGGTGCAGGACACAAGCCGCCATGAGACTCAGGGCCAAGATCAGCAGGAGGGATCAAAAGCTGACTCCCAGGCACAGGAATGCCAAGATGGGTGGATCTTATAATACAAACCCTGAGCACACCCTTGTGGTACCCAGACGGCAGGGCCTGGGCACTGAGCAGGAAGCACAGAGGGATGTGCTAGGAGCTGGATGGCCAGCTTGGACTCGTGTACACATTGGGCCCTACTTGAGCTTCCTGGGAGTGGCCATGGCCATGGCCATGGCTGGAATATTTCCTCAGGAGCCTCTGCTGTGCTGTAGTCAGTTGGGCGAGGTGACAGCCAGGAGCCGGTGCCAAGGACACTGCCCCTCACAAGGCAGGTCTGAAGCAGGATTCGTTTGAGCCTAGGAGAAAACAAAGTCTCAGTTCAGTTTTCAAGGCTCCAGAGGAGGCTGCAGCGGGGAGTGGTCTTGTGGTGGCTGGTGTCAGAAATGGCTCCACGATGTGGCATCTGTCAGCGAGTCTGTGCTGAGACACTAGAATCTGTGTGAGGCTGAGCAGCCATGGGCCAGCCCCGTGTGGGAAGAGCCCCAGCCCAGCCCTGGGCCCATGTTCGTCCTTGCCCAGGGCCATGGGGGCCCATCCTGCTTCCACTGTGCCTGGAGTTAGGCTCAGGTTCACCCCCTGTGCACACTTGGGCCTCTTTTAGTTTGTTTGTTTTGGGGGCTACCTGGAGGTGCTCAGGACTGACTCTTGGCTCTGTACTCCTGGTGAATTACTCCTGGTGATTCTTACGAGGCTGTAGAGGATGCCTGGGATTGAACCCAGATTAGCCACGTGCAAGACAAGCATCTCACTGCTGTCTTACTGCTCTGGCTCACACTGGGGCCTCTTTAAGACAGCTCAGACTGCCAGTGTCATGGACCAGGATAAGATCCCTGGGGTTTTCTTTAAGTTGGAAGACACAGCTTCTGGGGTTTGGCTCTCCCAGCAATTGGTCTGGCAGCCTCAGGTCACCCCCATCTATTCACAAACCAATAATTTGGGTTGATCCTTAGTGCTCAGTCTCATACCCACACCCTGTAGCAGTGGGGTGCCCGAGAACTCAGCAGCCCCCTAGGTTAGCTTCCTTGTGGTCATTACATGTGGATGGAGGTAACACTTTGATCTATTAGAATCCTCATGCATACAGCAAGAGAGAGTTGGTTCCTTCCTGTCTACACAGCAAGAAAGGGCTGGTTCCTTCCATCCACACAGCAGAGAGGGCTGCTTTCTTCCTGTTTTTACATCAGAGAGGGCAGTTTCCCTGTTGTCTACACAGCAGAGAGGGTTGTTTCCTTTCTGTCCACACAGCAGAGAGGGACTGATTTCTTCCTGTCTACACAGCAGAGAGGGCTTGTTCCTTCTTCTCTGACTTCACTGTATGGATATGAGCATAATGGGAACCCTCAGATCTGCACAGAGTCAGGGAACCCCAAAGACTGAGGAGGTCAGTGCCCGAATCCAGGCTCAACAATAGGAAAGCGCAGTCACAAATCCTTTAAGTTCCATTTGCTTCTAAATAATAAAGGCACTTGCACTGCTAGCAGCAAATCTTGCAACAAATTTGCATAAGAATAACATAAATACTGTATGAGAAAGGCTGTGTTTCATTAAAAGCTGAATTTTCTTAAAGAAGAGGGATTGTTGAGACAGAGACCAGTTATAAGGCTTTCTTTTTGTTTAGCTGAGGGGAGGGACCGTCCTATTTACATATTCAATACATTCTTTTTAAAGGCATCGATTTTTTCCTCTCTAATTATGGGGTTTTAATTATCAGTATAATTGTGTCCTTCGTAGATTTCTTTCATCTCTCCCTTCCCATGTGAAAGGGAAGTGAGAAGAATCTGCAAGAGCTCAAGCCCAGGCTCTTGGGAGCACAGGCAGCTGCACTGGGCAGCATCTGGATCCCCTTCCACTCTGTCCAGGGGTAGTTGGTAAGTTGCATTAGCAAGAGTCAGCAAACACATTGCTGAAAGGAAGCTGGTACTTTAGTGGTGGATGGTGTTGAAATGATATGTGTATGTACGAAACGGTCATGAACAGTACGGTGCCTCAATTAAAATGGGGCTAGGTAAAAGTCCAAAAGGATCAGGGGAGACTTGGAACAGAGAAAGCTTTAGGTACAAGCCTGGCCTTGTAGCCAGCTTCCAACTATCTTCCTCTATGGCCAAAGGGACATAACAAATACCAAGTTGTTATTATGCAGCGATCTCTGAACTCACCGTTTCTCAAATACTACTAGGCGGTAAATCCTAATATTAGCTCCATGTTGTCACACAAGAAAACTGGATCATCCAGGTTTGGAGTTCACAGTCAGATTGGCAGATTGGCAACTACAGAGCATGTTAGTTGCCACTGTGCCAGACAAAATACATAGAAAGAGAAAGAAGAATGGTGCAGCTTTATATGTGCTACATTTAAATCTGATTTTCTCTTCCATATCCTGATTTTGTTTGTTTGGGACCACATCTGGCAGCACTCAGAGAGGACTGTTTGGGGTGCTCATAGATCACTCCCAGTAGTGCTGGGGGGCCATTGGCACCAAGAACAGAACGTGGTTCTCCCGTGCAAAGCAGGGCACTCTGGTCCTGGGAACCATTTTCCAGCCCTTCTGTATCCCATCTTAACTTCCTCTGAATATATATTCCAAGTAAAATGCCCGAATCATATGTTTGTTCCAGTTTTAAACATTTTGAGGAACATTATTTTCCAGAGAGGTTGACCCAATTTATAACCCCACCAGAGTGCACATATGTCTCTGCTATCTTCATCCTTGCCAACACTTAATATTTTTAAAATTAATTTATTTATCTTTTATTAGTGAGACACCATGAGGTACAGTTGTAGACTTACAAATTTTGTGCTTGGGTTTCAACTATACAGTGATCAAATGCCCATCCCTCCAATAGTGCCCATTTCCCACCACCACGGATCCCAGTATCCCTCCCACCCCCCATCACCCCCATCCCACTCTGCCTTTGTGGCTTATCCTCTCTTTTTGTTGTCATTTCTTAGCTATTCCTGGCGATGCTTGGAGGGCCATGCAGTGCTAGGGATTCAAACCAGGTTCTCACAGGAGAAGCAGATGCTCCAGCTCTTGGATCGTCTTCTTGCTCCTCTCTCACCTCCTTAATGGCAGCCATCTACTGACGGTGAGGTGATAAAAGATATCTGCACCCCCTGTTAGTGGCCCGCGTTGTTCCCAACAGCCTAGATTCATGAGCACCCAAGTGCCGTTAGTGGGATAGATGGATGAAGACTATGTGTTCGATTTACTCACTCCAGTCATGCAGACTCACAAGAAGATGTTTTGCCCATTGGAGAAAAGAAACTCTGGCACTTGTGACAGCGTGGATGGCCTTTATGCTAAGTGAAACTCCAAAAACCTGAGTGTAGTACGGAGTCATTTTTCTTTCTTAAAAAATTATTTACTGGGGCTGGAGCGATAGCATAGCTGGTAGGGCATTTGCCATGCACGCAGCTGACCCGGGTTCGATTCCCAGCATCCCATATGGTCCCCCGAGCATTGCCAGGAGTAATTCCTGAGTGCATGATCCAGGAGTAACCCCTGAGCATCATTGGGTGTGACCCAAAAAGCAAAAATAAAATAAAATAAAATAAAATAATTTACTGTTTATTGATTGAGGTACATTGACATTCTGCTCCAGAGACTTTGTGCTCAAGTCTGTCCTGGACAAAGACCGCAGTATCACTTCTTTTCATTTTCTTTTATTTCAGCCTTCCTGGCATGCACTCTTAGGTGGCAGGCATTTCTGCTGTGGCTCCCATTTGCATTTCTCTCTCTAATGGGGATGGTTACTTTTTTACTAACTAAAGATCAGCTGAATATGCCCTTATGAAGAGCTTTTATCTCATTTATGAACATTTTAAGCCCCTCGCTATTTCCCCTATTGATATTCCACATATGAGCTCTTTTCCGATATGCAAATTGCACATCTGGCTTGTCTTTTCACCCTATTTTTGACAGACAGAAGTTTTTGATTGTAATATGATTAAAGTCGACTCTTTTTCTTTTTAAAATACATTTTGGGTGATCTTTGGGAAATCTTCCTGTATCTTCAGGTCATTAAGATGTGCTGAAAGGAGGTACAGTAATATTCATGATATCCTGCCAGCAACAGTGTAAACCACAGTGCCTGAAAGGAAGGGAAAAAAAGAAAATACCTGCCCTAGACTCACAGGGAGTGTCAGGCAGGAGGAGGTGGGGGAGGAAACTGGGAATTTTGGTGGCAGGAAGTAGACACTGTGAAAGAGATTGGTGTTGGAACATTGGAAACTCTAACTTTGGTGCATCTGAAACTCAGTTATGAATAACTCTAACTTTGTACTAGGATGAACATTTTATCACTATTAGAGCCCATGGTTTGAAATCAGAATCAAATACTCCTGCAGTGCAGAGGTATCTGGCTCACAGGTAGATAGCTGGCATCTAAATGTGACTATTCATAATGCATTGAAATATTAATCTCTCCTCCACTATACTGAGTGTTGTTTAAGTCATAAAGCAGTTCATTATATACTCTTTTTTTGATTTTTTTGCTCTGGGAGCCTAAAACCTGACAGTGTTCAGGGCTCACGCTTAGCTCTGCACTCAAGGATCACTCCTGGTGGGTTCCAGAGACCATACTGGGAGCTGAGGATTAAACCTAGGTTGACGGCTTGCAAGGCAAGTGCCTTCCCCATGGTTCTATCACTCTAGCTCCTCATTATGTGTTCTTATCGCTCTTACCTATCTGTTTGGCCTCTTAATTCTGATTGCCAAGTCTCACACTATAATTATTGCCTAAACAGTATAGTTTTATAATAGACCTCAATATTGGTGGAGTAAGTTGCCAATATTGAGGTCTATTATAAAACTATAACATGTTAAATGTTACAGAGAACATTTTTGTTCTCTGCCTTTTAAATTTCCATAAAAATTTTAGAAATAGTTTAACAATTTTATCTGCATGCATACACGCACAACTGCTGGGAGTTTGAATGGTATTATTTTTAATCTCCAGATTAATGTGGAATGATAGGCCTGGATTTGTGTGATTCTAACTTATATCCTTTCATGGAGAGCTGATTTAAAGCAGGAACCTCTCTTAATTGTTTAAGCCCATTAGTGCACCAGGACCGTGAGTTCTTTTGTCTAAACAATAGTAGTTTAGATGTAAGATCAATGTGGCTTTGAAGCAGCTCGTGCTGCTGGTCACAGACTGCCCAAGCACAGCTGGTTCCTTCCTCTTTTCCTTTTATTCATCAGTCTCGTCACACGGGGACTCAGATATTGTTTTGTCCCACATGAGAATATTGAATTTGACACAGCAGGTCCTTAAATGCGTTTCAGAGTCTCCACTGGAAATGTTTAATTATCATCTTAATTTGCATATAAACATTTTGTGATGAAAATGCAAACTAAAAGCTTAGCCTCAATCATGAGTATTATAATTTTCTACAATCAGGGGGCAGAAACTCAACAGACCCTTATTCTTATTTACAAATGATCTCAGAGTCATTCTGTGTGCTTCAAAAGATTGATAATGTTTGTCATTTCTCCCTTCCTTTTCTTACCCTTGCTAGACTGGTGAAAAAATGAAAAAGAGTATGTAATGACCTGCTTTATGACATAAACAACTCTCAGTATAGTGGAGGAGAGATTAATATTTCAATGCATTATGAATAGTCACATTTAGATGCCAGCTATCTACCTGTGAGCCAGATACCTCTGCATTGTAGGAGTATTTGATTCTGATTTCAAACCATGGGCTCTAATAGTGATAAAATGTTCATCCTAGTACGAAGTTAGAGTTATTCATAACTGAGTTTCAGATGTACCAACGTTAGAGTTTCCAATGTTCCAACATCAATCTCTTTCACAGTGTCTACTTCCTGCCACCAAAGTTCCCAGTTTCCTCCCCCACCCCCTCCTGCTTGACACCCCCTGTGAATCTAGGGCAGGTATTTTCTTTTGGTCACTGGGGAGAGATATGCCTGAAGTGACACACAGACCCAGTAAACAGGAGCTGGTGGACCTGGAGGCAGGAAGGGCTGAGTTAAGCATCTGCATCGCATTGTCACATTCTGAAAAGAGGCAGCGAGTGCAGGCTCTGTCAGATGGTCTTCTGGAAGCTTCCTGAGAATTTCTCAGAGTTTGTACAGGTGAAATCTAGGAGTGGCCCCAAGCCATTCAAATTCCAGGAAGAATATTTTTGGAGGACAGGGGTTTAGGCCACACTCAGAGATTCCTCCTGGCTGGGCACTCACTAAATCACTCCTGGTAGGCTTAGAGGACCACATGGGATGCCAAGAATGGATGCCAGGTCAGCAGTGTGCAAGGCAAGTGCCTTTACATCCTGTACTATCTTTCTGGCTCTGAGAATAATCCTTTCTTCCAACTGTCTTTACATATTCAAGTATTGCAGCTAAGAGAATTTTATATGCAGTGAGTCAGCATATACCAGACATTCAAATTCTATCACTAGCATTTACTAGACATACCCTGTTGCATGTCATCTGTCTCTCTTACACATCAACCCATCGCTGAATCCAACACTAGCAATAGTTACTAAAGACTTTCCCTTTTAGAAGAATCAGGTAATAGGGCCCAGCTTCTTTTCCCCTCAGAAACAATCCCTCCTTATGCCTTTGACAAACATCTGAAATATTCACAGGATGTTAGGCAGAAAGCAGTCCTGAGTAATGATATCTAAAAGACATAAATCAGAAATCAAGTCATCAGCCCAGCTTCCGGCCCTCTGGGGTCAGGTCACGTGAGAGGACAGAGTTCAGGCAGGGTAGGTTGTAGTTCTGGAGCAGCAGAACCAGTGTGGAGAGTTCAGGGAGACTCATTCAGACAGTGCTCACAGGCTGAGCACTGCGGGAGGAGAGGTGACCAGAGATAAAAATCCTGGGAAGTCTGCAGAGGGCCCTGAGCCCTCACCCTGATGGTTCAGCTCATCCCTGGTTAGTGCATAAATATCGGGAGACTATTCAAGGCCACAGGGAAAGCAGCTCCCTGCTTCAGAGGTGGAAATGTCAGGAGCTCACAGGGGGAGTGTTTGCTAGTCCGCCGGTCACATGAGCTCCCATGCCTCAGTGTTTACCGAGACTTGACTCGACCAGTGTTCCTCATTCTTCCCAACCACACGCCTTTTGGTGACCTCCTACCCCACTCACTGGTCCCCTGGTCTCTTGTTTTGAACTCTCATTTGTGGATTTCTCACCTGCAGTCCTTTTGGAATATCCTGGAATATCCTGTGAGAATATGACCCCAATGCAGACTGCACAGAAGACTGTTGCCTCAGTGATCTAGAGTTCTCAGGCCAAGATTCATCTAATCAACCTCAAAATTCATACTCATGGAGAAAAATGTTTTTAAGTAATTTAACTGTGATCCTAAGAGAAGCTCAAGAATATTTATCTATCTGTTAAGCATTCTAGTATTCCAGCACATAAAATTTACATACCTGCAATTAAATAAAATACTAGCAGGCCAAAAGAAATTAAATAAAATCTACAATAAGGAAAATAAATAAGCAGATGTAGACTAAAGGAAAGCGATGTCAGAATTAGCAGAGAAGGCCAGTTATTACAATGACAGCTTACAAATTTTAATGAATGTTGAAAAAGTTAAATCAAAACTTGAAAAACAAGTAGAATCATACCTTTAGATCTAAAAACAAGATGGATTAACAATAAATTAAATACTATCACTGTCACCAGATGGATTAACAATAAATTAAATACTATCACTGTCACTGTCCTCCCGTTGTTCATCAATTTGCTCGAGCGGGCCCAGTAACATCTCCATTGGAGACTTTTGTTGTTACTGTGTTTGGCATATCGAATACGTCACGGGGAGCTTGCCAGGCTCTGCCGTGTGGGCGAGATACTCTCGGTAGCTTGCCGGGCTCTCCAAGAGGGGCAGAGGAATTGAACTCGGGTAGGCCATGTTGGCTGCGTGCAAATGCCCTACCACTGTGCTATCGCTCCAGCCCATAAAATATTAAATATTGCAGGAGAAAATATTTGTGAAGTGGCATCCTGCTCCTCTGGGGAAGCACATGATTCTGTGCTTCTCTCTCTTTTTCTCTCCTCTTATTCCCTAAATAAATAAGTGTGCATATGTGCACACATGTGCAGAGAGAGAGAGAGAGAAAGAGAGAGAGAAGGTGAACTAAGTACATACCAATACAAATTTTCCAAAAGGAAGTGAACAGATTTTAAGGGATTGTTGTTATCACCCTCGCTATTATTTTTATTAATGTGAGAAAATAAAAGTGAGCTCTTAGATTCACATGGAGTGTCTGTGGCTGAGTTTCACAGAGAATGAAGACGAGGAAATAAATAATTGAAAAAACTGCCATTCAGTTTCTCCAATTTGATAACACTTATAACCTGAATACACAACAATCTCAAGAAAAGGAAAGAAAATTACTCCAAGCACATCCTGCTTAAATTTCCCAAAACCAATGTCATAGAGAAAACCTTCCGAGAGGCCAGAGGAAAATGTCACATTATGGAGAGGAAGAAAGAAACTGTGGGGCTGGGCTTTCTGAAGGTTACATCTGCTTTGCTCACTGTGTTCAGAATGAGCCTGTTAGAATAACTGCCATTTTGTGCCCTGGGCATGACTGAGGGGGTGTCATCCTTTTCTCTCTCTGTCTTCGTCTCTCTCTGTGTGTCTCTATCTCTTTCTCACACTGACTTATACAGTCTCACTTGTTCTCCCTCACTCACTTGCTCTCTCTCACATTCTTACCCTCTCTCCCTCTTTCTCTATCTCCCCCTCTCTCCCTCTACCTCCCACTCTCTCCCTTTCACTATCTCCCCATCCCTCTCACTATCTCTCTGCCTCACCCCCTCTTACACACACTCTCTTTTACACTTTCTCACCCTCAACCCTCTCTCTGCCTGTAATCTCTCTCCCTTTCTCCTTCTCTCTCACACTCATTCTGATGCATTTCTCTTCTTGCTCTCAGAGCTAAGATGAAGTCCACTCCTCCTTGTCCTGCGGGTGTCCCTTTCCTCTTCCTGACATCCCAGATCCCTGACACCCCAGCTCCCTGACACTCCCTTACCACAAGACTAGGAACTACATCTGCCCGCCCCATTTCCCTGTCATGCTCACAGCCCTGTAAGTTCTCCACAGTTTGAATTAACTGATTTTCCTTTGCTAGTGCATCTGATGCTGTTTCTATTGCCTGCTCAGCCTAAGAAAAATCCAGAAAAGTAGGGCATTTTCCCTGCACCCTAGCATACTGATGAGAGCTTTGCCAGAAAGTGAGAAGACAGTGTGATGATATTTTTTTTTAAGTAATTGAAAGATGTAAAGACACTTGCACACAGATGACCTGGGTTTGATCCCCAGCACTACATATGGTCATTTGAGTCACATCAGGACTAACCACTGAGCTCAGAGCCAGAGGTAAGTCCTGAGCATCTATGGGTGAGGCTCATAGAGAAAGAGACAGAGAAGGAGGGAGGGAGGGAGGGAGGGAGGGAGGAAGGGAAGGAAGGAGGGAGGGAGGGAGGGAGGGAGGGAGGGAGGAGGGAGGGAGGGAGGGAGGGAGGGAGGGAGGAGGGAGGGAGGGAGGGAGGGAGGAGGAGGAAGAAAGGAAGGAAGGAGAAAGAAAGAAAGAAAGAAAGAAAGAAAGAAAGAAAGAAAGAAAGAAAGTGCAAGAGAGATGGGAGATGGGGGCGATTTTTAAAAGGATATAGTTTTTTTATATTTTCCAAAGTTGAAGTTTTAAAAGATGGAGAAGTTTTTCAGATTTTCTAAAGTTGAAGTTTGAAAACGTGGACAGATTTTTTTCAGATTTTACAAAGTTGACGTTTTAAAACGTGGGATTCTCTGTTGGCTTGTGGCTAGATCCTGGCAGCTGGAACTACAGAATTGGCTGAAATGTTGTGTGCAGTGACATGGTGATAGCCCTAGGGAATGAAGAGGGGTCACCATTGAGACAGAGCAGCACCCCATAGGGCAGAGGTGGGGCATTAGAGAGTGGGTCTTAGTTCTAGAAATTAGTAGATGTGGGAAAAACCAGAGCAGGCCAAGGCCTGGCAGTGTGGGGGTTCCTCCTGAAAGAAATAAACGTGTGTCTGAGAACATGCCTCCGAGGAAGGGTGCAAATATGGGCACAGAAGTGGGTCAGATCTGAGACTGCTCCTGGTCCTAAGGGCTTTTTCCCCCTGTTTGTTTTGGGAGCTCAGGGGCTATCCCTGATTCTGTGCTTGGGGTCATTTCCTGGGTGCTCAGATGACCATATAGTTCCAGAAATCAGACTCAGGGCTCCTGCATGCAGACCATATTCCCCATCCTTAAAGCCTTCTTTAGTGAAGTGTCCCTTTTCCTAGGGTTCCCAGATCTGCAAAGGGTCTCCACTGCTCTGTTGGGTACCCCAATATATCATTCTGGCACTAATTAAAAGGAGCTAAAGCATTTATGCTAATAACAGACAAAATGCACAAGAAGGAACTTATCAGGGACGAAAAGATATATCACATAGGATTAAAGAATAAATTTCTCAAGAACTCATCAGGATTTGTAATGTGCGTGTACTTAACAGCACTGCCAAACAGTTAAGCAAAAACCAAAGAAAAATCGGCAAAGGTCCTGTAGTATTTGGAAACTCAAACAAGTCTCTTAATACAGCTTATGCCCAGATTTAGCAGAGACAGTTTCAATTAGGAATAATGGGGATGTACAGTGTTTCAGTTAAGCGGGATTTAACGGACATTTATGTGAAGCTCCATCCAACAACAGCAGAACATGTTTTCGTCTCAATCCTACATGTAAGCTCATGGAGATACAAGCACTCTGTTCCACAGAAATAACTGCAGCAAATTTTAAGATGAGAATCTCACAAAATACTCTCAGATTGCAGTGGACTGAAACTAGAAATCCAAAGAAAGATGCCCATGCCCAGTGTCCTTCATAAAGAAAAGGAACAATGGAACAGAACAGAGGAACTTTTTTTTAGCAAGAAAAAGACATTAAGCTGAGATGTACATCCAATACATGTGACTGTGGAGCAGATTTCCAAGACCAGGAGTGGCGGCGATGTAGTGGTTCAAATATACCAAATAATTTCTCAAGAAATGTCATTTATATTCCTAAGGGGATGGCATGTGCAGCTGCTGGCTATACGCTGGACATTCATCATGTGTACAGATAAAGGTGGCGAATGGTTGGGGGTGTAGCTTAGTTTGCTAATGAGAAGATTGACTGGGAATCTCTTAGTAAGCAGTCTCCAGATTCTGGGATCTTTCTCAGTACAAAGGAGCTAAGGTTCCATTTCTAAGATTCTGTCTTGATGGACCCAAAGCCAAAGCAACTTTTCCTGGACAGGTGTCATATCTTCCAGTCTTCAAGTCACATCACATTTTTTCTAGTGAGTTCACCTGAGGGACTTAGGGTGAGAAGGAGCAGAGCCATGTCCGACAATGGTCAGGGGGGCCGTGCCAGGTCTTGAACCCAGGGCCTCACCATGTAGGAAACATGATTCACTGCACTGACCTCATCCCCAGGTCGGTCCCCAACTGAGACATGTTTGACAGAGGGAATGGGATCGGAGAGCACCCAGTGGAAAGAAGTCAATTACTACAGAGTCACCTTTCTTGGAGAATGTAAGGGCGGTTTTTGTTTCTCTGTCCCTTGAGCAGAGACGGACTGAGGTGTCCAGAAAGCTTTCTTGGAAACAAGCCAATCTGTTAGCAGAAGGCAGACTCATGTCTTCAAAGCAAACATCTCGTCCACAGTCACAGGAAGAGTTTTTCAGGGAAAGAGAACCAGGAAGCATGTGTTTGGGAAGGTGGTTACAGACTGGTGAATCCCAGGACGAACAACTAAATACCCTCCTGAACTGCTCCCCTGAAACACACTCTGCTCAACTGCAGACTTAGTCATGCTTAGGCTTTGGGGAAGGGTAAATTGAGGACTGACTACCCTTGTCCACAGGATCTCAGGCAAGGCAGTATCTACACTGATCTAATACTGGTCTCTGAGTTCAAGAATGGAAAGGTCTGTCTCACTAGTGCTCATCAGGGATGCTGGAGGCATCAGGGGATTCTGTACATTATCCATTTGATGATACAGAGCTTAGCAAGAGATACTCCATTTGTGTCTTCAAAGCAAACGTCTTATCTTCGTAGTCACAAGAAAGAGTATTTTTGGGCTGGAGCGATGGTACAGAGGATAGAGAATTTGTCTTGCACACGGCCAACCTGGGTTTGATTCCCAGCATCCCATATGGTTCACTGAGCACCGCCAGGAGTAATTCCTGAGTTCAAAGCCAGGAGTAACTCCTGTACATTGCTGGGTGTGACCCAAAAAGTAAAGAAAGAAAGAAAGAAAGAAAGAAAGAAAGAAAGAAAGAAAGAAAGAAAGAAAGAAGGAAAGAAGGAAGGAAAGAAAGAAAGAAGAAGGAAGGAAGGAAGGAAAGAAGGAAAGAAAGAAAGAAAGAAAGAAAGAAAGAAAGAAAGAAGGAAGGAAGGAAGGAAGGAAGAAAGAAAGAAAGAAAGAAAGAAAGAAAGAAAGAAAGAAAGAAAGAAGATAAAAAAACGGTTTTTTTTTTTAAGGAAAAGAGAACCAAGAAGACTCCATTTGGGGCTGATTTTTCAGCATCCTCTAGGACACACCCCAAACCCTTATCAGAAAGACAGCTGGGGAAGGGTAATCAAAGGCTAAAGCACAGGCCCAGTGTGTGTTTTTACAGAGATCTGACCATGCAATAGGCGCAGACACTTGAGAGGTTAGAGGTAGAGCCAGTTTCAGTCATTCATGCACACTTGGCTAACATCAAAATGGGTTAAGCCCTGAACACAAGTGACACAGAACTTATGTAGGTTAGAATACAGGACACACGGAGTCTGTGGGAGCGATTTTCTCATCTGACATAGACAACGACTGCTAACGTACACAATGCTTGGTACAATCAGGGATGAATACGTTCTGTTTGGGGTTCCACCTGGACATTTACTCATTGTTTCTCTGACCCTGTTCCATTCCTGCTCAAGCAGTCGGATGGCTCTGGCTCCCTTGCTCTGTCTGGTCATGACTATAATTATGGTCTATTCATCTTCGTCCAGACCCAGAATGGGCCACTCAGAGGTAACTGCCTCTAGTCCAGCTTAATTGTCCCATTGTAATGTGAGGGACACCTTCCAAAGTGTTTGTCTATGATAGCAGATATTGATCCTGGAGCAACAGATCGAAGCCTTTACTGGGATGAGGAAACCCCCACCCCTGCCTGAGACCATAGCTCCACAAACACTGGGAGCAGGAACCAGTTTCCCTGTTGTGCAGATCCTGTGGCATAGCCTAGTGACTACTTTAGTGGAGCTGGTGAAACCCCAGTGCCACAGGGAGCTGGGGCCATCAGCAGACTATGAGCAGTCCTACCCTCCTGCCTTCATCACTTCTTGTTGGGGTGAAGTCAAGTCCAAGCAGGAAGGCATAGCACCTGCTACTGAGGGTATGACGTGTCCCCTCAGGGCTCTGCAGGCTTCCCACAGACACCAGTTACAGGACCAGGGCATCTGGAAGAGAAGGGGGAGACATTACATGATAAGAACAAGAGGGTCTGCTTAGCTCCCAGCCTGGTTTCTCCTTGAAGACACCTACCTTTTTTCAGTAGTGCTGGCTTCTTCCCAGGACCCTGGGCCTTTAAGTGACCTTAGTTTCCCAGTTCAAATGACTCTTACTAGGAAACACCTAGTCTGGACATACAGGGAAGGCCTATCTAGCCACTTGGGGGGACAGACCAAATTTTCATTCTATTGGTGAGCACATGTACATTGACCAAAAATTGTGACCCTATCTACACTGACCCACAAATACTAAGGTGTGTCAGTCTAGACAAATCAATCAAGGGCCTAGTTAGGAACCAAACACTTGCAATGTTGAGTACACAGATTCAGGGAGAAACCTAAAATTCATCTCCAGGGGTAAAATTTGGTTGTCTTTATGGGAAGGAACTAGCAAGATGAGGCATGTGGTTAGAGGAAGTTGTTATCAAAAGTTTTACACTGTTTTGTCTGTATGTAAGTGGCTTTGGAGTCTATCCTCTGGGAAACAGCTACAATAAGGATAGTTACCAGGAATTCTGTTCTCCGGCTGGCTTCTCTCTGGTCTACCTGGAAGGTCTCTGACTCTACGAAGAAGTCATTTTTGTTGTTGTTGTTTGTTTGTTTTTTAGTTCATAAAATAATTATAGTTTTTATGTTTGTATTTTTTTGTTTTTGTTTATTTTTCTTAGTAGATGTCTCTGATCTCATTTTAAAATGGTTTCACTTAGATCTGTTTTTTACAGGTGTAAATATCCAAAAATCTGGAAAAGATATATGTGAGGAAAAGAACTTGATACTGATACAAAAAATTCAAGACTATCTAAATCTATGGAGAGCTTCTCAATGTTCATTGTTAGAAAGATTCTATCATACCAATCTCCTTATGTTCAATTTCCCTTTCTAATAAAACACTAGTCATACTGGATTTCATATTCATCTAATAACATCATTTTGATTGTCTCTGCCAAGGCCCTATTTTTATGTGACATTACATCCACAATCCCAAGGGATCAGGACTTCACATTTCTCTGAACTGGGCACAATTTCACTCATATCAGTCAAAGCACAGCGCGTCATAGCATGGGAATTGACCAAGTGATTCCAAAGTTTCCTCAGAGAAGTCAGAGACCCAGAATAGCATTGCAATACTGACAAAGGACAATGTCTAAGACTTCTGACATGGCTCCAGCAGTGAAGACAGTGAAGGGTGGGGGAGCAGCAGGTGAATGGATCAGGACTGGCCCGGAAATAGTCCGAATAAATACAATAGAGTGAAATCGATGGGAAAGGACTTTTCTTACTTTTTTTAAAATTATATTTTATAATTGTATTTAGTTAATAAAATAATCAACGCAATTATCCAGGTTTAATTAAGCAGGGTTAGTTTTCGTGAGGTTTACTCAACTTATAGACTGCTGTCTTTTTTCCAAATCTGTCTGTTTCTGCCTCTTAGCACAGCGGGTAGGGCGTTTGCCTTGCATGCAGCCAACATGGCCAACCCGAGATCGATTCCTCTGCCCCTCTCGGAGAGCCCGGCAAGCTACCGAGAGTATTCGATATGCCAGACACAGTAACAACAAAGTCTCCAATGGAGACGTTACTGGGCCCGCTCGAGCAAATCGATGATCAACGGGAGGGCCTTTACTTACTTTACTTTACTATTGAATCACTGTGAGATAGTTACAAGCTTTCATGTTTGGGTTACATTCACACAATGATCAAACACATTCCCCACCACCAATATCCCCGGTATACCCCCCCTTTCCTATCTCCCCCCTGCCTCCATGTCAGGCATGATTCCCCATAATCTCCCTCTACTTTTGGGCATTATGGTTTGCAATACAGACCCTGAGAGGTTATCACGTTTGTTCCTTTATCTACTTTCTGCACACATATCCCATCCCAACCAATTCCTCCAGCCATCTTTTTCTTTTTTCTTTTTTTATGTAGGAGTACAGCTATTTATTCAGCCACTGATTAGGTGATTGAATTGGGCACGAACTCCACCTTATTTTTTTTCATTTTCTATAATTTAATTATTGAATTAAATTTGAGAGCAGTTACAAAGTTTTCAGGTCTAAGTCTTGGTCATACAATGAAACACCCATACCTTCACCAGTACCCATTCTCCACCCCCCAAAACCCCAGTATACCCCTATCCCACACCCTCCCCCTACCTGTGGGGCAGATGATTTCTATATTACTCTCTCTCTCTACTTTGATCACATTCCATATTTTGACACCAGACCCACCATTATCATTTGGGATTTTACCCCAACACTCAGATCTGCAGAAAAGGCAATAGTAGACAATTTGTTTTCTATTACTGGTTAAGAATAATATATGATGTCATGTGGCTGCAGTAGTGGCTGCGTGATTTTGAAATTCTGAAAATTTAACACTTAAATATGGAGGAATTTCTGCCAAAACCTGCTGGGTTCCAAGATTTGTTCCTGAGTCTCTGGGATCATGGCCATTAAGCAGCTTGATCAGGAGCCAGAGAGGCCATTCGTGGGTAGCAACTCGGGGTCTTTTTGGGGTGGGGAGGAAAGGGCCGGCTCCACCTCCATCCTGTGAGGCCCCGCGTGTCTTGTCACTGCGGGCCCAGATGTCCAGTGGCCTCTGGAGAATAGTGGCCACCAGGCTGCTAGGGGGAACAGGCCAAGGCACAAAACCTATTCCCACCTGGGTTGGCCCCGCTTTGGTAACCTACTGCAGGGACCGGATGCATTTCTGCTAAAAGCCGCTGGGTTTTGAGATTTGTTTCTGAGTCTCTGGGAAAACATCTTTTTCTTAGAGATCCCTTCTCTATTCCAGCTTCCTTCTCCCCTTTCCTCACGAGGCAGGCTTCCATCTATGGAGCAATTTATCTGTCCCATGTATCTACTATCCTTAGGTGTGAGCCAAAAGGTAGGTTTAGTAAAGTGGCAGGCTACATAATCAACACCCAAAAGTCCATGGCTCTCTTATATACAAATAACAAAAGAGAAGAAATAGACATTAAAAATACTGTTCACAATAGTACCTCAGAAAATAGTACCTCGGAATCATCTTAATCATAGAGGTGAAGGACCTATACTAGGTCCTTCAAGGACCTATACAAATTACAAAACACTACTTCAAGAAATAAAAGAGGACACTATAAAATGGAGACATATCCCCTGCTCATGGATAGGGAGAATTAACATTATCAAAATGGCAATACTGCCCAAAGCACCATACAGATTCAATGGGGTTCCTATCAGGACCCCCAGGACATTTTTCAAAGAAATAGACAAAACACTCCTGAAATTCATATGAAACAATAAACCCCCATGAATAGCTAAAGCAATCCTTGGGAAAAAGAAGATGAGTGGCATCACCTCCCCAACTTCAAACTGTAGTAATTAAGACACAATGGTATTGGGCTAGAAACAGACCAGCAGATCAATGGAACAGAGTTGAATATTCTGTCACAGATCTCCAAATATATGATCACTTAATCATTGACAAAGGAGCAAGAAATGTGAAGTGGAACAAGGAAAGCCTCTTCAACAAGTGGTGCTGGGAAAACTGGATAGCTACCTGCAAAAAAAAATGAACTCTGACTTCTGTCTAATGACAGGCACAAAAGTCATATCAAAGTGGATTAAAGACCTTCAAAATCATACATGAATCCATAAGGTACATAGAGAAAAATGTAGACAGAACTCTCCATGACATTGAAGCTAAAAACATCTTTAAGGATGAAACAGCACTGACCATGCAAGTGGAAGCAAACATAACCAAATGGGACTACATCAAACTAAGAAACTTCTGCACTTCAGAAAAACAGAGACCAAAATACAGAAAGAGCCCCACAGAATGGGAAAGAATATTTACCCAATATCCACCTGATAAAGGATTAATATCCAGGATATACAAGACAGTAGTAGTATTATACAAGAAAAAACCTCTAACCCCATCCAACATGGGGGAAGAAATGAACAGAAGTTTCATCAAAGAAGAAATACAAATGGTCAAAAGACACATAAAAAATGCTCCACATCGCTAGCCATCAGGGAGATGTAAATAAAAACAAGAATGAGATATCATCTTACACCACAGAGACTGGCACACACTCAAAAGAACAAAAGCAACCAGTGCTGGCGTTGATGTGGGGAAAAAGGGACACGATTTCACTCTTGGTGGGAATTCCCACTAGTCCAGCCTTTCTGGAAAACAATATGGACAGTTCTTCAAAAACTAGAAAATTAACTTCCATATGACCCCGCAATACCACTTCTGGAAATATATACCCCGAGGACGCAAAAAAGCACTGTAGAAATGACATCTGTGCCTATATGTTCATTGCAGCACTGTTCATAATAGCCAAAATCTGGAACAACCCAAGTGCTCTAGAACAGATGACTGGTTAAAGAAACTTTGGTACATCTACACAATGGAATACTATGCAGCTATTAGGAGAGATGAAGTCATGAACTTTGCTCATAAATGGATAGACATGGAGAGTATCATGCTAAGTGAAATGAGTCAGAGAGAGAGAAGGACAGACATAGAAGGACTGCACTCATTTGTGGAGAAAGGACTTTTCAACAAATGGGTTGAAGCAACTGGACAAACACATGCAAGAACTTGGATGAAGTTCTTACATCTCTTACAGAAACATCCTTAGGCTGGATTGCAGCTCTAAATTCTTAATGTGAGTGGCCTCTGAGGTACAGGAGACATTTAGGTAACCCTGAATTTGATAAAATTTGAAATGCAACACCAAAAGAAAGATTCATGAGAGAAAAAATTGTTTTGTTAATTTTTGTAAAAGGTGTGCTCTTTCAAAGATAGGATCAAGGCACTATTAAAAGAGAAAAACAGTGGTGGTGCGACTCCTACTGAAAAGACAGTGAAAAGGGCTGAGTGATAAGATAATAAATAGGGAAGGCATTGCCTTGCATGCAGTTGACTCTGGTCCCACCCCCAGTACCATGTATGTCCCTCTGGGAACCATTGGGAGTGCTCCCCAAGCACAGAGCCAGGAACCAGTCCTGAGCACTGCTGGGTATGGCTCCAAAACCAAAAACAAATTAAAATAAAACTATATAAACTTTGGACTTCAGTTGAGTACATTGTATTATGATTGATCTATCTATTATAACCAATATATCATACTTATGAAAAATATCACTATTTCAGGAAACTAATAAGATAGTATATGGAAACTGACATTTTTTTTGGAGGGGAAATGGGGAGGGTCAAGGTTTGACTGTTTTGTTGTGGGTTTATAATAGTTCTGTGCTCAGGAACTCACTCCTGGTTGTAATCAGGAATCATTTCTGGAGGTGCTCAGGGACTACTCCTGGCTCTAATCAGAGATCACTCCTGGAGGTGCTCAGTAGACCATATATGGTGACTAGGTTTGACCCATGTTCAGCCCCATGCAAGGTACTTGGAACCGTTTTTTTGTCTTTAAGTGTGTACAGGGTACAAGCAAGTCCCAACCTGCTGGAGTATCTCCCCAGTCCCTGGATTTATTTCTTAAGAATACAACTTCATTTTTTTCTTTGTTTGTTTCATTTTGGGGCCCAGCTGGTGATGCACATGGATGACTCCCAGATCTGCACTCAGGAATCACTCCTGGTTCGATCCCTGCCAACCAGTATGGTCCCCAGGCACGGCCAAGAGTATTTCCTCAGCCCAGAACTAGGAATAAGCCCTATATATTTCTGTGTGGGACCCAAAACAAACCAAATAAATTTACTTCTCTTTCCACACTTAACTTTAGTCTTTTGCTTTTTCTCTTGGTATTGTTTCGGGGGACTGGAGCAATAGCACAGTGGATAGGGCCTTTGCCTTGCACGCAACCCGCCCGAGTTTGTTTCCTCCATCCCTCTCGGAGAGCCCGGAAAGCTACTTAGAGTATCCAGCCCATAGAGCAAAGCCTGACGAGCTCCCCATGCCGTATTTGATGTGCCAAAACCAGTAACAAGTCTCACAATGGAGATGTTACTGGTGCCCGCTCAAGCATATTGATGAACAATGAGAGGACAGTGCTACAGTGCTACATAGGTTCTGTAATCTATAATACTGCCAATGGTGTGTCATATATACATCATTCCAGTACCACACCCAGCACCAGGGCAGCCCCACTCTCTTCCCTCCACTAAGGTCCCAAAGGTCCCTCCGTGTCACCCTTTCTAGCCCCAGCCACATAAGCTCAGTCCTGTGGACCGACTCTCCAGTGCAGTGGAACGACTCTTCAGTGCTGTGGACTGACTCTCCAGTCATGTGGACGGACTATCCAGTCGTCTGGATTGATTCCAGAGTGCTGTTGGCAAGGCAAGTGCCTTCACTCTTGAATTCTCTCTCTACTTCCATGGGAACTGTAATTTCTTGGCAAAATTTTTCTAAGATGCTCTAAAATAGTTCATTAAATATCTTTAATTGGTTATATTAAACAAAAACTATATATAATAATAATGAACACATCAATATTTGTCAAGAGTGAGTAAGCAGAATAAGAACAGAATTCATTAATATTTTATGTGCAAACAAATATCAATACTTATGACACTCTGACACTCTGGACTTTAACTGTGTGAATCTTATAGTATGAAAAAAATACCTCAGTAAATCTGGCAAAAACATTGTAAACATCAGTACTCTAGATGCTTCAGCAGACTTACTATTGACCAGATTTCAGTATTTCTTGTTTTTGTTTGTTTGTTTTGAGATCAAATTCATATTCATTGAAGCATTTCAAACCTTCAGTGTACGTTTTGTGATTTTTGACAGGTACAGACACTATAACCATCTCTCTGCCACTAATTAAACACAGGTCATGTTCTTACTTAGTTTTTGGTTGGGAATCATGCCTGGAGTAGCTGCGGGGGAAGGGGGGAGGGCGGTGGTTTCTCTGTGCTTAGGGCTGGGGATTCTCCCCATGTAGCTCAGGGAAATGTGTGGTCCCAGGGACTAAACCCAGGGGTCTTGCACTCTTCCCCCGCACCCCAGCCCTTTGAGCTTTCCCTGGTCATGTCCTGATACCACCAAGCCAATCCCTCACACCTTTCCCCATACAAACACCAGCAACCTCGAAGACAATGGTGGGATATAGTGAAAAAAATCAATGAAATGAATGCCTCACCAAGAATACTTTATCCAGCGAAACTCTCATTCAAACTCGATGGAACTATACCATTTTGTAGATAAACAACTCAGGAACTTCATAGACTCAAAACCAAACCTAAAAGAAGGATTAAAGGGTCTCCTGTGAGATAAGAAGGAAAACACTTATAAACACAATTAACCCCTACAGAAAGATGGCACAAAACCCCATGACAATAATCTCTCTCAATGTCAATGGTCTAAATGCACCAATCAAGAGACACAGAGTGGCAAAATGGATCCAGAAACTGAAACCAACATTCTGCTGTCTACAAGAAACTCATCTAAAAAATCAGAGCAAATATAGACTCAAAGTTAAAGGATAAAAAACAATCCTGCAAGCAAACAGCTCTCTCAAAAAAGCTGGAGTGGCCATACTAATATCCGACAACATAAATTTTAGGTTGAAAAATATTAGATGGGATAGTGAAGGCCATTTTCTATTTATCAAGGGATACGTACAACAGGAAGAAATCACAATCTGAAATGTATATGCACCTAATGAAGGAACAGCTAAATACTTAAAACAACTACTAACAGATTTTAAGGAGGACATTGCTAGCAGCACAATAGTAGTTGGAGACTTCAACATTGCCTTATCACCTCTGGATAGATCAATAAGAACAAAACTCAACAAGAAAACATTGGTTTTGAAGGAAGAAATAGAAGAAAGAGGGCTTATAGACCTATACGGGGCTTTATACCCCCAAAAGGGAGAATGCACATTCTTCTCCAGTGCATATAGAACATTCCTCAAAATTCTCCACGTGCTAGGCCACAAAACATACCTCAATAGAATCAGGAAGATAGAATTAGTATCAACAATCTTTTCAGACCACAATGCACTGAAGATAGAAGCAAATCACACAAAGATATTGAAAAACAAATCAAACACCTGGAAATTAAACAACTCAATGTTGAACAATGAGTGGGTCAGGAAGGAAGTCAAAGACGAAATCGAAAGATACCGGGAAACAAAGGAGAATGAAGAAACGAGCTACCAGAACCTATGGGACACAGCTAAAGCCATGTTAAGAGGAAAATTTATAGCGTTACAAGCATTCCTAAGGAAAGAAGAAACGGCCTACATAGATAACCTAACCACACAGCTCAAGATCTTAGAAAAAGACCACAGAAGAAACCCAAAATTGGCTGAAGGAAAGAAATAATACAATAAAACTTAGAGCAGAAATTAAGGACATGGAAACCCCAAAACAATCAGAAAGGTTCATGAAAACAAGAACTGGTTCTTTGAGAAAATCAATAAAATTGATAAACCACTAGCAAGACTCACAAAGAAAAAGAGAACCCTAATAAAACGAATCGGAAATGAAAAAGGGGACATCACAACAGAAACCAATGAAATTCAAAAAATTGTCAGAGACTACTTTGAGAGTCTGTATGCCACGAAACAAGAGAACCTAGAAGAAATGGATAAATTGCTGGATTCTTATAATCTCCCAAGATTGAACCAATGAGACTTGGGATACCTGAATAGACCCATTCATATCAAGGAAATTGAAGCAGTAATCAAAAGTCTTTCCAAAAACAAAAGCCCAGGCCCAGACGGATTCACTAGTGAATTCTTCCAAACATTTATAGAAGAACTTTTGCCAGTTTTCCTGAAGCTTTTCCAGGAAATTGAAGAAACAGTAACTCTCCTAAACAGCTTCTATGAGGCACATATCTCTCTAATACCAAAAGCAAACAAGATACCACCAACAAAGAAAACTATAGGCCAATATCCCTGATGAACACGGATGCAAAGATCCGCAACAAAATATTAGCAAATAGAATCCAACAACTCATCAAAAAAATCATACACCATGGCCAAGTGGGATTCATCCCGGGAATGAAAGGATGGTTTAACATTTGGAAATCAATCAACATAATCCATCATATCAACAAAAGTAAAGATAAAAAACATATGATCATATCAATAGATGCAGAGAAAGCATTTGACTAGATACAGCACCCTTTTATGATGAAAACTCTCACCAAAATGGGTTTTGAAGGAACTTTCCTCAAGATAGTCAAAGCCATCTACGACAAACCCATGGCAAGCATTATCCTCAATCGGGAAAAACTAAGGGCCTTTCCTCTAAGATCAGGGACAAGTTAAGGATGCCCACTATCACCACTTCTGCTCAATATAGTACTGGAAGTCCTTGCAATAGCGATTAGGCAAAAAAAAAAAAAAGACATTAAAGGCATCCAGATAGGAACGGAAGAAATCAAGCTCTCACTATTTGCAGATGATATGATACTATATCTCTAGAACCCCAAATCCTCTACCAAGAAACTCCTAAAAACAATAGACTTGTACAATAAAGTTCAGGCTACAAAATTAATGCCCCAAAATCTGTGGCCTTCCTATACGCAAATAATGAGAGAGAGGAAAGTGACGTGAAAAAATAATCCTATTCACAATTGTGCGCCAGAAAATTAAATACCTCGGCATCACCCTAACTAAAGAGGTAAAGGACCTCTACAATGAAAACTACAAAACGCTACTCCATGAAATAAAAGAGGACACGAGGAAATGGAAACATATCCCCTGCTCATGGATAGGAAGAATTAACATTGTCAAAATGGCAATACTCCCCAAAGCATTATACAGATTTAATGTGATCCCTATAAGGATACCCATGAAATTCTTCAAAGAAATAGAACAAGCACTCCTGAAATTCATATGGAACAACAAACTCCCACGAATAGCTAAAGCTATTTTTGGGAAAAAGACTGTGGGGGTATTACCCTCCCCAACCTCAAACTCTACTACAAAGCAGTAATAATTAAAACAGCTTGGTACTGGAACAAAGGCAGGGCTGCAGACCAATGGAACAGGGTGGAATATCCCTATACAAAAACCCAAATGTATGAACATCTAATCTTTGATAAAGGAGCAAGAAATGTGAAGTGTGGCAAGGAAAGCCTCTTCAACAAATGGTGCTGGTCCAACTGCACAAGCACATGCAAAAAAATGGGCTTAGACCTCGACCTAACACTATGCACAAAAATCAGATCAAAATGAATTAAAGATCTCATCAGGCCAAAATCCATAAGATACATCGAATACAAGGCTGGCAAAACCCTCCAAGATATTGAGGCTAATGGTATCTTCAAAGACAACACTCCACTGACCAACCAAGTGGAAACAGAGATAAACGAATGGGACTATCTTAAATTAAGAAGCTTCTGCACCTCAAAATATATAGTGACCAGAATACAAAGGCAATCTACAGAATGGGAAAGAATATTCACCCAATACCTATCTGATTAGGGGTTGATATCAAGGATATACAAAGCACTGGTTGAACTCCACAAGAAGAACACATCCAACCCCATCAAAAAATGGGGTAATGAAATAGTAATGGTAATGGTAAAGTCAGAAACTTTTCCAAAGAAGAAATCCGAATGGCTAAAAGGCACATGAGAAAATGCTCTACATCAATAATCATCAGGGAGATGCAGATCAAAACAACAATGAGATATCACCTCACACAACAGAGACTGGCCCACATCCAAAAGAACAAGGGCAACCGGTGTTGGCATGGATGTGGTGAGAAAGGGACACTCCTTCACTGCTGGTGGGAATGCTGAATGGTTCAGCCCTTTTGAAATACAGTATGGATGATTCTTAAAAAATTAGAAGTTGAGCTCCCATTTGATCCAGCAATACAACTCCTGTGAATATATCCTGGACAGGCAAAAAAGTATAGCCAAAGGACATCTGAACTTCTATGTTCATTGCTACACTGTTCAAAATAGCCAAAATGTGGAAAAAAAAAACAGAGTGCCCAGGAACAGATGACTGCTTAAAGAAACTTTGGTACATCTATGCAGTACTATGGAGTACTATGCAGCTGTTAGAAAAGATGAAGTCATGAAATTTACATACAAATGGTACTACGTGGAAAGTATTATGCTAAGCGAAATGAGTCAGAAAGAGAGGGACAGACATAGAAAGATTGCATTCATCTGGGGAACATAAAGTAACAAAAGAGGAGACCAACAACCTAGAATAGTCAAGATAAGTTACAGGAGGTTTACTACATGGCTTGAAGGCCAGCCACACATGCTATGAGAAGGGAAGCTCAGACAGAGAAGGGAACACCAAGTAAAGGGTGTTGGGAGGGATCTCCCAGGATGGGAGATGTATGCTGAAAGTAGACTATAGACTGAAAATGTTTGCCACTCAATGCCTCTTTTGCAAACCTTAGCGACCAAAAGGAGAGAGAGAACAAAAGGGAATGTCCTGCCACAGAGGCTGGATGTGATGGGGGTGTGGGATGTGTGGGAGGGTTACTGGGATCATTGGTGGTGGAGAATGGGCACTAGTGGAGGGATGGGTACTCGATCATTGTATGACTGAAACCCAAGTACAAAAACTTGTAAATAACCGTACCACATGGAGTTTCACTAGTATAAAAAATTAAATTAAATAAAAAAAATACACTTTCAAATTAAAAAAAAAGCACCGGCAACCTGCCCCCTGCTCTGTGACTGTAGCCCTCCAGACGGTGAAGCGCTAAGTTTGGTTCCATCAGAAGTCAGTTTTGCTAGAACTACATACACATGTCAGGTTTCTTCTGCGACTTCACATAACAGCACCACAGAGAACATGCCCTAGGGTCCAGATCTCTCACTAGTGGGATGCCTGGGGATCACTCACCATGTTCAGAGGTCTGGTTTATCTCTCCCCACTGCAGACTACAACTATTTCTCCATTTCCGTGCTATGAATTTTGCAGGGTTACACACCCATTTCTGCTCTTTGCATGCACAACTTCTTGTGTATCTGTTCTTCTTGTGAGAATGGACCATTTCCAATTTTGACGAGTAGTTTGGAATAAAACTGTTGACATTCTTAAAAAACAGCCTGTTCAGTCAGTGCTTGCTTTTAGATCCTAAGACGGATACACATTTGATTTTATAAGAAATTGGTAAGGTCTTTTCTCTTTTCTTTCCTTTCTTTCCTTTCTTTCTTTCTTTTGTAGTCAGTGCTCCAAACGGTGCTCATTGGGCTTAGGGCCATTCCTGGTGACACTTGGACCTGGAAATATGGTACTACTAGGACCCTGAGGTGCTAAGAGCCAGCAGACACACACCTGGTGGTTCTCGGGGCTGTTCACATGCCTCCAGTTCTGTAACCTATAGCCTGAGTCTCAGAGCTGCTCTCAAAGGAGTATTTTATACTCCAGTAAAGGGCAAGAGTCCCTGGCATCCCACACTCACCACTGTCTGGTGCTGCCAGTGGGCCTGGAGTGAGGGCCAGTGATGTGGTTTGGCCTTTCTATCTGCTGTGTCCTGACACTCCACCAACTCCTTCATGGCTCTGGGGTGGAGAGAGAAGTTAGGAAAGCTCTGTGTGGGGACAGGCAGGTGTTGTCCAGTGCTTGTCACTATTGCCTCCTGCTTCCAGGGCTTTTGTTATTGTTCTAAGTACATTCCAATCCCTCCACACAAAGTCACACTTTCCTCCCCAGCAACCTGGACCTCCTGGTAGCTCTTGAGGATGACATCTCCCCAGGAGTAGAATGATTGTGACAAGCACTTAATGATTTCAGTAGTGCTCTCTCTCTCTCTCTCTCTCCCTTACTCTCTCCTTCTTCCTCTCCTTCTTTCCTTCTTTCTCCCTCTTGCTATTTCTCTTTCTCCCTCTCTATTTCTCTCTTTCAGAGACACCTCCTTATTAAATAGACTGTTATAGATCAGACCAACTATCTCTCTCCCTCTCCTTCCCTCTTTTTCTCTCCACCTCTCTCTCCCTCCTCCCGACCTCTCTCCCAGAGAATCCTCTTTGTTAGAAAGATTGCTATATTCCAGCTGTCTCTGAGGGATGTTTGCTTTGGTTTGAAATCTTCACGAATATGTTCCTAATTCCTCTTCCATTTCTCACTTTCTGGTCTTAGGTGTCTTCTGCCCCAGCATGGCCACCGGGTTCTTGGAGGTTGTCCTGAGGATGATGAGGCCCCCAGCTGCTCAGGGAGTCAGGATGATGCCCAACAGTGCCCCCTGTTGCCGGCAGAAAAGCACAATGCAGAGCTCAAAAAGGAGATGGTGCTGGCAAAGGTGTCAAGGTTCACCAACGCTGATGAGGACAGTGCTGTCCTTTCCACGTGTCACCCATGCCGGCCATGGTTGGAGGTAGACAGCTTCTTGCTCTCCTAGTTCCACCTCAGAAACTACAGTTTTCTCACCCCACACTGACTCCAGAAATATCTACTCCTCCAGACTGGCTTGCACCCTAAAAAATCAGGGTGCTAAGGTGACTCATGCATTCATGGACGCTCTATGGCCAGTTAATGCATGTTTATTTTCCAAAGTCCCCTCAGGAGTGATGCTGATGATGGTGTCAGGGTACCACATCAGTCGCCAGTGTCTGGGAAAGCTTGGCCATGCCCAGCCACTCCCGGCTTTGGGAAGGCAGCGATTCTCCTTAATGTGAGAAAGCAGATGTTGGGGGAACACACAACTCACAGGAACAGGGTGTGTAGTGGGAGAGGCCCTGCAAACATGCTAAATTGAGTAAATAGGTGCTTTTAGGGGCTGATTGAAGTCACTGATTGAGGCCTGCCACCAAAGTTTGACCCTCACCCATCTCCAGACATAAATCTCTGCAGTGTGATGGAAGAGCAAGGGAACCCATGACATTGGACTGAGCATGTAAAGGTAAAAGGTAAAGGCCCTCCCGTTGATCGTCGATTTGCTCGAGTGGGCCCAGTAACGTCTCCATTGGAGACTTTGTTGTTACTGTGTTTGGCATATCGAATATGTCACGGGGAGCTTGCCGGGCTCTCCGAGAGGGGCGGAGGAATTGAACTCGGGTCGGCCATGTTGGCTGCATGCAAGGCAAACGTCCTACCGCTGTGCTATCGCTCCAACCCAATGAGTCCTAAAAAACGAAACAAAACAAAAACAAAAACAAACAAAAACCCAAAACCACATTTAATTTAACATAGTTTCCAAGATGTGGGTAAGTAAAATTCCCTAATTACTGTAATAAAATTCATAACTCTAATAGGAAAACCTAAGAGGCCTGGGAATAACTTAGTGGTTAAACATCTGCTTATAAATGTGAGGCCTTAAGCTCAGTACCCAGTACTGCTCCACATACTGAAGGTGATGCTGGCAGCACAGCCATTTGGGATCCATAGGTCCACAACAAACTGTGATCTTCAGGACACCACAACCCACAAAAACACAACTACAGTACACACCAACTAAGTTAGCTCCTTACTTCCTCTGTTGTTATCCTCCTCAAAACAACAAATGGGAAA